>NW_027210637.1:1677500-2277500 GCF_029030835.1 Brachyistius frenatus
TGAGGCGAGAGAGGGAGAGAGAAAGAAAGAAAGAGGAAGGTCCTTTGCGGATTACTCCTAAAATACTTTTTTTTTTTTTTTTAACCTGCAACCAGAACAGGCCCTTTTTTTGTTGTTGTTTTGTTTGTTTGTTTTGTTTCATATCGCTAGTTGCTCTAAAATAAACAACAACATTGTTAGCAGAATGGAAGAAGACATGGATGAGGGGCAGACCCAGAAAGGTAAGGAAAGTATTTGTCAGCATGTTGGGTTTTTTTGTTGTTGTTTTTTTTTTGGCTGGATGTGTTCAAAGTAAATTTGACATGTGCTTTTTGTCTCAGCGGCGTCTGAGGCAGAAAAAAAAACAAAAAACAATCGCACAAAATGTTGGCCATTCCCTGCCTGAATAGGAGAGCAGCTGTTTTGGGGGGTAATTCCTTTGTCCATTGAGTATCAGCACTCCGCTGAAAAGTGCACGTCCGTGTATATATGTGTGTGTGTGTGTGTGTGTGTGTGTGTGGAGCTGTTTTGGGTTTGTCGGAGGGGTGTGAACCCCGCTCCGGCGAAAAGGGGGCAGGACCGCCGCCTTTGTTTGCTGAGGAGAAGGCTTTCAATGCTTGTCGTGACGGCTGAGCGAGACAGAAAACGCGAAGCGTCGAGATCCGAAACCGAGATCCGATCCGACACTCGATTGATCCGTCAGCGCTCAGGTTCTGCTCCTTTGTGTCCCGGACAGCCAGACGTTGTGTTTTGCAGCAGCAGCAGGGGCTTTGCGACATTTCATTGTGGATTTGATGCAGGAGCAGGTTTTATTTTGCCCCCCCCCCCAAAAAAAAAAACAACAACCTCCCGTTCATTTAAGAGGGGTCAGTGTTTGCTTTGTGCAAAAGTAGAATTGCAATTCATACCCCCCCCCACCCCCACCCCCACCACCACCACTTTATTTATTTATTTATTTTGGTTCATCTCTGCATGAGTGATTCGGTAGATGGTTTGGGACCCTCTGAAAGCAAAGGGGTGTCTTTTTTTTTGTTGGTTTGTTTTGTTTTGTTTTTGTTTATAAATGGACTGCAGCATTATTCATAAAGAAACCCTGCACGTGAACAAAAGGTGGTCAAGGATGCTGTTAGGGAGCAGGAGACACCTTTTGTTTCTCCCTCCTTCCCTCCTTCCCTCCCTCCCTCCCTCTCGGTCGCACTTCGTGTGACTGACATGGCTTCACACATGTTCGTGTTTTCCTCCCCTGCTGCGTCTCCTCCCTTTACGAACCACCTCTACCCCACCAAGGCGCGCACGCACACGCGCGCACACGCGAGCTGAAACTGTTGCCATGGCACTGGCCAACTGTAGTCATTACCCACTCTCCCTTTCTCACCCACTCCTGTTTGATGACATTTCACCAACACGGGAATAGTTTACTGTGAGAGAGAGAGAGACAATTTTGACCGAAAACCTCTTGGTGGCCACGACCACGCATGTACACGGGCGCCTCCGGTTAGAAAGCAAATCTTGTCAGCCGCGGGCCTCGTGCACGTTGCACGTTGCGCGCCCCTCGCGAGTCCACGTTTGGATAATTGGTTCGCTATTTTTATGAACGTCTAAAAAAAAAAAAAAAAAAAAATCAAATCATAGAAAAGCCAGAGCTGCCGGTTCATTTTGTTTTATAATGCAGTCGCAGTTGGTCGTCACAAGCGGTTTCAAAGATACAGGAGATTTTTTTTTGTTTTGTTTTGTTTGTTTGTTTGTTTGTTTGTTTGTTTTGCAGATGACGTAATTGTTTTTCCGCGTCACCTGTTTAAAACTTTGACGGTTTGAATGTAGAGCTAGGAGCTCCTAACTCAAGCAGGTGAAAATCGAGTCGGGATAAAATATTCCCAGCTTTAGATGCACACTGTAAATATACACAAACACTATGTGTATATATGTGTTATGTGTGTCGGGCATCCTACGTGCTTTTTTGTTTTCGAATATGGACATAATAACGACGAGATGCGGATGTATACGGAGAGGTGTTTGTCGGGATGGTTTATTACAGGATGTGCTAAAAAACAACAACAACAACAACAACAAAAACTTAACCGGCGAGCGAAGATGGAATCGGTTCAAAGTTTTTGACCCGGGTCACCCTAAAAGTTGAGATACTAGCCAGACTCGAAAGGTTAAACTGGCAAAATCATATTGTTATTTAACCACAAAAACAACAACAACAACAACAACAACAATACGACCCACCGCTCCCAACAAAATGCTGTTAGGTTTGGAAGGTTGAGTATTTTGTGACATCAGCAGATTGAAAAAAAAACAACAACAACAACAGCTTCCCAGTTTTTGGGGGAGATTCACTGCTTTGATCAAGTGTGACACAATCTAATTAATATAGATATACGAGCAAGGCCTGGTCACCTAACTTGGTGCATCTTCGCGCCTATCTTTCTGTAAAATCCTGTAATCGGGTGTAAGAATCACCGCTCATTTCCAGGCTAAAGGTTAGGTTAGGTTAGGTTAGGTTAGGTTAGGTAGTTACTTTATTAATCCCCGAGGGGAATTTTTTTTTTTTTTTGCTACAGCAGCATACAGGAACCAATAGATAATAATAGAATAATAGAAAGCAATAAAATAGCAGTAAAAATATAAAATATAAAATGCACAGTACGTACAGTACAGTATATATATATATATATATCTATATATATTATATACAAACAACCAAGAACACAGACAACAGTGTTATTGTTGTGTGATGGATTTTGCCAGAGGTGAGTTATTGTACAGTCTTATTGCGGTCGGCAGGAATTCTAAATATATATTTATATATATATATATATATATATATATATATATATATATATATATATATATATATTCGTCTACCGGCCGTATGAAATTTACGCCCCCCCGCTCACTTCAGCTGCGGGCCAAATGCAGGAGCGCACTCAGCGTACCGCGGCGGCCCGTCGGCCACGGGGAGCCCGACGGTCCAACGGGCGGGGGGTTTCCGCTCGCGTGAACGCGGAGATGAAATGCGGTTTAAGTTCCGCAAAGCAGGCGCGCGGAGGCCGACGGTTACTCGAGATAGCTGGCGCTCGGGTGTTGTTAACCGTCGGGGCGGGGGGGGGGGGGGGGCCGGTAGAAAGGCACACCTGTTAGCGTTTCTCCGAGCCAAGAATCTTCTCTGCGAGGAACCCGCTTGTCCTTCTGTTTGATGGGTTTGATCGGGCGACCGGCTTGGCATGTTGGTCACACGTTGAGCATCTCCATTGATTTTTCTTTTTCTTTTTTTTTTTTTTTGCAAATGCAAAAAGACATGTTGAATCGTTTATAAAGTCTCACGCGCTTTGAATTTACAGCTCTCGGAATAAACGTCAAATTTGCGCCGGAGGTTCAAAAACCCCCGCTTTGAATACAAGGGTTTGCTCGTCAGTTTGGCACGAGACGACCGCGTTTGACCTTTCCTCGAATGTGCTGCAAGCCGTTATCTTTTCGGAAGATGCTTTAAAGCGCGTCGTTCGATGTCCGAGAGCATCCGGCGGTGTTGGTTATTTGACCCTTAAAGAGCTGCAAACCCCGAGAGGGTTGAATTAGCCGGGTCTGAAATCGAGTTTGTGCTCAGCGGTGGCCCGGGCGCTGCTCCGGTGACATCGTCGCCTCAACTCCGAGCACAGCGTCGGTGCTCTGGTCCCGCTCCGGTCGTGCTACGGCGTCTAACCCTTTCTGTTTCTACGCCTCCCCTCCCTTCATCCGCATTGTTCTGCATCCTAACCTGCCCCCCCCCCCCCCGCCCCCCCGGCCCAGAAGAAGTCGAGGGAGTTCCACCAATTGTTCCTCTGACATTCGTTCAGGCTATTAGTGGAGAACATCTGAAGGGTTGTTTTTTAATTTTTTTTATTATTGTTCTCAGAGGAACGAGTCCTCAGTGTAGCTTTTTAGATATGGGTTAACAGGTGATCAAAAATATAATGACGATAAAGACTTTTTTAGTATCGTAACACGATGCTGTCATTCGACATGGAAGCGGGTTTGGTTATTTTCTAACACGTAGACCATCATTTTCATACCTATTAATATGTTGAAAGTGTTTTACAATGGCGAAGCCTCTGGAGAGTTTCGTAATTGTTCAGCCTCATTTCAAAGCGAGAGAGAATGAACTATATTTAACTACGTTTCAAGTAAGTTATTAAGTCAAATTCAATATTTCGTTGGTTTTTTTTTTTCTCCCAGTGTATTCAAAGTGTATTTGGAAACTGTAATCAATTAAAAAAATTAAAGGGCTACCGCCCCGGTGGCTGTCACGTGCAATTGCATAAGACAAGGCTACGGTTACGATCTATTGTTTGGGAACTGTGACTCCAATCTTTCATTCTTTGGTGTTCGGCTGCCGCCGGCTGGTGTTGGCGATCAAAACATGTCAGCTCACATCACCCTGGAAGAAGGAATTACCTACACGGTTCAATTCCAGAAATGGAAAGCAAAACACCCCCCCCCCCCTCCCCGACCTCCCGTCGTTTCTGCCGAGTTTCCGTGAACCCTCAGTTCCTGGAGTGATAGTGGCAGAGACGAAAGACAAGTCCGTCCTCTGCAGTCACTTTCTCTGCGATAAAAGGAAAAGGGAGGAAATCAGCGGATGAGCTTTCGGACCTGGCCCTGTAACGTCCTTTTTTTGGGTTTTTGGCCCGGAGGCGCTGTGTTGTGTGTGTGTGTGTGTGTGTGTGTGTGTGTGTGTGTGTGTGTGTGTGTGTGTGTGTGTGTGTGTGTGTGTGTGTGTGTGTGTGTATAATGTCTCTCATTCACTATTGTCCCACTGAATTTGTTGACATACAGTAAGTGGGTCACGGCTTCGAAGTACCCGGTCTATTCTCAGATTTTTTTTTTTGCGCTGCGGTTGACATGGCAACCATACTGGTTGATTAAACATGCGCAGAGGAGACGTGTGGAGGGAGGGGTTGAGTGGAGTTGGCGGAGGGGGGGGGGGGGGGGTTTGCATGCAGGAGCTGAAAAAAAACCTGCTCGCTACAGGGGAAGGCAAAGGAGGGTGGGGGGGGGGGTTGCATTAAAAGGAACAAGGAAAGAAGACACATATGAGCCCATTACCCTCAGACTGACACAGACTCACCATCCCCCCACTGAGATCCCCCCCCCCTCTCCCTCTCTCCCTCCCTCCCTCCCTCCCTCCCTCCCTCTCTCTCTGGCCGGGCTCACTGCCACCCCACCCTCATTGCAAAACTCCTCCGCTAACAAGGAACTAATAATGTGCACTAAAATGACGGTCTTATTGGATATCTCGCTGTGTGAGCGAAGTCAAAGCGCGCCAGACATAAAATTAGATTATCCTCCTCTTTTTCCCGTCTTCTTTAATGAATTTTGTTAATTTTCCTCCTCCAGTACCGCGTCGCATTTATTTTCTCCGAGGCTAAAGCCGCAGCAGAAGCAAAGCCTCATGTTCATATATGACTTCAAAAAGAATTGATCCATTTTAATTGGGGACGCACCAACAAAGACAATCATCGGGAGCCAGAATCGTCTCTAAAAAAGAAAGTGTTTGAAATGTGGCCAATATTATTTTCACGACTTACTCGGCTGACGCCGGGGCTCCTGTATTTGAATAGGAGGAGGATAAAATGTCTTTAATATCAGAAAGTCATCTATATTTAAAGATGAAGAATTGGAAGGACAAGAAGGGAAGTATCAGGTAGCTCTATTGGCTTTGACGTCAGTGTGTTCCTAACTTTAAAGGGACGATTTTTTTTTTGATTTTTTCTTTTTGGACATAAACTCCAATCTGTCGAAAATAGATAAAGCAGATTATTGTTCTCCTGGGAAGGCAGGTGTTTACAGCCCATATGATACAAGTGTAAATATTGCCTTCCTGTTTCATTTGGTTCCGATGTATTTACCCAAATGATTGTGGAAAAAAGGATTAAGGTGATTTTGCTCATTTGTCTTTTGTCGCAAATACGCAATTAAGCGCTCAGTTAAGGCTTCAACAAATTACTGTGAGGCGACGAAGTTTTTCCTTCAACGTGGCTTTCTGCATTTAGCAGCGTAATTAGCGATGCTGACAGTTACAATCGCATTCGAATTGAGGTGCGCTGAAGAATTAACATTGGAAAAAAATGATGCTTGCAGTTTAATAAACGTGTCAGTAAATGAAATACAATTGTAATTAATTCAAGCAAATCTTAAGTTGGTGATGTTTTTTCACTTTTAAATATGTCCGAGTCAATTTCATATCGTGTTGATCTAAAAATCTTGCGAACAAATTGAGAAGGATTGGACCTATTGCAGTCTGGTGGAGAAAAAAAAACAAAAAAACCAGATACAAATCTTTGCATTAGGCAACTGAGGAATTTCATCATATTGAAAATAGTTGATTCATATTCTAATACTGTAATTTTAAATGTAAATAATCACGATGTAACTAATTAGCGCCGTGAATAGGAGATCTAATCAATCATAAACTGACCCCATCTGTCCCCGAGAACCATGTTGTCTTTGAAGGACGTCATTTAGCTCTCAGCATTATTTAAAGATAAACTCATCCCTCATGTGAAAGTTGACTCGCTCTCTGAGAATCAAAGTGTGTGTGTGTGTGTGTGTGTGCGTGCGTGTGTGCGTGTGCGTGTGTGTCCGTCCGTGTGTGCGTGTCCCTTTTGCCTGTCGGATATGACACTGACAGATGGAGGAGAAGTGGGAGGTGGGAGGGGCCGTGGGAGGGGGGTCATCCTTTCTCTTTGTATTAGGGAGACGCCTTCTGTTGATTGGACCGCGGTGTTTGGGGTCACGTAGGCTTCACTATTTTTTTTTTTTTAAGACATGCTTTGTTGTGTGCAGGATAAAATATTTAAAACCCCAATCTTCTGAAATCCCATGTCTCTTTGTTCAAAATTGAATAAAATTAATCCTTGCGTTGCCATATTTTCAATTTTGGTGAGTGAAGTTTATTGAATTAACGATCAGCGGGAAGAAAATCCCTTCGTGTTTTCTTCCCTGTCGGGGCGACATACTGTGCACGTCATTAACATGTAAGCGTGCGTTATTTAATTTATTTATTTATTTTTTTTTTTTTTAAAAGAAAGATTTTTAAGCTCCAAAAACCCACCAATGCTTTCGGGGGGGTGGCTTCCAGATTACGATAAAGTAAAAAAATATCAATTTAAGTGGACAAATTCTGCCCATAAAAACGACAACTCACAACATCCAAATACCAAAGCAGCTCCAAAGCACCTCCTGTTTGACCTACATGAACATAGAAATCCTTTGTCACTGCTGCTCCGGGTCCATTAAAAACAGCTCCGGGTCGCAATACATCCCCGACTCGACTGTCAGTTAGTACTTCAAACGACGAGTAGTACGACACCACGCAAGATCAAGTCATACATACCTGCAAGCCTTTCATCAAGCGCAGGATCTTTTATTTTCATCGCGGGTAACGTCGGCCTAAGCAGAAAGCGTGAATCATGAATGCGAGCGGCTCGTGCGCCGCTGCAACGCGCCACTTCTAAATTATGGATCAAGTATCCGGAAGCTCTCAGAGGCGGCGCAACACCAACCAACCAACCAACCAACCAACCAACCAACCACCGCTCGCCATCTTTCACCGGCTCAATCTTGAAGTCAGTTAAGATCAATGAAGAGTTACAGAGAGGGAACGAGAGAGCGCGTGCAGGCGTCAGAGGACGTTGGGCTGAATGCAGCGATATCATATCAGGAATACGGAAAGGAATCGGAGCTAATCAGTTGTTGTTGTTGTTGTTGAAGAAACGCCGGGTGACGGACAGGAACGGCCAAATGAAGAGAAGATGTTACTGTAAGCTCTCAATGGTGCTCTGATAAAAAAAATCCTACTGTAAATTAGTCATCTGCATCTGACGTGTTCACTTAATCCGTCCCTTCAACACGCCACTCATTACTGGGAGATTCCCTTCCGCAAAATGAAGAGCAGACAATCAAATAAAACATCACTCTTGTTACAGACACTCACTAATACTCTCATCCGACCCGGTAACTTCATCTCCAGCGGTTTCCATGGAAACAACACTTCCTTTCAGTCAAGTCACGTAGACGTAGGTTTTTTTTTTTTTTTTTTTTTTTTTTTTTTTTTTGTAGCTCACGGACGGTAATAATGCAAACAAGTGGACAGCTCTGTTATCTGAAGTAGATACGACACCTTAAATGCTGATTCGATCGGCGCCGTTGCGTGACGGGTAAAATGTAAAACGACGAGCGGCGAGAGTTCGACTGCGGCTGGTTTTGAATCTGTGTGCAGAAATGTAAATAATGCAACGGTGATAAACCTTGATTGAGGCCACGGCATGAATCATTCATACCGGCGCTCGTCTCGCTTGCGTGTTAAGCGGCGGCTCCACGCAGCTACGGCACCAAAACGCACCAGCGCGTCTCAGCGGGGGGAAGAGATGGGGGGGGCGGGGGGGTTAAAAGAAAAGACGGCAGGAATTCGCTCAAACAAGATATACAAAAAAAAAAAAGATAACAGCTTTAACCTCAGGTGGCTTCCGGAAGTTCTTGGTTAGGCGTACAAGGATGAATTGTGTGTTTTTTGTTTTTTTTTCTTGTTTTTTTTTTCCTGAAGTGCGAAAGTGCTCTAAATGTTTGTCTTTTTTCGGTGTGTACTTTAGACGACTGGCTTAAACAGGCACACTGACCCAGAGCACGGAGGATAAACGCGACCGGCCTCTCTCGCTCTCTCTCACTTTTATCTCCTCAGCAAACACCACCGCATCAATAAATCCTGTCACCGCCTGCGTCCTGAGACGATAAGGCAACTCCAGATAATGAGTCTGAGGGAATAGACTGTGACAGAATCACTTTCTGTCTTGGAGGGCATTCAAAACAAAAACAAAAGGAGAGCTGAATTTTGGTGGCGGTGGAGTTGAGTAGGTGAATAATACCATCTAAGAAGTCCTGTTTAAGCAACAATTCCATGACATCGAAACACAAGACATTGGTTTATGATCTTCTAAAAAAAAAAATGATCTCGTAGCATTTATTGTACCATTTTTTTTTTTCTTCTTCGGAAAGGTGAACAGTAAAAACAGGAAGTTCATATTGCAAAGTAACCAGAAAATAGTGCTCGCATGGAGTTTATTGGCCAATGCAGCACCTTGTCTGGTGTCGCCTCGCAGTCCAGCAAAACTTGCGCCTGCTTCTTTCTTCTTTGTTTTTGCTGACTAAGCTGCAGTTTTATGTCAGAGCCCCGCCCTTTCACTGGAAAAACGTCCATGCATAAGTGGCAAAAAAAACAACAACAAAAAAAACACATCCTGTGGTAAAAACAACAGTCGATTCTAATATCCAAAACATCATAGCTTCAACAGGTGAAAATACTTTGTATCCGCAGCAGATATTGCATTATGAGGAAAGGCAGTTATTTATGCGCCTAAACCATGATGTTAATTGCACGCAATGTATATAAATCGACCTTTGATTAAAAGCACTCAATTCACATCCTTTCCATGGGAGCCGTAACAGAAAAATGGAGGGGGAAAAAAAAAAAAAAAAACTTGGCCGAGGACTCAAGTTGAGGGTAAGTGGAGACATCACAATTGATGATAAGAGAACATCGCAATGCCTTGTCTGACATAAATCTTCTTAATAGGGAGATTGTTCTTTCCGTTTTAACTTGTGACGGGAAAAAAAAACTGCACAATCCATTTGAACAAAACAAAACAAAAATAGTAGAATTTCAGTTGTTTTACCTCTTATGTCAGAGGCAGCGTCAGTTTTGGTGGCAGATACGGAGTCCGAGCCATTTAAACCGACGGCAGGTTGTCGAGATTCACATGGACTGAGGTGTGAATTGGCGTGAAAACCACCTGGGAGAGGTTGTCAGGCGGCACCGCGAGTACCTGATCGCCTAAAAGGCACCAAAAGGTGAGGTGTTTCCTGAATTCGATGTTTCCTCTCAGGTGCGCCCAGGGGGGGGGGGGAATACCAAGGAAGTGGTGTCGAAGGAACGTCGCAGACAGACGACCTCAGCGTCCCACCGCTCGATTTCAATGGAGGGGGGGAATCTCTGGAGTTTGACAGTGAAGAGTGAAATCCTGCGTAATCTGGAAACCGTTCAGTTCAGTCACGTACCTCCTCTTTAAATCATAGACTGGAGAGCAAACAGAGGCTAAAATCAGGCGACAGCAGCACATCGACAAGCATGAAAAGCCGAGCTCTTATCTATTTCAACTGAGTCATCGATTTTTTTTAAAAATTTTTTTTTCTTCTTTTTCATAACTGTAGCCGACATGGGTCGATCGAAGCGCCAAAAGCCGCACAGGTTATTGGGAGACAGTGTACATTCTCACTTTTTTTTTTTTTTTTTTTTTACTGTACAATAGAGGTTAGAAAATAAAGCAGCACTGGATTACATCAGCGAGAATGCAGATAATCTAGGCAAGCCTGGGCGAGGGTCGGAGCTGCACCGAGCGTCTGAGAGCTCGGCGCAGCCCAGCAGGCGGACCAGCTACTTGGTATTCAGCTCAGGTCTGGATCAGAGTCAGAAGCAGGGAGTTGAGGAGCAGGGGGGGGGGAAGAGGAGGAGGAGGAGGAGGAGGAGGGACGTTGCTCTGAGTCCTGCTCTGTAACACGAGCGAAAGCAACGAGATAACCATGAAAGAATGGAGGTGGAAACAACCGGAAATCTTTTTTTTTATCAGCTCTACAACCGACAATGAAAACGAACCGAAGAGTCACGGAGTCTCTTTTCTGAATGAGGACAACAGCGACGGCGCAGATGCATTTAATCATGATTATCTTGTAACTGATCATAAGGAACTTTTCTTTTTTTTTTTTTTTTTTTTTATGAGCGCTGAAATAGAACGCAACTCCATTTTATTACACCTTCAGATTACACCTTCACCAACTGATTAAGAACAGGCTGCTCGCTGTCTTGTGTGGGCTGTATACTGCAGTGATTTGCAAGACCGGATTTGTTCTGCGCTAACAAAGGAAATAAACTCCATTTCTTGTCGTTGTTACTCTGAGAAATTACTAACTCAGTGGTCCAAAACACACACACACACACACACACACACACACACACACACACACACACACACACACACACACACACACACACACACACACACACACACACACACACACACACACACACACACACACAAAAAGATGCAGACTTATAAATCTAAGCAATTCATACAGACACACTCGCATACACTTCTATTTACAGACTCAGCTGCTCTGTGGGCAATCTACGCGACAGGGTATTGCAGTTTGGAAGTCAAGCAGTGATTAGTCGCCTTAAGGGCCCCTTGGGACAGGAAGCTGGGCAAGGAGGAATGGGGTTAAAGGTCAGGATCACTATGTAAAGCTCAGGCTGAGTTTTTTTTTTCAGGCTGAACATAAATGTCAGCATCCTCTGTAGGGCTGAACAAACTGACAGAACAAATACAGCGCATGAATCCAAGCTACGGGGAGAATGTGATGCCACATAACTGCATGGAGGAAGTGGAAGTGGACATTAAATACCCCCCTCCCCCCTTTATGAGTTTGGGTACTCTGACACTTAATAAAGAAGTCAGTCGCCCATTTATCAAGGGGAACAGTGCTGCAGTCCAGCATACTCAAGTTGTTGTGTTTTGTCCCACCATGCGTGCGAACCTGCCCCTCCCCCCTCCCCCTCTCGCCCCCAGCTGCGGTTTGAATGTTGGAGGTTCTCAAAAAAAAGTTAATGGAAGTACAGTGTACAGCATGCAAATGCATTTGCCCAGAGGCAACGTTTAGCTGAATAATTTAAAATTCAGCAAAGTCGAGAGAATCCTGTCTTTCTCTCATGTCATCATCGCATGCCAAAACAGAAATGTCCGCTCGATTTTACTTTGAGAAGTTTCACCGTCTGTGCTGACTGTTGTATTGATGTCTTTTGTGCCTTCAGGATGCCTTGAGTGCTGCATCAAATGCCTGGGTGGAATTCCATACCCGTCCCTCATAGCCACCATCTTGCTGTACGCGGGCGTGGCCCTGTTCTGCGGCTGCGGACACGAAGCCCTGTCCGGCACCGTCACCATCCTCCAGAACTACTTTGAGGTGGTGAGGAGCCCTGTGGATGCACTGGATGTCTTCACCATGTGAGTAGGAAAGGTTCAGACTGGCTTTAAGAGTGGATTAGTTGTTCAAGAAAACACTCGTAAACCTTTTATGAGGGGGGGGTGGGGGGAAACTTAAAAGAAGGTGCAATCAAAAGGTTCCGAGAGCGTCTATTAACAACCGAAAACCGTACCTGATGTAAATCTGGCCACCTTTAAATTAGTCTCCTTGTGCAGTGATGTGCCGCGCCAAGCAACCCTGCCACGTTTGGAACGCCACCTGGAAACCCTGTTTTGTAAGCGTGTCAAACACCATCTGTGACTCCACAGCGTCAAAAACGGCGCCCCTTCAGCTTGAACCTTATTTCGGGGGAACAAAAAGGAAGTTACAGGGAGCCGAATCCGGCAAGTAGGTGAGGAGAAGAGCAAGAATGACGTTGTTGTGGGCGAGAAACTCGAAGAACACAAGTGCCATCGGGCCTCAGTTCAGGTCGTTTTCCCTCCAAATGCCACAGAACGTCACAGAAGAACTCCGCGTTGACGGTTTAACCTTAAGGGGCGAATTCACGTTACACAACTCCACAAATGTCAAAGAAAACCATTAGCATGCTCTTGGTTGCACTCCTGACCCGATATTTCTCCTTTGGTCTCGGATAGCGATGCTCTGCCCCTCGAAATGCGAATGCCGTCGTTGCCGTAGGCTTTCTGAGGCATTTAAAGAAGTCTCCGTTGCCCATTTCCAGACATTGAAACAAAAATGTATGTGCGCTCTCCGTTCAAGTTTCAGGTCCATGGTAAAATTACAAATGCGCAGGTACCAGCGGTCCCAACCGCACATTCAACAAAGGTGCTGATGTTGGATCAAGTGACGTAACTTGGAGCATTTACTTATGGCTTCGCTGCCCGTGCTTCATGTGCATCACCGTGCGCAACAGAAACAGCCTTGGAACTTTTTTAATTGCACACCGCATTAATTATTATCGCTTGCAACGTTAAAGAATAACTTAACTTGACCCACGATAACATATCTTTTTCCTGTGTGTTTTTTTTTTTTTTTTTTTGCATTCCTACCTCACCTTAAAGGCTTGAAAATATTTCAAGAACAAAGTGAAACTTCCTGTTGTTGTGGGTGTTTTTCAGTGGATTTCTATTCATTCTCCAGGATTGACATTATCAAGTATGTGATCTACGGCATTGCTTCGGCTTTCTTCGTCTACGGCATCCTGCTGATGGTGGAGGGATTCTTCACCAGCGGAGCCATTAAAGACCTGTACGGAGATTTCAAGATCACCACCTGCGGACGCTGTGTCAGCGCTTGGGTAGGGGTCCCCCCCCCCCCCCGCCTCCCCCCATTTACTCCATATGAACACTAAATTGCCGCTTAGACTTTGGTTTGGTTATACCTACCTGTCCCGGAGAATTTTCATATCTCCTACCGTCTACCAGCGTCCCCCTGCTGCTGCATTTTTCAGGAGTCACTTGGTAATCACAGTCTAAATGTCAGGTCATTTTCCATGGAGTTCCCCTTGAAGGTTGAGTGGGCGAGGGTTTCAGTAGTGGACTTTTGAGCAGGTCTCAGGCTGTATTCAGCTCTACTTTCTTTGTTGGAATTTGAAAGAAAGCAGGGCAAAAATACTAGCTCGGTTCCACGTGCCAATCGCTCAGAAGTTTACTTTTTACCGCGATTATAGTCTTGAAACCCTGTTCACGCGGAGGTTGTCTCTCTGAAGACGCACCAGTCAGCCAGCAGTGGGGGTGGCAGTGTAATAGTGTTTAAGGTGTTAGAACTAGATAAAAAAAAAAAAAATTAAAAAAACAGACAAATATTGAGGAATTGAAGCCAGAGCAAGAACAATGCCTAAAATCAAAAAGAAAAAGAAATGTCATTTACCGACGTGGCATTGCTTTCTTGTCAAAATGGGGAAGGGTCTCTGTTGTTTACAGCTTGGTGAGTTTTGTCACACAACATACATCATGGAGTGGTCGATGCTGATTGTTTAAAGGCTGCTCCAATAGTTTCAAAATGAACTTCACGTCTGGAAACAATCACCAATGAAGAGTCGCCAGACCCTATTTATGCACAGTGAATCTAGGTCTGATAATACCGAGCCAACGAAATACCGAGGCTTCTATATCAAATATGATTGATAAGTACTTTAACTAACTTTGTTTACAAGTTAATATTATATGTGCATATAGGAACAGATTCGGTTTGACAAACACCCAGCAAAACACAGCGTAAGGCTTCCGCGCATTATGATTTGTTAAATTGCGTCCGTTTATGTAGATCATCATAAAGAGTAAAATCTTAATGGCAATTTGTGTCACAACTGAACTGCTCTGCAAAAAAAATGGTCTGTTGAAATAATCCTATCAACAAAAATAAAATAATTAGGAGCTCTCTCATATCGCATAGCCTGCACCAATCCTGACATGATGATCTCTGGGATTTAATTGCTATGAAAATGTGAAAACTCCACAGGGGGAAAAAAAAAAAAAAAAGGAAACAAGATATGTTTTGGTATGTGTGGTCAAGGAAAGGTTCAAAAACAAAATAAGAGTAGTTGGCAGGAATGGGGAGGGGGTTGGCGGGGCTATGGAGCACCATGTAACCTGAAGGTTAACAGGTTCATACCAGTCAGATCGCATTTTTTCAAGACAATTGTGTCCTTCCACAATGCCCTGGAACAAAACAAAACAAAAAAGAACTAGAGCTGCGTCAGGATACAGAAAACATGAATCTAATTTGTAATCCTCAAATTTAATCTTACACACGTTGCTTTAAAACTGTTATCTGACACGCTGCCTAAATGATCTGCTGCCCTCTGTTCTTCTTTCAGTTCATCATGCTGACATACATCTTCATGCTGGCTTGGCTCGGAGTGACCGCTTTTACCTCCCTCCCAGTCTTCATATATTTCAACATCTGGAATATTTGCCAAAATACGACTGTGCTGGAGGGGGCAACACTCTGCCTGGACCCACGCCAGTATGGTGAGGATGGATAGTCTCCATTTCTTCATCCATCTGTTTTGCCTGCTGCTCAGATCTCTGTGGCAGCTGAACAGTCTGCTCACATCTATGCCTAGGCTACCTAAAATGCTTCTTTAAAAAGGTCAAGTGTTGTTTAAACTTAGATTCCCATTTCATGTTTAACTATAAAGCAGGTCTTGGTTCTATATCAAAAACTGTAATAAAAGTGTAAAAACGCTCGGTCCACAGAGAAATCCGCAACAGCGTGTACTCAGCAACTGCGCCGTTGGGACTTCCGTAAGTTTGTGACGTCACAACACGAGCCAATGTCCGACCTTTTACGCGGAAGAAAAACACTGAGCGGTCGTTTCATCGCAGAGCTACAAAACCAAAGAAAACCTGTGATTGGTCTCGACGTACGTCGCTCAGAAAAGAGACAGCCAATCAGAGGGTCATCGATATCAATGCGCCTTAAAGACACGCACATAAAACAGACAAGCTTTACGAGGAGATGTAACACTACACTGCGGTGGTTTCTGATATTTAAAACTACACAAATGAAAATTCTTATGGATGTGAAGACTGCAAATCAAACACAGAAAAAGTGTAAAATATGGAACCTTTAATTTTGTGTTGATCTTTCCACCCGTTTGTTTCGGTAAAAATCTCTTGAATGGATAGTGCAACTCTTTCAGGGTGTGTGTATAAAATTAGATTTTGGCATATAGCCGAGTGCATCTCAAGACTCTGCAGGAATCGAATCACCTCTGATAAATTTCACACTTAATTTACGCGTGTGAGGAAATTAATTTGTGAAAACACAAGTTTTAAAATTTACAATACATTCAACCGAGAGGTTCTTTCTCAGATGACTTTAATGATCCAGAATAACAATATGCTAAGCTAGAATTAAGGTCCATCATATCAGCAGCATACATGCCTGGCTCATAATTTTCAATTAGCGCCACCTCTTTCAGTCCATTAGACACCGACAGCCAATAATACTGCCACTGTGTCAACTACCGTTTGTGTCGTCACGGTGACATTATAGACCCGTGTGTCGCCCGTGTGACTACGTGTAGTAAAACTGTATTACAATGATATGTTGCCATTTTTTTTTCTACTTTTCTTTGTTTTAATAATAATAATAATAATAATAATAATAATATTGCATATCAGTCCAAACTTGTATTTACACACGTTTTATAAATGTGCCAACTTATTTCAGGTATCGTGCCAATCAATGAGGCCAAAACTGTGTGTGCTGGATCAGAGAAGTTCTACAAGATGTGCGAATCTAATGAGGTATGGTAAAAGTTTTTTTTTTTTTTTTTGGGGGGGGGGGGGGGTATCAGACAATGCGAATATTCACTACGGACGACAGATATGTATTATGTTTGTGAGGTCTGAAAATGAATTGTTGATGGGTTTCTAACTTCAGCCAAATCCTTAATCAATACACCACACACACACACACACACACACACACACACACACACACACACACACACACACACACACACACACACACACACACACACACACACACATTATTTCAAGAATGAAATCCTTGCCTAGGTGCACATGAATCATCTCTCGAGGTATAGCCATTCGAATGAACGCAGCAGAAGCCTACAGATGCACCAGATTGCTATAAATGATCCGTTTGCTTGCTTGCCACCTTGCAAGCGTGAATAAACACAGGGCGGTAATTGACATTAACACATGCGTGTAGAGTGGTCTCGTGGACCGGTAATACATGCCGAAGTGAAAAGGCACCTTAAAACATGACTCTGCGTCACGCGGGCAAAATAAACAAGTGGGACCTATAGAAAAAGAACAGATCAAATCTCTCACATCCCTTAACTGTCGGTTTTATTTCTCACATCAGCAGCGGTGCCAATTTGCGACATTTGCAGTACGCGAGGACAGATTCGCACGAGCTCGTTCTTCTGAAAAAACATATATAGATTCAACATCGTCCAGTGACGAAAGATGTCGGCCCGCTTACTCCCAAACTCTACTACATCCAAAGTCAAACTCCGTAAACTTCCCACTATCCTGACAGCCTGGTTGTTTGCTGATGGTGTCCCACATTTTGTCTTTGAGATCATCGTCTTTGTAAAAGTTTTTTTTTTTTTTTCATACGACACCAGATGTCTCGAGACGAAAATAATCAACAGGTTCGCCACCGTCATTGTGACGCGAAGTCCGATGCCTTTATCCGCTGCGCGAAAGCTCAGAGAAATCGAGCTCCTTTCCAGAAAACTGTACGCTGCTTTTTTTTTTTTTTGGCACGTAATACTCACATTGTGTGAAAGTACTTAAGAAAACAAAAGTTGGGGAAAAAAAGTTTTTATCGACGTGCAAATTAAGTGCAAAGAGAAAAGATTCGCCTTCGGTGCGTCAAGGCTTTGCAGCGGTGAAGTTTTATTCCAATTCTTTCTTCTAATATTTGGAAAAGTTTGACAAAGAACCTCCGACTCCAAACCGAGACATCAACAGTATTTTTGAACGTGAATGACAGCAAATAATTGACACTTGTTTCACAGATATTAAATTAACTGCTATTTATAGCTGTTCCTAATCATTTCCATATATATATATATATATATAGAGTGTACTAAGTGTTTACTCTGTATTTCCGGGTTGTTGTTTTTTGTGATTGTTAAAAGATGTGCAGTGATTCCTGCAGGCTAATATGTGCTGTTATTTGTTTTGATGCAGCTGGACATGACGTTCCACCTGTTCATCTGCGCCCTCGCTGGAGCAGGAGCTGCCGTCATCGCTATGGTGAGCCCATCACCCGATGGACACCTCAGAGCCTCTTCAAACTAAACATTTTGAAATGTTAAAAAAAATAATAATAATAATAATTAAAAAAATAAATAATAATAATAATAATAAAAAATAATAAATAAATCAATCAATTTAAAAAAAATAATAATAATGCAGTGTCCCATTTCCTCCATCAAAAAAAAAAAGACAAAAAAAAGCTTGTTTGAAAAAAAAAATAATAAAAGGAAAGGAAAGAATCTGCAGCAGTAAGATTATTATTATTTTATTATTTTATTTTTCGCAAATGAGAATAAATACTGTACGTGTGGGGGAACTAGGTGCATTCGGTTGTGAGAGAGAATAGCCGGAGATAGGAGAGAGGGCATTTTTTTATTTTTTGGCGCAGTGAAGAAGACAGGGTTTTGTCTCCCTCCCTCTTTCGGAGGCGCCAGGCGATGTCATGCCGTTGTCATGGAAACAGGGAGAAGAAAGGCGAGGAGATTGTTGCAAACATCACTCGGTAATTTGCGAGGAGCCATTTTCTGAGAAAACAGAGAGTGGTGGGTTTGCGAGTCAAGAGATGATGGTGCAAATTGTGCACGTTGTGCATTTTTTTTTTTTTCTTTCTCAGTCGCCTCCTTGTTCTTTCTGCGTATATATCGCGGCCGAGGAGCAGTGAGGCTATTAAAAATGTCAGCCCTTGTGAAAAGGGAGGCTGTGTTGCAACCTCAGTCATTAAAACACAATACTTCATTTATAACCTTTGCTGCCATGGCAACGCAAGCCGAAGACCGGCGCTTGGCGTTATGCTGCCACCTGCCGGATCTTCGAAGAAACGTCGTTTGTAATTTTAAAGGCTCGGTCCACACAAACTTCACTGCGTTATAAACAACATCATGGGACTAATACAACTGACAAATCAATAGCAGCGTGTACATGATAAAATGCCCATTTCTATGCCGTGGTTTCACGGCCACGTGACTTTCATGGGCTTTTTTTTTTTTTATATTATCGTCCCACAGATCCACTACTTGATGGTCCTGTCTGCCAACTGGGCCTACGTGAAGGACGCCTGCCGGATGCAGAAGTACGAGGACATCAAGTCGAAGGAGGAGCAGGAGCTCCACGACATCCACTCCACTCGCTCCAAGGAACGTCTCAACGCCTACACATAAAGCCCAGCGGGAGGCCTGGCCCTGCCACTCCGGCCTCTCCGGTTCCCCCCCCCCCCCCCAAAAAAAAAAAAAAAAAAACCAACCCCCTCCCTCTCTTCCTAGTTTCTATCTGTCTCTCTCTAACCATCCCCTCCCGAGGGGGGGTGGTGGTGGTGGGGGGGTGGGGGTGGCGCCATAGGGTCCTCGCCACTGCTGATGTCACTGGTGCGTCATATGACAATGTGGTCTGGGAGGGGTTGGGGGGGGGGGCGTGTGTCACACAAACCTCGTCAGTCACAAACAGCATTTCAGATGAAAAAGAAAAATGAAAAAAAAAAAGAAAAAAAAAAGCCCCTTTACCTCTCTCATGGATGGTGTTATGATTATCATTATGGCAGTCGTATTATTCTTGAATAAGAGTTGTTTAGTGCTGATTAGTAGTTTTAGTGTAGTTTGTAGAATCAGAAGCAGCAGTAGTATTTTTTTTTTTTTTTTTTTTTTTTTTTTACTTCATATAATTTGTGTATAATTGTTTTATTTTTGTTACATTTAATTTGATACTAAGTGTCATTTTGCTCTCATGCATAATTTATTTTGTTTTTTGCTGATTCTGAGGGGGTCAACGGGGGCTTCGAAGGGTTTTCAAGCACATTTCTCATGTCGCGTGTCTGGGAAATTTCATGTGTCAAGAACTATGTACTGTATGTGAGTGGGTGGTTAGTTTTGAAAATATTTTAAATCTCACAACACAAACTATGAAGCATCATGAGCCTTTGCCATACCAGTATTCCCAGGGATTAGAACCACTTTAACGTGAAAGCGATTCAATCTGTTTTTCTATTTGAATATGATGAATACCAAATCAGATTAAAAACCAATATTTAGCTAGATGTGCCAAGCCTGTTAGACAGGAAACACAGACTTTGATAGATTTCAGAGATGGGATTGGACAATTAAAGATAAATTGTGGGTTATTATATGATAATCTTTCCCTTTAAAAATGTATTTTAGGACTTTGAATTATTCCATTGTCTTTGAATCACAAGCCACTGAAGCACATGCAAACTCATAATCCCTTTTTTTAATTTCATAAAAGTTGAACTTTATAAATACTAAACTCCTGTTGTTTTTTGTTGCAGAACTCTGCACTGTATATACCGATATATCAAAGCATACCTATATGTTAAGCACTGACATTTAAGGACAATTCACGCGAGAATAAGAGGAAATCAGTCCCAAACCTGCATCGATCCGTCCTGACCGAAAAGAAGGCCTGACCGAAAAGAAGTCGGTTTTGTGTTGGCATTCCTTGGTGGCATTATCAGATGTGAGAAAAGTGTGTGTCGCAGTAATGTTGTTCATATTGCCTACACATTCCCGATGCCATACGACTACAGAGGCAGCCTGTCAGTTCATTGCTTGGCAAATGAATTTTTTTTTTTGTTTTTTTTTTTGGTCAGTATTTCTCAGAGCTAGTTTCATGCACTTATTTGACCATTTCTGTGCTCTCTCTCTCTCTCTCTCTCTCTCTCTCTCTCTCTCTCTCTCTCTCTCTCTCTCTCTCTCTAGATGTAAGCGCATTGGTGTTCAACTCCAAGTTGGATAACTGTACTGTTAGTAAAGACTGTGAATTTAGATGTTTTTCGTGGCATGGACATGCATTAATATAGTCTTATTGACTCAAAAGTTACTTTATTTCACTTCTTTTATTTTTTACACTTTTGACTGTCTTGCTGGATCAACCCTTTGTTTATATGTGCAGTACTGAATCTCCCATGCTTACCGCGTTATGCTACTGATATTAGAGACTGTAGTCTTTGAGTTGTGTCCATTTAGTTTGTGATGAGCTTTCAACCATGTCTTAATGCTAATACTTGTACCAACATTGCTTACTCTGTAATGATCGAAAAAAAAAAAAAAAAATGCTCTCAGCTTTCTCCTCGTATTAGTCTTTTGTACTTTCACTACGGATGCTTAGTAGCAGGCTTTAAATCAAATATGTTTTGTACATTCATGTGCCAACAGCTTAAAGTGGCTTATTTGACCTGTATGATCAAATTTGCTTGCATAAATAAAAATCACTTGTGAACTTGTTAATAAATACCAGAGGTCTCTTTCCTCCATTTCTTTTTTTTTTTCTTTTTTTATGTCAAATAATCCTGATGCTGCTTTTATAGGAATTGAAGAAGTTACCATATGATGTGATGAACCAAACTGGTAGGTGAATTCTACTGATTATAGAAAGAAGGACTGCCATTTCTTTTTTTTTAAGTAAGGAAATGTAACAATCAGTAACTACATCATACCACTAGATGTCTCCCTTCCATCTTATAAAAAACACCTGTGAGCCAGAAATTGATATAATAAGTGTGTAAACACATCAGGGTACAATATGTTTGCTTTAATCCGTTATAATAACTACATTAATGAGATTATTAAGTACAACAGCCCATTATCAATATTAGGTATAGGTAATATTAGGTACATTATTATAATACACTATTTAACAACTGTTTAGAGAGGAGGTTCCAAATTGGTAATGTATAATAAAAGCATAAGGATCAATACAAGTCCAATTGTAATTCTTATATTAACACTTATCTTGACATAACACTCCCTTATTTTACATTTTTATGTCCACGAGGTAATATTCATTCTAGCTCTGTCCTTCAAACACCAATTTAAGTCAAAAATCAATTCAATAAATTCTATAAAATGTTGTTTACTAATTAAGAATGTCATTGAATAGTTGACTTCGGTTATGATGTAAATAAACAAGTTCTAAAAATCAATTAAAAAAAAGCAAAACAAATGAAAATGGATGTCAAATGCCATAGTATTTGCAAAGTTTCAACATTAATTTAAGATCAAATATAAATTATGGCAATGGGGCAGTGGGTTGCGAGCACCTGTCCTCTACTTTCTTTTTTGGTCTACATACATTTAATACCATAATTGCATGTAATTTTAGAATTTCTTGAACACTGATGTATTAATGCAGTTGTCTTTTTAATTTGAACAACTTCTTAATCGAATTTTTTTACTCGAACAAACATATTGTATGTTCTGGCCTTTGTATTGTTTGTAATTGTAAAGTGGAGTGGGACCATGTTATGTTGCGTGGGGATTTTGCACTGTAAATAAATTGATTGATCGACATCAAGATGGATTGAGTAAGGTTGAACCGCTTTTACTTTGCATGTACATTTAAGCTTTACCCGTGGACAACTTTTGCTGCAATTGGCAATAGGTATATTAACAAATAACAAGAAAATCCTCATGTATTACGACAGCATACATTGAAATTGAAGTCGGTCTTTTAAACAAAAACAAAAAACAAAACAAAAAAGTCCAGTAGCAAATACTGTGCAGAATATATGAAAGATTTTACGCTTCTGTGGGCCTGTCATCGGCAGGCAGGTTTAGTTTGGCCCCCTACCCGAAGCCACTGATCCACCGAGTCAGGTAATAAATCATTTCCAAGATTATATTTTGCACCCTGGTGCCAGACAGAGCTCCCTCACACATCTTGAATATGGCCTTCAGCTCAATAATACATTTACATTTCAGGAATTTCTTGGGACTCACAGGGGCTTGCATCAGAATTAGAGAGGGGAAAAAAAAAGAAAAAAAAATCTGTAGTTGTCCTATTTTGGAAACAGGCTGGATCTAATTGGACAAACTACATCTCCTGGTATATAACTAAAGAGGCCAGGTTGTCCTGGCTATATAAAGTGTGCACTTAAAAAAAAATAAAAAAAATGTGCGAACTGATTGGATTAACGAAGGTGTGGCCTGCTCACGTGAGGGGGAAACCTCTCCAGGACTAGCTAATTGGCGAAAAGACTGGTCACGTCCCGCTGGCGAACTTGCGTGTCAGACCCATGAAATCTCTTCACTAATCCCGCCCTCCCCCACCCGCCCACCCCTCCCCCACACGGTCAATCTGACAGATCACCTGTTCTGTAATTAGGTCTTCAGCCTGTGTACCGTTGCCTCTTATGGACTTTGAAAGCTCTTTTCTCTCCTTTTCTTGGACATTTTTGGAAGAATAATTCTTCGGGCTCTCAATGAATCCGGATGTCTTTTCTCCCGATATCTCCTCCATGTGAGCGTCTCGGCTGCATTCGGTGACATCATGCGTCGACTGCTCTGTGTGCATGTACTCCTGTGCTGCCTCAGTGCGGCTCATCCCTTCTGTCCGTCGCAGTGTACCTGTGTCGTGCATGGACGTACCGAAGGAACCGCGGCCAGGTAAATTTGGCTTTAAATAGTCTGCGCACAAACCGCACTTGGTACACGTTGTGAAACTTTGAAAGCGAATGACAGTTTCAGGACATATATTAAGACTCTCGTACGAGTTTTGTCGAACGAGGTCATCTTCTCTGCAGTGTCGCTACGGACACGACCCCACCACACGTTGACCGCAAAGAACTCATAAACTGTGATTGCGAAACAGCTTTTAAAAACAACAACAAAAAAGTTCTTCAGACTGACATCAGAGACAAACGTTGACCCATTTAACTGAGCACGGGACCGCCTGGTGAGTGATCTCTGTTCAAGAATATGGACTGAGCAAATTCTATTTAAATCTTAAGTTAGGACAATTTACATATATCTCCATTGGTGTGTATTAAAAAAAAAAAAAAGTGAGAGTGACCTAATTTGGATGATTACTACAACGCAGAGCCACGAGTACCATTAGTTAAAAAAATAAAATAAAGAAGAAGCAACAGTAATACCATGGAAATCAAAATAATCAGCTTTCATTTGGCTATTGGACCACTGTGCCATTTTTACATAGTGTACTGACCCGTATTGACATAATGTATGTCCCGTGGCATGGTACCAATCCATTTATATCCGAGATAGAGCTAATTCATCCTCCATAATTAGTCTTTCTAGCGCTGACCCCTGGTCTACAAAGCATCTAAAGACAACATAGGGATGTCTGATGGTGATAGTACATTGTCAAACGGGGGAGGAAATCAAAGTACAGCAGTAGTGACACTACTAAAGTTGACATTAAATAGGTAATCAGATCTGGTACAAGATGTTGGCACTCCAACAGACAAGACTAAAAAGCTAAAAAAAAAAAAATAGCATAGATATTTTAATGCTAGTCGTTAAATAAATCTTTAGAATATACATTCATGACTGTAATTGAGGTCAGTTATTCCATCTCCTGCAGTCCACATGATCACTTGCTATTTATAATGACTGTGATTAGCTCTGACCTTGCTACCCAGGAAGTGTCCTCTAGGTGTACTACAGTACTAGAGACTGTCTGAATGAACGTACGGCTGTATGGATGGCTGAACCAATGAATGGACAGATATGCTGTACATGTTACACCTCAGCAATAATTTCTTAAACTCATGGAAACATCTGCTTCATCGATGGAGAATGGGTTCAAGTTTTAGAGTTATGATTTGTAAAACAGTTCTGTTAGCTGGCAACGGTATATTTTCACAATAACTTATTTTGCCTTTGACTTTCAGGTCTGTACTCTGCAACGACCCCGACATGTCTGACATCCCTGTCAACGTCCCGGTGGATACGGTTAAACTGCGGATTGAGAGAACTGCAATTCGGCGACTCCCGACAGAATCGTTTTACTACTTGGTGGAGCTACGGTACCTCTGGCTTACTTACAATTCCATAACCTCCGTGGACACCGGAAGTTTTTACAACCTAAAAGTGCTCCACGAGCTGAGGCTGGATGGAAATATGATCTCCATGTTCCCTTGGGAGTCTCTCAAAGAGATGCCCAAGCTGAGGACACTGGATCTTCACAACAACAGGCTCACGAACGTTCCCACCGAGGCGATACCTTACCTCTTCAACATTACCTACTTGGATCTATCCAGCAACAAATTTGCGACCCTGCCGTCTGACCTCATGGATATCTGGCCACCCTTTAATAGAGCACCCGTGTCTACTAATGCCTCCCAGAAATTTGTGTTAGGTAAGGAAAAATAATGCTTTCCGTCTGGCTTGGTTTTACAGGATGTTTGCACCGGGGCAGGAACGTTGGGGTTTATTTGTAATTACCTTCGGAACGTAATACTACCTCCTTGTAATCTAGCCAGACTTGCTCGGACAGACCAGCAGTAACAGCCAGGACACAGATTATCTTATTCTAAGTAGTGTCAGAGTGAACACCTAATGTACTTTATTGATTTATTCTACAGATTAACCTTAGAATAATCAACACAATACCCCCTTGGTGGTTTAGACCAGCGCCAAGTTCAATAGAAGTTAAATTTGCATTTTGAAACACTCCAACAATCATAGTTCTCTCTAGCAGGAGACAATTACCATGACAACATTCCACATTTTACTCATTAACCTTTTAAAAACCATTGTTATTACAATATCCACAGTATGACTGAGTAAAATGTGCTTATATGGCTTGAGGCTGCAAGATATATAGGAAATATTTCTGCCTCTGAGGAATAGGACTTGCTCTTTAGTTATGAAGCAATGATTTGAGCGTACACAAACAAAAATATATGAGCTAAGGCTTAGTGCATAGTTTACAGTATTGGTCAGCTTATCAGTCAATAATTGCTGAAATTTATTGGGTTAATTAGGGCCAAAATTGCAGTGCATTTACATTTTTAATTCATTAAGTTAACTTCATGTGCCTCCTGTGATGGTTGAAAGGAGCAGATTTCTTTCCTTTTTGTCATTAAATGTAAACAATACAATGAAAATCTGCTGTCAAAAAAAAAAAAAAAAATCCAAAGAAGTATGTGTTTAAAGGTTTCATCCAAAACAAATGTTGCAGGGCTTCTGTATTTTAGTTGAATTGACTTTTTGGTTTTAATCTCGCGAAGGGATTGGAGGCGTTTGAAAATGGAGCAGTGTTCCCTACATTTGTGCATCTAAAGAAGAAAGGCAGGAAAAATGCCAAGGGATTTTTTTTTTGAGTTTTTGTTTCAAAGCTGATAGTAGATGGGTTTGAAAACGGGTAGTGCCAAGGGCAAAAAAATAAAACAAAAACGCACAGAATCATTAACTCCTGTTTCTTATAGTTCTAAGTATGATATTTAATATGAAAGCGGTATAAAGTTGTCAAAGTGGGAATGAAGCCAGAACACTTGCTGTTTCTCTGCCATTAGGAGAACTTCTGTTTTTTTGTTTACAACTTGTGATTTGTCTGGTTCGGAGTCTGGGCTCCCGATTAATTCCACCCCATTGCTGTATTCTCAGAGGCCGTGGTTCAAACTGTGGTTTCGTTGAAACCCTGCGTCCTGTACAAAACACCTTTTTGCGTCACAGGTTTAACTTGGACCTGCCGCACAGTTTAACTTCACAATAATTACGCTATTCAGATTCTTTATGTCGATTTCAAAATTGATTTTCAAAACAAATCACCTGCATGCGCTCCAATACAAACTACAGTCGCGGATAGACGTCGGAGACACGTTCTTTGCATATGTGCACTGGAAATATGACTTCCTTTCAGAATGAAGCTCGCTCGAAGTATGGGCTGATGTCCGCGGACGGGTCAGCGCCGACTCTTGCATACATGGGCGAATGACGAAACTGACATCACGCAGAAATGGAAACCAACGAACTGGTGTGTCCGCTATGAACGGTGCAATCACAAGTATAGGTGTTACTTCATCCTCAATTAACAAAATGAATGATTAACTATAACAGTTCATGTGATTTATTGGTGGATCTAATGGAACATCGGTAGTGTATTCATCGTACAACATCATACTCTATGTAATGAACCACAAATATTGACCAACTGTACAACAATGAGGAAATATTAGCAACGTTGGAAATATGGTAGAGCATGAGGTAGTGCACGGCACAGCAACACAGATTAAATGAGGATCACCATAATTCAATTGCACCAGTGCGTTGCTGGTTAGTCATCGGACACACCTACTCCCCCTGCCCTACTTTACCG
Organism: Brachyistius frenatus; assembly: GCF_029030835.1. NCBI lineage: Eukaryota > Metazoa > Chordata > Actinopteri > Embiotocidae > Brachyistius > Brachyistius frenatus. The sequence continues at coordinate 1,704,368 of NW_027210637.1, forward strand.
TGAAACCTGGTTTAGCAACAGTTTAGCCAAAACTGTGCATTCGCAGTAGTTTTAAAGGCCCGCGAGTTCTAGTTTAGTCGGACGTGTTGTACACTGCAATTAGGTCAGATGCCAGTCAAATGCCATGTGACAGAACAACAGTGACATAATGGATATAATTTTAGTCAACGGGCGTCAATATTTCTTGTTAAATTTAGCTTAATCAGTAAGTAAGTCCATTGTCACTGTATCTGTGTAGCATGGACAGTCGGAGGGATATTATTAATAGGCTGTATGAGGGAAAACTATTTTCTCCGTGCCAAAAAAAGCTGTCCGTTTGCTCTGATGAATCTGAAAGAGAAACAGGATTAGGTGCTCGGAAAAAAAAAAAAAAAAAACAGGCGCAAAGGGATCGACAGTTCCTTCAGCGCATCCCAAAAGCCGTCGAGAAGTCAGTTCAATTTCAAATTCACGGCTAACGTGACAAAAATAATGAATGAATTTAGAAAAATAGAGAAACAAACGTGAAAATAAGTTTTGCACTCATCAAAAATGTCAACAATTTGCAACAAACCGCACAAATACGCCCTCGTGTTTTAAACTCGACACATATTTTACAACGTTTTTACACCGTAACTGGCCTATTGATGTTGATGCTCGAAGCAACACCAATGGAAAGAGTATGTTACACAAAGTGGAGTAAGCTCGAGGCAGCTTAGGCACCTGCATTGTTAAGACAAACTAATCTGGTTAATGGGCTTTAGTATGCACTGGGACATGTGCTCACCCATTGTGTGCACCAGGTGTTCACGGCAAGTTGTAAAGGATCTCCATTACTCCCTTGTGATGGTTTCCCCTCAATAGCCATTGAAAACCATTATTATGACTAAAATGATGTGAAATTTCAAAACAAAAGCTCAATGGCTGTAATGCCTGTACCACGCAATGAAACGCTAGCCATTGTTTGAGGTGGAAATTAATTTAGAATACATCAGTAGATGTGAAAGGGTTTTTGTTGCTTTGGATTTTTGTATGTCTAGTTTGCTGGTTTTCTTTGCTTCCCTTAAGAAACATATTCAGTCTGAATCTTTTTCTCCAATATGATTTTATAGGCTCATAATCATTCAATCATTGCACTTTTTTTTTTTTCTTTACGGCTAAAATTCCATCTCAGTAACCTCTATTACTACACCTGTTTAACAAAAATGTCTGATAGTAATACAGCTTTTAAGTATGTCTTGTTTGGCAATGCAAAATAGCTATCAATAATTTGAATTCATTTCATCTTTTTTGTCTTCAGGCCTTCAAGACAATCCCTGGTTCTGCGACTGTAAGATCTCCAAGCTGATTGAGATTTCCAAAATGACCAACACACCAGTGGTCTTGATGGATTTATTCTTGATCTGCGCTGGGCCAGAGAACCTGGCGGGTGTCCCTTTTCAGCGTGCTGAACTTGACAACTGTGTAAAACCGTCGGTGATGACATCAGCAACCATGATCACGTCTCCTTTGGGCAGTAATGTTATCCTGCGATGTGACGCCACGGGGTTTCCGACGCCAAGTATGTACTGGGCAAAGTCTGATGGTTCGCAAGTCAACAACACAGGTATAATATGAAGGCTTTATAAAGACGTACCATTTTAGAAAGCAAAATCGATGCCGTTTTAAAGTTTACTACGATTTATACTTTTAGTAACCTTCATACTGTTTGAAGATTTCCATTGCTTGATGATACATTAAGGTGTAGTACTCGTGCTACATAATCCATATTGACTTTTGTGTTCTTGTTTTACTCTACAGTCCAAGAGTCACCGGGGGATGGCACTAGGTGGTCCATCATGAGTCTGCATGGAATAGTGTACAAAGATGCTGGGGACTACAGGTGCAAAGCCAAGAATGTTGCTGGCGACGCAGAAGCCATCATCTCTCTCTCCATTGCCGGTACCGTGAGCACCACCGTCCCTCCACTAAGGACGTCCGTCGGAACTGAACCAACCATCCGAGGGACAACATTAGTTCCGCAAACGGACATTCCCAACTCGCCCTCCACCGCCCCGACAGTCCCCCCGAGGATATCAACAACTCTTCCTGCTGTCCCCAGGAAGCCAAAAACAACCCCGAGCAATGGTTTACAGAAAGGCTCATTTAAGCAAACAAAAAGCCAGCCGGGAGGTAACGGCAGAAAGCTCGCAGCAGACGAAAAGAGCAAGAAAATGGACGCGTCGCAGTCTGTGAAACACCTAAAGATTGTGGAGGAAACAATTGACAGTGCAGTGTTGCTCTGGGCCGCAGATGGGGTACCAAACGATGCCCCACTCACAGTCGTGTATTCGCCCTACGGAGAGGATGACACAAAAAGGACATTGGAGACTAATGCCGGCAGTGGAAAAGTGCTCTTGGATGGACTGTCGTCTGGGATGAGATACTCCGTTTGCCTCGTAGCGAAAGGCGGTGCCGCCGGAAAAGATCCTTGCATCGACTTCTACACGCTGGACAACGTAGAGGACGGTGGGCAGAACCAGCTTTTCATGATCGTAAGCGGTATCGCCTGCGCCTTGGTGTTGCCTCTTATTGCCGTGCTGCTCTATAAGATTCTTGCTCTGTCCTGCAAGGCACAAAGCCCTGCTTCGGATGAAGAGGAGCTTGAAAAAGATAGCTACGTCAAGTTTGAGACCGTTTCAATGAAACGGAGAGCTTTAAACACTTGCCCGACGGAGCTTTGGGCAAGGAGAGCGACTCACGATTCGGAGCGAATGCTCCTGTGCTCCAGGTCAAGCATCGACTCCCAGATGACGTACAAGAGTGACAGTTCCCGTTGTGAATATCTGTGCTGATGCAAGAACCCACGGCCGATGCCCCAACACCATGCTAGTACCATAGTATATGAAATACTCTATATGCCTTTCATGACACTGATAGAAAGTGATGAACTATGAAATCATCTATAAATCTTAATAAATGTATATTCTTTTTTTTTTTTATGGGATCCGTGGGCTGTCAAGATTTACAGTGCTGTGCTGAACGGTGTAAACCCACCGACTTGGCACTTTCCATCAACTTTCCATTTACAAAGATTTATATAATGGTTTAGCAAAGTGTAGTTGACATGAAAACCTTCCCTGATTCATATTCTTATTGATGTCCTTACGTTTTGGAGCCTTATATTTGATAAAGGAACATAAATGGTTGTCAGTGCAGCACCGTTGTGGGACTTACTCATAAATGGTACCATACAAAGAGCCTGTCAGTTAAGTGTGTATGGTGTTTGACGTTATCCTCATTGCCAAAGTTGCAAAGTGTCAGATCTGAATATATTGTGGTGGTATCAGACAAGACGTATAATACTCCCCATCACAAGAGCATCGTCATTTTTGCTTTAAGCATCAAGCCGATCATTGCCTTACTGGAAGAGAAAGTACTGTTGGTGTGTTTGATAGAACTCAGTAAGTGTCCCATCTGATCAATATTGCCACTTTATATATGATGTATATAATTGTCTATAAATGGAGTTGTACACTTGTTTTTAATAAATTGAATAACTGTTGAATTATACGCGTTACGTACCCCAATATTGTTATTCGAGCAAATGCATCATCCCCACGTAAAAATGATCTCCCACATTCAGTTTTCCGAAAACCTTACAAAATGTATTTATGTTTGTTTTAAATGGGCCTTTTTGTGTGTGTGTGTGATATTAAATAGAAAGTCACATAAACTCACATACATATACTGCCTCTCTAACTATTTACCGGCAATCTTCTAATAACACCAAATATATAAATTTGGCATTTGTATGACACATTTCAGTACACATTTGGATGCCAAAAGCACAACTAGAAACTTACACCTCCCTCTTTAGCACCAAACAACTTATACATGGACACTTTTATATTATAAGTAGGTGTAATTTTAGTTTCTCTCAATCAACAACAGATGATGTGCTCTTTCTGGGCTTCAACATGTGAAACTAAACCCTAGTTTTAAAATGCACACTGTGCTCTGTGCACTTTTTAGATTTACGTATTGTACTCTCTCTCTGTCCACACATGCGATGCAGGTGCTTGGACGTTGCATGCTGACACGAAGACCCGTACGTGTACAACCTGCGCTACAAATCAAAATACGGAGGTTCTTCCTGCTATTGGATGATGAATGCCATCCGTGAACGTAAGTGAGTGTAAAAATGAACACAGATGTATCACATGTGCTCGCTCGGTTATCGACAAGAGCGGCGCTGATCCGGAAAAATCAATGGGTCACAGTTGTCACGCTCCCTGAACATCTGGGCAGGTACCGCAGTAAATCTAGATAAGATGATGATGGGTGGACCTGGAAAACTGTTTCCATGGATACCTCTGCGCCACCAGCTACAAGAAGCTGTGCACAGCACTGAGTAACCCCTAAAGCCAGCTGCGGCGTTATCATGGCAACAGCCGGGCTGTTTTAACAAACAAACTGGACGTACCGGCTCGGGTGTTAATGAAAGATAAAGTGTGAATGGACACTCGGATATATTGACAGCTGGGTAGGATAGATAAGCTCTTAGAGGCAAGAGGAGGATGCAGCGTGGAAAACAGACAATACAATACAGAGATCTATCAAAAGATTGATGTAGAAATACACCGTGGACAACATCAGTTCTGCTACAGCTGCCACTGCAAAATCCAGACAAGGCAACTGGAAGCCTCACTTCCCCACAGGCTTTAAAAGTTGCGTCACAAATCTCCTGGCAACCGTGACCGGCGCCCATTACAGCGGTCCAGTGGAAAATTGGCCACATGTAAGTAGTGGCAGAATACAGAACAACAAGGCCAGATAAAGAGAACGCCTCACAACTGCTCGTTAACGTCGAGCCGCTTCACAACACATGAAATGAAGTGTCGTGTAATTGGGCGGCTTTGTCTCCAAATTGAGGTTAATGGGAATCCGTAGCCCTTCGTCCTTTACATCCTTGGGGTCAGTACAGTCAATCTGAAGCGATCTATTAACTTCACACTCACCCAAATTTAAACAACTTTTATGGAACATCTAATGTATTTGTAAGTTGTTGGGGTTTTTTTGTTTTTTTTTTCAAATAAAGCACATTAAATTATAAAATAAATATTTATATCAGTGTTTTTCACAATTTAGGAGTCTAAAGTGAATACACTGTTTCACCACACACGACAATACTGTATATCGCAATGATACCTTTTTAAGACTGCAGATTTTCAGCAGTAGCAGTTAGTATAACCGAGGTTTTTGCTGGGATTAAGCGTCAGCATGACATCATCCAATAGTTTAAGTAGTCCCAAATGCTTTCTGATGGAGCTGATTTAAAGTGACTCACTCAGCTTGAATACAAAACGGGAAGCATTTGTCTTAAAATACCAATGACGTGAGGTGGCATTTAATCCAGCCGCAGCATCCGCACACACTCTCTCTCTCCGTATCCTAGATACGCTCTCTACCCGATGATTCAAACCCAATGCGTGAGCGTCGTCCAACACGCTGGTCACCTGAAGGGTAATTGCAGCCGTTAACTTTTCGTTGTCGTCTGCCAGGGGTGAAATCGTGGGGGGGGGGGAAAAAAGGTCAGCGGCCCTTCAGCCAGCTAACATTAGTCTGGAGACAAGGCAACTTTCTCAGCAGTGTAAATCTTCCGCGGCCCCTCTTACGGGGTTACTGGTGACGCTCTTCCTCACAATATCCTAGTCATGGAGGGTATGAATAGAGGTCGTGGTTCCTGGCCTCTGTTGGTTGTTCTCGTGGGTAAAAAAAAAAAGGACAAACAATTTAGGGATGATCTGCTGCACTCCTCCGTCGTTCTCTATAAATTACTCATTCGACCAATTCCCGGTGGGAGCCAGACGTACTTCCACAGGAGACGCTCTGACACACTGATTTCTCTTTCACACACACCGGATGCAAAACAGAGTGTCTATTGTGTGTGTGTGTGTGTGTGTGTGTGTGTGTGTGTGTGTGTGTGTGTGTGTGTGTGTGTGTGTGTGTGTGTGTGTGTGTGTGTGTGTGTGTGTGTGTGTGTGGCATGTGTAAATTACACTTGTACTGTAAGTACGCCATTTATGAATGGTTTCATAGACTTCCTCAATTTTGTTCCTCAATGAATAAGTAAATATTGCAGGATTTGTATCTTGACTTCCTTCCAGGCGGTGACCATCTCCCTGTCTCTCTCTCTCTCTCTCTCTCCCACAGACACATCCATCTACATTCACAAAGGACATAGGTCAGTGGGTGGGGAGGGAGGGTAATATGTTGTTATTATGTGGGACCTTTTTTTTTTTTTTTTTTTCCAGCCCCGCCTCATTTCTTGCATATTCCACATTCTGCTTGAGAAAGTGACTGCAGCTTGAAGAAGATCTTGCTCTAATGCCGGACTAGCATGTGCAAAATTTACCACGGAGGTGTCAGGAATTTCAATCTTTGCTCCCAAAACAGACTGGCAGCCTCGGGGCCCAAAGTGAGGAGTGAGCAGTATCCCACTTGGAATTTCTTTTTTTTTTTTTCTTCTTCTTCTTCTTCTTTTTTTTTTTTTTTTTGGACTGAGAGTATTTACTTACTCGAAAAGTCCCCCATCTTCTAGTGGAGTTTGGATCTCCCTTAGCGTGCCATCTCCTGGTGTGTAAAGCTCCACTGTCTCATTAGGTTTAAGCCTCAGACAAGGATGCCAAGAGTCCACAAGCAAACGTCGCTAAATTTTGGGGGAATTCTTGTGTGCCAGCGCCGATACCGGGAATGCCCTGAGATAAAGTGAACAAGTGCGGCGAGGACGAAGCGCAGGATTATGTTGGCTGCAACGATCACAACAGGACTTATCTACTTCATGGTGCAAAGCGCTGGAGCCTTGGCGCTCAGCGCAGCCTGTTGGGATGAGCGCCTGTCACGAGCAGCGAGAAACAGCAGCTGTATGGGTGAGTTTGACATCTCGAGTGCTCCCACTTCAAGGTAGTGACAGAAATTATGCCGAGGGTACTGTCGATCAGATAATTATCTTAAACCACGCTCGGAACAATTTATTCCACATCTATCGTCCTTGGCAAAGAAAACGGTTTTCGATTTTAACAGCTAAATGCGACTGAATGGTAGATGATCTCGGTATCATTTGCACTCGTGATGACGTTGTAAATATCGCAGGGCAGGTTGGACAAGGAGCCACAACCACTTTCATAAATGGCACCCACAAATAACAACGATGAATACACGACTAAATAATGACATGCTGTCAGATGGAAATAACTGGGACACACAGTAATTGGGGTGTCAGACCAGAGAGAGATACAGGATTACTTCCTTGAATCCTTACTATGAATCATTGTAATATTTGATTCGCGTCAAGACAAAAAGAGTCGGAGAAACCCGTGTTTTTCACAATTCAATTTCAATGACAAAAGCTGACCCTCTCAACGATACGCAACATAAACTACGACGCTGCTACAATCGCTGTTCTGTTCTGGGTTGATGCTCAGTAATAATAAAAAAAAATAATAATAACAATCTGCAATCAAGTAAAATCGTACAAAAGATGTCGCTCGCACCGAACGCTCTACACACTGAAGTGTGTACCAAAGGTGAGGGTGAAACCAGACTGTGCCTGCGTGGGTGTATCCCAGGTTGAGCCCAAGTTCTTTGTGGGATGCCACAGGGACGTCACTTGATGCTTACAGATGGCGATGTCCAAAAGGTCAGCTGCATCTCAACAAGGGCATAACGTCTTTATGATCAACAGAGAAACTTCTACTCGCTGATCTGAGTCAGCGACGGAGATAAAAGGTCAGCGACAGAACAGTTTTCTTACTTGGTTTAGTTTGTTAAGCACACGAAAGTGTCCTGGAACATGAACTATCAGGTGAAAGGCAGTGGCACAGTTATTAAGAATAATTTTTTTTTTTTAAAGTTATTCCCTCCGCTCCGTGCAGATTACTGTGCTGCTGTCTGTTCCGGTGCAACAGGAACTGAACTTTCTGATCGCACCACGTATACGACAAAACCTCTCTGAACAAATTTTGCCTCCCGTCATATATCATGATATCGCCCAACCTTTACGATCAATATAAAGTGTCGTGTGTCGCGGGTTTAACGGTTAATCCACAGTTCTAAATATCCAAGCGGTTAGTTGTTTTGATGGGTCACTGACTTGCCTTGGTCGACCCGGTGAACGGACTTTATCATCTAGTACGGCCATTCAAACTGCCCCAAACATATTCTGTGCCGATGTCGGATGGCAAATCACAGCCCATAATGATTGGCTACCCCTGAATTAAAGATGCGCGTTTTGTGCCACTTCGCTGTCAGAATCGTGAATCTCGAATCCCGTTGACCAGCCTGTGAACCTGCCCAATCGATGATTCATCAGCACGTATCCTAGCAACTCGGCCATCTTGGGGATCTCATGCCGGACATTTCATTATGTTGTTTGTCTGGTGTTGCTCATTGTTTTCTTCATTCCACAGAGTTAAGAGCGGTGGCTATGGTTGCGCATGACAGTGGTATTACCGCGACAGACCGGAGGACTTTCCTCTCGTTGACAACTTTGGAGAGCAAAACACACCTCACAGCCCGGTTTGTGACGGGATCTTCGAGCAAACTGCCCATCTAGTAGTGGACATGTCGGGATGGACGAGCTCCTATTCCATTCACACGAGTAGAAAATTACCACGTTGTTGCTGCTTTTTAACCGTTTGGCAGAATCTCAAGTCAGATGCGGTGACCTGAAGCGTAAACCTGTGAGAGAAACGAAACACTAACCTTGCGGCCTTTCACTTCATTCCCTGCAGAGTATTGTCAGAGTCAAAGGATGGCACGGGAGCCGTTCGTTGCCAAGTGACGATGTTTCATCCAGAAGCAGCTGTGGCTGCCTCGAACTTCACCCCGCTAGAGCCATGAAAAGGCTTCTCGAGCGTACAATTTGACAAATTAAACGACAACGGCAGAGTGACACAAAAAGAGAGGGGGCAACTGAATCAATTGGCGGCTATTGAGATGTTAACGCTGCTATAGTTCCCTTCCTGTCCCCGGGATTTATTAAGTTAAACTGAGAACATGCATAAAGGACAACGGCTTTCACATGCATCCAAACCTTGCATCTATTCATTTGTCTGCCTTTGCATTGGCACAGTGTTTAAATACAATTTTTAAATTGACAACGTAGGAGTGAAGCAGTCAGGAAACGATTGGTTCAAATATGTCATAGCACCAACTACATTCCTTCATATTAATATGGAACAATTTTGCACGTAAACTGCAGGACAAATCCTGGTACAACACGACTCAAAGGCAGGTCTGAATAGCTACCGATAGTCAAAAAAAAAAAATAATAATAATAATAATTGCACCTTTTTTGACAATTATTTCTTAAAGTCCTGTAATGTCTGACATTTTTGGACTTTAATCCACTCTATAAGTATTGTTGAGCAGTTTGCACGACTGACTAAGAATACTGTGTTTTAGGGCTTTAAAATTCAAAAAAGAAATGTAAAAAAAAAAAAAGATACGAGAATGACGTGTGAAATGTTTGATTTCGTAAAGCCCCGCAGCCTTTCCTGATATTCGGCCACGGTAAAGCCATTCATCGGATGGGCCTCGATGGCAGGAACCACAGAAGGCTCGTGGCTGGCGCGGGAAGCTCCATCCTGCTCGACTTTCACTTCAAAGAGGAGCGAGTTTACTGGGCTGACAAACAGTCCGGGGTCATCTACAAAGCATCAGCGAGAGGAGCGCACAGACAGGTGATTATGTAACTTCTCCACAGCTGCAGAGAACCCGGCGGGTTGCAAATGGCCTCCATAAGTCTCTGGTACGAAATGTGTTCACTTTTTAGTTTTTTTTATGCCGCTAACGCGTCAGTACAGCGGTTCAATTATCAACAAGCAAACAAAAAAAAAGTATGTTTTTATGTTTACTTTCCTTTTCATTAAAAGATTATTTCATTTAAATGTTTGCTTTACAGAAACTGTACTCATCTGACAGAAATGTCTCGGGCCTCGCGGTGGACTGGATTTGGAACAGCGTATATTGGACGAGCGGAGAAAAGGGGGAAATAAGGAGAATTGATATAAATGGCAAAAATGAGAGGACCGTTTTAAGGCACCTGACCCAGCCAAGCTCTATAACCGTCGACCCCGCCGACAGGTAATCTATTCACTTTTACAGTTACACGCATATTATGGATGGTGCTTCTTTTCATACGAACAAATTCAAAATGATCAAATTGTGTCGTATGAATATAATTCACAGTTCTTGATTCTCGCTATGCCGTTTGCGTGTTACGACTGCAGAAATGCTTCATCTCCTTCCATCGAGCACGGCTGGCACACAGCTGCAAAATGACAGGCTGACTCCCACATGCCACGAGTTTCTCTGATCAAACACAGGAGTAGTTCTTCTTACCAGACCAACACTTTATTGTAATTTGGTCCAGCGGATAAGAAACGGTGAAAAAAAAAATACATTTTAGAATATTTGTCCTTGATTTTTATTTAAATGCTAAGGGCATGTTTTTTCCAACTTTAATTATTATCATATACTTCAGGTTGGCTTCAATTGAACTGAGCCACAAGCTTTTTAAACATAACTAAAATATGACCGAGGCAAAAATATTATGAGGCACCTCATTTGTGTGAAAATTTTGGAAAAAGTGACAACTTAAACTGGACAACTCTAAATGTTAAAATACAAATATTTGGGAATACTTTTTATTTTTTTTCTTCAAAAAAAAACCCTTCCTCAGTTCAAAACTAATATTTCGCAGGCTTTTGTTTTGGCTTTCCGATGGGACGACCCCGAGTATCCAACGCTCTCACGTGACGGGACAGATGAAGATTACACTAATCAAGATAGCAGAACAACTGACAGCACTGTCGATTGACCGAGAGGACAAAAGACTGTTCTGGGTTCAGTTCGGTCTGCAAGGAGAAAGTGCCATTGCCTCTTGTGATTACAACGGGAATGTCCTGCACATCATGGATCAACCACTTCGGTGAGCATGCGGTTGAGTCACTCATCCTTTTACTTTTTCTTTTTTTTTTAACTGAACCTCCCAAAGGCAAATAGGTATAAAACATGATGTAACACTATTTCTGACAATAAGTGCGCTGTCCAAAGCGCTTGGTGCAAGTGCATTTATGACGTGTCAACATCCATGAGTTTAATGGTGGGTAATCTCAGCAAAAAGTAAAAAGCATTGTTCAAACGGGTTGTACTTAGTCTCTTATTTAGTCGGGGGTCTGTTTTGGGTGTAAAATGAACTAAAATATAGCGTACTCTCCCTTTCCCTTTTAAAAGCCAGTTGCCTTTGCGCCTCGTCAGATTGATATTGTAACAGTGGATTCGCTAAGCAGTCGGAAAGAACCGTCCTCTGCAGAGGAATTCGACCGGAGCAGATTGATTTCCGAAATAACAATCTTTCACACTGCAATTTTGATTTTTGTTTTTTTTTTTTTACATGTTTGTGCTTTGCTGCATCTCCCTATGTGTGAAACAAGTCGAGTGCACGAACATTGTGCATTAAAATGCTGCACCGTTGACTGAGGATCCAGGTTTCCATTGGTCAGTTTCAGTTGCCTCCAGATTACAACATGTCAACGGGCGCTCAGATAGACGCAAATACATTTGCTGCTCAAACAAAGTGGACGCTGGATGAGAAAATAACAACTGCATTGGTTTGAGACTAGCAAAGCACGTGGTGTTGCACGTGGTGTCATTTTGTGCCGGGTGTAAGGGAGAGTCTTAAGCACGGAAGATGCCAACACCTTGTCATTTTTTCTATAACTTCTTTTTTTTCTCCCTCTTTTTATCAGGTCCCAGTCACTTGGAATATCCGTTTTTCTGGAGCGCCTGTACTTCACTGATGCTGCATCTCGGGTTGTAAAACAAGTAAACAAATACACCGGTGGAGTCCCACAGAGTGTCAACAAAAAACAAATGGCAAAACCTCCCGTGGATATCAAGGTGGTACATCCCCTCAACCAGCCAACGGGAGACCCTCTGTCATCATTTCCAGGTCCCAGCTGAACTTTAACATTGAAAATGTCTCTAGAACTTATTTGCGTTCACATTTTAGATACAATTCAGCAACAATGTTTTAGTACAACAATATTCATCCTCGCCCAACAGGTTGTGATGAACAAAGCGGCAACTGTGTGAACGTGTGCTCCAGTCTAGCGGAGCAGGGGGTCTGCCGGTGCAGTGACGGCTTTGCTCTCAGTAAGGAAGGCCCTTATTGCGAAGGTGGGTGTATAATCTATAACATAAACTCAAGAAATAATTTTGTTTTGAAATATATTTTTTCATGTGCAAGACTAGTTCTTTAGTTTACAACTCAGGAACATACACGAAAAGAAAAGGCCTCGTTTGATTGACTACTTGTGACAAAAGTTTGACTTATTTACCTGCTACAAATACGCAATATAGTCATACTGGGGCCAAACGTATAAGAACATATGGCGAAACATTTCAATAAGAGCATCTACTTAAATGAAAACAGTTGAGGGTTTTATCACTGTATTTGTCTGTGTGTGTAATAGACGTGAACGAATGCGCCCATTGGAACCATGGCTGCTCTCTCGGTTGTGAAAACATGCCCGGCTCCTATTTCTGCACATGTCCTAAAGGATATGCGCTCCTACCGGACAGGAAGACGTGCAGAGGTACAGTACAAACACACTCTTATTCTTCCGCTGGTCATTTAAGTCATTTATTTTCTAGTCGTGGTTTTATTAGGCACGCGGGACGCAGAAATTCAATTCGGAGATGAAAGTTTTACAGCATTAAAGACAAAGTAGATACTCGTCGCCTTTTGAAGATTGGAAACACACGAGATGATGTTGACCGTGAATAAAACTCTGAATCCTTTGCAAACAAATTTTCAACAAACTGAAAAATATAATAATAATAATAATAATAATAAAGTGTAATAAAAATTCCAGAGTGTAAGCACTCTGGTCCTCGTTGCACAGAATCTTAATTTTGCTCGGCGTGATGAATGTAGCTCCGGTCTCACATTAGAGCGTCTTTGTGGTGCTGTGAAAGGTGGCATTTGTCCACCAGACACTACTTTGACCCTCGGAGAACCTATAAAAAGGCTGGGTCACAGGCGTCCAGACAGACGAGACACATGGGAGCTGCCAATTGTGTGTTAGGTTACTTGGGTCTAAACACAGAGACTTTGTCACACTCCCGAAGGTCTGACAGGACCGAGACCCGGCAGGCTGCGTGCGATTCACGCTGGACGGAAAGCAGGGATACGACATTCAATTCAAAAAGATATTTCGAAGATATTTTAGAAGTAGAACAAACGATTCGTTTGCTGGCCTGCAGCCGGTTTCCTTGCAAATATCGATCAACAGACTTCGACTAAAACACGTAGACTTGTTCTACTTATGCAGGTATTCCATATAGCTTCTCCAGTTCTTCTACCTCTTATGTTTGGCCGTTCCTATCGGCCACAGTGCAGTTCTGTTGTCTGCCAGCATAACAATAGATACGTCTTCAGTGAACAGATACCGCAGACAATCGGATTTCATGACATATGCATTTGCACTGCAGTCATGAGGGAATGTATAGAAAGTCTTCGTTTAGTTAAATAAACCAGTAAAACCAATTGATTTTGCGATTTTTGTTTTGGGGAGGGGAGTTTTTGTTTACCATTTACAGTTATTTTTGCGGCCACACGTCTACGCAGTGATTACGCTCATATTAAAACACTCTACAGACACATCCTAATCGCTTCTCTTCTAATCTCACGGCTGTGAGGCGAAGACAACAGGAAAGGTTTGCAGACACAATGAGATTAGATGATGAGGTGACATTTGCGATAGGGAACATATTCGGTCAGCAGCTTTGTCCGCCTAAGCTGGTTAGCAGACAACCTTTGCCAAGGTCCAGTAGGAAACAAACACGCAGCCAAGTAGCAGGCTCGACAATGGAGATGACAACAGAGATGACATGAAGGGAGGGATATAAATGGGCTGCTTTTTCGTTAAAAAAACAAAACATTTAAAATAAAAAAATATTTTACGATGCATAAAAAAAAAAAAATAGAAACAGCAGTTTTACCAATTTGGGATTAATGTTGAGTTTTCAAATTCAAAGCAGAATATTGTTTTTGCCACATTCATCCGATACAACTTCACATTGTTTAGAGTTTTAACCGTAAAGTATTTTTCAATTGATGCTCAAAATGCATATATAGTATATAGAGTTGGAAAAAAATTACAAAAAAAACGCTATCTGAAGAAGTGAACCGTCAGAGGCCGAGCAACTATTTCACATCTGACCGGCCCGCCTCTCTACACCTGGGCCATATTCACAGGTACACGAGATACCAAACTCGTGCGCGCTAACATGACATCATCGTCGCTGTGTGGGCTTTGACTGCATGCTCATCACACTTTCGACTATTTTGATGGGATTAAGGCTGACTTCATAAAGGGATTTTAACCAGAGCAGAGCCAGCTAAGAAGCTTGTTGTCCATCTGGCTCATCTGCTACCTGCAGCGCCCCAAAATAACCTGGAAAAGTCTTGAACGTGAAGCATCACTCTGACTTTGTTAATAAAGGCACTTCGTGAACAATGGTGGAATATGACATTCATTTGACTTGCATCACTTTGCCTTGCAGCTCCTTTAAACTTTCACATGTTTAAATGTCTTCAACGACAGTCTTTTAAAGATATATATATATTTCTACAGAGATCATCCCATGCGAAGGCAATGTGACAAAGTGTGGTCATGGATGCCTGTTGACAGAAAACGCTGCCGTCTGCGTTTGCCCCGAGGGATCCGTACTGCGGGAGGATGGACAAGCTTGCACTGGTATGAACAACATGTTACAGCATTCAGCTCTTATTTTCTCAAACTAAAAACTACTTATCAGTCAACATTGTACCGAGTTATTCGGTCGAAAAAGAATGCACCATTCATTTCATATTACCAGTTGAAATGAAAGGTTGCCAGCAGAGGGTGTATCGTGAGTAAAAGGCCAAAACACTTGATGACGCTGAGGTACACAACTCAGGATGTGTCCCAAATAACTTGTGCCGGTGGTTGGCAAAAGCAACATCATGTCATGTGTTTTGATTCTAGGGCTGGGAGATATGGACAAAAGCAACAAACAAACAAAAAATCACAGTTTTTGACCAACTACCTCGATATGGATATTGCAACAACAAAACATGAACACAATGAGAACTTTGGTAAATAATCATTAGTAATTTAGATATAATAAATAAGTGGGTAAAGGCTAAAAATGGTCTGGTAAAGTAAAAAAAAAAAAAAAAAATTACATCACTTTACTAAACCGCAGCCTTTGAATCCAGGAAAAAAACAAACACTTATGCCATCTGAAAATATTACGATATTCAAAATATAGGACAACATCTGGTCTCATATCATGATAACAATATAACATTGTCTAGCTCTTTTTGAGACCAGTTAAAAGAGTGTTTTTCTCTTGTGTTTATATGCTGACACTTAATGTAAAGAACATGTACATCCCCCCGCCCCCCAATGAAAGTGGATATCTTTTTTTAATACTGCAAACGTCCAATAAACATGGGATTATTATTGGAACAACACCATTAAGAACATTAAGCTTTACTCTGAATGACAATCTACGACGGACTGACTTCACTGCATCAAAAAGCTGGATAAACTGAGCCACTCGTTATCGAAGCTACGCCGTCATTTCAAGTCAATATTGCACGAATATGTTGTGAGAAAAGTCTGGATCGAAGTGGTCAAACTGATGGGATGAAAACCCTGATAGTACAACAGTGTAGTAACCAGGAGGCTTTGCATTACTGGCTACAAGGTGGTGGTCACTTGATACCAGAGCAAAAACAAGAACATTGCTTTTTTTAAAAAAAATATTTTGCCACATTTAATAAAAGAAACTTCAGTTTTAAGGCCCCCGAAATGAGAATGAAGTGAAATTAGGGGATATGAAACGTCTAAATGTCAGTGTCTATCAGTAATAGAAGACGGGAAAGTTCATGAAATTGCAATAAAAAAATTGAGTTTGTGTCACAATCATTAAATAGTATTTCATCAGTGCATTGTCAGTGTCAGGGCAGAGTCACGCTTGAAAGTCGAGTCTGTTTCCAACGACCTGAAGCTCATCCGTGTCAAGACTGTTTTTGGGCGGTTGCAGGCTGCTCGTCTGCAGACGGAGGGGGTTGCAGTCAGCTCTGCACTCCCGTCACTCCTAGCAGGTGGCAGTGTGGCTGTCTGCCGGGCTACCAGCTCCACCAGGACGGCAAACGCTGCATTGCAACTGGTGAGTCATACTATGGCAACGCAAGCAGCGGATCCCACGCAGATAAACACGCTTCCTGTCGGCCTTAATCTCACTGCCCGTTTTAAACTGTTTAAAAATATATATATATACACGCACACACTGCACGTACAATCATGAAATACTTTATTTTTCTTCTTCAGGACCTCCACCCTATCTACTGGTTGCTAATATAGTAGACGTGCGAAGAATTAACCCTGACGGCACTGGGGGTCAGACCTTGGTGGAGGAGCCCAGAGGAACAATCTTAGCTTTGGATTATGACCCCGTTCAGAACAAAGTAAGATGAAACACTCGTTCATGTCGTGTTGCCGTCTTCATTTCTTTCTTTTCTTTTTAACTAGTAGTCGAGTACCAGTACGAGCTGATGTACTTTTCTATTCGAAAATCAAATGAACAGACTTGAGAACAGAAAAGGTTTTTTTTAATGCAGACCTGCAGTGACACCTAGTGGACAGAGTCTGCTATTTCATGGCCTTCCTTTTTTTTTTTTTTTCTTAGCAAGTTTCTGGTTTACACAATGAGTTCTATGTTTTACTACCAAATATTTCCTATATTAAAAGTATTTCCTTCCATATATTTTTGTATTCATTTTGAAGGTGTACTTTGCGAGTACGAGCCAGAAGACAATTGAGCGAGTTGATTTAAACGGTGGATCGAGAGACGTGCTCGTCTCCGATGGTTTGGGCTCTCCAGAAGGACTGGCAGTCGACTGGATCCATCGCAAGATGTACTGGACAGATAAAAGGTGGGCGGTGTTTTCACAAAGTAAATATTGAGGACTGCGCCCAGTTCCATTAAGCGCTCCGTGTAGTTTGTAATACTTAGTGTATTTGAAGCTTTATCAATATCTTCTGTTTTCATTAAACCTGAATCAAATCGGTTCAGACAATTCAACTGACATTTTCAGAGTCTGCTTTTGGAGATGGGTTTTGAAAGTAAAATAAATACACCTTTTTTTTTTTTTTACACTTCTGTATACGTATACTTTTGTCCTGCAGCCAGTCAAGTGTTGACTGCAGTACTTTAGCTGGACTGCACAAAGAAACTATCGTGAGCGAAGGGCTGGAAAAACCGAGAGGAATCGCCGTTCATCCTCTGGCAAAGTGAGTGCGATCATTTGCCCGAGTTCTTTTCTCCACAAACAAACTACTGACGGCAAACTGCAACTTTGCACATTTCAAATTCCAGAAGTATCTTAAACTGAAATCTATAAATGGCATAGAGCCCGATTGTAGTTACGAAGCAGTTTGATTAACTTTGATTACAAAAAGCTATCTATGTGACAACATAGGTTTAATCAAGCAGAACAAACCTCAGTGTCTCAGCATCTCTCGTCTGTGATTTACTCTGAAAAGTATATTTTTATGTATTATATCTTACTGCGCGTTTAACCTTTTGAATATTGCCCCCCTTACGTTTCCATTCGGCAGTTTCAAATAAGTAATATTACCACCGAGATGTTTTAACTAATGCAAACGTTACTGTACGTTTTACTTACCGTACGTTTGCATTTCAGTATCAAATATATTGCATCAAGGGAAAACGTGCTTAAGTACAATTTCAACAAATAAATGTTCAAAATGAATAAAAAAAAAAGAGGTCAAACTGTGTGACACCGGAAGATGTGGCTGATGTATTTGTTTTTCTTGTTTTCCTCTTGGAGGAAGTTATTCTGGACCGACATCGGGGCCCGGCCTGCGGTGGAATGTGCCTCGTTGGAAGGGAGGGACCGCGCCGTGATTGCGAGCACCGACCTCGTGTCGCCGACGGGCCTCACCGTCGACTTCACGGAGGATCGTCTGTTCTGGTGCGACCAGCGGAGGGGCCGGATAGAGAGCGCTGCCCTGGACGGCTCGGATCGACGGGTCCTGTTAGAGAACCAAGTAGGTGAGGTTTGTGTGAATCATACACGTGCAAACATAGAGAGCTTCCCCGCACAGGAAAAAAAAAATAAGACAGTATTGTAATGTTTGATATCTTAAGTTATATTTACATTAAGCTAAAAAAATTTTTTTTTAAAAACCTGAAACGTACAGGTGAAATTCAAGACTCGTGTTTAAATGATCTCCTTCCTTCACTGACTTTTCCATTTCACTTTCTTAAAGCCATCACCCGCAGTTAAAAACGTGCTCCAAATCCCTCTTTAACGCGTGTCACCGCCTCCACAGTTGAACACAGGCATCTCTCACCTGATATTGCCGCGCTCTGATTGCTCCAGGTCGACCTTTTGACCTCGCCGTATTTGAAGACGGCCTCTGGGTCTCTGACGGGGAGCGCCAGCAGCTCAGGAGTGTACACAAGCGGACTGGGAAGAAACTGCAGCGCATCCACGGCAACATGGTCCAACCAGCATCCATCGCGGTGGTTCATCCTCTTGCTAAACCAGGTACAGACGGAAAAAAAAAGAATTATACTCTGATGTTAGTACACTTAAATAAAACAAATTAAAAAAAATAATAAAAAAAAAAGAGGCTATAATGATCTCTATGCTGAATACTGAATGTTGTATTCATTCATTCATTCCCCCCTCCCTCCCCCCCACCCGTCTTCAGGGGCAGACGTCTGCCTCCACCTGAACGGAGGCTGCGTCCAGGTGTGTGAAAGCAAACTGGGATTGGCCCACTGCTCCTGTCCGTCACGCTACATCCTGTCAGCCGACGGGAAAAGCTGCTCGCCTGCCGATGCCACACACGGCACCACAGGTGACGCGTCCCCCCCCCCTTCGGGTGCAGACACTTCGACATGCGCAGCGCAGTAAAGGTTACTGACGATAAATGTTAACCTTTGTGTAGAGCCTGGAGACAGCGAGTCCACCGATTTAGCGTCCTTAAAAAACCAAACCTTTAACGACGGGAGCACGCCCGGCCTGTCACCCGACGAAGGGGAGGCGGACTTCCACTCGGATTCCAGCAGCGAGCCGAACCTCTTCGCAGGTGAGATGCTTTCGGGTAACGACGCACCTTTAAAAAAAAAAAAAAAAAAAAAAAAGCAAACGCTTTATTCGTCTCAGCATTCGATATCTTACCCCTAACTAAAAAGTTATGTTTCTATATGCGCCCTTCTCTGTCAGACCAGAATGAGTGCTACTCGCTCCGCTGCGATGTGAACGCCCTGTGCCTGCTGAGCGACGGAAACCCGAACTGTCTATGTCTCGAGGGTTTCACGGGTGATGGACGGTTGTGTGTGGGTGAGTATTCCTTCTACTGTCCTGTGACTGTGCTTTAGAAGGATGAAGTAACATAGCCTGAAGTAAGCTTATGGGATTACCTTTGGTACAGAGGACCTTCTTTTTTTTTTATATATATATCTCGCTGCAGCAGGGGTTTAAACCTGGTGTTTTAACAGAGGTGAGAGCACGGGGGAACGGAGCAGAGTTGAGTTTTAGATATAGAAACAGTTCTCGGAGGCACAGCTGCTCTGAGAGCAAAGGTAACATTTCAGATAAGCATTAATGAGGAAAAGCGAAAGCCCAAATGTTGAAAAAGGAAAGTCACTCATCTAATAGTTGCCATTATCATTTCCCTGCAGACCACTTGAAGTGTTGGCTAAGTTTGCCTGTGGAGTAAGGAGCACTTAAGTGGATGGATGAAAATATAGTTTTGAAAATATATTTAAAAAAAATAAATAATTAAATGCGGGCCTTGTTAAAGCTAAATAGTTAAATATCTTTGTTCAACAGTAATGCTACTTTATTTAGCCGGTAAATGTTGACACATAAATCTGTGATTCTCTCAGTTCTGTAAAATGTTTGGTCCCCGTTTGACGTCGTCTTCTTCTTCTTCTTCTTTTGTCCTAGACATCGATGAGTGTAAACTGGGAATGCACAACTGTGACAAAAACGCAGAATGTCAAAACACTGCGGGGAAATATCTCTGCAAGTGCCGGGCTGGTTACAACGGAAGTGGGCAGACGTGTCGAGGTGAGTCTTGATTATTTACGGTAAAGACCATTTTCATCACCACGTTGATCCCTGTTGTTTTTTTGTTTTTTTTTAAATTTGTTTTATCTTAGAGGCCCGAACCCCATCTTTCATAAAAACAGATAGATTACAGTGTTCACGCGATTTTCCAATACTATGATTAAAGATATGCAACAGTAGCAGACTTTAATGTAATTTGTCTAATTAACAAAAATGGGATCCTCTCAAGACTCGGAGACCACGTCGCCCTGGGTGACGCCTGGCAGCCCTGTTGATGTTACCACCGAGCGCCACAACAGTAACGCGGTGCAGAGCTGTCCCTCCACCCACGAGACCTACTGTCTGTACCAGGGCGTCTGCTTCTACTTTCCTGAAATGGAGTCGTACGCCTGCAAGTAAATAAACCCTCTCCTCCAGCGTTTCCATTGGACCCGTCGGCTCCGCCTTCATATTGTGTCCGGACGGTGACGTGGGGGCATCCATGTCACTGTAAAATGGGCAGCAATTCAAATAAAGATGATCATATTTAAAAAATGATCTCCGGGGAAGCAGTTCCACTTTTAAACAGTATTAGACCAAAAAAAATAAAATAAATAAAATTGAATGAAATCTGACATTAACTTCAGCTCCTCATCTCTAGTGTGATTTATCACAGCTGACAGGCAGCAGGTGTCACTATTGTTCCACAGTTAAAGCTTTTACCTCGTGACAAAGCTGCAGAAGAGGAGATTCAGAAATTTGCCCACACACACACACACACACACACACACACACACACACACACACACACACACACACACACACACACACACACACACCAGATGTACATTTCATTATCACCCGATTAGGATCAGTGAATTGTGAATGACATCTTAAATTGTAATAAGCACAGCACTAATGCATGCAGAAAAATTAAGACCCACTTTATAGTTCGAGTACATATTTCGAGTTCACGCGAAATCTTTTTTTCCTCCCATGTCCAAAAATCTTCCGTTTGGTATTTAATAGTCCACGTACACACAAGTCCAGACACGCCCAGGCAAATGACAGATTCTGTTGGCTTTTAAAGTGAAAATAATTTTTTTTTTTAAATAGCCCTATAAACATTCGAGCTAATTATTGGACGACCCGAAGGGAAGACTTTGATGAACTCCTGAGCCCGACCCACGTGTTTGTGTGTGGAGGGGGTAGAGTTTGAAGACCTCGGGGAAGCATCACACTGGCGGAGGTCATAGAAGGTAGTTTGAAAAGCTGGTGTGGATAAGATTCTCGCCGAGGTGCTAAAGGCCCTGGACATATTTTGGGCTGGCTTGGCCGACCTCTACAACGAGGTGGGCTTTTAAAAAGGTCCATTGAAAAAGCATTTGTTTCCCTGTTGTTGAAGCTGGCCCCTTCTCAGTTTCAGCTCCTTTACTGACATGTATACAAACATATATACATACAAAACATATTTGCATCCAGAATTTGCAGATATTTAGTTAAATCCATCCTTCATTTGACCTCAGAAAAGTTTCCTGCACTGCTTTATCTTTTGAATCCGTCTGCTCTGTTGACTTTTCACTCAAAAATTAAATAACACATTTGCCCATTTTGGTGGCCAAACTTTAACATACAACTTAATGTGCTTTGATGGTCAATGGTTGCCTCTGATTATTAAGTAATCAGCTGTATGTCCTTTCCCGAGTACGTCTCTAGAAAATAAATAGCTGGCGATGAACCAAAAAATATCCTCTTGGACTAAACTTTAGCATCACAGTTAAAGTATATATTTCTTATTTCATTCTGTGTATTAAATAATCTTTAGCCGTTTTTTTTGTTTTTGTTTTTTTTGCCTGACCTGTTGCAGTTGTGTATCAGGCTACATGGGGGAGCGTTGTCAGTTCAGCGACCTGGAGTGGTTGGAGCTTCAGCAGGCCGAGAAGGAGAAGAGGAGGAACGTGGTCATCGCTGCCTGCATGGTGGTCCTCGTTTCCCTGCTCTCCGTCACCGCCTGTGTCACCTACTGCTACGGGTAAGAGGTCAGGAGAAGGAGGAAGGAGCGGTACATGCAAAACATATAAAACTGATAAGGCAACGTGAGGAAAGTAAGGAAAAAAAAATAGACAGGAAATACAAAGGAGATGTTTGAGGAAATAACAGCGAAGGAAGGAAGCAAAAGAGAAACAGGAGAAGGAAAAAAATGAGGATGTACAATGTACAAAAACAATCAAATCAAACAATACTATGATGTCCTATTTAGAGTTACAGGCTCAGGGCAGGTGTTAAGTAAAGGATGAAAGTCCCGCTTTTCACTGCCAGCACTGGTTCAGCTTGCCTCTACTCGCTTTTTGTGTTTTTCATATGGGAACATATGCGAGTAGCACCTGGTACCTGGTACTATTCCTGGTATAGAGATTCGAGTTCAACCCACGACATCCTGCACAAACCCACCATTGTCTACTAGTCGGGCTATTACAGTGGCCGCATTGACTACTCGATTAGTAGCAAATCTTTCCCCTGCAAAGATCCATAAAAATCTGGTAAACTGGTCGCCCATGCAAACTAGTATCGGCTCAATCAGGAAAAACTTAACATTCTTTGGATATAATGAGACAAAAATGCACCCAAATTAATTCTATTCGTATTGATTTTCATTAAAAGGGTAAATGTGACAGTCATGCTTTGGTCTTAAAGGGGTTTCAAAGGGATTTTCCACCCTGATGGTTAAAAAAAAAAAAAAAAAAAAAAAAAAAAAAAAAAATCAGGGGCTAAGTTCGCTCATGTATATTATCCAGACGTATTTGCCTGTGTGTGCTGGTGGATGCGCTGCGGTAATGATGCGTGATGTCTACGCAGTCTTGTGAATACTGGAAGCGTTGAGCAGCCCAGACAGCCAGAAGGAGAACCTCGCTCCGGTAATGAATGAGCTGACAGCATTTAGCGGTGTCTATCAAAGCCGAGGTGGCATGAGCCGTGTAATGCAGGTGTCTCGGCACGACAGCAGGGGGTCGCAAAGCAGATATCATGTGGAACAAACGACAGCATGGTTAGCTGAGTGAAGCGTGTCCCCCACCTGAAAAGTGTCTTAAGTAGCTGATTTGTTTTACGGGTTGTTTCGCCGGCTTCTGGACAAGGCTGCCGGTATTCTTCACTCTTTTGACTCACAAAGCACACCCCTCCCCTCAGCCCGCCTACAACCTTACGTTTGCACTCTCGGCTCCCCTGTGGAAGTGGCACGCTTTCAATTACATGGTTGGTTTAGCTTGTTCTACAGCAATTACACATAAAAATAGGTCATTTCTCAGCTACAAAATGGAGCCGCTGAGGTATGACCCCAGTGGAAACGCTACAAGACCGCCAATAGCTCTGCCTCAAATTGCCTTCTGCACTTGAGTGCAAGTGCACTTGTGCAGTTCTGGAGTTTGGTGGTTTAGTTTCCACTGCAACATACACACCGGGTAAAGAATCATACAGTGCGGTGTTACTGGCAGAAAAAACACAACTCGTTTCTCACGCTCTGTCTGGAAAATATAAGCATATAAAGTAAACGCACACAAGCAATATGCAGCCTCCAAGCCAATGTATCACCAAATCTAGATGTATTATCGTTGTTTAACAAACGGGTTGAAGGGAGTCAAATATGCAGGAAGCTAAAACATTCATTGTATCGGCAACGGTGACACTTCTTTTTTCTTTTTTTGGTCCGTGTGTGTAGACAGTGCCGTGAAAATTCCACTGTGGGCGCGTGATTCAAAGCAAACAACCATTTCATAATGTTTGATTAGTGATTCATTTCAATGTATACCCTCTCTCTTATAATCGTACAAATGCTGTGTGGGTCCTTGAACCGTACGTCATCAATTTCTAAGACTGTAACCCTCCACGTTGTTGCTCTAATTTGTGTTGGTTTATATGAACTCCGCAGAGCCAGAAGACTCTTCCGCAAACAGTCCTCAGAGGACAACGTGAGTGAGACCAGCGTGACGGACGACAGCATGTCCGAGACCATCTCGGCCAGCGTTCCTCGGGGAAGACCGTCATCGCCAGGCTGGGTCATAAATACACAAGAAAGGGATTTATCCAATGAACCAGAGATTGAAGTACGGTCTTAGTTTAGAACGCAGTCTTTCTATAATGCCAAGCCTGCACAACCTGAATTTGTTTAGGCCGTAACTTTTTACTACGAACTTCGACACAACTCAGAAATGGTCAAAGCAGCCTGTAGTATGAAGACTCGAGACTTGGTTGTTTCAAGACACCGTGACAACATTTAACGCAATAAGAGTTATACAAACGTTTAAGACAATTCATACGCTTCTAAATGAATTACTGTATAAATTTGCAGTTCTACATGATGGTGGAAAGTGGTGTGGAAGGAAAGGTCCTCCCTGCTACGGGTTGTCCAAGGAGAGCTGTCTGTCCGTCCTGCTCTTCAGAAACAGGTCTCTAAAACTTACTTTATTCCTTCTATCTGTACAACAACAACAACAACAAAAATGCAGTTCTACTAACTACTAAATTATGATATTTTTCAGGCAACAACTCCGTGTCTGAAGAGTCCGAAACGTTGTCTAAACACAACAGAGGGTACGAGTGTTCCATGGTGTCAGCTGTTGCCATAGAGACAACCCAACCCGACATCCATCCCGCCGATCCATCACAGTCATACTCAGAGACTCGAACGTCTTTTAAGCCAACGCCGCTCCCCGAGCCTGCGAGCCCAGAGTCGCTTCCTTCCTAGCTCGAGAGGAAGACCGAAACAGCTGTGCAGTTAGCTGTAACATCTGGCATCGAGCTTTCGTAAACGCAGGTATTTAGTTTAAAAAAAAAAAAGGAAAGCATAATCAATATGTGGGCTTAAGTGCATTGTAAAAACATAAACAGCAATTTGTGCTCTTTCCCAAAAAGAAATTTAAATTGCAGCTTACCAATACGCATATGCCACCCGAGCTTGGCACGATGGAGCTAACTACATAAAAGTGCATATTGGATATTGGTTTTTCCTGCCATCTATACCCTATTAAAAATACAGCATGTCAGAGAAAAAAATCTTTATACTGATTAATATAAACAGCTCGGTCTGAACCTCAATTCTGGAGCAGCGGTTCAGTATGTTTTTGGTACAGAAGAGAAACAAAAGACAAGCATAAAATAACATTTTTGTCAATTATATTCAGAAATTAAAACATTATAGAGTTTACTTGTCAATAATTATGACTGTAAAAATGAAAACCCTCAAATGCTGTATTTAATTAACATGAAAAGACTTCTTTTACTCAGAAGGATACAATAATAAAAAAAAAGGAAATATTATCATTAAGACAAGTGCAACATGAATCTATCCATCTACTTGGGCATACTCAAGAATGGAAGACTGACAGCTGACAATAAATTCTTTACACATGTACAGTATGTCTTTCCTACAAACTTCTAGAGTAGATCTATATGATCATATTTTGCATTATTGCAGCTCTTGTATGCACAAACAGACCGACAGAGTACACAAAGTAAAAAAAAAATTTTTTTAAAAAAAACTACTTCTCCTGTTTGCAATTAAGTTGTTATGGACACTCTAACACAAATACCCAATTTGTGTTTGGACTTAACACTTTAAATTTAGCCTTGATATCTGGCCCTTAATTCACATTTCTTTTCTAGAATTTGCTTATATCATGATGTGGTTACAGACTAAAGAATTCCACAGTTGTTGTTGTTTTTTTATATGAATTTTATTTGCATTTGTTTTTAATGTGTTTATTTCACCTACTACTGAATAATAGAGGCCAGCCACCCTCCCTTAAATATGTCTTTACATTTACTTTAGCTTACTATTGCAATATAATTATCAAATACACAAACTTTCTAATTAAAAGTTCAGCAAACAGCTTGCCGTCCATATTTCCAATCAAGTCAAACTAACACAGTAAATACAGTGTTAAAGGAAAACACAGAAAAGACACCATAGCACACAGTATATTACGATGGTTAGATTTAACCAAGCACAACTGCCATTTTCTGACATTATAAAAACAAGAAACGTATTGATTGTTCAATACAATTATAATAATGATAAAAACAATAATGCCGATTTACAGCCCTAGTCAGCGCGTTCCTAAACAACCCAGAAACTGTGATCAGTTGGCAAAGTTTATGCTTTATTTATTATTTTTTTACAAAAATCTATGTTTACCTTTGCAAGAGTTCTACTGAGATTTATGCTTCGAGAAATAAGATGAGGATAAACTGAACCTGGTTGCTGGCCGATTACTGATGAACTGATTTGGGATCCTCGCTGGTTTGGAAAGGGAAGGTATCTTACAATGGATTTCCATCCAACTTCTTTGCAGTCAGAATGTTTATATCGACAAAATGAGCACAACGGTGGCAACATTTACGTATTTTGACGGCGCAGGCATTTTTATTCACACTCAGATCTGATATTGTTTTATTTTCAGCACCTCTGGGCTATAACTGGAATTACAAATTAGCAAGATGAAGCTTGTTTTTATTTTCATCAATAAAATTATATTTACAAAAAAAACAAACAAAAAAAAAAAACAGGTTGTGTTAATAACTTTTTTGTTTTTTTGTTGCATCAACCAGACATAAAAATATCACCGTTACCAAAGTTTTCAGAGTTCTTCTTTCCCGTCCACTTTTCTTAGCACAACGCACCTTTCTAATGACGTCACTTTTTTTTTTTTTTATATAATTGAAAGATTATTTTGGCCATTCATAGACTGTCTCTGTCTTGTTACACCCCATCACACTCTTCTTTGAAGGTCGCCTGTGCTCCACTGAAGATGCTTTTCTATCCTCCACCAAATCTAACGCTCTAGTGATGTTGGTACCAACGCTGCCACCCTCCTCCACCACCACTCCATCTGTCTATTTCTATTTCTACCTCTATCTGCGACTCTCTCTCAAGGTTGACTGGGAATTGTTAATAGAAGGACCCGTGGCCTCTTTGTTTCGAGGCAATGGCGGAAAACAAAGCACTTTAACTCGAAAACCATCAGGGGCCACATCGATATTGATTTTCGTGGCAAGACACACTTATCTATATATTGGGCTCCATTAGGGCTAACAGATAGGTTAGGGCACCTCTCTAAACAGCAGCAGATCAGCAGCTTCAAGTAAAGATGAAATTGGGCCCAGTGTCAATTTATCTTGTATTACTTCTCAATTGGGGCAACAGGGGGCAATAGAGTCACTGACACTGTAAGTAATAAGGGACTCAAGGGGCCTTACTTACTTTTGTATCACTTTCAGAGGTGCCATTGTTTTAAATATTATACATATTTTGCTTTCGCTGTTGTAATTTTTGCCCCTTGTCTAGAATATAAATGTGTTTTTTTTAAGTTGTACATGGGTCACACGAGCGGTTTTGCCTCCCGCTACCAAGAAAAAGAAGACTACAGCATCGGCATTGAGAGGCAATCTCGAACCTGCAGGGGCAACTTTCGTAGGCTCCTATGTTTGGGCTACAACTTGACTGCCTCCTCATAAAAAGAACTACATGTCGGGACTATGGCATCAACAACAATACCACATGGGGACTTCAAGAAGTGTGACTGCTTGTGCTTCGCATTGCATGTTTTTGATGCAAGCGGAGTATGGAGGAGGGGGGTAGGGGGGACTACTCATAAAAATTACAAAGTAATAAGAGAAAATTGGGACAAAAACAGTACAAAAAACAAACACAAGAAACAACACTATTTTCACTCATTCTCTTTTAGCAAATTTTGTATTTTTCTGACAGATGGGTCTGGCTTTGTCTTATCGCTCACGTCTCCATCCCAGCCCAGAGGACAGCTGATAAGGGCTAAAGAGGGAATTAGCTACCCACTCAAAGGCTTTGCTCTGATCCTTCAGGCCAGTATTTGGATCCCTCCAGCTCTTGAGGAGGACAGAGTAACACTGGTTTGTGAGGATTTGGGTAGACTTAAAACAAAAAGTAGGGGCGGGGGGGCGGGGCGGGGCGGGGGGGTGGGGGTAATGTATGTATTGGACATAGACACATGAGCCAGAATCTATGGGGGCACCAGAGGAGGGAAAGGCCGAAACCTCAGGGGCTCCTTTTGGTAGTTTCGTCTCCAGAGAGGCAGTTGATGAGAACACAGAGTACAATGACATAAAGACTGAAATCTGCATTCACAAATACATCATTTTAAAAATGTTGGTTTTGAAAAATGTTCCATTAGACTAAAGATGTTGTTAAGGTAAATCTGGGTCATAATCTTCACTTCAAATACTGTCTATTTTTTTTGTCATCTAATAATCGTTCTATAGTTTCCATAATCGGGGTAAAAGGTATATTGCTTATTTTGAGTAAATGAACATATAACAACCAAAGAGGAACGAAGGTTGGATTTTTGTAGTGCTACCAGAGTGAATGCCATTATACAATAAGAGTAGAAGACCTCATTAGCCCTCGAATACTTAAGAAAAGGCAGATAAATAAAGTTGGTCTTGATGTTTACAGCCAGGGCAAACAACGTACAAAGAGAAGTCAAATATTAGGTTATATAAGCAGCTCATGAGAGTGATTGGATTCCTGGATTTCACCAGGAATGCTCAAATAAAATAAAAACTTAAAAGAAAGCCCATGTGTTAATTTGCCATGCCCATTTTGTGGCCTCTTGTACACAAGATGAAAGATCTTCTAATTTTTAGCTCTGAGGTTTGAGGATTCTGTTTGTTCCACCAGATGGCGATAGTGTATTGACTAAAACAAACCCTGTATTTGGTGAACCTTGAAATAAAATGTCATAGGAAAAGGTACATTTCAATAGTAGTATCACAAATGATTAGTGAGTAATTCTTAGGAAAATACCTTTCTTATGGAACAAATTCTTCATATTATCAAATCCTAGCGTACATAATACCGGTGTGCTGCAGTGATCTTTTACACGCAATCAACACTCTGACAGGAGGGAACTTGTTGCATTTAGGCTGATGAAACAACGATGGCCGTATTAGATCAATCAATTCACACTTGGATTTAGTCAAGATGAAGAATACGCAGCACAGTAAAGCACCTCTTGGCACTGCTGCACATCAGCACACTGAAGTACGGTACAGCCCTTTTATGGGATACCTCAGATAATATGAAGTCAACAAAAATGTGAAAAACGAATTATATGCAACTTAAATTTAGACCACTGTAACAAAAAAATTTAACAAATAATTTCAGGAAATCAGTCTGACATTCTAATTTTAGTCATTTTTGTTTGTTCAAATGAAGTGTTTCTAAGAGTGTGTTCGTACGAGAAAAAAATAAGTGGGCAAGATGTAAATGTCTGTCAACATGTCCCACGCGTCCCTTCATATAAATTATATTACAAAGAGAATGCTATTATTAGTTATTGTACGAACAAGAACAAATTCTCAGTTCTACATCCTTTTTAGAGGAGATTAAAATTTATGAAACCGCATCCTGAGACACTTGTGATGCAAACTGTGCAAAAGCTGCCACAGATCAACATCTGAATTATGTCACCAACAGTTCAAGCGACCCCTTATGAAAATCAATATCTGTCACATGTAATAATTCCCCTTCAGACTGACTAATGTCATTTCACATCACTCCAATTACTCAAATCTGCACACTGAGAACAACCATCTCCAGTTCTCAGGAATATGAAATTAGCTGTCACATCCATGAAACCCTGAATGACAGTAAATTGCAACGACTATGCCTGTATTTGTAGTTTAGTAAAAGCTACCATCATCTTAAACATACCAGAACAATTTTGAATAAACAATCAAAATTAATTGAACATTTTAAAATCACCCTTAGTTATTGAACCAAAACACATGGCTCAATTATTGTTATCAGAAATTGTATAAACAACGACATGGACTTACACAGACATATTATTGACTGCCGGAACTTTTCTAGTTCTTACATTTTTCCATAAAACACAAGAAAGCACATCACACATCCAATTCAAACTAAAGGGCTACCCGTGCATATAGTATGACTATAAAGTACAGGCACGAGGTTGTAGGCATTTCAGACGTTTAGATCATTATCCATAACAGAACATAATCAGGAAAGCATTTTATCAATCCCAAATTCACTCTTGCAGCAGAACACAACACACCCACATTTACATTTCATGAAGAATTTACCTTCATCAATACGAACAGGGAGACCTGCAACAGATGGTCCGGTCCGGTCCGGTCTGGTCCGGCTCCTACTGAGACCTGAGCTCAATATCATCCAAGTCAGTCTGGGATTACATGGAGAGACGCAAGTAACTGAGACAGCCCAACTCCACACACAAACAGTGGACCAATCCTCCAAAATGTTTGGAACAACCATCTGGTACCTTGAAGAAGGTACTGTTTGACCAATTTCCTGGTCGTAAAGTTCATGCTAAAATCAGTGGATTAGAAGATGGAGGCACCTGATAATTAAGTTACTTAAAACGCAAATTTAACAATGAGAGGCACTACTATCCTGAATCACTTGTAATTATAATTATATGGAGCTCCTCTCCTGTCCCCCCCCCCCCCCCCCCGTTTAGTTCGTAACATTTTGCAGTCACAGGTGGCACGAACGAAAAACGTGTAGCTGTTTGACAACACTTACCGCAATTTGAGATTCTTCATAGACTCCGATATCAAGTTGGAACAAAAGATCATATTTGCATTAAAGAATTATTTTTTAACTTTCTTCCACAACCGCACTTTCGGGTTGTTGTTTTTTTTTTTTTTTTTTTTTTTGGGGGGGGGGGGGGTCAAACTAAGATGGTGGTCGGAAGTGACGACATTTTGTAGTTTAACCACAAAAAGACCAAATCTGACGTCACTTTCGGCTTAAGTGTTTTATTTTTTTCGCTTTTTTTTATTTTTATTTTTTTTGCTTCAAATAGGGAAAACTGGACCATTTGTGTATGTTTTCTGCAATATATATTACATTAAAACCGTTTTAATATATTTATGTATTTACTATGGGTAATAAACTTAAAGTAGGTGGCAATAGGTAGATGAATCTGGCAAAGATGAAACATGACCATCTCAAGCAATTTACTTCACTGGCTTTTGCTTTTAAATTGTATGTTACCGTTTTCTTAATCTATGAACTCTTCCTTGCAAAGAACAATTCTGCCACATCCACGGGGACAATATGGAGTGGAATTGACTACGTGAATAATATTTTTTTTTATATATATAAAGGAAAACCTTCATTTTGATTTACGGTGTGCTAATGTTTCACTACAACAACGAATCGCCCCCAATTTTGTCAAATGACTAAGGAACCGAAATAATCAACAAATGAAAGCAAAGAACCACATTTTTAAACTGTTCGTACTCAAAGTGAAAGCTCTGTCCTTTTAAGAGTTGCACGAATGCAGCCTCAATATTGAAGCTTTATTGTACAATAGCACCACTAGGGGGAGACCAGCACAGTGAATGTGAACACTTTAGAATGCAAGTCCAATAGTACTTTATTTTTTTCATTTTTTTTAGATCACCCCATTATTAAATGTAATTATTCAAATCATGTATGCCGTTTATACCCGATTCCAGGCGATACACATTGACTTAAGTCACTCCGGTGAAACCAGAAGAGCAACGCCTGAGGTGCTGGAGGTCGGGTATGCAAAATCACTGGTTCAATACTGCAAGACAGAAACCATGTTTTGCATGCCTGCAATCATACCGTCTGCTCGTTAAATACAGTTGAAGAAATATATTTGATATGTGGAAGTGATAATCAACCTTCTGGCCCTTTTAGATGCCGTCACTTGTGAAACTGCCAGGTAGCTCTAAAAATGGCTTTCCAGGTTCAGTACCAAAAATAGGATTATGCGTGTGCAATGCCAAGATGCCGCAGCTGACACAAATAAAAATAAAACACCACAAACAAGTCCCATTTTTGCACTCTTTGTTCATACGTTGTTTTTTCATCAACATGTTTTTTTTTTTTTTTTTTTTACATTGATACAGTGCAAATGCACAATAGCACAACAGACACCATTAAGGATACATACTATTTTTTTCAATACAGCAGATTTCGACAATTTGCATGTTTGATTTTTCTTTTGCTAAACACAAATATGTTTGTCCTCCATTTTAAAGCCTTCAATGTCCAACAGACTGGTTTTTTCCTCCCTGGTAGGGACCCATTAACACAGAGAAGTGTTTGGAAATCAATGGCAAGTCATTTTCCAAGTGTGGTCGGCAACTTCTGTGAGGTCGTGACAAGTGGTGAAGCAGGGCACTGTCAGCATCTGTTTCCCATCATGACCAGGAGCAAGTGTGATCATCTCGGTCCGTCAAATCGACCTCATTCATACTTCTTTTTCAGCTATGCAGCCATTCCGGATGAAATTCAGCCATACTGTAAACTGGTGCAGATGTTAAACATGTCTACGTTGTCTTGATATGCATATTATATTAAGAAAGAGATAACCTAAGACCTGAGAAAAATATCGCATTTTTGCAATGTAAGACACAGACGATACAGTGCCGTTCACCCCCATCAGTTCCCATCCACCACTGACACTTCGGCTTCGCGACCCTCACCAGTGTTTCAAACGTTTCCTTTGACGAATCGGGAAAAAAAAAAAAAAGAAAGAAAAAACACTGATAACAGACAGACACAAACGTACTCAGATGGCTCCCATTAATGCTGACTCCACACATCTTCATATGTACCTTTTTTTTTTTTTTTTTTATTTTTTTACGTATTAAGTAAACTTATGCTTGTGGCAAATGTATTTTTTTTTTTTTTTTTTTTTATCTGAGGATTTGATCCTTTTGTTATCTTTTGGGGTTTTAAAAACATTTGAATGTAAATTCAAACAAAATGGAGGGGGCTTTTAAACCACAGGTGGACAACTCGTGATGGCTTTTTGATCTTGGTGGCGCTGCTATCTCGGCACCCCGCACCGGAGACGTCACCTCCGATGAGGTTTTTTTTTTTATAAGATCTGCACATTAGTAGTAATGCTCAAGCACAAACACCGACCATTTCAGGACCCTCCCGTCCCCCCGACTAAAGCCCCACTACCCCGACCTCTCATTCCACTTCTCTGTCATCCAAGTCCATTCGTCTCCCTCAAGTCGCTGGTCCCCGCTCTCCGCTCCCTTGTTTTTTCCATTATCTCCCTTCTTCCCAAATTTATGGCAATTTTTTTACATTTTTGTATTTATTCTTTTTTTTTTTTTTTTTTTTACTCTCTTTTCTTGGTGACAGCCGCAGCCTTTGATTTGGACTTGCCGATGTAGGCTTCAAAGAAGAACTGGACAAAGAGCACAAAGTAGCTGAGGTACATGAGGGACGACCACACAATGTTCTGCATGTGGGATGGACACTCCTGGCCCTGCTGCATCCACGAGTACACCAGGTAGTTGACCACGCAGCCCATCAGCATCTGGGTGATCTGGGTCAGTGTGATGAACATGGCGAACTTGCGCGACACCTTGAAGCCGGCCGCCCGCAAGGCGTAGTACGAGTACATGACGGCGTGGACCAAGTAGTTCATGGTCATGAACCATCCGCCGCCCGCCACCATGTCTTTGTAGGAATACCAGGAGTAGAGCAGCACGGTGATGTGGTGGTACCAGTGGAGGAAGATGAGCTTCTGTTTCCTCAGGACGATGAACAGAGTGTCGCCTGCAGGTAGGATAGTGGAAGACGAACAGCGGAGCAGTGGAAAAGGGAATGTAGTTATTATTTAACCATTTGAAAAGAAACGGGCTGCGATTCAAGTCACTCTAATTTATGCAGAAAATATGAGCTAAATGATGTAAAGCCACAAAGCTGTTGGCACACACAGAGCAGCACTGAAATGTTTGACAACATAGCCTGCTGCCTAATAAATAATAAATAGAAACACAAACGGCAGCGAACGCTGTATTTATTGCACCACTTATTAACCATAATGATACTGACACTGATTAGTTCTCAACAATAAACCACAAGAGTTCATGTCAATGCAGATAGAACAGAAAAGCTGCCGTATCGGAAAAATAAAAGTCTACCGTACCTTTGAAATTAAGCCCAGTATTTAAAAAGTGTATTTCTTTTCATCTACTACAAATACAACTCCTATTATATCAATGATTTTTTATTTTTTATTTTTTTATATCAGTTGTTTTAAAATGGCATGCATTTCCTTTTTTTTTTGATAGATGAAGAAAACTGCTGAAGGAACTCAGGAACTTTAATTACCGTATCAGCATTATGTCAGATGAGCTCATGTTTCCCTTTTAAATCCATGTACAGATGAGTACTTTTTCAAATTCGCCTATTGTTTTTTATTGTATTCCAGAGTGTAATGCATGACCAAGTGTATATGTGCATGGCAGATAGTTAGCCTGAGCCATCTGCAATAAAGTAAAGAACTATACTAGAAGTCTGCATGTATGCTTTTCTACCCGATGTGCATGTATTTAGTGTGAAGTTACTGAAAATTTGTGAGTCTGAGCTTGATGGTTTCAACGTGACTGTCCAGTCTCTAGTTTCCAGCCTTCACGTACTGGTTTGGACACCTGCTAGATAGATCGAATAGGGGCAATGAGCTACTGCAAGCATTAAAACGATGATTAATATAACTCTAACTAGGTTTCAGAGTTTGAGCTTTAGTTAGACAAACATGGGCCAAAAAAGAAAACTGATCCTCAGAACCAGTCGTTTCACGGAAACGTACTCGTATTTATTGGGTTATTAGGTTTCATTTTAACAGCGAAGATTAACAAATACCGAGTTGTTTGGACTTTTTTTTTTTTTTTTTTTAACTTGAAAACCTTGGGAGATTAAATATTACTGATGAGTTATTAGGATTTTACAAAAGAAAACTGCTCAAATCAGCATATCAAAGTATTTAAAACGCAGTCAGTAAAGAGCACACGCACAAAATGAAGACATCAAAGTGAATACGATTCAAAACCTTACTTGGTCATCTAGTAATTCAGTTTAGCAAGATGCTTTATAGTAGACTACACAATATTTCATACCCATTACACAGATTTTTTTTTTTTGTGTGTGGACACGCCATAAGGAGGTTTTGACTTACCCAGTTCTGGTGCTTTACTAAGTACAAAGGCGTATGCCCAGAACTTGCTGACAGGCCCGTTGTAGAAGCTCTGGTCACAAACTGACTGTTTAAGCCCTTTCGTCATCAGGATGTTCATCATGTAATTCCCAGTACGGATGGCACCAAATATACTATATGAACAGAGACAACAGAAAATCATTGTATAGTGTGTAAAGTGTGACGGTACTCGTTGCGTCGTTGTCTGTTTTTGTATCTTGCACCTCTTCCACTGAGGTTTTGTGGATGGACACACGACTGCTGTATACTGTAGTCATATATAGATATATATATATATATATGAAGTGTATGCCAGGTGTGTCGGTATCAACTGCAGCTTCATGTGTTAAAACATGCAAAACATTTTGCATACGTGACACGAATTACCCATTTAGTTTTAGTCCCCAAAAACACTGCATTTTTTTTTTAAGTCAGTTTGTAATAAACCATGACTCATTTTCTTTCAGATCACCTGCCAAGAGATTAATTTAGTATCACACACTGTGTACTTAATGTGAAAAGACATGCCGGGGATTCATAACAACACATCACCTGCTTCCCTCTGCTGCTGGTTGCCTAACGTCATAAATTCACTTTGCACTATGGGAGAGAAATGGCAAGCTATACAGAAATGAAAACAAAATGAAACTCAAGATAAACGCATGAAAAAAAAAAAAAAAAAAAAAGTCTGAAATAAAGTGGATGAAAAGCAAATTTGGACGACTATAGGTGTCAAATTTGTGGAAAGTAAAGCGAGATAGCTGGAGTTTTACTGATAATGTCATTAATTAGACTACTAACGTATCAAACTGCTGGCTCTTTATATCAAATGATCTGACTTACTTTGCGTTTTTGAGGAAAAAAAAAAAACAAAAACATTTACAAAGATCATTTATTGCCTGCTTAACCTTCTCACCTGAATGCAGCGAGGGTGAGAGACCACAGCACCAGCGGCTTCCTCAACTCAAACTTCTCCCTCTGTTTCATGACATGGCGGCCGCCCAGGATGCAGGCAGCGTAGAGTGCAGAGAAGAGAAAGGACTTCTTCCTGGAAACGCAAAACAAGAAGAGACATAGCGTTACGATTTTGGGACTTTTCATTGCCTTACCTACTCGGGTAAACGTGACGGTTATGTTTTGTCTTTTCTGCGGAACACGGTGCAAAATGTTCCAATACAGCAAATGTGAGGGGGGGGGGACAGTTAAATGTGACAGAAATGGGTTCAACGCCGACACGAAAACAATATACCAGAACAACTTGATAGGTGACCTTCATTCTAAAACGACAAGCAACTATTTGCCTTGAATGTGATGCGCATGAATCATGTAGCTATGTGCAGCCAGAAACGCAGCAAACACAGTGACAGTGTCAGAGCATACTGCAACCAGTTATTCAACCAGTCTGCTTGTGTAACTGCTCCCCTTTCAGCCGCACCAGTTTATGAGCAACACACTGTTTCCAAAACCTGAACAAATATTTGCACCGACTTCACAAGCGAATTCTTGAAGTTGCGATTTAATGACCGGACTCCAGCGCCACCTGTCACTAAACGCTTCGCTTTCAAATTCACAGCTCTTGCTTCCATTCAGTTCCAGCTCCCACCATCCATGTGATGTCCGTGTGCCTTAATTGACTTGTTAAGAGATCACCGCCGCGCCACATGAAGTAGTGAAATACCACCTGGCCCAACTGAAGCTAGAGAAAAGCGTTTTTCCCAGAGCTCAGCACAATGACAAAAGCGCTGGTGGTCTGACTTGACAGAGTGGATGCTGAGCAGGGCCAACAGAAAGACTGGGGAATGTTGCCTAGAACGAGACCGGGTTTGTACAAAGAAAAAAAAAAAACGATCTGGTCCATTGGACCGAGAGCAGAGTAACCTGTGTGGAGCAGAAAAAAAAAACAAAAAAACAAGAAAGTTATGGGGAAATAAAGTTATGACGGTAAAGTTGCAGGTTCCAAACAGTTAAGCATTAGACCTGCAGTAAAGAAAAAGAAAGAAAAAAAAGCATGAACAGCAACATCCGTGGGAAAAAAAAATTAATATATAAAACGACAAAAAAAACATTGCTCTCAAGAGACGACACAGATTAGGAATTACACCTCCGGGACAAACAGTGCTGGTGATAATGAGTTGAGCAAAACTCGCCCGACGAGTGACATTCCAGTTCAGGGACACAGTTTTTGTGTTGCTGTTTGGAGGTTCTATAAAAACATTATGCTTCAACATAATGTTGAAATGAATCCCTAAATCAAGACGCCGTTGAAAATGGTTGGATTTAATTATTCTATTTCAAATTTTGAGGTGTGCAGTATCGCGTTACAGGATTTAAGGTCCTGTGGTGGTCGTTGGGATGTACAGTATGCAAAGCGCAGCAGTACACTGGTGCAGCGGTTCATGCACTCGCACCGAAATACACTGCAAAACATTTCTCACAGTACCACTGTTCCGTTTCGCAGCCTCAGCAGAGAACAACAACAGCACTAAGTTTTGCTGATCAGGTGTGGATCAGGTGTGGAGCTCGGCAAAAAAAAAAAAAAAAAAAAAAACAACCAAAAAAAAAAAAAAAACGTTCTCTTATCTTCTCGGTCACTTCAAATAAACTGATGGCTGCGATACTCAGGAAGTTGACAATATACAGTATGAAGCAAATGCAGTTCCGTCTCTGTCCCCGATTTGACACAAAAACATTCATTCAACTTGGTCATTTTTAAGATCCTTCTTTGTAATGTTGTTCTGCAGCCACACGTTTCAACCAATACCAGATAATCAAAACAATGTAAGATCTGAGTGATATAAATATCGCAGATGTTAACTCTTATTTTAAAAGAAATAAGATATCACATTTCAACCAATACCAGATAATCAAAACAATGCAAGATCTGAGTGATATAAATATCGCAGATGTTAACTCTTATTTTAAAAGAAATAAGATATCACATAGCGTATCGACTATTTTTTTTTTCCCTCTCCACCCTCCCATCGTTGAGAAGAAATTAAATGCCAAGAATGTGACACTTAAACTATTTCTATCGCAAAAGAAACCAAGCGGGCGAGTACAAAAGTATGTGCAGCAACATTGCCGGCGGCTCAGAATGAAGGGCATCATTGTGTGTTCAGCATTCGTGGCTGAAGGGTGCCACCTCCGTGTTCTCGCTAAGGAAACCCACAAACTGGCGGAGGACAAAGCAGTCCAGACAAAGTCAAGAGGAGCTGCATTTCACAGGATGACAACAGGGTTGGACTGCAGAATGATGTCACTGTTTCTCAACCGCACGGGAAGGAGGGGAGAACAGAGCAACGCACAACAACTGGGGTCTACATGCTGTCGCGAGGCTGGAAGGGGTGCGATCGCAGAGGGGGAAACAACCTCAGCAACCCTTCCCCCCCCCTCTTCTACTGTACTACTGTGCGAGGTCAAAGGTCATGTATGCGATTATGTGGACTGAGTTGGGATTCTCCGGGGTGCGTGAAGTCTCGCAAAGGCACAATGCGAGTGGGACAGTTTGCCCGTCATCAAACGCAATCATGATGACTTTTGCAGGTGTATTTTTATTTTAAATATATATATATATATATATATATATATTTTTTTTTTTACAGTGCAGCCCAAGCACAAGCTACCCGTCTGGCTTTCTCAAATGATTGATCATCATCGCGCGCGAGTCGACTCCCGAGCCGAAGTGCAAGACGTGCGGGGCCTTCTGTGGTATATTTAGAAGATGGATGACAATGCTGTCAGGAAAATAATAAAAGGATAAAGAAACCCAAGGGCATGGTCAACATGACGAGTCGGCAGAGGTGGAGGGGGGAAGGGGAGGTGGTGCTGCTCCTGCTGCTGATGTCTTTGCAGAAGGCCCTGAAGCAGCAGCCAAGATGTCGGTAATAAATGTAACATCTCAACCTTCAACTTTTACGCACAAAATCAGATTAATAAAACAAGCAAACGCTGTGAAAGGGGCGCAATAAAAGAAGAGTTGAAGAGATTCTTCTCAGATCAGATCCTTTATTGTAAAAAAAAAAAAAAAAAAAAAAAAGGAAAATAATGATCTGACTTAGTCTATCCATGTATTCCCAATGTTCATTCATGACAAATCCGTGTATTAATAAATGATCGTCCAGTTAAATGCTTCACACGAGTCACGTGAGAAAATTCCAATTAAAGGAAATAGCTTGTTTTTCCAATGCTGGTGCATTCAAGTCTATAAAAAAAAAAATTAAAAAAAACACAGGCAGAAGATTTTTCTATTAAATAACATTAAATTATGAAGAACAGAATGGTTCCACTGTAATAAGTGGTGGCTTGCGTCCCCCAAAATAAGTTTTTCAATTAGTAACGCGGCAATGAAGAAGAACAACGTTCTTCCTCCGATATCATAACTCCCTGCTTCTTCTTCTTCTCTTTCGGTTCTCAGCTCCCTCTCATGCAACAGGTGACAAATGTCGCACCAGCGTGCAGCTTCTGTAAATGACCCGTCATAAGGACGCCGATATTCCATGTCTGAACATGTCTTATTTGAGACACCGGTGTGAATTCAAATCCCCCCGTCCCCCCGTCCCCTTTTACGCTCTCATCCGTCTCCACAGGCAACGTACAAGCGATATATTTCTCGAACGATTCGCGATGAACCATCTGTAAGGCACAATACCACGTCGTTTTATCAACAGTATCAATTTAAGCATTTAAGAAACTGCTTCAGCATCTGCACAGATTACTGCCTTTTATGAACCCACCTGTCGCAAGATGAATGATTAAGACATGATGACATCTGGTCGTCATGTCTTGCATCGTTCAAGAGAGCTGCGCTCAAAGTATCCGGATCTCCGCATGTCCCCGTGTTTGTCGCTCCCTCGGTTTTCCTCGTGTTTCCCGTCTTCTCCCCCGTTTTTTTTTGTTGTTTTTTTGTCTATCGCGTGTTCTTTGTTTTGGTCTGTGTCTGGAGGGTGTGGATTCATTCCACTGCCCGCCTCCAGTCACCTCCCACTACCACAGCTCATTCAGCTGGTTCTCATTCCAGTAATTAACACCATTACACTCCGCCCGCCGTCCTGTGCCGGTCCACGGGAAACCACACAGTCTGCCCGGCCTCCTGCCCGCCCCGCCCGCCCGCCCGCCCGCCCCCCGCCACCGCGGTCCCGCCCAAACCCACGCTGCCCGGTGCGGAGCGCAGGGACGCGTCCTCAGGCCAAGCTTGGACTCTCCTGCCTCGGCCCCGGTGAGAAATACGGGGACGCCCTCACCTCCCTACCACGGGTCTCGTTGACTCTCTCCCTTTCGGCACTGGTTCGAGTGCCTGCCCCGACCCAGGGAGGATCCCGAGTCGTGAGAGAGGCGATTATTGCCTTCCAGCCATTCCGGACTTTTCCCGTGTTTATGCACGTTCGGTTTTTTATTTCCAAGTTACCTGCTGTGTGTTTGCGTTCGGGTCCGTTTGCCAACGCCACCACATAACACAAGGTACAGTGGGTATCGTAATAGTCCAATTTGTGAAAATTGACCGAGTTGCCATCTACAGAAATGACAAGCCACACTTAAGGATAGTCGAGGGTAGGTGACGCACAAGAGACATATAAGGAGATCACTTCTGTCACTGGTGCTTCATTGTTCCTCTGGTAGAGGGTTGAACAGAATCTGAGTCATTTTCCTCTGATCTCATTTAGAGACTAAAAAATCCGATGTTTTAATAATATGGATGATATGGGAGATTAATCCTTTGAATAGCTAAAAAAAAAAAAGAAAAGAAAAAAAAGGCCAAGAAACATGAGACAGAAGAAGCTGATGAATTTCAGAATGCAAACCCTAGAGCCAGCTCTTTTCATTCTGCTTTATGTCTGCATAGGACAGTATATTAGAGGGTTGTGGCAGTAGGCTCGACTCTGCTGTTTGTCAAAGTGGGCCGAGGCAGCACAAATGAAAAACTACAACGTCAGATTTCTTTTGGGAAGGATCAGCATGGAGTGGGGACAGAATCAGCAGGGCATTTTCTTGCTTGCTGCAAGGTTAAAAAAAAAAAAAAAAAAACAGCTTCTTTTCTCCAAATAAGAGGAAGCAGCGGTGGCAGCGGCGGCTTCCTTGTAAAAATATTCAAATAAACTGAAATTTTAACATTTCTGCTGAGCAGGTTTTGTTTGTTTTGTTAAAACTGATATCATAGTCGATAAGAAGCAGTGACTTAAGAGATCACGATCAATGCGCACAACCATCCCGGTTGTGCGTAGCAACCGAGAGCTGCTCGGTTAAGTAGATAAGGCATCTCTGGCATCTCTTTCTGTCATGTGTGATTGTTATCGCAGGGTGAGATGCTGGGCGTTGGTCCAGTTTGCACCGCTGCTGCCAAATCAGGCCGAATATCTGCCATCTTAAAAAAAAAAAAAAAAAAAAAAGAAAGGTGTTGGTATCCGAACAGAGTAAAGAACATAAAAGCCAAACCACCCAGAACTCTTGAGGTGCCCCGTTTTTGGTGGCTTTTGGTGTTAACTTGCATGTAACCCGTCCCCCGCCCCCCCCTCACCACCGCCACGTAAAGCTGCTGGCTAACCTGCTGTGGAACTTGAGATCTCAGTATTAGCTGGTCCAGGAGATTTTCACCCGTTAAGTAATCCTGCAGCCCGAGGATGAGTCGGCACGCTCGTGACAGTGAACTGGCGTCTACCTGTCCCACCGAAGCCGGTATTTACAGCGCGCACGTACGCAACTGCTACGTGCACGCAGTCGGTTCAGTTCAGCTCAGGTTCACGACAGCGCTGTGTACATCCTGAACAGTGGAAAGGCTTTGTGCCAAAGTGTGGGATGAGCAGGAAAAAAAAAAACACACACAACAAGCTGTAAATAAGACCGAGCTATTACAGGGAAGCACCTGGATATAGTACAGTTAGTT
Organism: Brachyistius frenatus; assembly: GCF_029030835.1. Taxonomy (NCBI): domain Eukaryota; kingdom Metazoa; phylum Chordata; class Actinopteri; family Embiotocidae; genus Brachyistius; species Brachyistius frenatus. Next base: position 1,746,468 of record NW_027210637.1, read on the forward strand.
GCATGCGCAACAGTCCCAGTTACTATATACAGTATCTACCGATGATCACGCTGGACAACTCCTACCACCGGTTGGTTCCCTTCTGCATTTGGTGGCCCACATCAAAGGACAATTTATCTATTCAGGAAATAGAGGAGCACTTCTTTTGAGTGGTAATTATTTTAGCCTGTTAAGTGCTTAAGAACATATCGAGTCATGCTCAATCTAAGAATCAAGACCAAATGGGCTTCCAGGAATCTTGTATTGCACAGCACTTAAAACGGCAACGTGCACATTTATTTGAACGAATCCATGAACCTTAATCACGCCTCTGTACTGTCGACCCCGGGTTTTTAACCCCGGGGGGAGGGTCGAGGGGGGGGGGGGTCGCAGGTTGGTTGCGTGAAGAGTGTTGAAATAAGTCACGAAGAAATTAAATCTCGTGGAGCATGCAGAAGACTAATAAAGTCACTTAAAACACGGTTCCAAGAGACGAGTTTTACAGGTTTCTCCTCTCCGTTCCCATTACCCATGGGCAACGAAAGGTTTTCATTCTCAAAAAGGGGTCACATTGCGAAGATGGGTTTTGTATACTTGTATTCAACATAAAAAAAATAAGCTTACAAAGGCAGATATACAATAATAGAAGCCTTTATATTCTGTCAATCAAATATGAATCAAGATATTTTTACACCCAACATGTACTGATGGCTGAGATGACGTTGGGGAGGCTTGGACGGGGGAAGAACAGCATTTTTGGTGTGATGGGAACCTTGTGACTCGGATTTTGGGAGGAATGTTGGCTCTGTATTGCAAAATTCAACATGACAACAGGTCTACAGCCATACCAGCAGTCTTTCGAAACCGTAAGCGTCCTTTCATGCTGGAAAAGCAGAAATTTTAGATGTATAATAGCAAATCAGACCTTTTTTTTCCCCCAGCATTATTGGTATAAGGAATGAAAAGTTTGGCTTGAAGATGGTATGAATGGGAAGGCCATGTTGTCTAATCAAAAGGGGGTTATGCTCCGAACAGTTAAAAGTAGACTTCAGGTATTTTTTTTTTTTTTTTACCATTGTTGGTGCTGTGGACAAAGATTATGATGAACAGGGGCCAAATTTCTTTGTTTGCAATTATACAATTATAATTGCTAATTATAGCAAAAGCATTTTGCAAACAATGTATTGAAATTAAATGCTGCACACGAGCCACATTTCCCTGATTTCAAGTTGAAGTAGATGACACGTCGAGAAAGGCTGCTGGGAAAGACGAAGACCACTAACAAATGACGACTGTCAATGCAGGTTTCAGAATGCGTTTCTTTTTTTTTTTTATTAAATCACGGCCTTCGTTTGGCACTTTGTGTATGTACACTTTTTTAATCTTAAGATTTACTTCTTAACTGTACATCTATTGAACTTTAAGATAAATATATCCAAGGGATCTATATAGTCAAAGTTACTGATTAGACCTTTAAAGATAGAAGAAGCTGGGTCATTGGGTGGATCACACTCATGTCAGTGTTCGATCTAAAGTGCTTTGCATCACACGCGTCTCGTGTATCAAAACAAGTATTATTTTTTTACACCATTCATACACCAAAGACTAATGAAAAAATCTGCAACTACAAAATGATGCATTTACTCCCTCAATGAATATGATCTGCCTCACTTCCTACTTCCTCAGTAAATACAAAATCAGTGTAAAATGAAGTGCTCTTTCCTTTGTTTGCAATCTAAGCATTTCCTTAACAGCCTGATGAAATCTGAAAGTCAAACGAGAGTGCAGCGTCACTTCAGGCAATTCCTGACGAGCCGGCCCACATCTCTATCTCTGGCCTCACCAGCCGAGAGAGGGTGAGCAGCTCCGCAAACATCAGGCCGCGGGTGGATTCTGGGTTAACATGGTCAGGATTGATCAGCATCAACATGTGCTGCTCTTATTAAAACGGCAGCAACATGCAGCACCAAGACTTTGTACATTCAGCCGTATGACCATCAAGGGGAACCTCTAGAATTGCACCGGATATCTAATAGCGGAGCGTTAGAAATAGTGATGTCTTAGTTGGGCTGTTGTTACATTTGATTTAGTGCAAAACAAATCTCAAGTAATTTGTTTTTGCATGCTATGCATTCATTTCTAGCTTGGCACGCAATTCAGGACACAGGAAATGATACAAGATATAAACAGATGGCACTTCGCTGTGACTGTAAAATACAACACAATCCTTACTACCCCAGGCTGACAACTGAAAATAATTTCTTCAATAAACACGTTGAAATAGAATTTTTTTTTTTTTTCCCCCTCAACATCGACCGTGTCCTCCGCACCTTCTGCACTGTAGCTTTAAACTATGGAAAACTTGCTAGTTGCCTTCCTGTATAATGCTGGCATCTATAAATGTATTATATCCCATTGTTTCAGTTCAATGCGAGTCACTATGGAGAGGAACAGGAGCTCGAGTTCACAACGAGCACAAACTGCAATAATTATTTCAAGAGAAAAATGGCAGCATGTAATTACCGCTGAAAATGATATCCGGATGCCAACTTTAAGCTGGGCTCACCTATCCACCAGCGGGGCTCGAGAACCCTGAAACAATCAGCTGGACTGCTTTGGGATTGAATAAGTAACATGAGACTCGGAGGGAAGAGGGTTATCTCCTCAACTTATCAAGTCCCCGAAACCTGACCCTTACGACGAGTCGGAGAGCGATGACACTTCTGAATTAAAAGACGAATGGATGATCCGAGTCAAGCTGAACGAAACGACAGAACGAAGCACTGCTCGACTTCTCTGCAAAAACCTGCAAAGCCTATCATCGGTGTTATTTTTCCCCAACAATTCCAGCTCCAATGTAACGGTGAAGGCAGAAGAGCAGCCGAGTCATATAAAACAGCGGAGAGCAACATTTAGAGTCTGGCCACGGCAAAGATCTCATTATTCATTCTCACTGCAGCAGTCGAGGACTCTGCATCCCTTGTTATCGGTCCACAGCAGAAACCACCAGAGATCCATCCAAAGTGCAGAGACCCGTGTGGATGCTGTCTACACCGGAGGCTTTTCAAACACAGAGAACACAGATCGCAAGCAACCGGCGCCGTAATGAGGTTCGGCGTCGTCCGTGGGAGCACGGAGCGAGTCTGCAAGACGAAGGTGCGTTTACAGCAGCGGGTAACGTCTCTCTTATGAACAGCGAGGTAACGCCGCAGAACATGGCGACCTTAATTACGCAATCATGCAATTTTGGAAATGCATGCTGGGTCACATCGATTGCATCAATATAGCTGAAAAAAAAAAAAAAATCACACACACACACAAATCCCAATGCACTTACACAATGTCAGTGCATACTGTGATGCATATAAAATGCTCAACAGCGTATTGCACACTGGCCAGATATTAAATCATTTATTATTTTTCCGCTCCATCATACTGCTCGGTTGTGCCTGCTTTTGCAAAGTTTAACTGATGTGCTGGTAATATACCGATGGCCCCAGCGAGGCAAAAAAAAAAAAAAAAAAAACCAGCGCTACAGCGAAGCAGCTGTGGTTTTGATGGAGGTGCAGGGTTTTCATTTGAAGCGCTGTCGAGCAACGCGCCAGATACGACAACTAGATTACAGTCCACATATTACCACATTTGTAGGCTGGATTCCCGGCCATCTCTTCAAACTGTCAAACTTACGACAGAGCTCAAATAGCTAAATCTGAAGTGAAACGACACGTACGTGTATTTGTTTGGACACGGTTTATTTAGGTAAACGACGGTATTTCAGAAGAAAATCAGATATTTATATAAAACTCGTAAAAGCGTAACACCTGCGACTGTCCCTGGTCGGCAGATGTACGGGAGTTGAACAAGGGGACTGCCCGGGGTTTTTGAGAGTGTGACAGTAAAGGTTGACCCATATTAATATCATCTAGCTGAGATTGCAATTAACGCAGGTCCCAGATGATGCTGACACTCCAGAAATGAGAGGAAAGCAGGGACGAGTGCAATATCCGAGGTAAAGGATGGCCTTTTTTTTCCATCCCTCACACTTTTCTGACTTTGCATTTGATCAGCTCCATCGGTTTTTCCAGAATGTTGATTCGTCTGGGTTGGTGGACCACAGTTTCACAAGTAGGGAGGGGACACGAGGCTGATCACACACACACACACACACACATCTCTACGTCCGTGTCCTCTTCCTCGTCTTCCCACAAAAACATCCTCCGTCGCCCGTGCGTTGCAACGCTGAGCCGTCTGCTGCCAGTCTCCGGGGGGAACACATCAGATCAGTGTACCAGTCTCCATTCATCCCTGCAACACAATGACACGCACACAGTATTCTGTACCATACGATGTCCACAGATGTCTTGAGGTTTTGAAACGCGGGGTTTTACGCGAGCCGGGACTCTCGAGACCGGACGGAAAATTCCTCTGCAAGACGCGCGTCACCCTTTGAATGATGAAAAGTGAAACAGGCTGCGCTAAGAATACTAAATTCAGGTGACTCATCAGTATAACGGCGCGGCATGGCCACGAAACACGAGTATTGACTCGGTTAACCGTTTTACATTATGTTTGAAATGTGAAAGATAATTAAGAGCACAGCTGAAAGGTTGTCCTTTAAATCGACAATGACAAATGCAACACTCTTATTTGGCCATCGCTAACTGTGCTAGCAGTGCTTACAGTCTGCAGCTCTGATAATCATGGCCGGCATGGATAATTGACCCAAATCAGCCTATAATTGGATTCTGTTACTGCCAGGGCTGAACAATGTATCATTTCATTATCAACACTATAACATAAGCATGCGCATTAGTGACACTGCAAAGGGCGTTATGCACTCTAGCACAAAATGTCATGCCGTTTCAATGACTCCTCGCACGCGCGGTTATACGCTCAACTGATGCGTCTGCTCTCCGGCAAATTCAAAGTTAAGATTTCAGACCCCAAAAAAAAGAACATTGACTGTGAAATCCAAACTTCCAACACATCATAAATTGTTTGCCTTACCTTTGGGGTCCGTTCGACGTCCTGATCGATAGTCATCCGTCAACGAGGACCTTCCTCCTCTTGGGGTTCCCTCCGACTCCGCGGCGACAAATAAATAATCCAAACTCTTACGCAAGCTTTCTGTATTACGGGTAAATTCGAGTTGTTGCGTTGGCCGACGACGTGACGGACAGGCGCGAGCATTAGTGTGTGATAAACCATCTGCTGCACCGTTAAGTGTTGGAGCTCGACTTATTTAAGCAACCGAGCTGTTGCGTAATCAGTTATTAGCATACAACAGATATCATATATTGTAAATGTAAAATAGTTTCCTTCCAGCCGTTGCTCACGTGGGAATTGTTCAACTGTTTTAAGAGTCTGTTTTAAGGACTTTGCTGTCTTAAATGCCTTGAGATGACTTGTGTTGTGATTTGGCACCATGTAAATACAATTATTTGGTACATATGAACAAATTGCAGTGCAGATATGCATTTTACAGGCAAGAGGTTGGTTTAAAAAAAATGACCAATGGCCAATCAATCAGTTTTTGAAGTTATATATTTATATTTTAAGTTAAATTGCTCTTTGACTTTTAAAATGTTCAAATATGAACAGTTGTGGTTCTAATGACTTGGCAAAAAAAAAACAATTGAAATTCATACATCTAATACTTGGGCAATATTGTCGTTTATTGCTAAAGACTGTTAATGACAGTCTAAATCTGCTGAAAATTAACATGGATTCACTTTTCAGTATATTTGTTTCTTATTTAATATGCCAAAAACCGAAAAAAATAATAATAAACAGAGGAAAAATCTATGCTATCTTCACACTCAAGCTCGGTGCTGAAAGAAAATGTATTTGCTAAACACAATCATTTCAAATAACATTTGCACTCGGCCATGCAGATGTTAATTTTGAAGACTAAGTTTCTGGACTATATGCCACTGATAAAATTCATAAAAATGGTAGTGTGCAAGTTTGATTCAAATATGGCGTAAACGTGTCAGTTTAAAGTGTCACATTGAACTAACCGCTAAACAGCTTGCATTTATATACTCTGCATTCAAACTACTGTCTAGCTTCTTCCCTGCATTTCACCCTATTTCCCGTGGTTGCAGCCCCCCCATCGGCCCACTCTGACCTCCTCCACGACATGAACAGCAGAGGGGAGGTCAGCACAGATCAGCTGGGACACGATTGGCTAACGCTCTGTCAGCAGACATCAGAAGATGAACGTTATTGGTCGGTTGTCAGTACCAGGGTATGGACAGCTCCTACACATTGCTACCACCCATGTGTCCCTTGCTCTCTCTCTCTCTCTCTCACACACACACACACACACACACACACACACACACACACACACACACACACACACACACACATTTCAATGAATAAGAAGGAAGCTGTTGTGAGACCTAGAGCTCTCTATTCAGGGGTAAATTTGAGTTAAAAATAATCTGCTAAATGCGAGTCTTTTTCTACAGGCACATCAAACAGATGACAGAAGAAGTCAGATGAATGCCTCTTGCTCGCTGCTTTTTTTTATTTTTATTTTACAAACCCAGTGCCACCGAATGCTTAATGAAGCTTATGCTAACTTTACGCATGACTTATTTTGTTTTGCTAGAACCGTTTCTTGCTCAACCCGGCGTGGACCTGAACGACAACGACCCTTCAGTGGCTTCACGCAAAGGATGGTCGGATGAACCCGTGCATGACCGACATGCGAGATGCATCGCTGCACAGCAATATTTACTTAACCCCAGTAGCAATAGTGAAATATCGGGACTCAAATCGTGTTTGCAGTTTACACGAAGCCTGACAAGACAACTTCCTGGTCAAACAATGACATGTTTAATTTGTTTTCATCTTAAACCAAGCTCCTCGGTTATTCCGAAAAGGTTTCATAAAATACGCCACAACCGTTTGAGCTTGTTCAGTGTATTGCGTGCCACGTCTTTATCATTTTAGAGCTGAAAACGATTAGTAATATTAATCGATCACTTAATCGATAGAACATTAAGGGGCAAACCGTTTCGACAGATGATTATAAGTTTCAGTCATTTTTCAAGATAACAACAACAACAACAAAAAACTTCAAATATTCTCATGTTACTTGTCTGGATTTTCTATTTGTCCTTGTTTTACATCACTGTAAACAGAAAGCGTTTGGGCTGAACCAAGCAAGCTGTTTGAAGAAGTGCCCTTGAACTCTGTGGCCACTTCTTATGGTGATATTTTTAAATAAATTTGTAAATTTAAATATCTTTTAGGATCTAGACCCTCTGGGTAATCTTTAAAGAAAAGAAAAACAAAATGCAAAAGTTTCAAGACGTGTTTAAAGACCAAACCAGCTCATTGACTCATCAAGAAAGTATTAAGACAGATTGAATAGATGGTTCAGGTATTTTACTCGCAACCCTATTCCAATCCAGATCATTTCAATCCAAATCCAAATCTAGAATATACAAGAGTTCTGAATAACCGCAATAACGGGATTATGTTGTCTTTTCCATTCTCCTATAACAAAACAATACAAATTCAGCGCGGTGTCCGGTTGTCTTTTAAAAAAAAATGCCTACGTCCACAGTCACCTACGTGTCTTTTGTCTTCAATCTCGTGTTAGAAAAAAAAAAAAGGGGGGACAAACCACGGGGTGACCGACGGGCACGTAGTTTGTCAGCCTACGGCGGGCTCGGCTCGGTAAACTACTGGCCCAGTGACTGGATGGAGGAATGGCAGCTGGAGGATCGCGTGACCTTTTTTTTTTTTTTTACGATAACGCCGCGGCGCGAGACGCCCGGGAGACTAAAAAAAAAAAAAAAAAAATCACAGGAAATCAAGGCCAAATCCATCCCGAGAAAACACGCACGACGCGTGACGCGCGGGGGGAGGTGGAGGGTGAGGGGTGAGGGGGGGGTCGCCCGTGTTAAGTCTGCGAGTCCAGACGGGATGAAGAGTGCCGGAGCCCCCCCAAAAAAAAAAAAAAGTATCCGCACGCGGCCGGAGGCCTGCGCGAATTTGTTCATTTCGCGAAGCACGAGCAGTAATTTGCGGATGATGACAAGAGAGAGAGAGAGAGAGAGAGAGCCTGATATAATAGGATACTGCGAGGTTTAATCCCGGTGAGCGAGGCTGATGCATGCGCGTCCTAATAGCCTCCGGTTCACGTTTAGCACGCGCACACCCGAGTTAAAAAAAATAAAAAAAAATTAAAAAAAAAATTAAAAATTTGCAGTAGAAACCCCGTCCGCTGTTATATGGGATTAAAAAAATTTAAAAAAAATAATAAAATAAAATAATAAAAAACCCGAGGCGCTAACGCGTTACAATGTAGCCTTACCAGTTCTCCTGCATCCATCGGATGGCTTCGTCCTCGTTGAACTGTCTCTCGAATTCGTACTCTTGCAGGGCCAGCACCGACATGCTCGCTGTGCTTTGCGTTTCCGTTCACACCGCTGAATCAAGACGATACTCGGGCCCGGAGGTGTTTCTGTTTTAGTCGGTTTCCTCGCAGCCCTCGACTCGCATCGCTCGCGCTGCTCGTCAGGACCTCGCGGTTAGTGCGCGAAGCAGCTCGGCGGTAGCTGCACCTTCCTCCTCCACCGGCTGGGGTAGAACCTACGCCCTCTTCCTGAGGAGGAGGAAGAGGGAGGAAGAGGGTGGAGGAGGGAGGAGGAGGCGCCCCGGGTCCTAACGCCGTCGCGTTTCGCAACCTAACGTCATCGCGGCGCTTTTTGAATTCGGTTGATTCTCCGTTGATTCACTTCCAAGTTTTGAAAATTAATTTAAAAATAAAATAAAATAAAAAATAAAAAAGTATCGTGATACAAATAGGAGCCCCAAAACGAGACTATCCGTTGATAAATCCAGCTGCAAAATTATAATTCCGATCAAATGACTTGAGGATTTGAGCAGAGCACAATTTATCAAATACACATTTTCAAACAATAGTCTCGGTGTGATTACTTGGTTTCAGACCACGTAACTAAAGCAAAGAGTATTTAGTGGAATGCTTCCTTGCATCTGTTTTGTGTTACTGTCATATTGGTCTCAGTATAAAGTCACTAATGCCACTCGAACGCACAATTTAACACGTCTAGAAATACACAAGACAGGAGGAGTGTATCACACAGTCGGTAAATGCTGGATCCCTTTCTTGCACAGTCACTGGCGATTTCCTAACATGTGATGATCGATCTATCAGTCTGACCAGGGTGAAAGCAATTTCGTCATCAGGAAGAAGGGTAAAACAAGGTGAGCTGTTGTGACGCCACCTGATTGAACTGCAGGTTGTGTCCTTTCCCCACTGATACACAGACTGTGGCAGACTTCGGATGGTGAGCTGATGATATTGCGTTTGACTTTTGGCAGGTTTGCTCGTGACGCCATCCACAAACACTTGCAAAAATCAAACATGGCAAAATTGTGTTGCATGTATCTGATGAGCAGATTCATCGTCCGCTGTGTAAACTACCTGGATAAAACGTGACTACACCTTGAGCGCTTTTCCGAAGGGTGGAAGACCAGACCTATGATGCATATGGAGAGCAAGGGTTGCCAGACGAACTCGGCGAGTTAAAATGTACTATATTTGCTTCTCAGAAAAGCGCATCGTCACCCTCAAATGCTCTTTGCACTCGCATATAAAGGTTATACAACCGTATTTGCTCCTAATAGTGAATGATATAACGAGCGGTGGAAGGACGACTGACACAATCCGAGAAAGATTGCAGAAATGTATATTAACTGGAACTGGTGTCCTAAAACCTGTTGCTTTGGAACATGCCGGAAGGCTTTCTACAAGATGTTTAGTTGTAATCCAGAAGTTCGGCAATTCACATCTGACTGATGGTGTCGATAATTTGAATCATTATCTATTTTTCATTTATCTGAATTTTATGATTATAGTAATTGCTAAAAGAGATGGCGGTGATCAGCTGATTGTAGTCAAAGTGACTGAAATGTGATTTTAAAAATTCAGAATTGTGCCTTTAAACTATTTAGGAGTTGCATCGCACTGAAACTGCACAGCAGGGCCCCCCCCCTTTCGCAGAAACATTGGCCCACTAAACCTGAAAAACCTGCGTGAAGGTGAAGGGCGTATTTTTGTTTTGTTTTCAAAGCTTTACATCCATAAAGACCGCAGACAATCTTTTTAAGGAAAAGCTAATTGTGTGAGAGAATTATTTAGCAAAATACACTTGATTTATTTTACTTTACAGGTTATATTTAGTCAGCTTATTTGGAAATCACGGCCAAACTGAAAATGCCATGCCCATTCCTGGATCTTTTGTGAACAGTAGAGGAGTTTACGAATAATTTCTCTTTTAATTTAAGCGACTTCTCCCATCCGCTTATTGTAACACTTAGGTGCTGCACCCAAACAGTTTTTCGCCACACCCAAGCTACCATAACTTCACTCCAGGCTTTGTTTTAACGATTTTGGGTGATTTTTTTTTTTTTTTTTTTTTTTTTTATAGCAGAATGCATTTAAATAAATGTTGTAATGATTATAGTTGAAAATGTAGTGAAAATGCAGTTTTTAGTGAAATCACTGCCCACCACCTTCCACTCCTACCACAGCACCCACGCCCTCCAGAAACTGGCAAAAATCCTGCCACCCAACTTGTTGGGCAAGCTGAGTGTGCTGCTGTTACGTAATGTGACGTGCTTCACCTGACAGCGCATAATGCGTCACCCTCCGATAGACCACGCGTCACCCTCCGATAAACCACGCGTCACCCTCCGATAAACCACGCCCACCGGAAGAGGAAATAATTGGCGCCAACATTCAAACGAAACGCGTGCAGCTGGCGGAAACATTCGTTTTCAGCGTGTCAAATGATTATTTCGGCACCCTACGTCTGCCAGAGAGGAAAGAGCTATTGTGTTGGCAAAGATACTGTGAGCTAGTGAGCAACGGCAGTCAAACGGACCACAGAGGTATCCTGGTCTTTCTAAAAACTTAATTAAAAACACGTACTGTTGTTCTGGAGGCCTCCCCGAAATCCCAAAAGACTCTACTACCGATGTGAATGAATAAAATAATTAAAAAAAATCCTGTCCAGGGAATGCCAAAAAGGATTTTAAACACTTTGCCCAAGTTGGGCCTCCGTCTGAATCCAAAGGTGACGGCCAGTCTGCCACCTCCCCTCTCTCCATTTTAATGGCGACTGCAGGAGGGAACAACTTCTCCTGCTACCCGAGAAGCAGAGTCGACCTGGCTGGAACCAGCTGCTGCTCCTGAGGCTTTCCATCTTTTCAGATCTGTCAGCTGTTTTATCCTGCTGACTCCCCCGGTGGTGGACCCGCCTGACGTCCCCCCCTGTCCTCCTGCTGAGTTGGGGCCATCTCTGAAGTTTCAAGGTGAGACACCAAGTAAGTTTTTTTTTTTTGTTTTTTTCTGCTTGTGTATTTACCCACACTGTCAGGTGATGTTTCCTCCCATGAGCTTGTGATGCACCTCCTTGTGGTGACTGCCAGCTTTGAACTTATTCACTGCTTTGATGGACAAAATAATAGAAACACCTGTTGGTACAATGCAGCGCACTTCAATTGCACCACAATTGGCAGCCTCCAGAATGATCCATACAGTTAAATCAACCTATCTATAGCAAATGATGGAACATTATCACTTTAATGGAGATGGAGATTTTATTTGGAGGACTGTATTAAACTACAACTGTGCCTTTTTATATATATATATATATATATATATGAGTGTTACCTCTGGAACACGCTGCCCTTTCACATGTGTCTGTCATTTTTGGCTTCGTGGCTTGTCTGACATACAAATGTTCAGCTGAGCATTGGAGAGAGATGTTTTCCACTCAAAAGTGAATGGGAGTTATGTTGTCTGCTTGTTTGTTGTCACGTTCACTGCAGACCTCCAGCTCAAACATTTGATTGCGATTATTTGCTGTTGACCACCGGCTACGTTTTGTGTCGGCCTGACGCTGCCCGTGATGTGCGCTGCCTGCCGAGTTTTAATGTATTTATATCGGTTCATATGTTTTCTGCAGAGATTTGAGATGCTTTGTTGGTGAATTGCCAGTCAGCAATAGGTAGCTCACAAACTGTATGAATCCTCACGGCTGGCACCGGACTCTGTGTACATAACCTACTTTTCTTTTGTGCAAAGTTGGACAAAGGCTTGTGGGGAGTGATGAGGCGCGATGCCAAATATCTCCGTCGTTGTATAAATAAATCTCCCCCTCCCTCCGCCGCCGCCGAGCCGGCTGACTGAACTGCACTTATGCTCCCGCACCTTTTCACTTGTGCACTTTTTTTTTTTTTTTTTTTCCTGACACCTAATTACACGTCCTAAAATATCCAGCGTTTTGATTTCATCATTAGTTTCTCACGGGGTCTCCGGAGTGTAATTCAGCTGCAGAAGTGGAAAGTGTGACCTCTCGCCTGTCTGTCTAAACATATCTTCGAGTCTCCCAGTAGACCATCTGCCGCCGGGGGGGGGAGGGGGGGGGGGGGTGCACGCACGACAACATCAGTGGGTATTTCATCATCTCGGTGCATCCGCGGTGTTGTTGTTGTTGGAGGGGGGTGGGGGGGCACATACATACGGGCTGTGTGCATGCGTTTGTGTCTTTGCACGTGCTTACCTGTGCGTGTCTGTTGTGTTTAGGGAGTGCACCTGTGCGGTTGGTCCGCCCTCGTGGAGGGGAGGGGGGGGAGGGGGGATGTTTGGCAGGAACATCAAGCATCTGGAGTGGAGCTCGTTACAGCTGGACTACAGAGAGTTCATGCATTCACGAGTTGTGTCCTTTTGTAGTCTGGAAGGTCTCAGTTGAATAAGGAACAGAGGGTGTGTGTGTGTGTGTGTGTGTGTGTGTGTGTGTGTGTGTGTGTGTGTGTGTGTGTGTGTGTGTGTAGGGACTGCAAAGGTATTATCTGCACCAGTGTTGACATTTCAAGAAGAGAGGCATTGAGGCAGAAAATCTCTGGTCTTTAGTTGTTATAATGATGTAAATATGCTTTTGTTTTGAAGAGAAATCAATTAGGCGGCCAAAGGAAAGTGTTTCGCCTTTATTGATTTCTTGTTTCAAGCTGGTACAATTCATCCATAATCTATTATTTGGCTCTGGTTTCTGCAATGTTCGCATTTACACCTTTTCTTTATTGTCTTTTCTTCCGTTTACATCATTGTACGTTACATCATTTTTATTTCGGGACTTATGGCCACGCTAAAAAAAAAGAGATTGCAACACATTCGGGCTCTTTAAAAGAAATACTAAACAAAACATCAATGATTTGAATTATTCAGATTAAGAGTTAAGATGAAAACTTCTTTTCATAAGGATAAGAATGAATTTTAACACACAAAAATCTTTATTTAGAGCTCTGCTGCTGTTATAATTTTACAGGCAATTAAATAATGATTTAATTTTTCCTTCTGTAGGTAATAATTTAATGCCTGTAATGTATATATTATATTCGTGACGGAAAGTGTGATTAAGAGACAAAACAGAGGCCGCAGCTCCTCTTTTGGGATTTAAAGCCTGACAAATGTTCACGTATGCTATGAAGGATTCTCCACACTTTCCCTACTGTTATTTTACAACTCTCACTCCCTCCATGTTACACAAACAGAGTGATAAAGGGTGGACTTTATCAGTTAAGAGTCACTCTGCTCCACAATATAATCCAGTTTCACAAAGAACCGAAAACATGCTTTTGTTTGCCGATACATTTTTCAGAATCTTGTGGTAACTGATAGCAAATTCACTTGTTCTCCACCAATTTCCATACTTTTAACTCAGTATATGCTCGATAACTAGCACCGCTCTACGGTCTAACATATAGTATATGAATATTAGGGCCATTAAAATGAACTAGCAATTGCTGTGGCACTAAAAACATGGTGGCCTGCGATGACTGAATGAATAAAACCGAGAGCAGAAACACTGAACTTTGTGGTGATTCTGATGTAGAAAATGTATTTAATGTGTTTATTGGTCACTTCTGGCTGATAACACAGTGCGTGTTGTACTGAGGTGTTATTATTTGATTAACTGGAATTAAGTGGCTTGATTATTTTACTTTGTGATTAATCAAAACTATGACCTTTGACCTAATTGCACGTCTCGGACAAAGCCCTTTGAACTTAATCTAACATTTAAACTGCCTAATCCTTACCTTGCTATAAAATATTCATCAAATTGACCCAAGACTTCACTTATTTTACAAAAAAAACACTGTTTTCCCTCATCGTTAGTTTCTTTTGTGTATCATCCTTTTTTTTTTTTTTTTTTTTATTAGAAAATGATGTCCTTATTTCATCAACAGTTTGGTTTCAGTCTCAGAGAATCAGAGAGCAAGGAGCATCAATTGTTCGCCGCCGCCTCAGATCAGGGGAGAGAACGTCCCGGACGAGCAGAGATTCCAGTTACTGTAATCTCACTAGATAACTGTGACCACGAAGTGACCTCTCGACTGCTCCGAACATCGTACTCCCAACTGCTGACGTTTATCCGTGAAGAAATGTATGGTTACAGACGTGGATTCCCCCCCCCCCCCATTTCTAATGTTGTGTGTTATGCAGTGCTTTTCCCATGACTCCTACACGTTGTGTCGTACATCAATATGTCACACGCTCCCTCGTTATATACTCAACCGGTGCCGTTGTAGATTCGGCATTTTCCTTGCCTTGCTGTTTTGCTTTATATAAACTGTGTCCTTGAGGATAAAAAAAAAAAAAAATCGGTCCTAAAAAAAAAGTCTCAGCACTTGTATTTATTTTATTTATGTTAGTATTATCATATTCTGTACTACTGCTAGAACAATCTGCTGATCTTTTTTTTTTATTTATTTATTTATTTTTTTTATCCACACATTAAAACAAAAAAGGATTGCTGTATCAAACTAGTTTTTAATAGTAGACTAACCATTATAGAAATAAAATATATTCTCTCTTTATTTTAATGGGAATATCTTTCCTGGATGGTAACCCATAATCTCTAATCTGAATATTCTTATTTTTGATGGTTTAAGAAGTGATGGTGTCATAGTTACTTGTTGCAGTTTTGATATGGATGCCATATTTCTGGGGAAACACATTCAGTCTTACCTTAGTGGTAATAGGATTTATAGTTACCAGCATACTGCCATCTAGCGGTGAGAGTGTGTGCGTGATTTTTCAGCCCTGCAGATCTATTTTGCACTCCAAATACCTGATCTCACCCAAACAAATTGGATTCATAATGTATGGCTTACATTACACGCCATTTATATCACATCTGAGGCTGTAGGCGAGCCCTCGCAGTAAATCTATTCTGTAATATCTCCCGGCCGCTCCGGGTGACATTGCCAATAAGATGGAGAATTGGTGATATGATGTATGAGTGGCCAAGGTGAAGGTATTGTTTTAACCAAAAGGGCACCAGCTGCAGTCACAGCGTCGTGGCGTGGAAAGTGGAAATCCTGACCTATTGGTTTAGTGCAGATAAAAACACATTCCCCTGACCTTTCCACTTCATTACCTGACACATACCTCACAAATTGAGGAGAATACAGTGCTGTTGTCACGTCAGGAGAAACGATAGTCCTGTTTTTTTGTGGGTTTTTTTTCTTCTCTCCTTTTTCTTTGTCGTGAAAGTCCGACAGAAAGGCTGACTTTATTTTAATGTGTTTATTAACTTACTGTATATAATTACCATGTTGTCTAAAAACACATGGGCAGTAATCATCCACTTATAAATACAAATAAAGACTTTAATTATGTGTATTCTACACCTGTAAATCCTGTAGTTGTTACAAAATCTTTGAAGATTATTTTATTGTAGAAGATTAGAAATCGGCATTAAATTTAAACTAGAATCAATATTGATTGAGATAATTCACATACTTGTGAATAAATGAGTGTTATTTTTCATAAGTGTTGCAAAAATGCAGTTCACTGTACTGGCTATTGAAATTATGAACAAAATGGCATTTCAAAAATCAACCAAATCTAAATTATATTCATTAAAAGAAATACTATTAAGAAGAATAATTGCTGTCGTGATAGATTGAATTATCTTCGGCGACCTCTGCTGGTTTATGGTGTAAACTACAAGAATAAAAAAAAAAAACCTTGTTAGTGGAGCATGTACAAAAATAAAACATACAGCCTTGGAAAATCACAAGTTCAAACTTTATTAAAAATATTTTGAAGTCTTGTCACTATGTTCTGGAAAAACAGCTACATAAATAACCCATTTTTAATTGTATAATATTCTGAATGAAACAAAAGTACCCCCGCAAAATCTTAATCCAGAACCCTTCAGATAAATCTGACATGGATAACAGAACAGGAGGGCAACAACAACACGTTTCTACACTTGCCAATGTTTACAGTCTTCGACATTCTTTTGATTTTAATCTTTTCCCATGAAATACTTGTAAATTTTGCCTTGACAGGCCCCAAAGCAATATTAAAGCAAAAAAAAAAAAAAAATGAATAAGGAAGATTCACTCGTTAGTTTAACTACTCACAACCTGTGAGCATTTATAGTCTCACACTTAGTCTTAACCTTAGTTTTGTTTTAGGGAGTCACCAGCCACCGAGTTCGGCTTCAAAAGTCCCTCCTCAAAAAAAAAAAAAGAAGAAAAAAAAAAGCAACCCCAGAGGATTTTATTATTGTTTTTTTTTTTTTTAAAGAAGCAATATTTTCGGAGATGCTGAGCAGATCACAGCATTACGCGGAAACAAAGCTCACAGCAGTATCACGCGTTGCACGTCACGCAGTATATGACATCAACAACAACAAATGGGAACAGCCGCATGCCTATAATTTACTACACAGGATAAATCTAAGCCAGCATAACATCTCCTGCGGAGATATATAAACCTTTAGCTATAGTCTACAATGTGCTGCTGCTACAACCATTCATTTCTCAGCTATAGTCATGGCCCTAGAAGTGCACACGGTTGCGTGTGTGTGTGTGTGTGTGTGTGTGTGTGTGTGTGTGTGTGTGTGTGTGTGTGTGTGTGTGCGTGTGTGTGTGTGTGGCTGGCTTCCGTTTCAGTAATGACAGTATGGTGACGCCTTCCAGCAGGGATTACCACACCGTGTGCTCTAGCTCACCCACCGCGCACGGTAATGAAGGAGAGCTGTGGAGACTGGAGGCGCAGGCGGCAGGTCGCTTTCCACCATGAGTTTACACGGCAGACGACAATTCTGAACGTGACTGTATTACCAGAGATTAAAATTGTCTGAGAGAGAAGGAGGGGAGGGGGTGGAGAGAGAGAGAGAGAGAGAGAGAGGGTGGGGGGAGAGTGAGGGGTGGAGGAGGTCTGGACTGCTTGGCTTTTTGTGCACTTGTTTCTTCAACCTGCTCCATCACTGGCTAACAGTCCAGAAAAATCAAAGGAAAGCGAAGACAAAAAAAACCAACAAAAAACAGGGTTGTTTTCAAGTGTCACTTCTTCTGTGTGGCGTGTTGGAGGGCACCCAAAGGTGAAGTAAAGGAAATTGTTTTACCTGCAAATATAGACCCTCAAAAACTCATCTTTGTCATATAGGATCGGGAATGTAAGAGTTGGATGGAGGCAGCAGGTTTGTCTGTCAACCCCCCACCCCCCTCCCCGCCCCCCTCTCTCACACACACACACACACACACACACACACACACACACACACACACACACACACACACACACACACACACACACACTCCACCATTTAGGATTTAACACTTTGTAACAAGGCCATGTTTTGGGTTCAGTCATCATGGGATCTGATCAAAACTTAAATTCCAATTATCATTAAGACCCCTGTCTCGTCTGAGTCTTGTCCCTTTAGCAGCTACTTGGCAAACACTTATGATAGGTGTTGACTCTCATAGCAAGTCAAGAAGACCGTGTGGGGTGTCGCTTTTCACCGCAAATGCTCCAAATTTGCGCGTCGGCATTTTGTTCTTTGAGGTGATTGTTTTTTTTTGTCCGGTTGCCAAAAAGAAAATCCCAGTTTGGTCATTACCTTCGAGGGGTAATCTGCAAGGTCATTGTTTTTCATAGTTGGAGAGAAGATCTTTGACGCAAACCGATTATTACTGCATGTGGTTTTGGACTTAATCTACCTGGAGATCAGTTGTCAAGCAAACAGTGAGTCAACAGTGAGTTTCCTTGGTATTTCTGTGGCAGCAGTTTGAGCTGCTGTAGGTGTCATTCTTTACTTTAGTCTGTTCAGACAATGCTGCCAGTCCCACAAACCGCCCGGTTCTACTTCAGATTATTCAGAACCGAACACACCATGAATCATTTCCTGCTTTTTCAGGATGACTTAACAGACACTGACTTGTTTCAAATCGTTTAATAGATGGCTCTCGGTCGAGTCATGGCTATGCGACAACACAGCGATTCTGGTGACTTTTGTGTCTGTAACATTTTTTTTTTTTTATTCTTCTGTGAAACAGTTGCACGGCATTACCTCAGCTTTAACTGTTGAAAAGGGGAGGTGAGATTCCTGCAGGTCGGCTCCCCTTCTCGGTCTCCGCGGATGTTCAGATCCTGTGGAGATCAGGCAGAGGGAGAGCAGATCTTATAGAAAGATCAATACTCCTTAGTGGATTTCCTATATCAACCACACCGAAATCCTACCATCTGTGACATATAGGTTGAGCGTATAAGTCGCTGCTGGGTGGGATCCAATCCAATAAATCGCTCTCCACGCCGTCTGTTCTCGGTGGGCTGGAAACGCTGTAGGCTGGTGGAGGTAGATGAGATGACACCAGGTACACCTGGTGGAGCGTTCACTTTCTTTCTCTTATTCACCGTTTATTGTTGCCTCTCAGTTTGTATAGATTGATCTTTTTATAAATTTTATTTGTTATCTTATTTGACAAATGCCCACAAGAGGAAGGAAAAAAAAAAAAATCATGAAAGTGCTTTAACATCAGAGGTTAGTCTTTGCTGTCTGTATATATGCATGCGTGTGGTTATATGAAAGTTATAGGGAATGTATTCTATAGATATACTGTCAGTGTTCGGGCGATACACGCCATCGGCTAGAAATCAAATGAAGGCAAGTTGTTATGTAGATTATGCAGTGGACATTATTCAGAGTTGTCACCATATTTTAAATAGCTGATGATGTCACTGTCAAACCTCACAATAGCATGAAGCTAAACCCAGCAGCTGTTAGCTTAGCATAAAGACTGGAAACAGGAGTAACGCCAGAACCTCCGAAGCTCACTAATTTCCTGTTTATATCTTGTTTGATATCAAGTCTTGTCATTCCCATGAGGTTTTCGGGCCTCAGGAAGTTACTTCATCTGAGGAAAATGTGTATTTGTTTAACTCTATCACTTGCTGGCACTTAAAGTGTGTCCTGCTAAAGATTAAAGGTCTATTTTTTCCAATTTTTTTTTTTTTTTAAAGCGCAGTCATCTATAGTAATGTGTATATATATTTTTTTTGTAATGGGTTTTGGATTACACAATGCGTGAATATATTAAAGGTTGAGTCTGTAGGAATGAATACGATATACATAAATATGTTTTCATTAGTGTATAATCACCTGACGCTAAGAATTCTTGTGTTTACATTACCTTACAATGAGGCTTTCATATTTACATAAGGAGAGAGTCCTGTTCCTCAGACCCTGCCATGTTTCTATGGTAGCTCAGAAGGGACAAACCAAACACTGGTTCTAGAAAGGGACCTTTTGAGAGCTTTACAGCCACTGTACATTTTCCTACAAACTGAGAAACCAACAGAACAAAAGGTGTTCTGTTGGTTGCAATCTGCAATCTCGGCGCTAGATGTTACTAAATCCAACACACTGCTTAAACAAAAAAAGTCAAAAAAAATAAAATGTTTATCTTTGCAAATGAGTTCATGCACAACAATTCCAATAAAAACAATAATTCCAGTCATTTACGATATCAGACACAAAACCGAAACTCAAAAATGGGTGCCAAAGAGAATAAATCAGCTCTAACAGTGGTAATAATGAAGAAAACAGGCGATGTTTATAGCAATACTTCAAACAGTGGTTGTGGAGACATTTCATATTTGTGTGGTTTACATTGGTCTTTATAGCGTTGTTGCTTGTTTCAATCAGGCTGCTCATCAACGGGAGAATAAACTTATGCTGGACTGTTAACCTTTGTTTTGTGTAAAGAGAGGAAAGTTAGTGCCAGAAAGAAAAAAAAAAAAAAAAATTACATAATCACACCAGAGAAAACTGGAACTTGCAACATCTGGCTTTAATAAAAGAGTAAATAAGCCAACAGCCACAGTGTCTCACAGTAACTTCTTTGTGAGAGCTTCTATGTTTTGCTGTCGGTTGATGTACTAGTTGTTGTGAGTTATAGGCTGGTCTCTGTGACCACAAGCTGCTGCTGGCAGGATGGTCACAAACGGCAACAGGACCTGAAAACAGAAGACAAAAAAAAAGACATGTTTATAGGACGTAAGTACTAAAACAAAAACGGTGAATTACGTCATTTATAAAAGTGAGAAATTTACTGTCTCGTGGAGATGAAAACAAAGACAGGTGTTTGTTTATTTGGAAGTATGGTTAAATTTTCCCCTCTTAATGCAGCTGTGAAGGCTGCTTACACGGGTAGATCGAGACTGTTCACTAAAAAACAAAAAAACAAAACCATTAGGTCTCTTGTGCAGCAACTTTTTACAACCCACACATTGTACAGTTAAGCGACCCCTAGTGGTCGTATAAATAATGACAATCTGGTGTCTTGGGTGTTCAATTCAGTTTTATTAATAGAGGGCCAAATCACAACACAAGTTATTTCAGGGCACTTTACATGGTAAAGACCTTACAACAGAACTTCACAACATTGTACAAAGGAACCCAACACTTCAACAATTCCCAATGAGCAACAGCTGGGAGGGAAAAAAACAACCTCCCCTTTAACAGGAAGACGGTGGTCAAATGACATTTGACCTTCCATGAAATGACACGACGTCTTAACACCCCATTAATTGGTGGCCCGTTATGTCAGAATCCTGTGCTGTTACCATGGAAACAATGCCAACGGAAAGACGGTTTATAATTCAGCAAAAATGCCTTTTTGCGAGACACAAGCCTCATCCTCATCCCAGGCTGTTACGATACGTGCGCTGCTGTCGTGTCGCATCATATTATTAGATATTAAAAATTAAATCAGAATTTGAATTCTTTTGTCAAGCTTGTAACTCAAAACCTCAAACAAACAAAAGTTACAATTAGACAGAGCCCTATAGGTTGAGATTTATCGTGAGATAAGTGCAGATAAAGCTGAGCTACGAGTGGTCCGATTTTTTTTTATTTTTTATGACTTTTTCAGAGTGGCAGAGAGTCACAGACTTTAAATTCCTTTACCGAAAACAAGATACAGCCGCATTATCATCAGAGTGTAGAAGCTGAACCTTTAATATTTTTCAAATAAATATATTTTAGTTCAATAGTTGACCTTCCACAAGAAAAACCTGTGTGGTAAGCACTTAAAACATAAAAGGCAAGTTAGCAGAGGGTAAAGTTAATCACCAAATGTTTATGAAGTCACGTTGAAGCGTAATATAAGAGACACAGTTCTACTTTGTGTAATTTAAATCATGTGGGTGTCCATATTTCTCCCCATATTGCCCTCATAACTGTAGCACATGAAAGCCCAGAGGTTTTTATTCAGGAAACGCTCGCGTCTGACCTCCGGCTTTGATCTGAACGTGGCATTAGATGAATAAATGATGATGTAAAGCTTCTCCCTAAGTAAGCCTCTCAATAATATTGTCCGTTTTATGCCCAAAGATGCCATGTTTATACAGCTGGAAAGTCGACTCGGCCCGTATAGTGTGACATTAACTCTGCAGGCATTCTGGCTTTTGTTTCCACTCCAATGTGTTGCATGTACAATAGTTTTCCACAGTTTTTGTGTGATTTTTAACTGTTTGGAAACAGACTGAATACATTTCTTAACTAACAGAGGCAGTTTAGCTGTTAAAAAAAAAAAAAAAAGGCCTGTAGTCGAGATTTTAGTGAAAAACTTTTCCATAGTTTGCTTCTGTAAAGTTAAAATATTTTGTGATACCAATTCTTCTTTTTTTATGTGTACATATACAATAAATCAAAGCACTAAAACTCACATTTACCGATGAGCGAATGAGGCTAGACGTTACACACTTTTCCACAACATTTTTTTTTTTTTTTGCATGTGAAGATTGTATGACACAAAATGGAAAAAACCCAAAACACTAAAACAAACAAAAGTGCTCAGGTGTAATTTTCTATCTGAAGTTGGAGCCTGGGAAAGGACTCCAGCGGGCCTGCTCCTCAGACACAGACTCCCGGTGGCTGACAGGGGCGAACAGAGGTAAACGTCAATTAAGACGTTACAGTAGATGACAGGCCCAAAGAAAACAGTGCTGAGACATGCCATCTGGGCCAGACTGTGTAAACTGAAGGTGTCTGAACATGATGCTTCAGATAAGGCTAAAATGTTAGCAGCTTTAGACTTGTCAGGTTAACATGAAGAGGCATGAGGAAAGACTTTAGGTATAGTTGTTGTGCCTGCGGGCTCTCTCCTGTTTGTGAATTTTCGCGCTTTTATTATTTTTATTCGACACATCCAAATGGTCTTTTAGTTTTAAAGTGCTGACTTTATTCCTGGTGTGTTTTTCATGTGGCCAACACATCGCATAATACAGGCTTTAGTGGTGTTTCGTGCAGCTTGTTAGGTCGACTACACTAGCTTTGATGCTCATGCGCTTTGTGTGCAGAGGAGTTCGAGCTGGCGTGCTTTAATTCTGCAGTAGACTCGCACAAACACATCAGAGAGCACCAGCGGCAGCTTTACTGAAGCGACACACAGTGAAATGTTAGTTATTTATTTTGTCCGGTGAAAGCAAAATGCCTTACAGATACCTAAATGACCGAAGTTAGAGTTCAGTCTGTCGCTCCTGTGGTGCCAATCGAGCTTCTGACTTTTACATTATTCATGTAACACAGCTGCTTATACTGTACGTGGCAGAATATACAGAAATACTGCAGGTAAACCACCTTCTTAAAGATTTTTTTTTTTTTTAACCAATATGGGCTCATCTACTCTGTCGGATAAATTCACCAGTGTCTCTCCTGATGGATCATTTTCTCCTCCCGCCATTTCAAGGTCCATGAGAGCGGCGCTACTGATCTTTCCAGCATGCTTAATGTGTAGAAATTGATTTGGAGAGAAAACATCTCGGATGTGTGTTTTTGTTTTCATCCTTCTTTAATAGAACTTCAGAGAGCAGGAAGTGTGTGCGTCATGAAATTCGCCCTGGTTATCTGCTTTCACACGCTCTGGCCAGCCGCCTGCCCTCAAACTGCACCAAGCCCCCACTGTGAGGGGGAGGTGGGGTGCTGATACACAACTCGTGTAGGTCCACACACAAGATGCACATATATATATATATATACACCTAACAAACATGCTGCACACACCAGCACTGAGCTACGTATGAGCGCCACTACTCTCGAGCACGCAAACATAAATATAATGTTTTCACACACTTTTAAATCAAAGCCCGGGGGGGCGGGGGGGTTTGCGGTGTGTAAACAAACGCGAGTGTGGCAGTGAATCGAAATCAAATGCGACGATACATTTTGCGTGAGTTTGCTAAAAAAAAAAAAAAAAAAAAAAAGTCCACTCGGGTGGATTTGTTGATACTTTTCAAGAGTTCCAGAGATGGACTGCAATGCATCTTGTTACGGAGAACTTCTCCTCGGGCCTTAGGTGAGGGTGAGAATGTGTGAGGTCACACCATGTGACCTTTAGCTGAGGCCGCTGGCCAGCCATTGGTTCAGAGCCAGAAGCTCAACCACTCACCTCCCCCAGACACACAGCAGCCCTCTCTGCTGCCATGACTGCTGGACTTCTGGGGAAAAGTGCAGAAACTCATTGTGTGTTGGTACTCTGTATCTCCTGTGCAGCCATTATCCTACAAGTCCTCATATGAGTGTCGTCTCGCTGAAAACTACACGTACACGTGAGAACACACATCGGCAAGTACATGTTTGGATACATAAAAGGTGTATTGTCGCTTTCTTAAAAAAAAAAAATTGATTTAACGTGCAGTTTCTACAATTATGACTATCTTCCCTAACCTGTGGACAAATTTGGCTTTAACAACTAGAGGCCTGCTGTGATTTAATTTGGCTCTGTTGCCTCATTGCCCATTTCAAAAAATAAACTATTGATCATAACCAGCCTGCATGCACTGATACATCCGGAATCTGTATTACTTATTTTAACACACACCCCACTGCTCCAATGTTTTCTGCCAAATCTTATTGGAGAAATATAAAAACTTTAACTCCACATATTCAAAGAGATCCTTAATGGACAAAAAGCCAGCAGTAAATGCTTGATTAGCCTCATTAAATGCATTATAAAACATCACTGCATTGCTTAAAACAGAAAATGATATCACCTCTAAAATATATAGGCTCAGATATAATAATATAATAGTATATATAATAATATAGCTATTAAAAAAATTTCCCCTCAGGGATTAATAAAGTAAATACCTACCTACCTATTCATTTGAGGCATATATTTTATGCTAAAATTGAGTGTGTACCTCTTAAATATTGTTGTAATTTTCTCTGAATTAGTCTGTTAAAATTGGAAATAGCTCTGAAATCCTCTCGGTTTAAAAAGCATATTATATCAGGCAACTTCCAGAAATTTTAAAAAAAAAAATAATTAAAAACTGTTTCATAGCTGTGCACTAAACTGAAGAACCTGCCTCGTTACTGCGTAATTAGGAAACATGCTTCCCTGGTATACAGCATTATTAACCATGTCATGTCTCTTCCAAACCCGCCGCCGCATGAATATTGAGAACTTGTTAATTATTTAGATTGGAGGTGTAACGATACATGTTTGGTTATTTGCACTTCTTCGCTTTTTATTTGAATTCCCAGTGGATTTGGAGGTGAAAGCTGTCGAGTCGTTGAGTCTCATCACGTTGAATCTTTTTTTTTTTTTTTAATCAGCTGGCGGAACAAATCTCACATCAACATGTACTCGTGTGTTTTAGCCGTCCCTAAAAAAAAAAAAAAAAAAAAAAAAAAACCGAGGAAGGAGACGTTTGAATTTGTTTTAAACCGAGATTTAGAATTACAACTTTGTCGGAACATGAACTACATGCTAATAAATATTATCATGCATATTTCTCGGGTTTCCAGCCTGGAAAGCATGTCTTTTTTTTTTTTTCCACTTTAAAATGACGCATGTTTGACGCATAAATGACTCCGCAGTGTGTGAATTTAGAATATTAATTCTAGAGATGAAACGTGAGCAGAATATAAGCAACCATGGTGCACACAAAAGCCGTGTTTTGTGAAATTTCTCAGCACGAACTAGTGAATAAAACCTGTGTGTGTGTGTGTGTGCGGATGCAGCCACAGCAGCTTAACGTTGTTGTTATCCATTACATTTTTAATAAGGTCTTACCTTGAAGAAGTGGAGAGGCACCAAAAAAAAAAAAAAAAGAAAAAGAAGAGAGCAGACCTGACCGCCGTGTCAGCCCAGAGAACACTTCCCCACTGAAGTCTCCTCTCTTCAGGTCACCCACTGTTCCCATGTTGATTTTGTGGATGTGTATTGAGGCTGCAGACTTGCTTATTCGCTCGGGTTTGCCCCCCCCCCCTCCCCAGTCATCTGATTATCGCTCCGCTTTACCAAACTCCATCTAAAAGGTGACACTTGTGCTCCAAACAACAACAACAACAAAAAAGAGAAAGATCTAATTGGAGGAGTTCAGGCCGCTTGGATGCGCACTGCAGCTCACAGGGAGGGAAATAGAAGAATTCTTCTCTTGTGTTTGTTTTGAAAAAACAACATTTGGACTAACTGTGATTTATTTCTCCTCATAATAATCCCCCCCCCCCCCCCCCCACCCCTTGAGAGTTGACCTAAGGCCTCATCTAGCATGACATCAGATCCTAAATCAGCTCAATCGCCAAGCAGCCCACTTTATTCTTTTAACATAATATTCTGGTTAAGTTTGATGGTCAGTAGATGTTTTAAAACGGAACATAAACACAAACACACACACAACTTTCATGAGGGAACCTGCATACTGCACCCAGATCAGCCTCCGAAGACAGATTATTTATGTCTCTTTCTGCGGGGAAGTTTTCCGGTGTCCCCCCCCCCACACCCCACCCCGGTGTCTCCGATCTGCCTGCGGCCGATGAAGCTGCACTCATCCCCCCCCCCCCCTCTAGCTTCCTCCAGCCGTGCAGCACCGGGCCCACATACCTCTGTATCTCCCGTGTGCGCTTGTTTGCTTAAGCTTACGAATCATAGTTTGTTTTGCTTCGTCGCGTTTGCGGACCGTGAAGCATGACTTGAAAAGTGCAACGTTAAAAAAGAAAACGATGGAAAGGCAAACAGATGCTCCTATACGAATCGGGATTGGCTGCATAATTAGACGAGATCATTTCGCTTTAAAGGAGCAAGGATAGCTTTTTTAAAAATGTGCACATTAAGAGCTCACAGTTGCAGTTTATAAATCATGCTGATATATTCAAACACGTCTTTTATAATAGAGCAAATTTGCAGTTGTGGATTCTTTTTCTACTAATCCACTTCGGAAAAATACTTTCTCTTCTGAGATCAAACACAGGCAGGAAAAAAAACAAAAACAAAAAACCTAATGGACTGCTGTCATTGTTGTGTGGTCCAACTCCTTATTTTCTTTTCTTTTTTTGTTGATTCCTGTGTTATTTCAAGCACCAGTGACCAAGCCGAGGCTCTTTGGCTGGGCAGGCAGACATGTATTCAGCAGTTAATCTGACGGAGCATCTCGGTGCTATGTGTATTGGAGCGGCCCATTGTTTTCCTCTATAGATTAGCCGCACAAGTACCTCACATAATCGAAAGGCTATAGACAGACTGTCATTGCTTTCCACTCCACTAACAGACTACAAGCACAAAGATTCAATAAAAGTCCCCCAGTAGAATGTTTTTGAACAATATATTTACTTCCATTAAATAAAACACAATAGTTTTTTTGGATGTTGGAAAAAAAAAAACCAAAAACATAATTCCGTACCAAATAGTATACACAGAGCAAAAACCAAATAATTTGTCGCAGGAACATTTTTGATGCGTCTTTTTTTTTTTTTTTTTTTTTTTAATCCAGAATTGCTATTCTAAATCGATATTCACACAGACATTAATAATAAATTTATAATATGTTAGAAACACACAACTGGTGCGTTTGAGTATGTACATTCCCTTTTGTTTGCAAGCAAAACATGATTCCTTTTTAGGTTTTTTTTTTTTTTTTTTTTTTCTTCCACATGCGTTGATAAATTGAACCTGGAGAGGACTGGAGGGGTTATAGCGCGCATTCGCCTCGACAAACAGGAGATGATGATTCAAATATATATACAACCTTTTCAGTCAACAATTAACGTCCAAAATCCACCATGAAAACCCTTCACGACGAGCTATGAAAAAAAAAAAAATGAAAACAGGCCTTTTTATTTTAAACTGAGGCGCAGTGTGAAGCAGGCCTGGATTCATCAAAAGGGGAATAAACCTAAAAACTCCCGTTTCAGTTTGACTCCGAGCTGAAGCTCAGCTTGTTTCAGTGGTTCAGTCTTCTAGTGCCCTTTTTTGAAAAATGAAAAGGAAAAAAAAAAAAAAAAAAAAGTAGTTGTAGTAGTCTCTTGTTCCTGTGGCCGGCTGTTTGTGATTACCCACCCACACACACACACACACACACTGCAAAAAATGACCACCATAACAAGCCATTTGGTGTTGTAATCACCCTCAAAATCACACTTTCCCCTCTAAAAAATAACTGAAAATGAATGCACCAACAAAATGTGGAGGGATAATCTCACATGTTTCTTTATATATTTTGGATTTTTATGGAACAAGTGCCATTGTTATGAGGGAAAAAAAAAAAAAAAAAAGTCTGAATAAAGGAAATTAAATCCCTACTCGTATAAAGAATTTGCCAGATGACCAAGAAATTTCCTGAAAAAGGTTAAAATGGTCTCACCGCCGGGTTTCCTCACTTCGCTTGAGAGAAAAAAAATATCACTTTAAGCGTCACTACAAGCCTCTAATATCTTGCTAAAATGGTTATTTTTTGCAGTGCGGGTAGGTATTAGACTGGTCTGTCCACGGCGTATTGGCAGGCGCTCAGATTAGCGGCCGGATTCTGCACAGTGGCGTATCCAAAACTCGAGTGCTGCTTGGCTTTCAGTCTCAGGCTGGCCAGGCTGGAGTTACAAGTGTCCCTGTACACATAAGGAGGGGTCGGAGGCGCGTAGGGACACGTCGGCGTGGGCACCCCCGAGTTAAGAGACGGGTTACTGAGGTTGTTCAAGTTATTGAGGCTGTTGAGGCTGGATCCCGGCACACCGGTGACCGCCGATGGCACCATGCTGGAAGTCATGGAGGATATGGAGTTGGGCGGTGAGAACATGGTCTGCGAGGACAAGGGGTTGACATTCATGGAGTTGAAGAAGGGGAAGCTTTTGGTGGATAAAGAGGCGGATGTGAGGCCCTTGGCGGCCCAGTTGTTGTACGTGTAGCTGGGGTACATGTCTTCGTAGGGCTGCATGAGTCCATTGAACTGTGGGCCGAAGCCGTTTTTGCAAAGCTCGGCTTGCTGGTTTCTTTCCCGTTTCCTCCACTTGGCTCGCCGGTTCTTGAACCAGACCTGAAGAGACAAAGGAAATATAAAAGTTTAGAAATTTCATATTTTATTATCATCCTAATTTTTTTTTTGCAATTGCTTCTAAATTTAATGCTAAAAGAACTCTTATTTCCTAACAAATTCCACCTTTTAACCGTTTCTGTGCTGACATCGCCTCCTCGATTGCGTCTTTATCGGAGCAGAATACACGCTGTGGTCTCACTGGACCTTCTTAATGCGGGAGAGGATGTGTATTCCTCTGCGAGCTTCCACAAACACGCTGACCTTAATCACACAACGCCAGGGCGACAATCGCAAAATACAAGCTTTGCACCTCTTTCACACGAACAGGAGAACACGACTGGTATCTGTCACCGACTAATGTCAATCTACTCAACTGTTAACAACTTTATTAGTGTTTAATTGCATTTAATTGGTAAGCAGGACTCCTACTCATTTTGTCCCTTTTTTTTTTTTTATTAGAAAAATACAATTGCAGAAAAGATTAAAAAAAAAATTCCCAGAACTACAACTTGAGCTAAAGTTAATTATTTTGCACTGCGTGCAAGAGATTCTATATTTAGCCTAATTGATAAACATAAAGGCCAACAGAATTAAATAGAATTTACACCAGCAGTTTATTTTAACAATACTTTGCTTATTTATTTTTCATTTAAAAATTGTGTCTTACGTTATTTATTTTTTTAAAGACATTTCAGCCGTGCGTAAAGTTGTCCGTTCGTGCGTAAATTATGGCGAAATATAATATATAAATAGGATAACCGGACAATTGGCACAAATTACTCGGAATTGTACACGCCAATTGTTTTTGTTTACACCCAAGAGAATACTCACCCTGACTCTGGCCTCTGTGAGGTTGGTCCACACGGCTATCTCCTCCCTCGTGCTCATGTCCGGGTAGCGATTCCGCTGGAAAGTGGCTTCCAGTTCCTGCAGCTGCTGGCTGGTGAAGTGAGTCCTCTGCCGCCGCTGCCGCTTCTTTTTGGAAGGGTCATCTGAGGAGTCGTCGTTTTTATTTTGGCTCTTTTCTTTTTCTGTTCGGAAGGAAAGGAGGGTACTTAAATCAGGGTTTGGCGGATTAAGGCCCGCACAGCGTGAGCAGAATCAAATCCGGATCCATGACTCTCGTGGGAAATTAAACTAAATTGCTGTTTTATAGAATAAATCCAGTTACTTATTTCTTGTTGTGGGTTTTGTATTTTCCTTGGTTTTATGAGATTTGAGTGAACCTCTTCATCTACTCTCCATAGTGGGAATATAAGTGAAGGTTTGACTAATTTTAGTTGACACAAGACGAGGTCTGTCATTTACAAAACACAGAAACTTTCCCCGACAACAACCACACACAGGCCAAACAAATTGTCTGCTGCTAAAGTGACAGCTGTAATCGCTTATTTGCATGCATGTAAAACTCCCTCTGCGGTGATTGATGGGAGCCATCTATTGTTTGATATCAGGATGACATCTGCGGTGCCTCGCAGAGCGAGCACATCTGTACCCCAGGCGGTTCTTACCGACAGACTCCGGACTGGATGTGTCCGACACAGTGTGCACCTCAAGCCGGTGTTTAGAGTCCACAGACCGCTGCAGCGGCTGTAAACTAGAGGCCATAGCCAGAGCCGTGTGGTGTGTGGAGGCGAGTTTATTCCCTGTTTGGTGGTGATGGTCTACGTTTAATGGATCCCTCATAGAGTTCATCGGTAAAAAAAAAAAAAAAAAAAAAAAAAAAAGAATCGCACAACCTTTTAGAGCAGGAAGGATACGCGGAAAGTCCGACTGCGGAATGTGTTCAGCTCTCCAAAAAACGCACGGCAGCGCGGTTCCTCTTGCGCTCGAGAGAAAGCCCTCTTTCTGTTAAAGCTGGAAAAGGCTTTAAAATAGGCCATTGAGTTTTGCCATGGCATCGGTGGAAAACAGCGGCTACCTCGGCTGACTATCAGAGTGACAAGGACAGGTAGGTGATATTAGATCCAGAGGCACACACACTCTACACCGCTCACTGTTCATTTCAGCTGTTGCCTGCGCACTGCCTATCCAACTGCGCCTCTATCCAGACCTCCACGTCACCATGTTGCGCCCGCCCATATTCTCACTGACAGGCACATCCATGTGGATGTGACGGGTGTGCCCAACCAACCGGAGCTTGCAGAAACGAGATATGTCTACCAGTGTGTTTATGCGGGCTGGCGCTTATTTTTTCTCTTCCAAATAAAAGCATGTAAAGAGAGATGGGACGCACGGTGTACCCACGGTGCTCAGAGGTGCCGTTGCGCAGCAGCCCAAGACCAAATAAAAATGAAAATAACACAGTTTGGCCTCATTTTATGAGATGGGTCCAGTGGCCCAGTAAAACGATGTAGTTCTATTGATACCCACACTGAGCTGCATGCACACAGGCTCTGTCACTGCAGTTTACTCTGGGACTCGGTGTGGATAAAGCCAGCCACCGAGCGGATTGTATTGAAAGCACAAAGAAAATAAATGCACACCGAATATCAAACACAACCACTGACTGCACCACAAAGACCCCGTGAAAAGGACAAACAAATGTAAGTTCAAAAGGAAAGGCTGCGCCGAGCCTGCCTGCTCCGAGCTGTCTGTGCGCACTTGACAAGTGACGCTAACTGCCAGACATGCACACTATGTTAAAAAAAGAGCACATGTGCGGCTCGTGCAGTTCATACAGGCGTGGCGGTGCTGAATTGTCATGCGAATAATTCATTCAGAGGGAATGATGATACTACAAGTAACAAGGGTGGCGAAATGACTTAAACTATACCTCCAACAAAGCGGATTTAATTAAAGTTGTGATCATTAAGAATATGTCCAGTGCGCGTTTTGTCTCGGTTTACTGGTGGTTTACTATCCACTACATCCCTGTATTCACGCCATGCGCAGGAAAAGCATTATCAGTCATAGTTGTCAAATGAGACGGTCCTCTTGACCTGAAGGTTCATATATCCGTTAAATCAGCCTCAGCGGAGCCCCGCAGTTACCCACGCAGACTCGGTATGTTGACGACGGATTCCGTTATCTGGGTGCTTAACTGGATCTCGTCTCACTTTGGACCACAGAGTCCTTTCCAGCGAACACTCCTGTGCTTTTTTATTTTTTATTTTTTTTAATGTGATAATAATCTCATTTGCGGAATAATTTTTGAAGGATAATTTTTTTTTTTTTTTTAATAAATTTGAGCTGATATCTGAGCCATAAAAAAAAAAAAAAATTCGAATTGCCAAAAGATTGTGACGCATTAAGGCAAAGTAAACAGTTCTAATGAAACAAACGCCTCTTCAGTTTTCTAGGTGAGAGGGTGGAGGAGTGTCAACGGGCTAACAGGTGATTGAAGTGGCGGACAGATCGTAAAGAAACGAGCAACAACTACGCCAGTTACCAAAGCAAGTGAAAACTTTAAAATATAGAGATCATCATCATTATCATCATCATCAGAATCACCTACATCATCATCATCATCAACAAAAAGCACACTTCCAACCTCCACGTGTCCAAGCGGACGCCCATTCATTTGGATTTGGCGCTGTTTAGAAGTTACTGGGCTAATCCCGTGAAAGCCCCAGATATATAAATACCAGCAGACCATAGACTGTAAGCACACACACACACACACGCACGCACGCGCACGCACGCACACATCAATGGCTTCTCTTGCAGAGCAATAAAACCACCTTCCGATCATAATTTAATCCAACATCAGTAGATTTATTAGCATGCTTTTGTTATTACAGGTGTAAATAATGCAATAATAAATAAACACACTTCCGATTTAAAAACGTTCAATGTAAAGAATGTGGAAACAAAATTATTATTATTATTATTAGGCCTTATTTGAATGTGTTATAATAAAATAATATGCACTATAAACCAGACTCCGGCTTTTATTTTGTTATAATAAAATAATATTTAAAATAGCGAACCGTTGCTCCTTTTTTTTATTTTTTTATTTTTTCAGGCGTTTTCTTATACTAAATTTGAAGTGGATTATCGGTTTCCTCTTCATTTCTACCTTCTGAATGCTTCATCTCTCTTCAGCGGATTACTGCGTGCAATAGGCCTCCGCCATAGAGGGCCATTAATTAGCAATTCAGTCAATATAGGAGGGGTGTGGGGGGGTGGGGGGGGGGGGAGCGGAGGGGGACGACGACAAGGCTTTTTTTTTTACATAGGATTAAGGAGACATCAGATTCCTCCATTAGTATATTCCTCCTCACGAATGGGCTTTCATTATACATTTAGTTTTCCCCGGAGTCAATCCCACGAGCGCTGCATATATTAGAGCAGCACAACAGTTGACGCTGGCGTGCCTATATTTGCAGCCATCACTTTTGCTCACCGGTTGTTGTTGTTGTTGTTGTTGTTGTTTTTTTGGTTGTTGTTTTTTTTCATATTTTTTGTATTTAAATGATCTTATTATTGTTAATCAACGGTCGTTCACAGCTATGAAGCTATTGCACGCGGCACTCTGTCACGCTCACCCATCAATGTCGACTGTAATGAAACGGAATGAGTGTTATTGGTTATTCATTTGCGACCCTAAACAAGACCTGATGTAATTCCCCCCCCCCCCCCCCCAGCACATCAGAGAATAATTAACAAGTCCCGGGCCGTGTCGCGCGGGATTGCAGCTTTGCTATAGTCTGATATCGGTTTTCAGGGACGCTATTCCTATATTTTGGTGAAAAGATATACATATTTTTTTTTAAGGAGTATTGGCGTGAAAATATGTTTGTTTTCTGACCGTTTTCTCGCTCTGCCGAATACCCGTAAATGTAAAAATTTCAAGAATAAGTGGTCATACGTGGCCATCTTTTAATTGGACCCATTAACTTTGGTCATCCTTATCAAATTATTGGATGACGCTCAGTGTGGTCTGCCTGCTCCTTCTTGCCGCACTTTTGGAGCTGTTGCTGATCCACATGTGACCACCAGGTGTCGCTCTAAGACAGCGAACAAATCGGCTCCACCGACACACTTCAAGCGCACTGACCAACGAATAGGCCAAAAATATCTCCACCGTTTAAGGCAAACCAGTGAAATTCACTGTAAAGTATAAACACACAGCATCTTTTTTTTTTTTAGACTGTACAACTTATAAAGTCAATTCTAGTGGAGTTTAATTGTGAAGAAAAGGCAGATTATTTATATCATCATCATAAAAACAACTGATTTATATTTTTTGTAGAACTTTTTTTTTTTCTTTTTTTTTACTGTAATTAAAGATGTTGGGCTTCTCTTATGAAGTTGGCCACACTGCTAGAATCGCTTAATTAATTATAATAAAGTGACATTTTAATATTAAGATATTAGTGTCCCTATAATCTGTGCCACTGGCAAAGGTGCAATAATAGCTATATTATTAATCATTTTAATTGCCGGAGGATGCCAAAGAGCCTCATTTTCTTAAATTGTAGTGTTTCAACTTTGGATTAATGTTTTCAAAATGATAACAATTGTTTCAATTCATCTTCAAATACACTAATAATAAAATAATAATAATAAAAATAATTTTAAAAAGCTAAAATCTCTCTATTAATAGATTCAGCTAATTAATGGTACATCTTATGTTTGGAAAGTAACACACTTGGAAATCTTTATTTGTAAACTGTTTTACTAATAGTTTCTGTTAAGAATTGATGTGATAAAACACGTGATATCAAGCTGTGTTTCTAAAACTTCCGTTTTGATCATTTGTGCTCCATCATATCGATGCGTATTGCTGTTGATACTCACCTATTTGCGCGCAGGTGGTGGCCAGTTTGCGACAGTGGGAGTCCATTATGACAATTTGAGAAAAACCGCTTCTGTAAAAACAGACAAAAGGGAGTCATAATTAGTCTTTCAGACAGGTAAATAACCTCCTGCGTGCTTCACTGTCACACACTTCTACCTGTGCAGCCAGTCATTACGGACTCAACATCAGAATACGAGGGACTTGTGTGCACAAAGTAGAGTATTAGATTGCAAATAAAGATGCTGGTAAAGAAAATATCTGAAATCAAAAATCGATTAAAAGTCAGATATTCCACGTTGTAAAGAGCAGGAAGAATTGACAATGTCGGGGTCAAAATAAAAGTATAAAAACTCAGAGCAGAAAGTTGGGATGTCAGCGGTGCGCACTGATGGCAACCGGTTGCAAAACGTGCGTCCTAACGAGTCTCTTTCTGGTTTGAAAGTGTCATTTTTTTTGGGGGGGGGGGGGGGGGGTGGAGGGGAGGGGGGAAAAGAAATTCGTGTCACGGTCTCGGCGATCGATTTAATTCCAGTTTAACTTCACATGTGTCAGGAAACAGTTGTTCACAAACACTGAGCTCAAGAAAGAAGAAGAAGAAGAAGAAAAAAAAACACGTTTTCAAGAAAACCTCACTTGATTTATAAGAAATAATCTCCTCATTTTTACGCTGTTTTTCCCCATTTGATTTTTAGACAAATTAGACTTCCTACCACACTCTGTATTGTTCTGTATTTCGGTGATTTATTTTTGTACAGTGTGTAAAATCCGTGGTGTTTCGCATGAGCCGGATTCTGTGTTTTTGGTGCAGCCTGCAGCAGTTGGAAGTGGAATGATTCCGCAGTAAAATCACGGGATTAGAGTCTGATTGAGATGTCTGTCGGTGGGATATTACAAAATTCATTATCGCAGCCCTCATACTACCTCGATATGAAGTTACACAGATGGGGTTTTATTAGTCCAGGCTCACACTGTTTGCTTATGATAATTCAAGTCGGGGGGAATTTGCATGCAGTCATGCTGTTAACCATTTTCCTCAGTTCTTCTCTTCACCTGCTCTACATCATCTGCGAGGCTTCTTTTTTTTTTTTTTTTTTTCTTTCATTCAAAAGATGCAGATATTGGAGGTTAAGTTTTACACGGCGTGTACCTGCACAACCTTCCCCCCCCCCCACCCCACCCTCATCCTTCCTCTATATCCCCGCTGCAAAATGAAATAGTGGGGGTCAGGCTGTAAGGTGGAAGGTTATTGCAGGATGCTGTGTTATCTAATCAGTCAGATTTAATGAGAGGAACCCCTCCAATGTTTCAACCTGCCAGGCTGCTTCGCGGCCTCCGCGATTTATTCATTTTTCATTTTACTGGAAAAAAATGTGAGCACAATTTCTGCATTGAAAAAAAGTATTACTTTTTTTTCTATTATTATTATTCTCTCTTATTTTTTTTATTTTTTTTTTTTACTGGAGACTTCAAATTAAAGGCGTGTATTTGTCCTTAAAGGTTCAGGTTAAAAAGCATTAATCTTTTTAAAATCTGAAATGAACCATTTAACATGAGCAAATAGGTTAAGGTGTGTAAATTAGGCCTATCCATTACGTTAAAGAAAATGTACCCTACTGTGGTTGTTTTAAAAATACATATGTCAGAACAAATGTCACATCTTTACGTAATCATTTTCTTCAAATGTAGTAATGATAATCATAACAATTCTTATTTTATAATAAGAATATAGGCATACGTTTCTCACGTTAAATGGCGGTTCAGCGGGAAATTAAGCTTGACGACGCACATTCATTTCTATTTGAACTCCACGGGAGCGGTTTAAAAATAGCTCTATTGGTATTTTTGATTACTTATATTAATCTCGTTCATCCATTCATTCTCACTTCATGGACTCGCCTGTGCTCTCGCAACCGACGGTCGATATGAGTCAGTGACTCACATGGCACCGGGCCCAGTGCAGACAGAAAGCTGGCATTGCCTCACACTGGCTTTACTTCTGAAATTAACACAGTAGAGCATGAGACTGCAGCCTTTACCGGGAGATGAATCGACTAACCTCCACCATATGGTGCCGTATTAATTAAAGGCGTGAGACCGTGAACGTCGCCTCTTTTTCTATCCCGTTTCTTTTTTTGTTGTTGTTTTTTTTGTGTTTTTGTTTTGTTCTTTCAATGTTGAAAAAGGACGCAGAGGAGGGTAAAACTCACTTTACTCTCTCTAAGACTTATTTGCGAGGTGATTAATTAAAACAAAATTCCCCCCCCCCCCCTCCCCATATTATCTTTGGGTTAGTTTTTGAGACTTTAAATGCGATTTTACGCCAATTCGTTCCAAACTAACAGGACAAAACGATGTCAAAATGCGCAAACATCCATGTTTTCCTACATATTAGTCGATATTTTCTAGTTTTCTACAATCACCACCTACTTCAGGACAGTACTGTCTCTTTTACCGCCCACGTATTTATTTGTATTTCCCCACACTCCATCACTGCTAACGATACATCATTATCATCCGCCGACCTGTAAAACGAACCGTACCCTGACATCACTCCACGCTCCTTTTACGTTACAGCCACGGCTTTGAAATTCACATCAGAGACCCAAAGAGCAGACCCCCCCCCCCCCCTCCAAACCCCCCCCCCCCCCAAAAAAAAAAAACACGAGGTGGAACAAATTCCTTCACTTGCATAAACTCACATCTCACTTTTTTCTTTTTTCTTTCCTCTTTTAAAGTGTCCGTAACTGCACTTACCAAGTTGTCGACACCGGTGGGGGGTTGGGGGGGCGGGAGAGGGGGTGGGGTGGGGAGCTGACTTTTCCCAGCCGCAGGCGCTTTTATTCTGAAGTGAACAGATAAATTCCACCGTCCAAACTCACTCGGACACCAGTAGTTGCGTTTACAGCGACGGAAAAAAAAAATTAAAAAAAAAATCGGGCAAACTCAAGGTCCAGTGTACACCGAAAGTCTTTTAAGTTTTCTGAGCGTTGCGTGGATCTTGCTCCCCCCCCGCTACGGATCCGAGAAAAGCGAGACGCAGCGCTACCTTTTAGGATTGTTTCATTTATGCGCATAAATAACCATCTATTTACAGTGCGAGGAGAGGCAGCGAAGGAGGCGCTTTCATCCGAGTCTCCCCTTGGTTCGTCCTCTTCTGTCTTCCTCAACTTTTTTTTTTCTTCTTCTTTTCCCCCCCGCCCCCCCTCCCTTGAAAGACGCTCCAAGAGTGGCGCAATTTTCCCTGCTTTTGAGCTCAGAGAGGGACCCGAGCGTGTGTGTGTGTGTGTGTGTGTCTGCGGATGTGTGTGTGTGTGTGTGTGTGTGTGTGTGTGTGTGTGTGTCTGCGGATGTGTGTGTGTGTGTGTGTGTGCGCGCGCGCCTTTAAAAGGGGTGTGTTTGTGTCTGCGCCTCTGCAGACGAGCAGAGGGCAACATCGGAGCCTCTCAACTTTCAACAATCAAACCAAACATTTTTTTTTTTTTTTTTTTTTTTCGGGGGCATCTTTTAAAAAGCACGTTTAAAAAATAAAATAAAAAAAAAAAAAAAAAAACTGATAGTTAGCCCGCCCTCCTCCCCCACTTGCATACTCTTAAGACTGCAGGCATGCAAAAACGTATAATTGTTCAATTTGTCTCAACTCAACCTGTATTTACGACAAGCAACCCGTTATCTAAACTGTGCACGCGCCTGCGAAACCTCAAATTCCTTACTCTGCCCACTTACCGTTTATTTAAATGAATGCATTTAATAACAGACACTGATTTTTTTTTATTTTTTTTTT
This sequence comes from Brachyistius frenatus, assembly GCF_029030835.1. NCBI lineage: Eukaryota > Metazoa > Chordata > Actinopteri > Embiotocidae > Brachyistius > Brachyistius frenatus. The sequence continues at coordinate 1,784,640 of NW_027210637.1, forward strand.
ATTCCATCTTATTTTGTAATCAGTAAAATTTGTCCAATTAATGCTCACTTAAAATGACTGTTTGGCCATTGCTCGACTACAAAACACAGTATTTCGACTCTTAAGGTGGATAGAAAACAGAAAAAGTATTTAAATTGATGCATTAGGCTCCTTCAGAGCCAGACAGAGCGCTATCGTGTTGCGGATTTATGTGCAGATGAAGTGAACAGCTGGCTCGGATGCAAATGTTCTTTATGGATCCGTTTCGTTAGATACAGACTTGATTTTTCCATTCGCATCTTAAGTGAGGCGAGCAGACCGGACTTATAGTGCCCGCATTCCCCGCGCCTAATCCTTCTTTTACATTTTTAGTCATACTCCCATTAAAGCAGTAATTAATGCGCCCATCCACACGGGAATTTCCAGGCAAAAAAGAAGAAAAAAAAAGAAAAAAGAAGGGGGACACTGAAGCAAAACGTGCGCATCATCTCGCCTCCACCTCACACCCCCTCCCCCCCCGACCGAAATTTGGTGAAAGAGGGATGGTTTGAATCCTGATATGCCCAAACACTTGTGCAATAAATGCTTACTGAAGCCTCATACAGCCGTATAAAGGAATAATAATAAAAAGCGAATGTAATTTTTAACAGCTGCTTGGGTCTACTCTATTTATTTAAGAGCAAAGACGTTAAATTAAGGCAGGTTTTTAGCAAAAAGAAAAAAAAAATCCCTCTTAGTCCTCCACAAAGGCCCAAAGAAAACCATGTTTTATTCATTTTCCTCTCGTCTAAAAACACATGCAAGACTGAGTGTTACGGGTCAAATGCAAACCAATATGGGGAAAAATAAATAAAATGAGAATATTTGCCCCAAAACAGCCTCCCTTCCCTTCATTTAAAATTTGACCTGTAATATCAGATGTTGTGATATGGCAAAACGCACGCGCGAACACAACGTGCACATGCACCACATCAAATGCGAGTAAACCGAGCCACGGAGCCGGCGCAGTAAAAAATAAATAAATAAATAAATGCATCATGTACATCTTCACATCACGCCCCGCCTGATGCGCGCTGGAGAGAAAGAAAAGGGTGTCTTGGAGAGGCGTGATGGTTCGGCTGTATTCTCCTCTTACCTTCTTATACAAAGAGAGAGAGACACACACACACACACACACACACACACACACACACACACACACACACACACACACAAAAACCCCCAGTCGAGAGCCTCCTCTTTCTCACGCAGAAAGGTGCGGAGGAATGCCTGAAGTTCAGAGAAGGCTGGTGGGTATGAAATCTTTCGCCTCGGGGGCAAACCGGCGGCTTCTTTTCATTTCAAGCGCTTATCGATTCGCCGTTGTCATCTTTGGCGACGCAGAAGGACACTTGAAAGAATTTCTGATGGGGCTGTGATGTGAGAAACAGGGGTGACCCGCTCCGCTTGATGCTCTCTCCTGATTCTTAACGAGCACATCAGCCCCGCCGGTGTCGGCGCAGTTGGACATTTCAACTTTTCCTCCTCCTACATACTGCAGAGGATTTTTTTTTTTTTTTTTTTTTAAAGCACTCTTTCCGGCTTTTATGTATATCAGCGCGCATCCAAGACTCCACTTTAAAAAAAAAGAGGAGAGAGATGATAGACTGCCCTGCCGGGCAGCCACAGCAGCCACACACAAGCTTTGAAACTGCATTGGGCCATAGTACTTTGGCTCCATATAAAGCAGGCTACAAGAACTTTTTTTCTTTTTTCTTTTTTTTTTAATGTTTTAAAGTTTTATTTTGTAGGAATTATCTGGTGTTTTTGCTCAGGATTTTTCACCAGGATTGATTGCAGGTCTGACGTTTTTTTATACTGCATCCCCCGCACAACGATATGATGCATAAAACACAATATATTTCCCCATTTGATCCACTGTAGATCTGCTTGGCCTGACGAGCACTTGATGATCTGAAGAGACTAAATTTTCTGATTTATAATGTATGTCAGTATTTTGAAAATATGCACAAACATCTTAGCCATGAATGCAATTTCTGCAGAAACAGCCCTTTCTCCTGTTTAGCCATTGTCAAATTGCACTTTGAGTCTTATTTTGAAATTAGGCTCAGCTTTATTCCCACACAGAATAATAAATGTTTTGGTGTAACAAATGCCTTCTCCCATCCTGCTTATGTCGCAAGGAATAAATTAAATACTGTCAAATCAGAAAGGAACAACATCTGCATAAAAGAGCTCATCTCTGTTTTCTTTCCTGACCTCAACCCCTGATGTTTGAATTCATTTCTATGTGCCACCGTTCGAAGTGAATCGGAACTATTTTCCCACAGCATTCACTGATAATATATGAGCAGTTCCATAATACACTGTCATCACAGCATCGGGAAGCTTGAGTAATGCAGATGTGAAGTGGTTCCATTATTCAGGGGTTTCTATTTGCCTTGAGAAACCAGCCTAATTTTCTTTTTTTTTCAAATTTAGCCTCAAACCACACGTGATTGTCGCCTAGCTTTCTGTCTGGCCAACACTCTGTGGCCATGTAATAAAACTTTTTAAGTCAAACTGGTGTTTTCAAAGCCACAAATCTTTAAACAAATCAGTTTATGCGCTGCTAATATGTTAAGAAATAAAGTAATGGCCTGGAATTTAGTTTTATTGAAGGGGTTTTGTGACTTCTCTGCAATTGAAAGGGGGGGGGGGGGGGGGGGGTAAACAGAAAGGGGGAGGGGGGGGAGTGGCAGAAGAGGAAAGACCAAAAGCAACGGATGAGACTTTCTCCTCCGAGACAGAAATATCCTGTGTGTATTTCCATTTTGTCAAGTATCACTCCAAGAACGTTATTAGCGAAAAAGCTGCCTGTAAATTAACCAAATTAAAAGGGTGGCTCTTTGATAGCTCTTGAGCTTGTTGAGCGGCTTTATGCCTGATCCTTACTATTCCGGCTCTGTCACAGTACCAAAGGGAGATGAGCTACACCAACGCTAAGCACTCCAACTCAGCAACATGGCTTGTGGTTTAGAACGTAATGCTGCAAGGCCAGTGAATGACTTACATGTTAGGCTACCCTCACTTCTCCCCGACATGCCCGGCGAACATGGTGTATATTTAAAAAGTACTCAGCTCTTCGTCTTTGTCTTCTTCTGTAATTATCCTATCCTCGGGCTTCCAAAGAAAATGCTTAGCTGATGTCATTGTGGTTTTGGCCCCCCGACTGCTCTAATATTAATCCCATGCATGAGGCAGCTTCAAATGAACCGGGATTACTTTGAATTAAACTCTGCTCCGTGTTTTTATGTGAACACATTAGCTCCTGTCACTGCCGGTCAGTCAGACGAGGCCGTCTTTCCCCTTCCTCTTGACTTTGGACATGACGTGCCTTTGGTCAAGCATGATTAAGAATGTCCCCGAGAGCGGGACGACATTCATTACGCTGACAGTCGTCAAGGCAGAGCACGGCACGGCACGGCACGGCAGCTCCCCGTGGCACGCGGCTGATCTCGGGGAAAGTAATAGTCGGTGCATGCATAAACACATGTGGCCTCAGCCTTAATCACAGGTGCGAGTGGGCCAATAAATTGCTCAAGCAGGTCTCTGATCAATTACATGAAAAATCAATGGGAAGCTGCCACTAACCTGCCTAAGGGGAAATCGGCCAAGAATGAAATTGGTGTGATAAAATGACTATGATGCCTCCCGGCCAGTCGATAACATGTAAAACAGTTCGGCTACATGCTAACTCTCCTGTCAGCAGACCTGACGTGGACCCCGAAAGGTCACAACTGGAATCAGCTTAGTCCTAATTGGTCTACTGCGGCAGAGAGACCGGGCCCGAGGAGAGGGAAGCAAAAGAGCTCGGAGCGATTGAAGCGGATTTCAGACGGTGGAGAGGATGAAAAAAAAAAAATGTCTAACAAAAAAAAACCAAAAAATAAAACGCTTGAAATATATAAACAAATAGATACAGTGTGGTACATGTAGATTCAGGGTATTAATTAATTCAACACAGGGTAGACGACCCTGGCCATGTTCTCGCAGATTCAGATGACTTCAAGGCTGTTTAGTGTCTCTTGAGTAAAGATGCTTGATACATGCTGATGTTCATGTTCACAACCTTGTTCTGGCATGTTAGCTAATTAGTACTCACACGGGTCAGCGTGGGCTGATGGGCACGCCATTAATTTGGCCCGATTTTAGTCTTAAAAAAAAAACATTCGACAAATGAAACGATGAAAAACAAATAATGGTGCTGAACAAAAGGTGAAAGGTTATTTAAAGATGCAACGATTCAAAAGAGGAACGCGGACGTCCACGCTGAATTTCACGCCGATGTTTTCAATAGTCGTAGGGGACATCTCAAAGCCAAACCAAAGACCAGCTGACCGATCAACTGACATTACCACCTCGGGTGCCGTCCCATTAGCATGATAACGCTGATGCTTATTCACGATTTCCACGCAATCCCAGAAACCTGAGTATCACGGCATCTGTTTTTGATTCTCGACTTGCTGACTCGCTTAACCACAAAACATTACTTGATAAAGTTGCTCAGTTTCCATGAAGTTTGCGTGAAGAAGCCTGTTGAGAAAGAACTGAGTCAACGAAAGCCCTGTAGGCCAATTCAAGAACGGAGCCATCGTCCTGCTGTGGCATAGCCAGAAGAATGTGAGCAAAAATGGCCGCAAAACACAACACAAACACAGCTTTACGAGTTGCTGTGGGTTGATTTCGAGATATAGCAAATGCTAAATGGCCATTAACCACAACTCAATGGACGAAAACGTCCTCTATCGAAACTGGAAATTGGGGATATTTGCAACGTGAGACTGAATAATAAAATGAAAAGGAAGTGGCAATTCAATTTAACTATCAGGTTAGTAAAACCAGGCACCTTGCATTGCAGTGTATAGAGTTTAACCCCCCCCCCCCCCCCAAAAAAAAAAAAAAGATCATCGCGGCAGTTTTGATACCTTAAAAAGCGTTTCAGGTAGATTCGAGAAAAGCAAACAGAAGGTAGTAATGAGAAGAAAAAAAAAGATCGATATATTAGAAGATTGAAGGAGAGGGTCAAATAAAGGCGAGAAGATAACGGATTGTTTTTATTTTTTTTTTTTTTTTTTTTTTAAACGGCTTGAAACAAATCAAAGAGAGCATTTCCAAATGGTAGATGGACAAAGATAAAAGAATATAGACAGGGAAAAGAAGTAAAGGGATGGAGGGAGGGTGGATACGACGTGGCTAATCTGAAATCAGGATGCTCGTCTCACGCCGCGTGTTCTGATTAGTTCCAGTGTTTCATGCCCATCGCTGCTTTTCGTGGAGACCGCATCGCCCGGCTGCGCTGTGTGTTTGCACCGCAGCGCAGCGACCGACCCCACCGTCTGCAACCGCTCGCGCCGCGAGAGAGAACCGCAAAGATGCTGTCGCGTCGGAGACGTCGTCGACTGGAACTGTGGCCGATTTTTTTTTTTTTTTTTTTTTTAAGAAACAGCGCTGCAGCTGTTAATCAGTGGAAGACCTCAACAGAGCTCTCTGGCCTTTTCCTTTTCAAATCTGCACTTCAGATTCACTAATCCGTTGTGGGGAAACATCCCAGAAAAGGTGATGGGAGGGAGGTAGACGTGTGTGTGTACTCATAACCCCTTCATGCTAGATTTGCTGTGTGTCTCTTAGTCTGTGTGTGTGTGTGTGTGTGCGTGTGCGTGCAGGGGTTTCTGTGCAAGTGGCGTGGAGGAGAGAAGGGAAGGGGGTGTGTGTGGGGGGGGGAGAGCGAGGCCGTGTGTGAATGAGGAGGGTGAGGTGGGGGTGTCTAATCCAGTCCCAGTGTGAAACTGTTGACATTTGTTCTTTTTTTCCCTTCATTATGTGACTGGGGCTGTTTTGCGCTGGATTAGCTACAAATCTCCCATGCAGCACATTCAGCATGCCACTAGTAGTTTAACTTCATTAATAATGGATGAAGAGATTGTAATCCAGGAGTAAGAGACCATGCAGGAATACCATACAGACAGACAGACAGACAGACAGGGAGAGAGGAGAGTGGGCACCCCCTTTAAAAATAAAATAGGGCTTTTCTTCTTCTTCTTCTTTTTTTTCATGACGGTCCCGTGATGCTGATAACATCCTCCCTGATTCCCGTCACCCACATGTCATGTTGCATCAGAAACCGTTGTCTCGGCTTGTAGTTGGACTGAAAACCTGCAAAGGTAAGGGATGTGTAATCGAATAGGGATGAATAAATTAAAAAAAATTAAAAATTAAAAAAAAAAAAAAAAAGGGGGGGGGGGGAATTCGGAAGTCTCTGTGGTGCATATGCTAGTATCTTCCATTGATTGTGTTTACTCAAGCTTCTCATTGCAGACTATTATAGAAGACCAGGGGACACACCCTGGCCTAACAGCAGGATAAGGGGGGGGATTAAAGGTATACATATTCACTATTTCATGTCGCTGCTGCCCGCCTTTGATTTCTGTCAACACAATGAAAATATGAGCACAATAAGGGCCGGCGGTGTGAAGAGATTTAGGTTTTAGTCCAGTTTATATTCAGAGAAGGTAAAAAAAACAACAACCTGTTGCACAAAGGTGATGGGTCATATGCCATGTCGGTCAAAAATAATCCCATTTATATTGATAGATAGATAATTAGATATATTAATTATTGTATTGAATATGTTTTTCCATCATTACGTCTTTAATTCTTTTTTTTTTTTTTCAAGTAAAATGCTCAAACCCGAGCGTGTAGAGATCAGTTTATATTTGTAACTACAACTATTTAAAAAAAAAAAAAAAAAAATGTATTAAAATGTTTCAGAATAAATGGAAGAACAATTAAACTGTGATATGTCGCTCCTATCACAGAAAACAGCACAACAACTTTCGCAGCAAACCAACAAACAGATCTAGAAAGCCACAGGTACACATCACTCCTCTTCGCCCAGCAATAGATCAGAGACCATTAACCATCAGACCTCCGGTTATTAGACAGAAGCTTGTAATCCTCACGACTGCCAGTTTGGTAATTATGTGACACTGCTGTAGTCGAATTATTCATGTCAAAGATAAAAGGAAAGAAGAATAAAATAGTAAAGAGTGAGCCTTTGATCTTGCTGCTGTGTTTCTCAGGCAGATTGAAAGCTTCTGTGACTGTCTGGCATCAGTGTTGGTTGTAGCTTGTTCTACACTGCAGTATTTCTTTTGTTAAGTTAGAAACCAGCATCATTTATATTAATTGAATCCCCACAGTTATGGTTGTGAGACTTTCACGTTTGTTGCCCTCTTGCCCACCAGTGGGCATCTTATTATGTTCAATCCAGACTCCTGCACACACACACACACACACACACACACACACACACACACACACACACACACACACACACACACACACACACACACACACACACACACACACACACACAAATTAAAAACAGCAGATAATAGTAACGAATGGAATCTTATCGCGGGCTTTTGGTCCAAAGGAACTGAACAGTAACCGGATAGATGCAGGTTTGATAATCAAACGACTGTTTGATAATTGAACAGTTAAATTGGTTTGAAGTCCGAACCGCTTCCTCTCTGGAATCCCTTTAAATAAGATTGCCAGTGTGTCGAGCGTTTCCAAGTGAAAATGCTCGTCCATATTTGCCCGGGAACTGTTCAGCTATGACGACCGTATTCGAAACGTGACCCGTTCACTCGGCCTCAACAAATGCCATCAAACTTTGAAAACTCTGGCCTTTAACAAATCTCATGAAAAACACGTCTTTAGCTTCATGTTTGAGATGAGCGCCGTTGTTTGCTCTGCACGTCGACCAACAAATTTACTTTGTCGGGTGACAAAGCTAGCCGTTGATTGTTGATTTGCAGATGGACGGTCTGCTCGGAGCTTCACGCTCAAATGACTGTGCATTATAATATGCTAGCTTTTAACTGGCCCGGTTTTGTTTCGTTTGTATTCTTGTCGGAACCTTTGGATGGTTTTAGTCGTCTTTGCATGTTTCTGCTGTTTGCACTGTTAACATCGAACATCTCACACCGCTTTACCAGAGTCCGACTGTGTGCTCTCCTTTTGTTGTTTAATGGCGGTTGGCAAAGAGCTTCTGGCAGTAGTAAGTCATTACTACCAGGTACTATCAAAACAAGGGAAATTAGACGATAGTCACAATAATTTTGATTATTTTTAGTTAAAATAGTAAAAAAAAAAAAAAAGATGACCCATCACTAGGGTGTCGTCCTAATCTCACAATCTGTTCTGGATTGCGGAGATTTTCAGAAGATTTTTTAGACAGCGCTGTTCACCAAAGGACCTTTGCAAAGAGGTGGATCTTGAATAAAGTCCAACACACCTCTTTTTTACCGTGAGCAGGTGTTCTGATACAGAACGACTCTCGCACGAGGCAACGCTTGAATAAAACGAAGGCAACTTCACAATGTCCAATTTAAACCCTTTGAAAAGCAACGTATCCTTTTGTGCTATTATTTCAAATGAACCAGTTCTCATATTATTCAATTGTGTCTCTTCAGCACAACAAAGCCTTATAGCTGCAGGGCTGTCTCTATTAACATTTGTACATTTGCTTTCTTCTCCAGTAAAAAAAAAAAAAAAAGAAAAAAAAAGAACAAGTAATGATCTTACATTTAATTCATGTAATTCATCACGCCCTCCAAACCGACACGATGCGGTGAGAAAAACACACTCGCAGCTCTAACTTCTTTATTGCGACAGGTGGAGGTGGTTTTGGCACGGTAGCGGTGAGTAGTAATAGCCTCCGAACTGCTTCTCAAAGCCACCTGTTTGCGGAACGTCTGGTTTCAGTTGCGCAGAAGTCTTGTTTGTTCTTGTCAGTCTGAAAGGAGCGGCGTCGCTCCAGGTCTGCTTCTTTTCCCACTTGAAAGTGAGATCAACTCGAGGGCAGATTTCAAAACAAGACAACTAATCAAAGCTCTCGCCGACTTGTATTTGAAGATCAAAGTTACACAATAATCAGAAAACTGTATTGCTCCCAGAGGGCAAATATGGGTATTGAGTGAAAGTGTGATCGCACTTTGAATGTCCTGAAGGGAAACTAAACTGTATTTATTTGTATCTGTGGTCATCATGGAGCTGAGTGGCAGCGGGAATCTGATACGGGAACAAATCCGGATTGCCCAAAACTCTTTATCGGAGAGTCTGTTTAATGCTTTGAACAAACACGAGACCTTAATCGCGGCAAAGTGATCCTCGATTTTGTTGACATCTACTCAATACACTTTGCTGGCCAATGAGCAGCTACTGGGCTGGTTGTGGGTTTAGCACTTTGCTCAAGGGCACGGCAGCTGCTGTTGCCGCAGAGGTAGCGGCGAGCCATACCTCCACCGACCCGAGCATCCGGCGAGCGATGCATCCACTCCCAGCCCTCCTTGTGTAACTATCAGATCATGTAATTAGCCGCAGGCTGCAGGAGGCGCGGGGAATACGAGGCGGACAGCTTTGATGTGAGAGGTGCCACATTGCTGCGAATAAATGCCTAATGGGCTAAGCTTAGGTGATGTCATAAGTTCGTTGTAATGGCAGTTGCCAGCCTCATAAATAATACTTAAGATTGTTTCCAAGTACGTCTTTTTGACGGACGTGCCGGTTTGCTTCAGGCTGGCGCTGCTGACCCCTGGCATGCTGTGAATGTCACACAACAGTTTCCATTGTAATGAAGCGATGGAACAGACACACAGAGTGTCAGAGATGACTTTCATTGCTAAATGACTTTTCCAACATAAGGGACTCTCACAAATGATCCCAAATTGGAGTAGCGGGTAGTTTGTTCGCTGCGAAAACAAAATCACATCTATAGCTATTCAGATGCTCGCGTATGACTCGAACGCCTCCCGAAGCAGACACGGAACAACACGTCTCTCAGTCGTGACAGCAGACTCACAGACACACATATGAACTGTTGGGAGAGTAAGCAGAAAGATGGCAGCTTGTCCTAAACCCTCGCAGATGGATACGCAAGGGAAAATAGAGTTTTTTTTTTTTTCTCCAAGTGAAGAAATTTATCTCATATTACAGCAAAGGCTTTTAATTATTTAGTTTTGAAACATTACAATTGGAATCCTAACTGAACACAGATTATGATATAGATAAGCCTCACAATAGCTGGGACAGAAAAGTGAAAATATATTAAGACTGAAATGTCCCTTTTGATCTGCTCTGTTTTTGATTATGAATTAATCACCAATTCTGTAAAATCACAAAAGGTAGTGAAAAACGGCCGCTACACGAGTTTGACCGACGACTCAAATCCCAAATATACTCAATGTTCAATGATATAAATATTAATAATAATAATAAAAAAAAAAGAAGCATCTTATTGTCTCTAAAGACACTGAAATCAGCAAAACATTAGATTTTTTTTTTGCTTGCTAAATAACCCGGACTATTAATCTGACATCAGATTTGTCAGAAAAAAAAAAAAACAATTGTTCACTTCAATTTCAAAATGATCATAAATCCGGTATGTGTTCGGCACATATGTGAATGTTCGCTATGTTTTGAGTGTCCTGAAGGGACACACTATCTGTAGCTGAAAGATCAAACCCCTACTCCATCCTGCCACTCCCTACTTTGTTCCCGCTTTCCGTATCACCCTTTCCTCACATTATATCCAGCCAGTGAATCATATGAGCACCAGAAACCTAGACGCCTCCATTTCGGGTCTTTTCATCTCTAGTACTTGCAAACCTTTCCAAAATAATACACAACAGAGGGAGTAACCTCGTCACGAAAGGGACGTTTCCGCGGCGGCTGCCTCTACATGATACACGTGCTAATGCTGAGTACAAAGTTACATCTGGTTCCCCCTGACTGTGAGGAAAGCTGGTCTGCTGACACCGAGACTGGGCTAAGCTACCGCTGGATTGCTCAGGCTTTCCGTGTCTTTTTGCGGGGCTGCAGTGCATGCGACGCGCCAGCCAAGGCCACATGAGCCCAGGAGCATTCCCCTTTCTTCTTTCTAATGTTTCAATTAATTGCAGGGCTGTCACGAACTGTGTTCGGCTAACGGGAAACACATTGGCATTGACGTGAAAGCCCCGATTGTTGATAGATGTAATTGGAAGAGTTAAGTCTCGGTCCAGATTGCTTCACACAGTTACCCCCCCCTCTCACACACACACACACACACACACACACACACACACACACACACACACACACACACACACACACACACACACACACACACACACACACACACACACACACACACACACACACACACACTTAAACATGAGCCTAAGAGGTTTTATTTTAAGTATCATACAGAGTTGTAGCTATCATTACAATGTTATTACAAAATATGTATTAGCTGTCCTTTTATTGACACATTTTTACCAAAACAAATCCTCCACAAATAAGAAGTGTAATTGTTTTTATTTTTTTATTTTATTTTTTTATTTCTGTTGGTATTTTGTTTGAAAAACATGTGAAAAATGGTTAAAACTGTCCAAACCAAAGAGGGCTCCATGGCACGCCGATGTTCCCCCGTCCAAGTCTTCTTAGCGAATCTGGCAGATTGAGACTGTACTGACCTACTGGTCACATGAAAGCTTCTTTAACCTTCAGGGTATTCAGAATACTTCTGTAATGAAAACGGGATGAGATAGTTTATTATTTGGGGAGAAAAACGTCTGAGGAGTGTGTGAGAGAGAAGAAAGAATGGGAGTGGGACCAAAGCCTTCATTACAGGACTGATAATGCCTGATGTGATGGATCACGCAAACCGCTGTGCATCCCTGGTGGCGCACATGACTTCATTTTGCATGTACGGCGGGACAAACATTCGCTCGAGGCCATCTCAGACATCTCTCATTGTATTCTCGGACGTAACTTTTAACAAATATGACACAAGGTAAATTTGATTACAAACATGAATCGGTGTGTTATTGGATCACATTCCTGTCGTATGAGATTCAGCTGTGGACGACCCTTTGAACTCGCTCTTGTATCTTGACAGAGTAATCGGAAATTCACAGTCGAGAAAATATAAAGTGTGATTTTTTTTCGGCCAAACACAGAGAGGTTACGCAGCTGATGAATAGGACCTGAGAGGTTTCTCAGAAAAATTATTGTGTGAAACGTTGAATGTGCCTGAAACAAACACTGGATATTTAAATGAATCATGTGCTTCTTTATGATATCGTCTATTTTTTAGGAAAGACATTAATCAAAAGAGTGTGATTTGGACTGCACTCCCATTTTTTAGACTGAGTGGAAATGTCCTAATAACTGCCTCCAATGACGCAACAAAACACCTTATTTTATTTTTCCTGTGGCATTTTTCCAACACATAATCAAAGCAATGTTTTCATTTACAATACAAAGATATAAATGTTGTCACAGCTTTAAGCAACACTCAACAGACATGATTAGAGTCAGTGTTGTGAAATTGGACATGAAGAGTTATATTAGGACATGTAAAACATCACATGACCAGTGATGGAAAGAAAGTAAGTACTTTGTATTTATTGTAGTGATGTCATGTATAATAATATATTGGTCAGACAGACCAAACCAGTAATTGTACTTTAATACCTGAACCACATTTTGCTGTTAGTACTTGTACACTTTTATTTAAGTAAGATTTGCTGCAGGACTTTTACTTGTGATGGATTATTTGTACTTTGTTGTATTTGTACTTAAGAAATGAATCTTAATACTTCTTTTGCTTCTATCACATTTGGACTAACTCAATTGGGAACTGTTGAACTGCCTGTAACTCACCATAATAATGAAATATCTCAAATCCAGATTCATCTGTGATAAGTTAGATGAGACGACTGCAGAGAATGACTTTGCTGTCATTTCCAATAAATTCCATTGTACCAACTTTAAAAAAAATATTGATGGAAAAGCTTTAAGACGACTGTTTTTAAAGGATGTTTGCCAAGAAGTTAAAATGTTTACCGGATTTGCTGCCATTGAATGGCGGGCTTCAGGTAATGATTGATTCATATTTTCCACCGCCTGCTGCGACATGAATTCAGCAGAGGTTGACAAGTTGTAGGTCCGTGATCCTTGCAAAGATCTGCAGATCCTCGGGTATGTTGAAGGCTTGGCCCTTGTAGACCAACGGAGTCTTAACCCCTTCTATAGTGCTCATGGTTATAACCCAGAGCATTCTGATTACTGGACCTGAAGGGCAGTTCAAATACCGTAGGGTCACTGGGGGGCCCATATTAACAGAACCAAGGCTTTGTCACCAATCCCACTCAACTTCAAGGATCTTTAGGGGAAACAAATCGATCAATTCCTGACTCCATAACTGGTCTATGGCCAAAAGAGAAGAAAAATGCTTTGAAGAGGTTTTTATCCTTTGTCGCTCCTGTATTCAGCCTTACCTCAAAGAAAACATCTAAATAAGATTAAATCAGGAAAAACTAAGACGTGCAAACTATGTCATGATTCAAACCTGTTTGAGATTTTATGGTTAATACTCATATTTTAAAGACACCAAACAAAAATCACAAAAGAAAGTGTTTCCTTTTTGCTTCTCCGATTAATACACGACGATTTATGGGGTGAACACCTGCTCCTTTCTCTCCTGACACCCAATTAGGTATCTGTCCAATTACCTCAGCATACAATCCACAGATCCCTTTAGCTTTTGAACCGGAGCAGCCAAATCAAACAATTAGTTGGAATCACACCAGACTTTTCAGCTCCAGTTCAATAATGTCTGCTGGATACACTGCACGAAAGTCATTTTTTCAGCGAGTCTAATATCATTGGCTTTGGTATATATCAGGAATATCTTGCCTCACCTTTTTGCTTTTTACGTGATTTCTAAATGTCTTTGCGCAAGGAACGTCTAATTCTATCTGAATTATACTTTTCCTCCAAATGTCTGCAAATATATTCCACCAAAAAACAATGCAGACTTCAACCGCCACCTTCCATGATGAGTGTGTTATTGTATCTGAAGGTAAATTGTACAAAAAGAAGCGTTATTGTGATGTTAAGGAAGAAAGGCGAGAGATTTAGGCTTATGCTAGATTAATTTTCAACTTTTACAGCCTCATGATATCGCAGGTATCAATATAACTGGATGTGACAATAAAACATTGAAATACTTTTTTTTTTCCTTTCTTTTCTTCTGCACTCATGCAATATATAGGACCATGGCGGTGCAGTATAAAGGGCAGATAGCTATTGGTGTCTCAGAAGGTCACAGATGAGGCTTTTATGTTCTTCCATACTCTTGTTGGCATGCTGTCCTGTTTCCTCCCTGCTGGGACACAAAGCAAGCCTGTCCTGACCACAAAGCAGGAACTCAGAAAGCGAAGGCGTCAGCTATGCGGCTCCCAGCAGGAACAGTGGAGCTCTGGAGTATGGTAGCGGGGTGGAGGAATGAGGGTGCCACCTGTTCACCCCCAGAAACATTTAACCCTTGATGGGGCAATGGAAAGGAGAGAGCAGGTATCGTTGCTTGGCACAGAAACATTTATGTTTTTTACCGTACTGTAGGACCAAAGGGATTTTGTGCTAAATGCTAAGGCTAACATTGATGATGTTTGACAGGGATCGTTATCTTGGTTGATAATTTGGACATGAATGGCTAATGGACTGTACACGGTCAACTGAGTCTATCTGGGGGATGGAAACTTCAAGCAAAATACTGTTTTACATTCGCTCGGACCAAAAAAAGAGAGAGCGATTCATTCACGCTGTAAACTCCGTCTCCAAAAATGCCATCAAACTTTGAAATCTCTCGCCTTGGACAAAGCCGATGAGAAGCATGTGGTTATCATCTTTGTGATGAGTGCAACTGTTTTCTCTTCATATCTAATATCAAACTTCATCTGGTCGAGAAAGCTAGCTATTGATTGTGATCTGGGGATGGACCGTCTGCTCAGTGCTTCACTCTCAAATGACTGATTTAAGAGTTTATTAATCCCGCAGTGGGTCAATTCGGTAAATTCGGACTGTACATCAGCTGTGGTAGACATGCTAGCTTTACCTGGAAGAGTTTGCGCCGCACCTCATATTCGTTCGTTCATTTAAAAAAAAAAAAAAAAAAATTTTTTTGAAGGAGTTGCACGTTGAGCTTTTTGACGGTTGTCGTACGTCTCAACTCAAAGAAAAGGAAGACATTTATCCCATATGAAACATGGCATCAAACCGACATCCCTGGTATTTACGATTTACGATGATTTTATTCCTCGTTTAGTGTGTTAGTATGCCAACATTTGCACTTAAATTACTTATTGGGCAAAACTATTGAACAGATTTTAGATTTTGACTTGATGATGATGCCGCTTGAAAAGTCAGAGGATCCAAAAAGGCACCTTGCGTGGGATGCGAATGTACTGTACAAAGTTTAATGCCAATCGAAGAGATTGAAGAGATTCCACCTAAAACCATAAATGTCAGCCTTGCGGTGCCGTTAAAGGAAAGGAACGTCAAGGGGGAAGAAAGGGGGCGAAGTTGTGGAGAAGATCTACTGAATACAAAAACATACTTTAGTTTTTAAAGGTTAGAATGAATTTAACTTTCTGAAATAGGAGCAAAATAGAAAATATTATTTAGCGTTGTCGTGGAGACAATATTTAACTTTGCTTATATTTCATTATTTGGCTTAGCGTAGCAGCTCCAGTGGTTATGAACTCCCTGATAATATCATAAAAAAATACGCTGCGAGCGTTGCTATCCTACAGCAGCCATTGTGTCTCGGAGGACATCATCATAAGAAAGCGTGCAGTCTTTTCCTTCAAGTTCCACCACTCAACCACTTCTCACACTCCACATCCTCTTCTTCCAGATCCACACTCTCACTCATCCCAAAGCTCTTTTACAAGGCGAGAAGTGCCAGATCCAACAACAATTGAAAGCAGAGCCGGCCCATCAGCTGTAGCCATCAATCATAGTTCGATCAATCACTGTCACCTGGCCCCGCGCCAACCTCACACCCGCCCCTCCGCCACACCCTCAGCATGCAGCCCTCAGGAATGCTGGGTAATGAGGGATGGCAAGGGGGCATCCGATTACAGGCCATGTTGGGAAGAAAGGGAAGATGTGTCGTGTGAGGGTGTGCGAGCTTGTTTACATTATGAGCTCCTGCTTTCATCCAGAGGAACAGTGGGATGAACTTCCTGCCCTGCAAACATTATAAGCAACTCTGTAAGGAGAGGAAAGGTCACGGTGAGGAGGTGATGCTGGGGAAGACGTGTTTGATAGGGAGGAGACCGGGATTATTGTTGACATGGAAGCAGTCGTTGCTCGCTGGTTTATGTTTATGTGCCTGTCAATCAAACACTATCCATTCTCGTACCGGCCTTAACTTGGAATTTTCTGTTAATGATGTTTGGCTTCTTAAGCTTGCATTGAGGGGACGGATAAAGGATACAAATCTCTTTAGATAAAAGGATATTTTTTGAGAATTACACATCATTTACAATCTGCACTTCTTTGGACTTGACTGGAAAGCATTGATATCTCGTCATACAATCCATATTATTAATATGTTTGCACCCTCCACACAATCTTTGGTTTCAAGGTGGGCTTCAGGCTTCTTTCAAAACCCAACTGTAATATGCAAATAACAACCCAGTGGGATTAGGTCAAATTAACCTCAGTTGCTGCTTTATTAAGTCACCTTGGATCAGTTTAACCCAGTGAGTTTCAGTGTGTGCACACATTCAAAATTGCATGTTATTCATGGTTTAAAAGAGAGCCAGAGATTGTTTCCACTGTTGTAGTGCTGATTTGACACCTGACTTTTGGTACCAAGTATTTAACCAAAGAAGCTAATGTTCTTAAATGTTGCGTGTCAATTTAAAAAAAAAAAATTGGTGCTAGTTTGAAAAACACTGCAAGACTGTCCCAAATATCTCGTGCCCATAAAGTTCACTGATCAAATGGAGCCATCACATCAAACTTGTCAAAAGCTGCATATAAAGAGAGCAACAGCACCTCATTAGCTGCCCCTCGTTATGTAAAAAAGCCTCACTTTCTCTGTCGTAGACACATTTTCCAAGAAAGAGCAACCGGCTACGAGGTGAATAAAACAAACAATCTATATTAATTACAAAATGTAACAAAATAGAAATCTACTTTTGTTGTATGACATGTAATGCCCTTGATAATAACATCTAAATCAGCATTGCATTCTTAATATGTGGTCACAGCAAACACGATACATCATGTGATACTTTAAATTTTGGGGAAAAATTACAAATCGAGAACACGAAGCAATTAAAACTATCAATAGAAGAATACATAATTCATGATTTGACTATCATGGCAAATTATGGTCATATTTTAATGTCCTTGTTGGTCCTTGTATTACTATGAGCAAAGTTAAAGGTACCTCTTCTCAAACCAGGCACACAGACTCATTGAAGACATCACAAGAATTAGACTTGTAAAGATGTGATATTCGGGTCTAACATGTTTATTTGCGCTGCATTAAAGTTGTGTATTTGTAGATTTGACGCTTTACCAATACTTATTCCAAGGATAGCCACTTTAATTCGGCTTGAACAGCAAAGATTTGAGTCCTCACACTAATAAGTATATTTTAAATGGCAGCAAATATCACATCATGGCATGGAAGAGATGGAGATCTCACCATTAATCTGTGCTACAAACAGCAACTGTTGGAGGGGGCACCACAAGGTATTAAGCGTAAATCCTCTTTGCTGAAAATTGTTCACAGCGCAAATGGAAATTCCATCAGAAAATTCAGGCTAATTTATTATTCATTGTCACCCCTTTGCCAATGCCTCGCTGAAGGTGATGAAAACCGATGAGGGATACGCAAGTATATCATGTGGGACTCTGATATATCGCTATCAAAAGCAGTGAACTGGAAAAGACAGGATTTAATGTGGTATCTGGTCCTAAGTCCTTACTAATTCAATAACATTATGCCACAGATTTATTAGGCATCCCATTTCCCATAAACACATATGCTTGCCTGGATTTGATGCTGGCGCTGCTGCAATATGTAAAGTAGTTCAGAGCTGTTTGCTTCAAGACAGTGAAGCAAAGTGTTGTAGATAGACCTTTTAAAGGAGAAAAAAAAACCTAAGGTTTCCCTTTCCTTCCTTTTGACCACCTATGATATATTTTTAATGTTAATAATATTGCAGAAATGCAGCTAAAAACGCACAGCTCATAAAGTAACCCACGTAAGACATTTAAAAGAATTTGTCATTACGATAAGTGAAGCGTACTCTTAGAAAGTGATCACTAAGATTTTCAGTCCCTTGATCCCGTCTGATTTATAGATAGCAAATGATTTTCCCTCCTGAAACGGACACATTATTTTTGAAGTGTGCAGCAGAGTTGAGAGCGATCTGTCAAAAATCTCAGCTGGAACAGTTCCAGTCCAACAAAAAGGGGGCAGATGTTACTGGCTTTCCTTCTAAAAAATAGTTTGTTTTGTTAAATCGTAAATCAGTGTTTCAGGACGTAATTCATTTTGTCAAATCCTGTTTTGAAATCAAACATATCATTTTGGGACTGATGTTGCTGTTACCAGACTCCTGTGGAGACCGTCATATCATCCTCATTCACCTATCAGACCAGAACTAACCTCATTACTGAGGAATGTGTCTTCCACACAGCAGCCTCCTGCTCTCTACAGTTTATCTCAGTGGCAGGATGTGCTACCTTCCTAGACTTGGATTAAGAAAATATTTTTGAATTTTAACATATACATACCTTCTTATACACAGGACTTTAAGAGATGTGTTAGTCAAGAGCTGCACTTCTTTTTTTTTTTTTTTTTTTCTGGAACCCATTAATAAAAGTATAAAATGCCTTCCCAGCAGTTTGATTTGTAGTTGGAGGGGTTAACCCCTTAAATGTCTGTCTGTGGTTCTTGAGAATTTGAAACCCCAGCACTGAGTGATTGTTTCAATGTAAATGGAGCATGAAAGCCCCTCTATAACTTTTCTTCAGGATCTTGTCATGCTCGATTATACATCCCGCAAGCGACTCTTGGGTTTGTTTAAGTGGCCATTTTTTACAGTCGTTTATATTCTTCAAATACATTTTCTTGAAAAAGGGGGATAACAAATCTTTAACCAGTGATTGAAGAATATTATACAAACAGTCATAAAGATGAGGGGAGACCCTGTGTGTCAACATGGTATCTGCTTGTTGTGACAGTGGGTCTCTGCTGCACGCACAAAGACATGGCTGGGTTTGGAGGTATAACTGAAGGCCGGCGTGGTGTTGACACCTCCAGCTGTCTCCAGGGTTGGAATAAAGATCTGACACCCACAGTGGTCCCAGCCTAGACACCAGCTGGGCCTGGAGCCAGAGAAAATGTCTTTCACCTCCTCTATCAACACCGCCATTCTCTGTCTCCCCTTCACAACCACAAGTCTCGCTCTTTCACCTTCTTCCACTCCCTTCGTCTTTTCTTTTATCTCCGTATTTCACTGGATTCGTCCAACATTTATTTTCCCTCGCTCTCTCCACAGCATCCCTCTTCCGCTTTAACCAGAGTTCCTCCCTCCCTCCCTCCCTCTCTCTCTCTCTCTCTCTCTCTCTCTAACTCTCTCCCTCCTTTCCTCCCTCCTTCCCTCTCTCCCTCCCTCACTTCCCCTTGTTTTCCCTCCTCCCACTTGCAAATCCTTTCCAGTGACACAACACTGATTTTCTGCCAACTTTTCTTCCCTCCTTGAAGTCTCTGTGGCACAGTAGCTCTTGACTCTTTGTGATGACTTCATACCGCCTCTCTTGGCTTGGGTGGCGGTCAACTCGAGCGAGCGGAGAATGAGGACTCTTGAGAGTCACAAGTGCTGTTTGCTACATGGAGTGCGGAAGATGCAACAGTGTAAGATATCATTATCAGGCACATTTAAATGTATAGGCTCTGTATTTTAACTCTCCCCTCGGCAGAAGTGACTATAATACATGACCGCACAGAGCACATCATGTACACCAGTGATGTGTATATCTTTTTTACTGACAGTGATTAAATGCAAACACGGGGTTTCCTGGCAAGCAAGGGACTGACGATTGCAAACAATATAAAGTTGACTTACAAACGGACATTTGACCCACGTTGTAGAAAATACTGAGATATATACTGTTTATCGCCATTCAGCCTAAAAATACAGATATGATTTTTGGTCAATATTGCCCAGCCTTATCATTGATCGGCTAAACATTTTAAAAGGCTGTCTAATTTGTTTGTTGTATTCTTGCTGACAGCAGTATTTGGGAAGTAAGTAATTTTGAGAAGTCCCCAAATCAACAAGTTTGTAAAGCTACCTATTTTGCAAATAAATTGTGTTTTTTTTGTTTTGTTTCGTAGTTTGTGGTTGCACATGGTCTATCAGCCTGCTTTGACTAGAAACCACCTTAGCTAATGTTACCGTGCTATAGTAAAATGGTAGCCTGGCGTACACAGACCCAAATTCACTGTGAATATATGGGTCTGGGAATCTTTTGCAGTCGTTCTGTCCTACTGGGCATCGACCTCGTTTTTTTTTTTTCCTGAGCACGGAGTATTTTTTAAATTGTTTTAATGGGAGCACTACTGATCGCTCGGTGTTTTTCTTCCCGGGCACCAAGAGTTTAAAAATCTTAAACTTTGGGTAAAACACTTTGGAGGAGGGGCGGACCAAAGCAATTAACCACAGATACTGGTCGCTGATTGGTCTGCGCTTTAAAATGGGTGATGGAATGCTAATATGAGCACCGTGTCCAGACTATAATCACAGCAGAAAACTGAAGCTGTGAGCGATGGTCAGATGGAGAGAAGCTAGTACAATGAACTATACTTGCTTGGATTTAGATGAGAAAGTGGACCATATAGAGTATGCACACCACTGGACAACTTGGACAAAGGCTGGGACTCTAAAATGGGCACCAAACCCTTCTACAGCTTTGAGCCTCCTGCCTCAACTTATAGAACAAACTGAGAGTTTGATACTTCAGAAATTGCACGAGTTGCACTTTGAAGGCAGCATGAGATGCCTACACCATTATTTAAACTTAATATGTCAATCATTTCAGTCTTGAGTAGTTCTGTGGGAAAAGTTCTGAAACCACAAGATATCAGCCTCTGCCAGTGCACATTTACAGTAAGTTCCTGCTTCGGAATTTCCTCACTGTGTGCAGCACATCTGAAACATCCAAGAACATTTCTGCAGGCGTTGGACACAGTGGGAAATTGCATTAAAATAAAAGGTGGTAATCCTGTAGCGCAGACGGGTAACCGATAAATGACTTCATTTCAACAGTACCAATCTTCTTCTAAAGAATTTAAACAACCATTCAACAGAGAAGAATTTATGTGAAAGTAGACTTTGGCTGATGGTGGAGACTACTAGCTGTATTCGGTAAAGAAATGGGTTCAAATACAAGTATCAATCTTTGCTTTCTCGTCCAAGTGGTTCAGAGAAAGAAAAAAACAAAAAACAATTGATTGCAGATTTGAATTTGTAGGTCTGTGATCCAAACTTTAATGTTAAACATAAAACTTTTGGTTTCCTAGGTTTGGATGAGTCATGGTTGTGCTTCCAGGTTGTGTTTGAGGTTTTTGGTACTCTTTCCATATCTGAATACAAGACCTGTCAGGCAACACAGAATAACTGCAAGCATTATTGCTCCATTAGATTTCTGTCAAATGTCTGTAAAGGTCTGGACTTTAAAAAAAAAAAACGTAGCGACAAGTTTTGGTTTGAGATACAGGAAAGCTATAAGATCAGTTATTTGGTAAAACTTTGTTGTAAATTCAATAAATCGTTTGGATTGCCATATAAAGCTTTCTATGCTACGAGTATGTGAAACAACTCTGTCTCTATTTAATTTATTCGTCACTTAATCTGGCCCAGTTATAGAGCACTTCAAACTGAGTGTACAGTAATTGTACAAGATCAGCTGCTGAGGTAGAAAAAAAAGCCAAATTGGGTTTGAGTCAAGGCTCTGAAAAGGGTGCAGAAAGGGAATAGAAATGCCTTCAGATTTCATTAGGAGCAAAAACGCTGATGCGGTGGTAAACGAATGCAGATGAAAAAGCTGGAGAAAAAGAGTGAAATAATGATCATAGTCCTGACGTGTTTCTCAGACAGATTTTTGTGGTCACCCAGCAGTGTTACAGAGGCAATTCTCAGTTTCGGCTCCTTTCCCCCAATGTTTTCCTTTTGCCGCTCTTACACTTGCGTTTTATAGGGCTCGTAATGTGAGGCACACAGTGGTGTTTAATACCCTTAAATTGGGGCTGATGTAGAAGAAATTACTGTAAGTGACTGGAGCCAGACTGATCAGAAGTAAGAGTACTGCATGGTAGATTTCTCGAGGTGACGATGGTAGCACTTCCTTAGCGATGTTATTGAGTGCTGTTGGTGATTCTAAGGGGTGTTTCCTTGCTGCGCTCATTGTAAGAATGGAAAAAGTTGTCAGCTGAGGAAATTAGCCCTCAGAGAGTGTTCGGCCTCAGTCTAAATAGCGGGCTCCGGTCATAAAGTCAGTACCTCACTGGTTATGCAAATCATTTTTAGAACCTTTTGACCCGCTTGGCTTTTATACGAATGAGGGGGAAGATTCTTTGGTTTAAGCCTCTTAGTGACAGGAACTCCGGGCCTCCGGCCAGCAGTTATGACTGATGGAGAGGCTTGTCTCCTCAGCTGCCCCTGTACCCACTGAGAGAACAAGCTAAAGATGTAGAGGCCAAATATAGAAGGCTATTTCTCACCCTGGGTTGATGGATTACTCTAAAGCCAAACTATGTACAGTGTCCAAAGAGGTAACAATGTAACGTATTCATAGGATGGGTATCGGTTATCACACACGGTAACTGAACCTTTTTTCACCTTTTCTTTTTTTTCGTAATAAGTTTTGTCTGCACATGGAGATCGTTTGTAAGACCGAATAAGACCTCGAGCAAATTGTGACAGAAGCCAACAAAGTTGGTGGCGTTTGTTTTGAAGCCCGTCTGCTCCCAACTCTCGCAGTCTCCTCAGCCGGGGGTTTGTGTTCTTTGGAGCCGAGTCCAACCAGATGTTTCTCTTTGAGCCACTGAAACTGATAGCTCGCGATACAGTGTCATTTTTCACCGCCCGTATCTCCCCGCTCCACTCAACACCCACATAATGCTTCATTTCAGCGCGCGGAATCAATACGTAATTTTAAAGTAATATTCTCAGAGAATAATTTCTGGCGCGCTGCTGGCGTCTTTAAACTGTCTGAATAGCGGTCTTTCAAAAGCAAAGCCTGCGTGGGAGGATTTTGGCTGCGAGTGGGGGAAACGCGAATCAGGGGAGGCAGAGATCAATATGATTTTGAATCAAACAACACAACGGTAATTCCTGCTGTCTCTTTGCACCAAACTCAAAACTGAATGACTCGTGCGGGGGAGGGTTTTCTTTTCACTGTTTTCTCATATTCCCTCAGTCCCTAATATCAACACACAATAGGGAAATTAACATGGTTGCAAAGATGGGGTTCACCGTGTTTGTGGTAACGATTGACCTTGTTAATTAAATGAGAACAGCTGCTATGCGCGGCATTGAACTGTCAGAGATTGCACACAAAGTTGCACACAAAAATCAATATTCCACCGAGAGGAAGATAAAAAAAAAATTGCTTGGTGAAATGGTTTTGTTTAGTTTTCTATCCACGACCACCCTCCACCCCCCCGCCCCCAACACACACACACACCCACACGCTCCACGCCTGCGCCGCGGCTCCCGTGGTATGTTTGTATCTTTTCAACACTATGGATTTATAGACGCCTCAGCATTGTAAATCATCTTGAAATCAAGCATCCACATGCGTGCTATCTACTGCTATGGCCAAAAATACCTCAACTTTTTCCAGGAAACTCGCTTCTCTCGTGTTAAATCAAGAAGCTTGTCCGATTAGAATGAGGTTCAAAGCCACGTTCGCCACAACAATGCAGAGAATTAACCGTCCCGGCAGATGCTGTTCCTCTTCTGAGCAACAAGATGGAAAAAAAAGAAATAAAAAATGACAGCAGTGACCTGTGTATCCACATTATGAGGACATTTTTAAATAGTTGGTATAGCTTTCTAAAAATAAATGACATGGATATCCTTTCAACAATGTGGCACAAGTGGCTCCCATTTGCCTGTTGATTAGAGGTGGATTCACCCTCCCATTAATACTTGTCAATAGAAGACAGCAGTGGAATTTCGGTACGAAACAAAACCTAAAATAAAATAGTTTAAAAAAAACTGGAACACGCAATCAAAACTGGGAATATTATCCAATACCTGTGTGTTCGCAGTAAAAGACGGACACAGTCTTGACCAAAATCATAATTATAGTTAGCAAATTTCTTATTTTGACAAAAAAAATGTTTAACTTCAACTGAGAGTACCTATTTCTTTCTGGTCTGACAATGGAAACGGTACATTGTTAACTCCGTTCTCCTCCCCCTGACTGGGTCAAGTTCATGCCCCCACCACTTTTGCTCATCTTAGTGAGCTGTCTGTTTTGAAGTGTCAAGGTCAAGCCTGTGTCTGGGTCGCCCCAAGCAAGACGGTGCTTGTAGGGCGCTGGCGCTACCGGTAATTCTGGCAGCAGATGTTACATGACCAAACGGGCTTCATCAAAATAGTTTTACTTGTCTGACTGAGTTACTGGAACAACATCAGAATATCTGGCTAATTGTTGTCACATAATTCTTTGATGTTAATCCTCACAATTTGTGTTTTGTCTTCATAAGAAAGTACCCTCATAAAATATATGCTTATTTAACCACATTTAATACGACTGTCACAAACATGGCAGTTTTCCTGTGAATTATATCGTATTTGACATCTCATAAAAGTTTAAACAATTGCTTTGAGTGAAATGATTGAGAGCAACTGTCATAAGTTGTTTGTTTTTTTGGGGGAGGAGAGGGGGGGTTGAATTTCTTATTTAAGCTTTCCCCTATATAACCTCACCCTATCCCAGCAGACAAACACAATC
This sequence comes from Brachyistius frenatus, assembly GCF_029030835.1. Taxonomy (NCBI): domain Eukaryota; kingdom Metazoa; phylum Chordata; class Actinopteri; family Embiotocidae; genus Brachyistius; species Brachyistius frenatus. The sequence goes on from NW_027210637.1 coordinate 1,809,552, forward strand.
TCAGAGCAACACAACCTCTTTAACAAACATTTGGAACGCAAAAAAAAAGATGTTGTTTTTTATTTAGCCAGGCATCAAATGCTAAATATGCTTTTGTGCACGCTGCACTGAGCTCAAGGGTTTCAAATGTGGACGGAGGCTGGGCCGGTCCAAGTTCCCGTCGTACCGCTGTGTCATCTGCCAGACACAGAGATGAGTCACTGCACAACTGGAATCAAGGGGGCTGCGGCGTCGGGTGTCCCGTGTGCTCGAGAATAACCGATCAATGTCAGGAAACAAAGAAAAAGCACAAATTGGCCAAGCACAACTGGACATGCGAGATCTATGTATACAGAGATGAATTTCTTGGCTTAAAAGAGCTCAAATAAAAGAAAAAAAAACGTGTGCATGCTTCTGAGACCTATTAGCAAAAGTTTAAATTAGCCACAACGTCGATTATATTTTTTTGATATTAGAAATAAATATGTTTGATAGTTTTGGTTAGAATCTGATTAAATGTACACTGCGATTTTCCCCCGAACCTTGGTCATGAAGTCATCGAAGACAGCAACCGCAGTGTCTGATACAGAAACCTCTTTTAAGACCGGGCATGTCTGCTTCACCCTCCTAAAACAATAAAGGCTTAAATTACATTTGTTTTCACACATGTTAATCTCTGCTTGTAAAACTTACACAAGTCCAAGGAGGTGTGCTCATACAAAAATTCCTCAGTAAGTTTGTCAGGTGGTGAGTGCGTGGCTGCAGTGAGTGAAATTAATGAAGTCTGTAATGGGTTATCAAAGAGGGGAACTTGATATCTGTGGCGGAGAGCCCCACCTGTTTATGGGGAGACGCACTTGGTCCACACACACACACACACACACACACACACACACACACACACACACACACACACACACACACACACACACACACACACACACACACACACACACACACACACACACACACACACACACACACACACACACACACACACATACATACAGGCACACATCACGGTCTGCCAGACGAAAGAATTGCAGGTGGGGTTCAAAATGTCCCCCCAATGCCAGAACAACAGGTGGATAGGCCTTTTTTTTTTTTTTTTTATGATGTCTGCCCTCTCCGTGTGCACTTTTTTTTTTTTTTAAAGCGAGCAACATGAGACATCAGACTTTTCCTGCTAAAAACAACGACAGACAGAACTTTATAACTTCTGTTGAGTTACATTTTCTCGTCTTAGACTGAGTTCAAGTTGATTAAAGATATGATATGTGTCAGTTATTATCTGCAAGACGCCCCATTTCAACAGCAGTCTCATTTGTTATCTCGCTACGCAATCTTACTGATATCTGTGGCTTCATGATGCCGCATAATGCAGTCAGTTTTTTCATTTGCTACTCTATGTAGTCATTTTCAAATTCTTTGAAAGTTTAAATTATGCAGTTTTTAAGGCTCGAGCAAAATCAATTGAAATATTAAGGGACTGGTAGACTGATTATTAATGGTCTTCACGGGTGATAAAAACAAAACAAAATGATTTAATTAAGAGGAAATTCAGAGAAAATAATATGACAATGGCTTCACTGTTTAATTATGTTCGGAATTTGTGGAAAATTATGCTTTTATCTGTTTTTGCTGTGAGTAGATGAAAAGATTGAACCCTCTCTAATGTCTATATGCTAAATACGAAGCTAAAGCCCCGCTAGCATAATTTAGCATTTAGACTTGAAGTAAGTGGAAACAGCTGCCCGGTCTATCCATAAAGAAAAGCTGCATAGCAGCATCTTAGGGCTCATTAATGAATTATATATATTTACGTTCTTTAATCCTAAATACATTTACACTTTAAATAAGTACACTTATAGCAAATTATATTCATAATAGCTGAAACAATTTGGCAGCTATTTGAAAAGAGTGCAGAGTCTAGCTGGCAGACATTGATTGGAGAATTGATCTTTTGCGTTAATCTCATCTTTATTTATTTTTCGTCTCTCTGCCAAACTCTGATGCTACTGAGGTGGAGGAGAAGGCTGTTTACAGATGGATTACTGAATGATACGGTCTTTATGCAGGCAACGTGACTACGTGCTGGAACTAAAACTGTGTGTAACAAGAACATATTCTTGCTACCTAATTACATTAGGCTGTCATAGGTTTTCTAAATGTTTTGTACTCTTTTTCTCCTATTGCTGAGAAAAATTGGGTTTTCTGCTCCTATGTCAGATGGACGAGTCATTTTTCACAATAGAAGCCCCATTTAGGACCAGAAAGTTTTATGAACTGACAATTTTAAGATTTTCTAAACTGATCATTTCAATTTAAGGGACCATGCACCTTCCATTATTTTACCTGAAAGTCAGACACACTGGTTTTTTTGGTTTTTTTGCCATGGCCACATGCCAGTCGTAGCCAGCCAAATGGCAGAGGACGTGGAAAGCTTCACTGAGCAGCCAAAGTGCAGGTAACACTCCTCCAAAACCACTTGGAAAATAGCACCTAATTTCCACTCCACATGCATTTGAAATATCAGGCCACCGCGCGCCTTGCTGCATATGTACTGTTCCCCAGCTAATAAGTCTAAAGTGACTGTTAATCTGCAGAATATCAAAGAGTTATTTGCACTACTTGTAATGTCAGTCCTTCGTCTACTGTGACAGTTCTTGGTCTCGGGATACAGATCCATGTTACTTAATGCTTCGAGCTTACATGTTGAATTTGCTCCTTCAGTGTCATCAGAGTAACAGTCTCATAAATACATGAAATCAGCACGACCTCTGAAATGTAGATCATGTGGCACGGATGCGAGTAAAGTTGAGAATGTTCTCCTCTATTTTGGCAACGGCTCAAACCGTGCATGGTATTTTTTAAGATAATTTTTGGACACTTTTTGCCCCTTTTTTAATTTTTTTTTTACTGCAAACGGTGCAAAGGCAAACAGGAAACACAGGATGAGAGAGGGGTTACAACACTCATCGCAGGTCTCCGGCCAGAATGGGGACACTGATAGTTATGTTGGCATGCAGTGTAATGATTAGGCCACTAAGGCGCTATGACACGGGGGTTTTTACATGTCTGTTAACAAGATTAATGGGCTTTTAGAAAGTACAAGTTTAATATAGTGTTTAAGGTTATTTCTGCTTATTGTGCACCAACCGTTTTACGCTATAAATATATATTTTTTTTATTCAGAATCCATTCACGTATACTGTATTAATGTGGAACTACTGTAAACTCTCTGCAGACCTCAATTAATAAAAAAAAACTACGGCATTGTTTTGTTTTTTTCACTGACATAGAACAATGAAAAGAAATGGTGCCGGCAATGAAATGGTGGAAGGCCTTCAGTAACTACACCCTGGTTTGTATCCTGCCTCTACTGACAGTAATGTCAAACCATTCCACAATCAGTTTAAAACCTTCTTAAGTATAATTCCCCCAATTTTTGGGCCACCAGCAAAACCTTTCAGATTAAAATCCCTTTCAGTGCAGCCAATGAGAACGGACAACAGGACCAATTAATAACAAAGCAACCCTCCCGACAATCAAAAACAGAAACCTGTAGCCCAGCTACACCTACGCAATGCTGCAAACTACGCGTTAAATGCCATGCGAGCATTTTAATGTACGCATCAAAAAGCCACACACCGACAACACACGTGCAACAACGATGCCACAGATACCGCTATGGGCCTTCTGCGCAAACTCAGTGCGAACGGAAGAACAAAGTAGCACACCATAAACGTACAAGTACGCATCTGCCAGATACACCACAGGCAGCACACCACCACAAACTCAATTAACAATAGCCTAAAGGAACGGCGCGCAAGAGCAGTAACTCTATGTCACAACAGAACGTTTTGCTCAACCTTGTGACCACCAACATAAAAAAGAGAGGACGTCATTCCCGAGGATCAGGTAACGCAAAAGTTATTTTGTTTACAAACAATATCAAACTTTTAACCGAAACTATGAGGGGGGCTGGCCAAAAAGAAGTAAAGGGTGGGGAGAGTTGGAGCCAGCTACACAATGGGGCGTAGGACCTGAAGCTTTCCCTCGTAAACCAACCAAGACGGATAAACTAAACTAACAAACAGAAACCTGAAAACTGGCCTCGATCTTTTAAAAGAAAAACACAAACAAAAGCAAATAGTCAGATGGCTACTTCGTCGATGGGACAAAGCTCCTTCTCCTCCAATCTCCCTTAAATAGGCTAAAAGTGGACTGGGCCATCCACTCATCACAGATAAAGAAAACCTGAAAAGAAAGAGAGCTTTCCTTAATTCATCTGACCATAAGCCTTAATTATAGAGTCATTGGCATCCATGCAAAGACATTTCAGAAATACTTCATTTAAAGTAGTAGATGTACCGTGGACGAGAACAAAAAACAAAACCACTAATGCAGGATAATCAAACAGGAAAGTTAAATGGTGAGAGTTGATATTGCATCTGCAGGGAGTGCTGCTCTCACATAACAGAAACGGGGCCAACGCAAACTCCAACACTGAAACCCAAAGGTTTCAACACGGTAACAGTCGCACTGCAGTTACATGTCATTAAAAAGCTGAGCAATTATGGAAACCATATTTCAGTTGTAATGGTCGATTTGATACTTGTGGCCTTGCACACACATCTTTCATTGCTGCAGCCTGAATGTGTTTTCAGGATTGACTTGCTGTAGCACGAGCATTTCTTTCTTCTTTTAAATGAGGCCAGAGCAGATGTTGAGGCTAATGCATTATTTAGTTTCAGTTTTGATTAAGTACTTCTCAATTGAAAAATGTATACTTTAAATGTCCATATTGTTTTATTCACAGCATGCTAGAATGACAAATAAATCCATTACAAAAAAAAAAAAAAAGCAGTTTTTGACAAGTACTAACTTTTGATCTTGATAGTGTCATAACCTTGCTCAGAGGCCACGAGTAAGAGATGCAGGATGAAGGCCAATCAACAACTAACTTCATTTAACAGAAGTATATGAAATTAACACGCAACAAAACCAAACATGACTTGACTGATGAAGCGCGTAGGTTTATCGAGTTGAAACGCCGGGCCCGGGTGCTTCCAACTATCGGGATGGTCTGCTCCGACCACCTAATTATACAGAGCTTGAATGCGTAGACCAGTGGTTCTCAACGGGTCTAACTTCAGGACCCATAGCTTTCTCATTAAAAGCGACACAAATTTTTGAAATATTTGAGCTTCTCAAATTTGATTCACAAAAAAATAATGCTGTAACACAGTGCCTTCATGCACTGTTAAAAACATGAAATAAAAAAATTAAAAGAAGAAGGCAGCAAAAGTGCAACAAGGTCAAAAAACAAATTAAATAAAAAGGCGGACTTATGATGGAATTACCATCATATAATACTTTTCAAACTGGTAATGCTCATCCAGTTTTAAGAATCTGAATTGAGCTGCATCAAATATTAAATGCATTTTTTTGTTTTTTTTCTCGAATCAAATGGAAATACAGCCTTTTTAAAAAAATTTTTTTTATCTAACTAAATAAAAAGTCAGACTTATTTAATCCTAAACCTGTTTACAATTGCTGGACTTGACGTGACAACGTTTCGGTCATTAATGTCTTGGTGTAGACGGCAGATCATCACACTATATAAACCCTGTCACCTCAAGGTCATCAGTCAGTTGTGTATGTCGTAACCATGTTTCCAAACCCCCCCCCCCCCACCCTCCTTACCGCCGCTCCACATTTTCCATCCCCACTGAACCCGGGCTAAACATATTATGTCCTTTAAGTTCATCTATATACAGTACGTCCTAAATCACTGTACAGAAGTGCTAATCATTTTCAATGCACTGGGACCAGTGTATAGTAAGATCAAAGTTAAGCTCAATCATAGCAGGAATGTGTTACTCTCGGGGCTATATTTAGGTTCTCCTTGCTAACTATCTGCCTTTTGGACTTGATTGGAGATTAGCGCTGTTTTCATTCTGGCGACGAGTAAACATCCTTCACTTTATTTTGAAGCTCCAAATCCTCCCGCTGTGGCTAAGTGGTCGGGCACCTGCTATTTTTGGTCGAATATGGGGAGGGTTATTCTAAAGAGAGAAGGGCTTGTTTTACACCCTTATCAGAGCCTATAAATAATATCGGTGTGGGGGCCAGTAAGGGAGTCTGTGCAAAGTATACGGGTGATGATTTGTGTGTGTGTGTATGCGTGCTGCGTGAACAGGCGTGTACTTGTGTATATCTGTGAGGTGGAGAAATTGAAACCGACTCAAGTGAGTGTTGAAATATAATAACATATACGGTTTCTTCCCATGCGGTGTCAGTTTGGTGGTGGGAAGACTCGTCGATGATTAATTTTCTAGGTCATTAGCTACATTTCTATATCAGCTATTTAAAAAAAAAAAAACACAATTACGAATAATATTATAAATTCAGTCTATATAGTGGCTATGAAACACATTTTTGCTCTCAAGGATTTTTTTGGGGGGTAAAATAAGTTCATTATATAATCTGTACCAAGCATATTTCCAAATAATAATTGTCTGCATGAAACGTGATTTTCATTGAGTGAAATGATAAATCTGCAATGACTCCCAACAAGTTAGAAAACTGATGCTGTCCTAGTTTCAAACTTTGAAACAAGTTGGACTTCTAGGCGGCACAAACTGTGATACTGTGATGTCACAGCAGGTGTTTTCCATCAGCTGTTGAAGGCACAACACTTGTTGTGACGTCTCTAGTCGAGGCGTGGCGATGAGTTCAAGATGCATGATGGTCTGAACCTATGGAGCAGTGTGTACAGTGAGTGTTTGTAGTAAAAAAAAACAACAAAAAAAAAACCAGCTTGGAGATGTTTTCTTTTTTTCTTTATAAAAGTGAGATTTCAGGGTTTATTTGATTGTTTTGTGAGTTTTACTTCCATCGGTATTCTGTCGGTGCACTGCATGGGGTTTGCATGCTAGAACCAGTTGTGATGATCCAGTGAAAACGACATTGGAAAATGAATAAGAAGGATACTTATTAGAAATCAGAAAAAGAAGAGACGCCAATAATATTGCCAAGTGTGGTAAATATGAAAATAAAGGCTTTGACAAGGATTCTGAATTTGTGAAATTAGTCGCATTGGCCCTCATGTCAAGAGAATAGTATCACCAAGTATAGATCAATATTTAGTCAACACGGTCAATACTAGTGAATAAACATGTCGAGTTTGCAAGAGTAAAAAATAGACCAGCAATAATTCAACAGTTAAGCTACTTAAAATGTTAGCATTAGCACAATATCGGTAAACAGCCTGTAAACTGATCATTTAAAAGCTAATAATCACAAAAAAGCTAGAGTAAAAATAAATGAAGAAAAAGACTACCCACAAATAAAAACAAGGGTATTTGGAGAGAAGAAAAAAATAAATGCTGTCAATATTTAATTGGATGTAACAGTCTGTTAAATTGCTGTGGCGCTGTTTCATCCGTGGTTGCTACTGGCGACAGAACATTGAGCTAAAAACAAACAAACAGATACTCTGACACTGAATTTAAAAATGATTTAAAATTAAGTTATTTTGCATTAATATATTTTAAAACGCGTAACGTAAGAATAAATGTGTTGCCCCCGGTTTTTTGTAAGCACGGGCCTGACAGCTGGTCGGCTTCAGAACTGTGAAGGTTATGATCACACTGAGTGATTTCTATCTCACCGTCCATCCACTCAATAAGACCCCCCGCTCAGACCCTCAGACAGCTGGACCCTGGTTCTGGTTTCACCACTAGTTTTGGTCAGCACAAGTACAAAACTGCCACTGGCTGTTGTCGCTTGCGGTCGCCTTGTCTACGTACCACGTCTCGATTGTGTCTCTACTTCCACACGGACTCATCGCACTTGGCAAATAATTCGGTCAGTGATGCGGACACTTGTTGCACAAGAAAAGGCACACAGTCTGTAAACAGACATTTCTAAAGAATGGAAAAGGCCGAGAGCAAAGCCTTCTCCCTCGGACTTTTTCTCTTTATGAGTTATGTCTTTTTTTTTTTTTTCTTCAAGCAGCCCTTCCCCCTTCCCCCTCTCCTCCACCCCCGCCCCTCCCTCCTCTCCTTCCTCCACTGCTTTCCCTTGCCCCTTCGCGCCAGCTGTGGTCTGCACAAAAACTGATTTTCAGAGTGTTAACCACCATGTTCTTCCTGCCGACGGCAGGATTTCATTTGCAGAGCACAGGGGGCCAATATCTAGGGTAATTCCCAGGGTTTAGCGCCACTGATCTCTTCCCAGCTCACCTTGGGGAGAAAAAATTAAAGCAGCGATAAGGCCATACCCTGCCCAGCACCGTGTTCACCCTGTGCTGCCCGCTGCCTCACTGATGTCGGCCACCGGTGGCTCACACATATAACACCTGGTCAGTATTCCCTGTCTGTAGACATTCATGCACAAACTGAAGGTAATATAACAGGATATATATAGTCTAAATATTAATATTGCTCGTAAGAATCTTTTATGAAGTCGTAAACAAAGCCCTTTTATGTTATTTTTCATTTTTATTACCAGCAGATATTTAAAATAAAAGCATAAATTCATTGGTTTTGTAACAACGACAATAACAACTCTCAGTTTGGTTTGATTAGATTGTATTGTTATTGGTTCGGTGACTATATTAACTTTGTGTTGAAGTGGGTTTTAATCTGTTTTATGGCAATGTGAAATAACTGTGGGTTTGTACATTAAAATAATGACTTTAATTACAACTTCCAGTGAATAACAGTGTAAGTACTATTTCAGTTGTAGTAATAGTTTGGTGGTCCCCTATAAATGAAGTTGTTCTTCCTTTGTTCCTGTTTTTTTTTCTTTCAATGTTGACTTCGTTAAACTTCCTGTGAAACAGAAAATGTCATAATTTGCAAAGTTTGCGTGCAAAAAACAAGACAATCCTTCTGTGATAAGCATTAGGAAATACGTTTTTTACACATTTTATGAGCATGGACCTTCAGTTTTATTTTTTCCTAGTGGTTTCACGAGGCAGATAAGTCAGTGTCTTGACAACCAAAACATGTTTTGTCTTTTTTATTACTGCAATACCACAGATTTGTATGTAATTGCATTGGTAGTTAGAAGCAGAAATGCCATAAAACACTGGACAATTACATAATTACATAGTCTAAGTGCTAATTACTTTAAGACAGATAATTGTGCTTTCAGATGACACTGTTATCTGTAATCCATCTCTGATTGGGGGATGAAAGAAATAGTGTAAAATCTTGCTTGTATGTTTTCTATCCTTCCAGCAGCAAATTACTTTTCTTCTATTTAATGAAAACCTTGTCCATGACCATTTTTAGGACTTTGATAAATGTCATTCCCTGTGAATGTGACATCTACAAAAATCCTAATTTAATTTGAAATATGTTCAAACTGACAGTATTCCACTTTAGAGGAGGGAGAGACACATTAACAAATGAAATGTCAAAAGCTTGAGTCACTGTTCTACAATTCAATCAAGTGGGGAGATGTGCGATTTCCATATATGGAATATAAAATTGGTTGCAGGGGTTACTTATGAGGAAATTAAAAAGAAATAAAGTTTCCTTTTCAAGGTTTTAATGGTTGGTGGTCCATTCAAGGACACTGCTCGTCATGGTGTGTGTGATGGGAACAATTAAAGGCAAAGTCTTGTTAACCATGTGCTTGTGCTCAGCATAGAGGAAGTGGGAAATAAATAGGGGCTGGAAACACACGTGACTTTATGCTCATTGCATTCACTTATACAGACATTTGCTATTTACATTTTTTGTTGTTGTTGTTGTATTTATTGTCTTCCTGTCTTTAGGTATGAAAGATAGGAGAAATACAAATAATCCTCTCACACCTTGACACAAATTTGTTTTTGTCTTAGTGGGAGTAGGGGGGGTCCCGCAAAACAATCTATTTCCACACATCAGGGGGGAGGGGGGGGGACTTGTGGATTTAAGTGAAACCAAATGAGCTAATGTCTCCATTATTAAATGCACAAGTTATTCTTTCTTTAAAAAGTGCATCCCATATTTCTCCCCCTCTCTCTCATACATGACACGATTGTTGGTCTGACATTTTTACCATGCAGAGCGAACTGCAATATGTTTCCAATCGGCGGGAGATGCATGCTGCCCTTTGAAACGATGCACCAGGAGGAAAACATAAACAAATGTTTGCCACCAAGCACGTTCAAATCCAACCCTACCCCCTTTCACCGCTCGCCCACCCCCGATCTCCAGAAAGAAGCCACAGCCTCACATGTGTCACATTACCAGCGAGGCAGAAAACATGTTTGGAATTAAACTATTACAAGCCCTTCCAAACAAGATAAATTTCCTAATTGGCTCCTTTCACAACATTTACATATAGCTGTTGTTGTTGTTGTGTTTTTTTTTTTTTTTTCTGAGGAGGATGGTGTGTGTTTGTTTGGCTGGGCGTGAAGTAAAGGTGTCTTATGGAGGTATAAGTTTATGAGAAGCAGCCTGATGGAGAGTCACGGCGGGACAGAACCACACTGCGAGAAAAAAAGAGTGGCCGCGTCGACATACGAGGCAAAACAAACAGTCTGACTTCTAAGCCTTGGCAGACCCTGCTGACGGGTCCCTTTGGTTTCTCAGCTTTCCTCCCAGATGCCTTTTAAGCCTTTTATTCTGTTTTTTTACAGGCACTCTTTTTTGTGTGTGTGTGTCTTTACACTGCTTTTGGTGTGCGTTTCATTAATCTCCAGAGGGATACAAACTCAGAGAGAGAGAGAGAGAGAGAGAGCGAGAAAGACTGCGAAAGAGGGATACAAGGCACAGTGGGGAAGAGGTAGAGGGCTTCTCAAATGCTATTTTCAATCAGCTTTATGCTGCATTTGAGGACACACACACACACACACACAATGCTGCTGTAACAATACACGTAGCCGATGTGAAATGATACCGTCAAAACGTCCAATTCCTGCTGAACCCAAAATAGCTTTACACCGCACTTTTAACAGCTCCTCACTTTCGCTGTCAAGTTGAGCAAACACAGACGTCACAACTATCAGAGGAGTCGTCCTTCTCCCGCTCCCCCTGCACACATCTGAGACGCTGCTGCTGCCGCCGCTGGGAAACTCAATCTATTGTTTGATGTGAACAGACAGATTGTCTTCCAAAGATTGCCAAATACTTTGGGTAAACAACCCCCATTTTAACCCTCCCCAAAGTGTGACTTAATAAAGATGAAAATGCGAGGTGTCCGTTTCCTCCGCCCCCCGCCCCTCCCTCGCTGGGCCGGCCGAATGAAAACCACATGCGTAAATACGGCCCCGGTGTGCGGCGTTAAGTGTGCACATGAGAGAAGAAACAGTAATCAGATTGGTTTCCTGTGACAAACAATAACATTTATTTTAAACCAGCAGCATTTTTTCTCAGGCAGAGGCAGTAGCTCCCATGGTAATCAGAGCCAGACTCGTCTTGGCTCAACAACAGACGGATGTTGCTACCTTGCTGTCTTCGTACTAGCGTGGGGCAAGTGGGGAGGTCACATTAGCATCGGTCTGAGACAAGTTGGTACTGCTGTTGAAGAATAGCTTTTGATTGGAAGAGGATTCGGTGTGGGAAAGCGATCATGGATGATTATAAATACAGCACTTAAAGGTTTGGTTAGCTGGGCTTTCACTGGGATTTTCCTCTTTGTAAAGAACCACAAGGACTTGTCAACGCCTGACTCAAACGTGCTTTATTATCGGAGATCAAGAACATGTTTGCTTCTTTGCCTTTTAAAATGAACAAGCCTATGCGTCATGTTTTGCCATAAATCAACTGAATGGTATTTATTAGTTTTGTCAAAGGTGAGTCTGAGTCCACAATTATAAGGTGTGCTGGATCGAGCAGTTATACAATACTATTGCTTACTGTGTGTCAGTAAAATGGAATTGGACTGAAAAAATGGGGGTGGGGTGATTTGTTGTCCAGTATTGGCTTAAAGCAGTGATGTCAGCATTGGGTATATATATTTACGGGTGAGTAACAAGACATCAGCAGTACTGAAGACTCCAAAATATGTCTGCGTTAACTTAGAGATGATGTTGCAATGACATTGTTCGTCCACGAGAGCGCTGACTGGTGTGTTTTTTAACTATGAGATGTTCTCCTTAGTACGAGTCTTGGTCAAATTCTTAAAGCAAGAAGAGGCATCAATTTGATCTTAAAATAGCACTATAGCTATACTCACAGAACTGGGGTTACATCTTGTAACTACTACAGTTGTGTGATTTCCACTTGTGTCCACAGAGGCCGCTGTTGCTGCAACTCAGCAAAAGTTTGCTTTAAAACAAAGCGAACAAACAAAAAAAAGGCTCAACAAAACACAAAAATAGATGTTTCCCCAATAAAAAAATACTTTGTATGTGTATATTTTGCAAATATATTCATCTTGTGTTTGCAAAGAAAAAAAAGGATATACCTAACAATATATCTGTCATATTTCTAAAACTCAAATGCACCGTCACTCAAAAATCTATCAGTAGTGCTACATTGAACTATCAACACGATAGGCTCATCATATATATATTTTTTAAAATTAATACTTGCAACAAAATTGGCTGCTGAAGATTTGATTTCCACATTTGAATCATATTATCTAATCTCTAACCTCTTAACTGTGGAACACAGTTTACTGCATTACATGTCACTTACATTTTTTTGTATCTGCATACATGTGCCATGTTATCATATATGTACAACTGTAAATATCAGAAATACTTCTGATTGTATTGATCTCAGCCATATTTCAAAATGTAGGTGACAAGCTGGATATACAATACAAATACTCCGTGAGAATAACTGAATCAAATATTAAATGAATTGAGAATAAAGGGACAGTTTATTGGGAATAATGTTTCCTCTTCAACCAGTCCCAACGAGGATCTACTTTAATTATTTAGTGTGGAAGCTTATCTCAGGTTCCCTCCATTTTCATAATGAGTGATAGCTTTGGTGCCCCATGTTGCTCAGCTTAACTGTGATCAAGTGGAGGCCTGTGGGAGCTCCCAGCACGCTTACAGTCCCTTAACAGACGAACGTGCCGCCGATGACGGATCACACGCTTTTCATCACAAACTCATAGGAGTGTCTGCTCGCCTCAAGTTAAGGGCTTCTGACCTAAGAGCTCTCCCCTGTTGGGGTGATTTTAGTTGGACAAATTTCCCCCTCCTGCAGCGTCTCCTCCGGCTGTGAGGGGAGCGGCTACAAGACTCATCTGCCTCTTATTACTGCCCCAAATTGAATGCACACACAGTGGATGTGTTAATGGATAGAAATGCGGTGCAGGGACATGGCGTGCAGAGCTGGTAAAGAGAAACTTCTCCCAAGGCTCGTTGAACTGCCGAGGTAGCCAGAACTCTCAGTTTATCTCTGCTATTAGGTCCAGTGTTATGTTACTTGGCAGAGGTTGGAAACGCAGATATTTCTGTATTATTTATTTACACACTCTGCACATGTGAGTATTTTCCCACGAGACCACTGAAGAACTTCAGAAATGTACAATATTTCCCTTCTTATTTTCACTTTTGTGGCTCGCTGATATGACCTAGAATTACATGCCAAATGCTAAATGTTGCCTTTAGTGGAGTTGCGACACAGCTGCTGTCACGTATCAGCACAACCTTTTCAGCGTTACAAAACAGGCATGTGCTAAAAAGATCACCGTGATCCTCATAAGTCACCTGATCACTCACGTAAGTTTGTGAATTAACACTTTCCACGGCAAAAATGTTGATATTGTCATTGTTTTTATCTGGTATTGACCATTAAAACAATTCCCCCCCCAAAAAACACCTGGTAAACAACCATTTTGCATTTTATAAGAAAGCAAAACAGTACAGTACAGAATTAAAAATACATGTCCACTACTAGCTAATTTGACAAGCAGATGAGAAAACTACTTTCTCACATTGCACATAAGTGGGTGAGGATTACCTTGCGAGGGCTGTTAGTAGTGGGTGCAGTGCAAGCGAGTTGTGGTCTGTGTGGAGAAACTCTCATGGCAACAGTGAGCGCCAGTTGTTTGATATTGTAGCTTGGCATGAGCTTTGGCGTGACGGGTGCCTCGCTGAGCCCACAATGGTTCATGCATGACCACAACACTTAAATATAGAAGCACAGACAGCAGAAACTGAAGCTATTTTAACCAGAGCTGGTTTGTAGCACAGGTATTGTGATGCAGCAATTGTTTTGGAAGACATTTCACATTTCATATTGAAAGAATCTATTAAATACGGCAGCATGTTAAAGTGACACGCCACCAATTTCAAACATCACAGTCTGTTTTCTGTACGAGTAGCTTTACTATGCCCAAAAGAACATGTGTGAGAAAATAGTGCTGTCACTAGGGTTGTCTCAGCTTGAGCTTGGAAATTACATATTTAATGTATTTTTTTGGAATGCTTGTGTAACCGACTTTGGATGTGAAGTTTGAAGGTTTTACATGTTTAGCAGACATGTTTAACAGAATTGTAGGATCGAGTTTTTCTGAACCTTGACTCAAATGTTTGGATATTGACTTGTGCTCAATTGTGGCTATTTAAAAAAAAAAAAAAAATTATGTTCCCAAACTTTACAGAAGTGTAAAGAGTATTTCTTTAACTTTCTGGTCGTCTGTGCGCCTGCTGCTGACATATTTTCTTTCGCAAAAAAAGCACGTTATGATATACCGTCGTCTTTAGTTATCTACCGTATGACGTGTTTTAGATCCTACAGTTGTTGTTGTTATGCTCTGTGTTGCCATCTCGGTTAAACAACTAGTTCATATTTAAAATACATTTGCTCATATTCATATGAAAAACTGAATCTTCAGGCTGAGCTGATTGATATTTCATAATGACGAACGTACCGATAACTATTGCCTGATTGTGCCACTACTCGCGTCTTTATGGCGTTCAATGTTTTAGTTGTACAGGCTGCATGATTTCTGTTTTGGCTCTAATCTCAGTGAAAAAGCACTGCTAATCAATGGTAGAAAGGCAAATTTAGGAATTAACTAACAGAGCAGAGCACTAAGCAGATTAAGGCCCAGATATTTCCCGCAGGAGTTGGTGGAGACCAAAACAGAGCTCAAAAGAGAGTGAATATTGTACTGCCACTTATCAGTCAACAAGAATCTGACTGCAAAGGAATGCTGAAGTTGCTCAGTATGTGCTGGATGTCCAAATAGGCTACTATCTGCAATAGCATTCCCTATATTACTTTGCACTGTAATAACAGGTCGATCTTATGTTATGTTGCCCTGCCCACAGTGGCCAAAAAAAAGAAAATCAATATTTGCAATTGAAGTCATTGGTGACACAAATTTATCAGCAGTGTTATTACTTCCATTCAGATTCCTGTAATTTTCTGTTCATCAATCAACATGGAGTAATAGATGTGTCATCCGGGTCAGGCGCTGTTAGTCATGCACCACCCACTGAACAGCACAGGACCAAACACCATGTTCAATCTGTGCTTGTTCTTGCAGTCAGCCGTACCTCCATACACAGTTAACCTCACAAAGAGTAAGCAAAGAGGTTAGTGAACCGGCCCAACTAACCGTAGACACACGTGAACTGATAATTATGGAGTAAATTCCCTTCTGACATCATATACAGTTGGAGACGGTGCTGGGATACAGTTTAGTCTTTTCTTTTCACTTTTTTTCCCCCAACAGGTGCGTCAGAATGTGCCATGTTTTGCTATTAAAAGACAATCAAACAGCAAATGTTCTGGTATTCAGACCATGGAGTGAAAAATTGAGAAGGGAAAGAGGATTAGAAACAGCTTGGAGTGCAAATTGAATTAGCCCTTTGGAGATGACTTGGGTAAGAAATGAAATGTCACCCTGTCCCAGCAAGAAATGCAAAACATGTGACTGTGAGGAGCCTCATTTTTTCTTTTTTTTTTCTTTTTTCTTCATGTATGCTGACTCTTTTTACTTTACTGTAAGATGTGTCAGACATAAATCATCTCAGCGAGGATGAGAAACAGCCGCCCGCAGCTCCTCGAGACGCTCAGAGACAAAAAGACTCGTGCTGTAGGGTGAGTCGTACAGCTGTCTTCAAATTGTTGTCGCAGCTTTAAACCTGCTTGGACTAATTACCCCCCGCGGTGCAGCGATTCCCACCAACAATAAAAGACAGTTCATGACTGATTCATAATATAGAAATGATTAATGCAGACCACAAGTCCTCTGTGTTTATGAAAAAAAAAAAAGTCTGTTTAGTGTTGTAGGATCAGAACCAAGAAACATCCATCTAAACAAGCGATTTTTCTATATCATGCTCATGAATGTCCAAAAGTTAGGGAGAACTGCATTGAAAAGTGACTTGTTATTTAGTCCATGAAATGACTTGCAAAGTGCAATAAACATTAGCTCTCTGCTAAGGACGCTCGCATCGGAGTAATAATCCACCAGTAAATCTGAAACTCAAACTAAACGGTGTTTCAGTGAGCTGGAGCTCAAGTACAAAGCTTGTAGACAAAGTGATCGTGTTTCACTTCAGGCATGAACTATTCTGTCACTATTTTTATAGCCATACAATCTCAACCTGCGAGAGAACTTCTTTTTTTTTTTTTTCTTTTTACCCTGGTGCTGGATTTGAAGTTGATATGCAAGACTCATGGAAGATGATAATGTTGGAAGCAGATGAGGGGCTGCTTTCTTTGCTCCCCTGGCTCCTGCAGCGATGGTGTTGTTTATGGCACCAAAACAGTTGCTCCACACTGTGGATAAGTTTTCCAAAAGTTGGTTTTGGTGTGAAGACACAGACTCAAGTTATAAAGTGTGATCATGTAACAATTTCTGTCTAGTTGATGCAACTCTAATATGAGAACACTAATGTACTACATATTCAGTTGAACTTCTTACTGCTGCTATAGAGGGTGAGTTGAGTTTAAATCTTATTCAGAAAGGCACATAAAGGTTGCACGATGTGCAGTCTGGTGCCCCTATTTACTGACTTTATGTGCATGAAATCTCTGCTGAATTTGTTTAGTGGATTTTTCCTGGAACAGAGAGATGTTTACTCGCTACCTTGATCGTCATTGAGGGAACAGAGTTTGTGCTGTTGACTGAGAGAAAACCTTGACGTATCCGGGCTTTCTTGTAAAACAAATGGTCATCAAATTTTCAGAAAAAAAACGCATGTTTCCACTATCTTTATGCTAATGGAGTTGAGCACACAAAATTAAGCAGCTGGGTGGCAGTAATTTTACCGTCGGGTAACAATTACATTACATTGCATAAGAAGAGGACGCAACAAAATAACATAGTTCAAAAAGCGCCAGGCACACCTCGAGCTACTTAAAAGAATGTGACCCGACAGGTCTTTTGTGCAAGCAGCTTTTCAACCACAGCTACATTTTAACGTTAAGCGGCCTCTGGTGGTAAATAACTACAATCTTCAAGTTATACAGTTCAGATGACGTCTAAATAATGAGTTTTTCATTGTCAATGGCGGGTTTGGGCGGATGGTTTGATAAAACCGCACTCTTAGGTGCAAGAGACCGGAATTCGCTTCCCGTTTCTAATCACGAGTTGGTACAACTTTTTAAAACTGCGTTTGCGTTTCCAATGACGACGAAGGCTGCATTATCCTGGGTGCGGGACGCTACTGTTCCCTTCCCGTTTCCAACTACGAGTCGAGGTGACTTTGTTAAAACCGTGTTTAATGTTTCCGTGACGACAAATGTTGTATAGCTTTACGGAAATCGTAACTTTAATGCACATTGCTGTTCAAGTCATAATTTTAACCCAAACCATTATCTTCCCCTAACCAACTTATTTTTCTGCCTAAAACTAACCAGGGGTGCTAAATCAGGAAACACTCCTGAGGGTCGATTTAATGGTAGTGACAAACACATATGGTGGATTAAACCTGACTAAAAAGTGTTTGCACAGTCCATAAAAAACTACTTTGTAAAGCTCATAATGCAAACTTGCTATTTCATAGATTTGATAACTGGGAGGCCATGTGTTGATGGTATTTTAGCAGTTTTTATTCAGAAGTCATCAATCCCAATTAATAATTCAGATTGTTTGACTTAATGGCCTGCAGATATTTGGTCTTGTTTCCAAAGTCTCATGTTGTTATCATACTTCATTTTTTATGAAATAATTGTCTTTAATAATAGCATATAATGTAATTAATTATAATTAATTAACTAACTTCATGTTCATATTCATTAACTTTACAAGTTGGGTTTATAACTGCCTTGAGTCAATGCCAGCGGTTTAAAAATGAAATGCGGCTAACGGGACGTCACTTACTGTCACTTCCCTGAATGTGTATCTGGAGCATGCTCATTGTGGGTGGGTGGGTGGAGAGGTATTTTACTACAGATACAAGGCACATGCTGTACGGTGATGATGGGTCTGAAACTAGGTTATCCATCACCGGCCGTCTTCACTCCAAGGGCCCCCGGCCAATACCGCATCCATTATCAGGTTGCGGGGATACAACGAGGAAAATAAAAGGACTTTTTTTTGTCCCAACAAGAGACTACGTTACAATTGTACGGACAGATGTGAGGGCCTGGTAGCTCTGCTATATTCCTCACAATGACTTTTAACCAAACTTAATGTACGAGTTTTGTTCTGCGAGTAATTTAGCAACAGAAATGTGCTCTTAAAATGATTTGAAAATGTTCAAGAAACGATATTCTAAATTACATTTTAGACTGAACTATACCGTATAGACATATAATAAAAAGATAAAATATTTTTACAATATGAATTCATGCAGAGTACCATAAATTACAGTGTAAAGAAAACCTATTTTTCTTCAGCAGCGCGAGGTGGAGGAGAAGAAACATCCCACTGAGACTCGGTCCAAAAGTGCCTTTCATATTGTAAATTAAGGAGAAGACTGTGGCTTTCTAAGCAAACCATTATGATAGTTAACGTAGAACCACTTAAAAGGCCAGCTGCGGGAGTGACGTGAATAATGGTGTTTAATTTGTCTAATCTTAGCAGGAGCAGTGGGTGGCTGGGGTAGGGGTTCGCCGGTACCCTGCTGGCACTTGAAGAGAACTGCCTCTGCCACAATGTGGTGCAAATGCCCCTAAATTATAATTTGGCTGTGTTTGCTGTTGTTTTTTTTGTTTTTGTTTTGTGCCATGACCCTTTCATTTGTAGTTTGTCTGTTGTTAATATGGTTGGGACTACTGTGGAAAAGTTCAGGACTGGCACGTGACGGGAACTTTGATTGAGGAGATGAGTTTTCTGTTTTTCTTTTTCAAGGGCACTGTAATTTACCCAGGCACTATAAAATCCCTATAAATAAATAATTTAAGAACTTTACTGATGTAGTTTGGAAAGTATTTACAAGGGCAAGTTGCTCTGACCCCCTTCTTTTTTTTTTTTTAAGCTGCAGCACTTGGCCACGTTATAACACTTACACGTACGGTGAGGCTTATTTAAAATGTCAATAAAATTGTCAGCTTTTGGACACATGTTTGAATGTGTCAGCTCTGAGCATGAGCGGTTTAAAGATACAAAATAATGCAGATATCAACAGTTTTGTGAGTATTCATCATCCTCGGGCTGTGGTTTATGCTGAGCTATATTTCCTTTATTTTATTTTCCTATAACTGAATTCTGCTTCTTGTGTTGGCCAGCGGTGGAAAAATTACTGCTGATTTTTTTTTTTTTTTTTTTTTTCTTCTTCTTCATACTGCTTGTATTGAATTTGACACAGTTTTACTTTCCCTGTAAAAAGACGGTCGGGGCAGAGACACATCTCCTGCAATTCTCCGAGCAGCCCCTGCTCGCTGTTGGTTTGTGTTGGAACGGGAGATGTTGTTCTACGCTACAAGCAGCTAGATACTCTCCTACTATTTATTGTTATAATCCCTCAACACACATTATAATTATGTGACAGAGCTAATACGTACCGCGCTGAAATGTAAACTCCTGTGACATCAAATGCATGTATAAGATTTCAAGGCTGGCTTGGAGAAAAAAGGAAAAAAATGAGAAAAAAAAAGTCTTTTAAGTGTTAAATTATAAACACTGATGTCCTCTGCCGCTCAAATGAAAACAAATCATGGTCATGAGCGCCCAACATAAAGAGGAGAAGGCACATACTGTGGGGGGAAACCGTGTGTGTGTGTGTGTGTGTGTGTGTGTGTGTGTGTGTGTGTGTGTGTGTGTGTGTGTGTGTGTGTGTGTGTGTGTGTGTGTGTGTGTGTGTGTATCTCACCTAAATTAAACCATGTGGTCACCAAAAGTCCCCCTCCCACCTTCAATCTCCTCATCTCCCCCCTCAACCCCAGGCCTCTCATTGACCTTCCAGGCGCTCATTGTCCCAAAGTGAGACTTGATTATCGGCCTAAGCCCTGTGAAGGTTCGCCTCAGTGGCCACAGCTGATCTTTTTTACTAATTTTGGATTAATGCAGGGTCTGCAACACTGCGTAAACACAGCCACTGAGAAATGCCCCTGCCACACAGAGCTAAACATTAATCCTCCTTAATGCTGAGAGTCAACTTCCAGTCCTTATCAGAATTTGCCTTAATCTCTGCCTAGGCTGTACAAAACTCCACTGCTCAATAAGTAAAATGTACAACACCAAAACAACAAATGAGCCAATGAACTTTGCAAGAGGAGAAGAAGAAGAAGAAGAAGAAGAAAAAAAAAATTTAAAAACAGCATGAATAGAGAGGCAAACATATGTAAATGAAACCAGTCTTACCTTATGGATCTTTAAACCTGTTGCCTTGCTGCAGATTCTGATGAAGAAAAAGGAGGATAGCACTGACTGCAATATCTTCTGATAACTTAAACAATTAACACGTTCAATTCTTGCTTTGCTGTGTGTACATTTTAGTTTCTCCTTCCTCGATATACAGCCAGAGCTACAAGCACGTTTCCCTGCTCCCTGGCTCTCTTTCGTATTTTTGTCTTTCTTGCTGTTACGGATCCACTGATGTGTGGGTTTCGACCATGTGGGTCCTGTAGTCCCTGTCTAGTCTAGCGCCCGTCCCTGAAGTGAGTGTGCTTCTCTGTAATTTTCTCAATATGAGATATGTGATATATTATTTCAGCAAATATCTGGGCTTGGTTCGGCAGCGTTTCGAACACTTTGATTTATGGCTGGATGTTTTTGTATCATAACCACTGGCATATTCACTGTATAGTAAGTAGAAGACTTTCTTTCTTCTTAAAATACTCAGAGACACTTTCTCTTTTCTTGAAGAAAACAGCGCTGAGAAAGTTTCTTTTATAATGTTCTTATGTTTCTTTCAAAGTTTGAATTCTGAGACTAATAAGCACGTAATATGCAAGAGGGGAAAAAAAATATTTTTCACACCACATATTTAAGTCAGACAAAACCTTAAAACATTTAATTTTGTGATACCAAAAAGTGTAAGATGTGAAATATTGTGTATTTTTTTTTTTTTTTTTTTTTTAAAATTTTTAGTAGAATTTAACATTTTAGTTTGACTAAAATAAATGGACAAACTTTGTATTTAATGCTATAATAGATATGATAATTGAATTACATTTCAGCAGACTTTAAAAAGGAAAGTAGCAGCTCATTTGAAAGTGATGGGGATTTTCCCGCTTCGAGGTCCTCTTGGAAAATGAGCTGCCAAGCCCTTTGGGTGAGGAACATCACGCTGAGGCACCAGAGGGAACGGGGCGACTAATCTCTCTGTAGCCCAGTCCAACAAACACTGCCGCAGAACGACATGTGGACTGTGGAGGAGCTGTGTGTGTGTGTGTGTGTGTGTGTGTGTGTGTGTGTGTGTGTGTGTGTGTGTGTGTGTGTGTGTGTGTGTGTGTGTGTGTGTGTGTGTGTGTGTGTGTGTGTGTGTGTGTGTGTGTGTGCGCGCGCGCGCGCGCCTGCGTGCGGACTGGTCTGTGTGCATGTTAAGCTGGCAAATGTAAACACAGTCGGCTGGGAAAAAAAAGGAGGCCGCATAATTATAAAGTTTTAAAGTAAATGCCGAAGCGAAGTGTAAGCTCTTATAAAACAGAGAAGCGTGGAAAGAAGGAGTCGGCGACGGCGCGCACTTTACCTACATGCATACGAGGGTCTTAACAGGCCCGCTGTTGAAACCGACTTTTCACTTTCACACACCACAGCCTGGGTGAGCCTCTGTTGACTTTTGCAGTCTCCTTTTGGCCACACTCGACTCTGCAAAACAAAATTATCCCGTTCTGAGGTTTCGGGAAAGAGCTTTTAATTTAACAGTTGCATTTGGCAAGAATCCTCGTCACTCTGAAAATTCATCACTCTGAATTTTCTATTTTCCTTCACATGAAGATTCATCTCGCTGCCCTGTAATTATGCTGGTGAGGAGATCAATGAGCTGGGAGGCTTTTCCTCCAAACTCGGGTCAATAACTTTAGTATTCTTTGAGAAGGTTCTGCGCTGCCTCTAGCCACTCTACATTATTCAATTTTTACTGAGGTTAGCGCTAGTCTTTTATGAGCTGTGAACTGACCACAAATGTACGGACTAGTCCGTCCCAAAGCACATCCCTTACCCCTCTTCCCATCCCCTCTCAGCTACTCCTCTTAAGTCTATGGGAAAGGGCAAAAAAAGATGGAACAACTTTAAAACAGAAAAAGCCTTTAATGCAATTCCTACCTTATCTAAAACACCTACATATCTGTCTCCAGTCTGCGGCCTTTGAAAGGATATTTCAGGCCTGGGATTGAAGGGGGAAAATCTCCCTTCAGAAGCAGGACTAGGGATGAGTTATAGGCATCTAAGAGGCTGGAAATCTCTGGGGCCTGACCATGGCTTTAGCGTACAGCTCCAACCACGGCCAGGGTCTAGAGCAGAGGCAACCTCCTCCCCCCCAGCCCTCGTCAAAGGAAGAAACATAGAGAAGCATGAGAAGGTAGCGCTGATATTAAGAATTTAGAGGGCCAGGTTTTGGTTTCATTGTGTTTTTCATTCACACGTGTTGGTGTCGAAGTTGTGTTATTCTGCTGCAAAAACTATTTCGGGCTCCCAAATTAATTGTGATGCCCCCAAAAATCCCGCCTGTATGTCCACATCTTAAAAATAGATGTGTGAGAGACGGACGGTAAGTGCACTTATATGTCACAGACTTTGAAGGCTATGGCTAAGATGCACTGTCCTGCCCAGTGTCTCAGTTGTCTCTCTCTCCCCCCTCTATTAGTCTGGCTTTAACACACCGCTCTGGTCAAAGCCAGTAAATTTTCCAGCAGAGGATAAAGTTCAAGAAGATAAAATCAAACAGATGTCAGGGTGAGGGCGAGTCTTCGTGACCTATAAAAGTGCCCTCATCAAAGAGCGGAATCATTTGTTTTGAATTATTGCATTGTTATCAAAAGGGACGGCAGCGGCCTGTTTGAGGAGGAATCCGATCTGTTTGTCTAAAAACACGGGCAGGGATCCTCCAGCCCAGAGGAACCATGGGAAAAGAGTGATGGCTGACAGGCACAGGCAGCTGGGGATGAGTTTGATTGACAGCCATCAGCTATCTTTGGACTTTGTGTTTACTTTTTGTTTAGGGGAGTCAAGTGTTGACTCTCTGGCACCTTGCACCGCATGCCACATTTCTTGTAAACTTCACCTCCTGCGCGACTAAATAGACAATAAACAGTTTCAATGTTGTGTTGGGATTTTCTTTGTGTTTACGGCACGCAGACACTGCACGTTTCCTCTGTTGTAAATTTGATTAAGTTTCAGTAATGAAATTTGTGATAAGATCAAAAGCAAACCGAGATTTTGGGACCGATAAGTTCAATAAATGTTGATTCTATCTGAATCATTTGGCACACATTGGACTTATTTAGTCTTACACCAGAGGAAGATCATACCGCTCGGGCTCATATGTTCGTGCAAAGTTCAAGTTAAGGTGAAATTTTTGCCTTATCTCTTAAATCTTGTTTCAACTATGTGAGAGGTTAAGTCCTGGACAATAAAAAAAAGTTGCTTTTTTAGAAGAAGAAAAAAAAAAACTACCCTTCTGCTATAGTCTATATTCAATAAAGGCAATAAATACAAAACATCTGACCAAATATACACGTACTGTTTACATCTGTTGTCGTAATTCAGGCCCTCAAGAATTTACACCATGAAAAAGTGAGAGTGTTGTCTTTGGAACGGCCCGAAAACAAACTGGATTTCAAAGTGTGGGCGACAGAGGAAATTCGAGGTCACACATGAGGGGTGGGGGCGGGGAAATTAACTTCTGGGGATTTGCACGCTTTATTCGTGTGAACTGGCTCGATGAACTCACGCAGTTTCAGGTTGTACAGTAACTTATATTACATGTAAAGGTGCAATGCTTGCCTTACGTTGCATTCACAGAGTTATGCTGATAATTCGGCAAGAGCAACAATCGTCTTGGTTTCATCAGTAGGTGCCAAGTAACACTAGATCGGTATTTTTTTTTTTTTTTTTTTTTTAAATTTAAACTCAATTGAGGCATTAATGGTTCTGGGTGTCTTCCTTTATTAGACCGCATGTCAGTATTGTTTGATTTTCACAGTGCTTTAAGAAGAAGTAGAAAAGTCCTTTCTTTTGTTCATGTTTCTGATGGATTTTGAAAAAGCAGTTCTGTTTCTTATATTTTGTACTATTAGACAAACCTTTACAACATTTACAGTTTCTTGTGGCGCAGAGTTGCAGCGTCTCCCGCGCTGTCCGGCTTCCCTGGATGAATCACGAGGGGCCTAGCTAGCTGGGATCACAGCGAGACGTTTGATAAGCAGGCCCCAGAGTGCTTTTGCTCCCGGCAGGCTATTCTCACATTTGCAGTGCGGGGGCGGCATGCCAGTAGCCAGATTACTCACCACTGCAGTCAATACAGTTTCTGCAGCCTCCTCTCTGTCTATGCTGAGGTTTGTACAAGCTCTTACCATATGGTCCAAGAGCCAGAGGTCTGATTCCAAATAACTTTGGTCATGTGATATATGCAGATCTTTTAAATGCTGGAGTGAAGCATGTACTTTGCTTTTCCTGGATGCAGGATAGTAAGAGAAATGCTGGGTAAAACCATCTCAAATATATAAACTATATATGTATATATATATATATATATAAACTTGTCTATTACTACTAAACTATCTAGTTTAATAGTGATAAAGAGACCAAATCTACAGTCAGAATATTACAATTTTCAATTTCAACCAGTCAGATAATCTGAAGACATATTTATTTTTCAAAAAGCTTTCTGATTTGGTTTACCAGACTAGTTTTTGACCTAAGAACTGTTCTCTTTACAAATTTTACAAATGTTTTGCGGACTCGACAGCAGCTAAAAAAAAAAGGTCTCTCTCATTGGTTTATTCAGCCAACCTGCCTCAATCCCTGCATCTGCAATGATTGACACTTATGAACTTCAGTTGACATTTACACCTTGAGGGTGGACAAGCAGTCTTCACCTGTACTTGAAAAATTAATGATATTTTTTTTTTGGTGAAATAGTGTCATTGCTCATGTTAATCAAATGTACGTGTTTTTTTTTTTTTTTTAAATAATGTTCGCAAACATTTCATTTTAAGTAAATGCATGTCAAGTCACTAACTATTTCTGAAAGAAGCCACACAATGGTGATTGAGCCAATTGATGTCCTTTTACTTGCAGTATTAGGAACTAAAGAAGCTCTTGCGTTTGCGGTGACGTAACCGGGTAAAATTACAGTTTGTGAGGCGTTTTCCGAGACCTGGCGGCGGTTGTTCCGGCAGAGAGGGTAGGCGGAGCTGACACAACAGTCGCGCTCTTCAACTGGCAAGTGACCGACGTCACACAGGTGACACTGTCCAAGTCCATTAGGCGATTACTGCTATCGCCACAGGTGTCGCCAAAGAGATCAAAGCGTTAGACACAACTAAACATTTTTCCACAGGTCAAACTGGCGCGTCTATGAGACTGAAACTTTGTGAACAATTACTTGTAAGTCATGAATTGGTAAAAGGGCAGCTTCCAAATTGGGTCCATGTCCTGGTACCATAATGGTCAAGAAGTAAACCATGTGACATCCATGCTTTGATTTTGGCTTTAGAGAGCTAAAGTACCAGACAAAATGTTCTTAAAGGTGAGTCAGTCCTCTCCGTGGACTGAGTGCTTCCGTACTACTGTACAGAGTTGTATTACGTTTCATACGTGTATTGTCAGAGAAGTTTACATACCGCACACTAGGCTTTGGTAGAAAGCTAACTTTTGCTGTCTTGGCACCGGGCACTCTTTTCTTCCTCCAAGCTTTGTTATAATTGGGTATTGTCATGTTAAACGAGAGGAAACTCTTCAACGGAGACGCTTTGTCGTATGTCACCTCAACTGAATTACCTAAAGTTACATTTTCTGGGAGGATGCAAGACCTGTAAAGGCCATCATAAAAAGCTGGTGAATTAAAAGGGTCACATTTTTGCACTGGTTTCAGGCTGGCGGGTAAAATCTGTGATCAAAGTGTCATCGAGGAAGTCTACAAAAGTATAGCTAGAACTTTACAATAAAATAAAATACAGGAAATTCTCACCAATTTGTCCTTCTCGATAATTATAGGTCTTTAGAAAGTTCATGTGTAAAACTTGTACATCAGAAGGCTCTAACCCCTGCAGAGGTACTCTCACATGCTGATTTGATATTTCACATTGACATTTAACAATAATCTGCGATTCTCTGCAGAGAGACGAGCTGTCAACAGCATGCGAACCTTCTCATCTGCCGGAGGCGACACAGACTTGTAATGAATTGCCGAGGTTTGCTTCTGGACCCCCCCTCCTCCTCCCCAGTTATTGATACAGTTGGGTGGGAAGATAGCTCTATTTTCTGCCGAGGTGAATGATGAGTGCGGCACGTTTACACACCGTGTATTTTCTTTTTTTCTCCCGGTGTTTGCCCTGAGGAATGGAGCCTTGGTGGAATTTGTATTGACTCGACAAATGTTTAATGAGCGAGCAGCAACAGCAGCTGGTTGCCCAGTGCTGATGACACGATGACATAAGACACACATGTGTTCCTGTGCGCGGCGGCGACTGGGCATGTGCGGCACTGAGAGCACTGTACAGGCCACGGTTGTATGGGATAAACATTGTCGTATTTATTTCTGTTTCCTTTCGCTTTTTTGTTTGTTTTTGAATTCACACTTTGCGTGAGATCTTTGTATGTGCTTTTCTAGCGGTATTGCTGTTTGATGGACAGCAGACACAATATTACAACAACGTTGCCTCAGTAAAAATGTGTTTAGAAACAGGATAATGTAAAAATGTTATATATAAAATATATTTTAGATGTAAAAAAATTATTTTTTTTAAATTGAATGAAAATATATATAAAAGTAGAGGAAATTTAGAGGGGAAAAAAAAAAAAAAGTAAAAAGTTTAAATAAGTCCATAAACTGCACCTTTAAGACAAAGATCTCTTTTCAACCTCAGTGGCTCCAGACTAGTAAAACAGCAGAAACACTGTGACACCAGGCATTGTGTCGATCTTTAAGAGAGCGTGGGCAGCCACAGTCCACAAAGCTAACTCTGTCATCTGGCAGCAGATTTGCAAGAGAGATAAACTGAGATCCTACAGGGGATCAAACCCAGCCTCTATCTCTAACAGAGGATTTAGCCAGCAGAGACTAAAGGGGCTAGAGCAGAATTACTGTGTATGGAGGCTGAATGAGTCGTCGCATTTACCCTGCAAGTTGGCTGCTTTTGTGCTTGGATACTGTTTAGCAGGATAATATAAAAGATACAAATGCATTTTTGTCTTGTGTTACAGGTTAACGCGCTAGGTCTGTTTGGAGGGGAGGTTATAAATGTGACAAAAGCACTTTAGACAGTAAATCATGCTCAGAGTAATGGGAATTAAGGAATGACAAGCAGGAAGTGACCCCAAACAGGGATCACCATTTGGTAAAGACGAAAATAAAAGATTTGGATTAAACACTCAGCAAACCAAACAGACACTAAGCCCAGAGATAACAAACCAGAACCAATCTTTGGTCATTCATAAATAGTCTCTAATTTTGTTCAGTTTTTGAATTTTTGCAGCACCAATAGCCTATTTGCATTAATTATAACGTGGTCAAGTTAAATTTCATATGGCAATGTTGGGGTTAGCACAACACAAATAGTAAGGAGTTACTCTGAAAGAAGTACGGTAATTCATTACTTCTTAAAAGCTGTCCCTGAAATTTATTTTGACGTTTTTAAGTCATTTAGGCGTATTATTGGTGGAAAATGTGCTGTGGTTAAATCTGGAGTATGACGTTTTCTAGGAAAGCCACCCAAAAATTGCCAGAATTTCAAAATACAGCCCTGTTTATGCAGCTCTCCATCCTCCCCTCTCTGCCCTGAACATATCCAACCAGACGAGGGCAGGCAAATTTACACGCTCGCCCTCTCCCTTGTTTTTGCATTGTCAAGGGTCTCTTGCCCGGTCGGTCCCCTTTTGGCAGCACAGGGTGAAGGTGTTAATTGGTTATCGGTTTACCCCCTTCCTCCAGATTGAGCCATTCGCCCTCTGTCATTCTGCCACGAGGCACGTGGCCGTGCAACACTTCCGGGGCCTGAAGTCGCCCGCGGACCTCTTCTGGCAGACCCACAGAGCGTGGTCCCTGTGGGTGGACATCCGGTTTTGGCCCACCTCTCGAAAACGCAGCTTCGCCTTTGTCGCCCTGGTCTTATTATCTGGAGGGACCCGCACAAACATCTCCATTAGATTAGCCAATAGGAACGCCCTAACCAATGTATTTTGTTTGAAATAATTCAACAGAAAATATGAAGAAAGAGAGGTTTAATTGTTGTAGCCTAATTTTTGAAAATAGAAGCCCAATTGGCCCTTAAAACCATATGAAACGTTTTTCTTAATTACTAAGTTTTACAGGAATATACTTCTTTGCATTGATTTATACACACATATGTATATGCATGTATATTATAATTTCTGTGGGCGGAAATTTAACTGTAGTACTATAATCATTTACGGAGGAACTGTGTACTTCGAATCCCTCCATGACCTTTTTTTAGAGGACAGCCAGCATTGCTATCAGATTTGGTTCAAGTGAAAACCTCATGGGTTTTTATAAGGTCCACACTTATTAATGCTATTAATAGACATTTCGATGAGAGATGTGGTGGAGTTGGCTAGTACGGTGTCAGCTGGGTATTTGATTCTGTTGACTAACCAAAGTAGAGGCCAACCAAAACAAAGATGACTTTCCGACCTGGAATTTTCAAAATGTTACAAGTAACAGAGTTAACAAAAACATGTCAATAGATGGAAAAGAAAAAAAACATGCTGTGAGTGAATGATTAGAAATATTATAATGCAGACCAAATTAATTGTTTTATATATGTGTTAAATAATATTATAATACTGTGAAATCAAATGAAACCCTTTGTAATGTAAAGTGTAAGTAGTACCACTGAAACTCCTGAGAATCAACATTGCAGCGTGCAGGTCTTTCAGCCACTCGGGTTGAATCCCAGTCGTTCCAACAGACATCCCCATAAACTGTGGCCAGCTATTCCCAGAACAAGGAGCTCAACCCAGCTGTTTGTATCCTACCATTTTAGACCAAAATGACTGGAAGCTTTCATAGGGAGGTGATCAAACGATTGTGAGGAATATATAGTGACAAATCACCCACTCACCTAAGTAGATACTTTTGGTAGATTACCCATCTTGTCACCAGAAGAGATACCTTGGCGAGGTTGTTGGATCCAACACATTTGACAGCGATCACGAGTGGGAAGACAGTGAGGGATCACATCCTTGCCTTTTTAATGGTGAATTAGTCCTTACAAGTTGGTTTGGGGTTCAAGGGTGATCGGAACTGGGGTAATTTGTTGGTGAGGCATCTGAGTTGTGAAACACATTAATGGCTGGAGAGTAAATATCCCAAAAGGATGGGATTATGAAGTATCTACGTCTTTAGTGATTTTATATTCTTCTATCGTGGCTTGGAGCAATTAAATAATATTAGACTGGCTTCTCTCCTGCACGGTAAAAGCCATGGTATTCCCACCATTTTATATACTGACAGCTTATATAATCAATAAATGAAAAAAAAATTATGGCTTGCATTTGAAGGCTGATAAGAAATAGGAAACCGGTAAGGTGTCCAACACTGCTTTCATAAAAAGGTTTTTATTGTATATAGTTTGGTAAGTTTAGTATGAAAAATGAAGGCTGGGCTGTTAAGAGTTTGTTTCGAAGACTTTGTGGCACATTGTGGTTGGAAATCGAGTCAACTTCAAATCATAAAGAAATTGGTGATATAATGTTTTGTTGTAACTGGCACCAACAATGGCAGCGTCTGATTTTTGCTTTAGCAAAATACACCTTAGAGTTTTGGCATTTAAGAGATGCAGCTGTCTGTAATGTTTTAATTACAGTAATTATTGCGAGCAATAAATTGCGACCTTTGATTTATTACACAGTGTTCAATCAAAATAGGGCCATTTATTACTCTGGTGCTGGAACCAGCATCACAACACCCTTGCCTGTTTTCTGATTATTGTTTTTATTAATTAGTGAGACCTGTTGTCTTGCGAATTATATCAAGATTTATAAAAGAAGTATTCCGTTAGAAACTTGATCTTCTTTTGAGTGTAAGATTTTCAAGGATTTGACAAAAGAAAACTTATGCTGAAAAAAATAATATAACCTTTAAACCTCTAAAAAAAAAGTATCTTATTTAATTCCCTATTTTTTGTTTTATTTATTGGTTTTATTTATGGGTGGATACAGCTGTTTTTTTTTTCAAACAGCAAGTCAGTACTTTGTTGCAGAAGTTATGATAAAAAAAAATAATAATAAAGTAAGCAGTGCTCCCCACGGTGTTCGATTCAAGCAGGATTTTTTTTTTTAGTTGAATTGTTGAAAAAGAAATGAGAAAAGATGCAAATAAATTGGAAAAATAAATTAGCATTCAGCATGGTGCATGTACACCGGAGGTCAGAGTTGCAGTGCAAGCTATTAGCCCGCTGCCCAACCCCTGTTGCACAGTCCTACTTCTTATTACTACAATGGTGGTTTCACCTTTTCAGTTTAATCATTCCAGTAGATATTAAACTCTCCCAGCAGGCTGGGAGCTATATAGTGTAGGGATTTACTGAGGGATTTGCATCCTCCTTTCTGCTAGTTCAAATCTCTGTGTCTTCTCAGATCAAATTATCATAACCATCATCGGGCACAAGTCCACCGTGAAAATACAGAGCAGGAAAAACGCCGTCAGCGATTCCACGTGCCCCCTTTTCTCCGAAATATGAAATATGGTTATTGTGCAGTGCTATGCGGTAGAATTGGAGTGTTATCCCATGGTACCAGAGCCATTGCGGAAAACACGTGTGATTGTCAAATAACTGTGTGATTGACATAAAAACTCTCCTTTGTAGTAGTGAGTTTATAATTTGTTTCTGTGGCATATTAAATCTCATTTGGCATCAAGTCGAGAAATATATTGTTTGTAATTACACTGTAAAGGGACTGTGAAATGTTGATTCATTACAACCCCCCAATTGTTTTGGCGAAATTCAAGGGTCTTCATGTTCAAATCATTGCAAGAATACATTTTCACGAGGGCACATTAATGTCTTTGTTTTTAAAAGTGAAAATTATACTGGAAATATTCGTGCCTGAGAGCCGAGAAGCTCTTCATTAAGTCGAGCTGAATGGACCAAACACTGAGGCAGAGGGAAAGTTTTCATACGGGTGAACTTTCATCTATTATGGCGTATTATATATCCAACTTAATACATCATCAAGGGGGATAACACACCATCGCGTGACTAGCTGTGATGCCATAAGACTGAAAGTAAATTAACGTGACGCGGCAGTCCCTGGGACTCTTGATAAACGTGGAAACCTTTATTATTATTTATCTTATTTTGGGTGTGTAAGCTGAGAGCAGATGGGGTGGGTCAGCACAATGTCCAGATTGTTCCACACTGCACGCACCTACATATTGAGAGAGAGAGAGAGAGAGAGGGAGAGATGAAGGCTTCCACCTATAGGGGCAACGCTTTACTTTCCAGTCTTCAAACCTGAATATGGCTAGTGTGGGAAAAAGTGCGTTTTCTTCCTCTCTGCCTCTGACTGCAAGGGAACAGGTCAAATCCTCTGCCAGGTGCCCCAGGCTATTTTTCCTTTCCTCTCTCTTTTTTTTTTTTTTTTGAACACCTCCACACTGAGAGAGCAAAATCTCTGTCAGAAGAAGGAGGAGGGGAGGGGGAGGCAGAATCGCTCTTCTGTTTTCACTTTGTGTGTGTGTTGAACCCTCTGGGGCTGAAATAATTAAGATCAATATATATGAAAGTTCAAGATACTTTTTTTTCTTTTCTTTTTTTCCAAAGTTGGTTCATTTCAAGGTAATTAGTGTGTTATCTGGATCTCATGAGTCTGTGAAGCCTCATTGACATACAGTAACGTTTGCAATCGCCAGATTTACGAGCTGTGTAGCTTCAACATGTCCTAATTACTCCACTGATGTATTTATGCCTTTTCTCTCTTTGTGTTTGGACCATTATTACATACACAACGCATATATCTTTTGCACCCTGATTCCTTTACTCATTCACAAACATGCATAAATCGTCATGATAGTCATGAACTGATCTGTACTTTGTATAATTTTCTAATATAAATTCCTTTACATACCACAATCGTTGCATTCAGATAATCTTTAGAAATTATTATTCTTTAATACAAAAATGTGAAAATAGTCAAATACATTTTATGAAATAAAAATATAACTGTAAGCCGTTTTAAAAAGAAAACTTAAGATGAAAATAGTTTAATTAGTCAGTTTCATTTAACATCAATTAAAAAATGGTATGATAGTTTTGATTCATTAAGTTTTTTTAATTATTAGGTGTATGCCGGACATACAAAGGGAACATTTTCACTTTTAGTATGCGAGCTCATTTAAAATATGAAATACTAAATTAATACATCCCTGTAAATGTAAATGGTTTGTACACATTTTTTCTGCCTCTGTCGTTGTATCGCAGCTGTTGGATAAAAAATAATAATAATAATAATTTAAAAAAAAATACATGCAGTAAAAATGTTTGTTTGGTATGTTTGTCTAAGAAAGATTAAAAAAAAAATGTTTCCCATGATGTTTCATCTAATTCAATTGACTTTAAAGGGCTTATGGGTCATGAATTTTCCAAAAATACATAAAGCAAAATTACCATGTCCACTTTCAATTCCAGCAATAAGTAGAGAAAGAAATGAAGACAAAAATAAATTCTGCCTCTACAGTTTTTTGTTTTGTTTTTTTCCCCTCCCAGCATTGATATGATATCATTACTCTGCCGAGCATCTCTGGCCAGAGTGACACCAGTCCATTACACCATCAAAGCCCTCAACTCTTCCCCCACTACCCTTCAGAGGTCACCTTGGGGAGGATTCCACTATCCACCGAGCCCACCAAACAACAGCCTTCCTATCACACCATTGTTCAACCCAATTCCACCTGGGATAGATACAAGAGGATTGCAGAGAGGCTGAGAGGAAATGTGTGTGTGTGTGTGTGTGTGTGTGTGTGTGTGTGTGTGTGTGTGTGTGTGTGTGTGTGTGTGTGTGTGTGTGTGTGTGTGTGTGTGTGTGTGTGTGTGTTGAAATGACAATGTGTGTGTTTGTGTGGACAACCAGCTGTCCCGGGGTTCTTGGTGGAAGGCTGCAGCTGTTTAGGCAGCTTTATGCTGATAAAGGCCGCAGGACTCTTCACTTGGCACAGTAAAGAGTAGCATACAGGCATGGAGGCATGTGGACACACAAACACATTTATCTTTAGGTCCCTGCTCAGTCTTTAACCTCGTACCTTTAAAATGAAGTAATTGGGAAACCACAATCCATAAATAGATAAAAAAAAAAATAATAAAAAAAAAAAAAAAAAAAAACGTCAGTACGTGTCACTCAACTGACCTGACACTCCCACATTAAAGAGTGATTATGTCCTGTTAAACCACTGTCATGTTGCACTAGTTAAGAGCTTTGGACACACTGATAAGTTTTAAAATGCATGGAGGCGGGTCCTGAAAAAGTCCACGTTGCCTGACAAAAGAGATGCAAAAATGTGTGATCTCATACTTGCTTCATCATGCTTGTTAAGTACACTACTGTAGATGAAAAGTAAAGACTTAACGTTAATCAAAATTAAGCACTGACAACAATTTAAAGAAACTCAAATCGGCTGTGAAATGTGGGAATTTGAGAGTTTGTAAGCTGTTTGAAGTTGGTAAGAAGTCCAGCAATCTCAGTCTTATGAAATTATTCTAAAGCATTTATCTTAAGTTATTAAACATTTAAAATTGAGGCAGCAAATTTGAAGACAAAATAAAAAAAAACACAATTGAATGTTTCCACTCTGTGGGGACAGCACAGTTCTACCACTGCTAATAGTAGGACTTTCATTTCCTGTGTGGAGTCTGGCATTAACATGTCCAGCATTTCTAAACTGATGTGCTGTAAAGTCCTCCATCCACATGTACACACTCACGGCATCTAGAAATTGGGGGTATAGTATGAATTACATAAATGGTGTTTGAGCACCTAAGTCACTGGGATTAATGTGTTCTGCGGTGTCCTCTGCGCGCCTCGCCTCGGATTAACCAAAGCTGGAACAGCGCGGGGTCACTGTGTGCCACCTAATTTACAGCTGACATCCCGTGTCTCCTACTGTGGGCACTCGGATGGCATGATGTGAAACACGGATGCCTGCAAACGCCTGGCATCATGATAAATTTGGAAACAATACAGTGCAGATACAGGATGATTAATTGCAAGTGTTCCTAACCTTTTACGGAGAAGCCCAGAGAGGCGCTGAGTTTACCTGCAGCTGCGGCTGCCACATGGACACTGTTCTGTTGATCAGTGGAAGCAAGAGGAGGTTAAACTCTGTCATAATTGCATACATTTTCATTTTTTTCTGTTTGTTTCTTATAGATTATTACTGTAAGACCTTTCTTCATTTCAAGAAAACAGTCATTTAAGTTAAAAAGAGAAGTCGCATTTTGAGACATTTCAAAACTGATATACTGTATTGGATTCTTTAAAGACTTGATATCACTCCCTGAAAAAAAAAAAAAATTCCAAGCTTTTCCAAGTAATTAGCCAAATGGATTGTTTCTTGCATATCAAACTATTTTTGCAACATTTCAATAAACTTTTTGCTTTGTTTATATTGTGGATCTGTTCAAAATAGAACCGTTTTTCTTCAGTTTTTACACTGTTTAAATCAAGAAATACATATTGAAATTGGTTTATTTTGACCTCTAAACTAAAGCAATTCTACAACTCTTTCTTTTAACTTAATAAAAACACAGTAGTAGAAATATATATCTATCTATATATATATATAGATAGATATATATTGTATTTACTAATTCAGAAACTGACCAATGTCAATTTCTTTGATGAAAACAGCTCGGGGTCGAAAGTCTACCTGATCCATAGACGGTAGGTCTGCTAATACTCACAAAATGTAGTAGTATAATAAGGGACGATGCTGGTAACATACTTAAAAGGCATGTAAAACTTCAGCTGAGTTAACACACACAGCACACGAGTTCTCCAAATCCTTGTGGACTCTGTTGCAGTGTGACATAGGGCTAAAGGTTTAAAGGTCTGAAATAAAATTGTATTGCTCCCAATATGTAATATTTTTTTTACAGTGTCACTGCTTTAAGTAAATTTCCAGACACGGAAAGTACAAAAACTTGTATTGAGTTAAAACGGTGATGGCTTTTCAAATGTCTGGGAACATAATGTGAGCAGCATACTTTATATAGCTGCGATGCAATATCATCTCACCCTGACACACTAGCTAATCTGACAAACTGTCCACAGTAGTAGTACTAGTGAATGTGATAATGCCATTAAAAAAAAAAAAGAAGAAAAAAAAAAAAGAACGAAAATAAATATCTACAGCAGGTCAGCGGTGTGCCAAAGTAAAGAAATATCATTCCCAGAAGCTTTGCGAAAGGATTCAGAGAAGTCTTTGGAGTTAGATGCAAGGTTATACGGAGGGCAGCCAGAACGGGTGTTTAGTTTAGTAGCTTGAGTCAAACAACAGCCACAGACCGAGGAAGATACAGAAACTTAATTCACCTTGCATCAGGAAAAACAAGGGGTGAAAAGCGACGGTTCAATGCAGAGGTGAAGTGCGATATTGAAATGAGTATGGAATGATAGTGTGATGAAAAGTGTTTTCAACAAATAAAGTAACTTTTTTTTATTTATTTTTTAAATCTTTTTTGTTGTTGTTGTTGTTTCTCTGCCTGACAGAACTGGGGATGATTTGATCTGAGAGCAGTTAACCTGGGAGAGCTGGCTGCTCCGACTGCGAGAGGATTTGTGAACTGGCTCTAAGGCAAGTTCAGCAGAACACACAAGCTCTTATTAAACTTCCTGTTTTCACCGAGTGGGACCACGCACATGCATGTGCTGGCACTCACAGACTCACGCACACAGAAATGTAGCGTTTAGCTGACCTTTATGACCTCATATCTGTTGACAGTCAGGGAAACACTGCGCGTTTCATAAAAGAAAATAGAAAAACATCTTTTTGTGATAATGACGGACTATTTCTGGGCCATAAATTGGTATTGTCCTTATATGGCTGCAATAATGGCTGGGCTATAACACCAAAGCTACAGCTCTATAAAGCAGTGTCCATACTTGAAGGTCAAATGAGGCAACAAGAAATATCAATCACGCAGAAGTAGAGGTGATATGTTCTTGATCACACGACGACCAGGACCATTTTCTGATAGATTTAGTCACCAGTTCACCAGCTCAACCTTCTCAGTTTTTTCTGTTATTGCACTCACTGTTAACCACATTTAAAAAAAAAAAAAGAAAGCAATATAGTAGTAAAAGATCCATAACCTGCGGTCCAGTCAATTCCCATCTTCATCAGAACTGGCTGTCCGTATGGTAAAACAAAATAAAGCAAAGGTAAGTAAAAGTAAATGGGCTTTCCTATTGAATGTTATTGCTTTAGGAATGGGTGCAGATAGCTATTGATCTCCCTCATCCTTGGCCATTACCATTGGGATGGCAATCAGGGAGGCCCATTGGTTTTTGAGTAAACAAGCATTTTCTCCTTTGGTGGCGGAGCGGCGTGGTGATTGAGCAGTAAGAGGCTTGGAAAAACATTTTCTATTGCTCTCCCCCTGTGCTGCTGACAGGACAATTGAAAACTATCTGTCATTCATGGATGGCCCAAACATGATTGTTTCTCTGCTTGCTCCGGCCCATGAGAGCAGATATATGCCCTGGGGTGTAAAGGGGGACATTTACAAGAGCAAACACTGGCGCAGAATGTATAAAAGGGCCGACTTGTTTTTGTTGATATGATTAGTTGTTTTTTTGGAGCCTGAATATGTTTCTTTTCCCCAAACGGGATAGTCAGACTAAAACTGAAGTTATTTTCTGTGTTTCTGCAACGTTTAAACTTGATTAATTCACCACCATGATATCGTACTTGAACATGCAACAAAGTGGGAAATACTACTCACAAATTCAAATGTACTGCTTGTCTTCACAAAAAAAAAAAAAAAAAAAAAAAAAAGCAACAGTATCAATAACGTCTGTAATTAACACAAATTCTTAAATTCTTCAAACAAGGAACTCTCATGGAAATAATGACTACGCTCACTATGTGGCAAATACAGAAGTGAAGGTCCTTTTGGCGTTACGTTTTCAAAACTCCTCAATAGGAGCTCATGAGGTTAAACACTCAGGAAACCATATAACAAACCTAAGTTATGTTTATCACAAAAGTTACACTACATGTATTGCCTACCTAAAAACTACCTGCCAACTCGGTTGTTTCCAAGTTATTGGCCAGGTGGATATTCATCACGTCAAGTTTAACCTCGTTGAACGTTGAGCGTGCCCAATGCACAGTGAAGTGAAAAATGGCGGTGGCAAGACATTCAAAATAATGGTGCAGTTGTAGCATTGTGTCTGAAAGGGATGTAACACTGTTAGACAATCAGAATATTTCTTAGATTAGGTTTACAAATGTTGTAGTTTGAACACGGTGGACTGCTGTTTGCTGCCGTGTATTGACAGTCGAAGTTGCTTTCCCCTCACCTTTACCATCAACCTACCAAACCTAAGGCAAGTACTTTCAGTTGCCTAAACTTAACCACGTCGGGATCATGCAGTCGTTGACGTAAGACATGTCTATGTCTACAATATCTCTCCACTTTATCTGCAGTTGCAGGTATTTTTCGGAGCTAAATTCGTTTTCATGACGTTTGTGCTCCAGTAGCATAGCAGTACTCATGTTTTGATGGTTTTGACAGACATGCTGTCGCGGTGTTTTACAGCATGCAAATAGCTTTGCTGTAGTTTTTGTAAAAGTCAACAAATATTTAGCATGTTATTCTGGTAGATATACATACTTTTTGGTGGAAGATATAGTACATATCCTGAAATACAGCTCCCCTAAATATGGCCGGTCTTCTGACTTAATCATATAGAACGCTTAGAAATCTGTCAGGACAATATTTTAATGCTGCCGACATTCACTACTACTACTACCACTGTGGACAGTTTGTCCGTGATGATTTGAAATGCATAAATGATTTGCTCAAATGTACATTCTTTGCGGCTGAAATTCTTGCCTCCACTCGTAGATCTTCAGTCCCAACCAAACACTGAGCCGTATATTTTCATTAACACTATCTATTCTTTCTGAATCCATAGTGTGATGAGTCAGGTGTGAGTCCCGAGTCTCTCACTGCTCTAAATGCCATTCCAAACTCATTACCTCTGTCTCGCGTCTGGCCATCCACCCATCATGTTCTGACCTTGAGAAAATAGATAGAAAGGTGACAACTGAGTACTAGGTGAGCATACTCTCGCCATGCTGCCGTGTATTTAGGGTGCATAACCACAAGTTCTATATTTACAACAAAGTGGAATATCTGTCGTGTATGTTGTTGAGCAAGAAGAGTTACTGTTTGACAGAAAAGCAGGAGACAGATTATGA
Source organism: Brachyistius frenatus (assembly GCF_029030835.1). Classification (NCBI taxonomy): domain Eukaryota; kingdom Metazoa; phylum Chordata; class Actinopteri; family Embiotocidae; genus Brachyistius; species Brachyistius frenatus. The sequence goes on from NW_027210637.1 coordinate 1,848,451, forward strand.
TGAGGTGATTGGAGGTGCCTGTGCCATTGCTTCACTCAGGTTGAAAGTAATCTTGATATCCCTTCTCAAAATATTAAAAAAAACAACAACACGGGGTATGAATACAAGTACATTATAGAATTAGTATTGTGTTGAAAAAGTTATGTTCTGGTAAATGGTCTGAGTAAACCCTTATCATTTTTATTCTTTTAACAAATAAGGATCCTCAAGTTCCCATCTTTTCCTGATTTGGGGTTGTGTAAAATTCCCTATTGCGTGAAGTGATTAGATGTTTAAATTTTGAAGTAAAATGATTAAAAAAAAAAAAAAAAAAAAAAAAAAAAAAAAAGAATTGCCAAATTCTTTTCCAACCTACAAACATCTAAAGAATTCTGATACAAAAGTTATAGAAAGTTATATGTGAATATAAATATTATTTTCTTGGTTTGTTGGTTTTTTGCCAAATTATTGTATACAGAACTTTGATAGCAGACATATGGAAAGTAAATACAGTAAAATAAAGGTTAATATTACTATACTTTTAACAATGAAATTCACTGGATTATGAATGTGTCAAGAAGCCTCAAGTCTTTTATTTACGCAACGCAGGAAATACATGTTACTTATAACCAACACTTTATTTCATATCTTCAGTTTTATTTTGATCTTGTGGAGGATTACAATGCTGTGCTTGCCTCAAACATGAGGCAGTATGTTCCTCTGACTTCTAAAATTGCCTACTTTAATAGTCTAGGAAGTCTTGCTCTGTTGGATTTTTCTACTTTGTACTCATTGTTGGTAATAACAGGAAAAGTGCTTACACTGCTTGGTATTAACAGTTACTGCATCTTAAAATCTTATTTTCTTGAATAAAAAGACAAATCTGTACACCAGGTGAAGTAATTTCCCTTGTGTTCAGACAGATCAGGTCACTGATATGGACTGATTTATGAACATTATTGAAACGGGTGGATTTGCTATAGAAACAGCTGAAACAGGAAGATGTTTGACAAGTTTTTCCAACTGTTCTGAAAATGCGAGAATTATTTTAGGTGTCTGCATTTGATTACATGGCTGCGTTTAGAGATTTATATCATATTTGTTGTGTAGCTAAATCTTTGACTAATAAAAGAAAATCAGTACCCAGTGTGAAAATGCACAATAATAATGCTTTAGAAAAATTCACTCTGCCTGCAACAAAATATGTGAGGACATGCATGAACTCCTGCCAATTACAAAGATGGTCTTGTTTCAGTGAATGTACCAAGTATCTTAGCAACAGGATTTAAACCTCACTGTCTGCGGCTTCATGCCATAACCTCAAAGCAATGATTCCCTGCCCTTTTTTTTTTTCAAATTTTCACCAGATTGCCATATTACAGCTACATGTGCTCAGTTAGTGATCTTTATTTAATAAGGTGTGGTGCAACGATTGAAGATTTGCTTTGTGTCATGAATGGACACATTAAGAATTTGATTGAAGTTAAGACCTCACCTTGTTTGAACGTCTTTTTTTCCTCCCTCCCTCCCTCTCTCCCTTTTTTTTTTTTTGGTCAGAGATTGACAGGAGTCCTGCACACCCTGATTAAAGCCATGTTTCAGGCTCATCTTTGAACTGAGGAAATCAGAAATGGCTGCTGGAATCCTCAATATAGGACGTGTCATTTGGAGTCAAATAGAATGCAAATTACTTGTACAATTGAAATGTCAACTTAAACATGCTGTGTGCCTGACCTGTGGCTACCCAAAGAAGTCATTTAAAGTCATTTCGTTGATTCAGAGTTTCACTAATCCTTTTTCATTTCCTTATAGTCTCAGAGGTTACAGGAATAACTAGGAGGAGGGTGGATGTAGTGGCGGCGGCGGCGGGGGTGGTGGTGGTGGTGGTGGTGGTGGTGGTGGGCTGACACATCTGGGAATCAGGTTGATTTCCGCCTTCGTCTGGCTGGAAGAATAAGGTCTGTCGTGATTTGTCTTCTTATTTCTTTGCTCAAAAATAAATAAATGAAATACAAAATGCACACCAATTTTGAAAAGGCTTTGCCTTTTTAAATGGTAGACTGCCTGACTCAGGAGTTTGTGGAAAAAAATTCAGTTAAGGTAAAAAAATTATGTAGCGACATTTTTATTGATGCAATTTCTCAATTTATATACGTAATTACATATTTTATATTTCAGATGAGTTTCTCTCAGATGTTTTGATTGTTCAAAAATTTTCTTCTTTTCTCTTCATTTCTGTAATATAACAAACAAAACCTTTATAAAATATGCGTAGAGGAGAAGGCAATGAAATGTCAAGATGTGCTCGTTTTATGTCGGGTCAGTCAGTCACCAGCTAAGATATAAAAGGTATTAAAATGAAGTGATCAGAGAGATGGATAGATGTGTCTCCATGGAGGCCGTGTCCATGTTATGGTCTGGTGATTTTATTCTCATACATGTTGATATGTCTTCTTTGATTTACTTTCTTCACACCTAAAGACAAAATCTTAAGTTTTTTAAATAGTAAACCTTTGTATAGATCATTATTCTACTTCATATACAGGTTTTATAATGCAAAATTATGTAATGTAATTGTCATTGTGAGAGCATTTCATAAACATCCCAGGCTTGTTTGCTCCCTACCAAATTCCCTGGTGGCTAGCACAATGAATTTGATTAGTAATGCCACATCCATCATCTGATTCGATCACATATGAAAGGATCCATTCCGATGGCACGCCATATATCTGCCTCCATTGAAATGTATAAATTGTTACTGCTTAATAAAATAGGTGAAATCGCTCCAAAGGGGGCCTGAGACGGTGGCAATGTGTGAGGATATTCATGATTTACGCACACACAGTAAGAGTCCCAATGTAAACTTCAGCCGTGCACATGCACAAACATCCATCCTAGGACATTTACCTTTCGCCCTCATTGTCTCCATCTCATTGACACACAGCCATCAATTTCTGCTGCATTCCGCACTGGATCGTCTTTAAGGTCGATTTGATGTGTCCAAGCGGTGGCCTGATGCACTGTCCCCCTCCTCTCCTCCTTTAAATTGCCTCCCCCAGGGGAGTGCTTGTGTTTGCTCCTGGTGAGGGCCTTTGGCCGTGCTGTTAATTTATAAGAGAGATAAAATGCTTTCTCGAATTGTGCTGGACCGCAGCACGCCATATTGTTTTGGTGCTCTGTGATGAAGTGCAACAACAAAGTGAAGATAGTAACAGCAGTGTGGGTAATATTATCAAAGACTTATTTTGTGAAAAGTTACGTAGGAAGATTGATACTGCTTTCACAACAAAAATATAAATGCAATACTTGTTTTCACTCTTGATATTTCGCAAGTTGAAGTAACAGATTTAAGGCGTATGTATAAATCCGTGTCAGTGAGCCATTCACCTTTGCCAACCTAATCCATCCACCTGACAGGTGTGGCACATCAAGATGCTGATTAAATTGCATGATTACTGCACAGGTGTGCCCTGGACTGGTCACAATCAAAGGCCAATCAAAAATGTGCAGTTGTATCCTGCAACACTCACATCTCACAATCTTAGATATTTCACATCAACTCAAGAAAAATGGGAGCAAAAACAAAAGTGCTGCGTTTATATTTTTATTGAGTGTATGTGTTCTCGAGTAAAAATTGCATTTTGTTACTTTTGCACTGGGAGAGGCTGGGTACATCCCTCTATTATGTACTCTTTGAAAAGAAAACTGGCTTCTGGCTGCAGGTAAAAAAATTTTTTTACTGACTCTTGTCATTCTTCTCATCAAACTCTTTGCACCAAAGTGAACAAAGTTTCTCAAAATGTTGAAATATCGCTTTAAATGTGCCTGCTGCAAAATCCTATAAATATTAAGAGATATTATTCAGATCTGCTCGTCGAGTAAACACAATGGTGTGTGGATCCTTGTAATTTCATATATTTTATTCAACTTGCAAACAGCCACAACTAGGAAAATTCAGGACAAGACAGAACCTAAGACTCTACGCTTGGAGACAAACACCCATTAATAGCACATTTTAAGCATTTTTGTTTCGTAGGATATACATTTATAAATGTCTATTATCTGACATCAAAAACAAGTTGTTTTGTTTAACTGCCCTTCACAGACTTTTATTGATACAAGATGAACTGCTTGCCCATTTTTCACCCGCTGGAAGGCAAAAGTAATAAAGTATTCTCATGAAATGTCCTGGTGTCTCAGGCATCACGTCTTCACCTCTAGGAGCTCCTGCACCTTTTTGCAGTGTTCTCAGAAACAAGATAGCTGTGATTTCAGATTACAGACTTTTCTGTCATGTTCCTGCTGGGCTGCAGAGAGCTCCTGCCACCTTATTGTGATTCTTAAGTGTTGCATCTTCAGGGAGCCATTGAGGGCCCCAGCTGCCAAGTAACAGTGAGAGAGGCCATTTGTCTTAGCCTGCTCATCTTCAGCTGAGCACCTCCCAACACCACCCTCCATGCAGCCTGGAAAAAGAGAAAGAAAAGTAGAATAAATGTGGAAATAAGTCAGGAGCCGCTGACATTCATGAGCACAGAATGAGTCTACATTTTTATGTTGGGTCTGAATAAAAGATATAAAGGCTTGTTAAAGTGGATGTTTTACTGGAGCAGCACATACGTCATGCATTGTCTGGCAAAAAAAAGGGAGAGAACTGGTTCTGATCTGCCCGTCATATGGATCGTGTTATCACTTGTTAGAGTGGTGGTACGTTGGATGCTCTGATCTTTATGGACGTGTTGAATGACAGATGTGATGCACTGATTATATGTGAGGCGTTTCTGTCTTTGTTTTCTGTTTAAACTCATTGTAAGACAGCTGAACTGTAGCTGTGCTTGCTGAGTCTGTTTACAGTGCTAGTTTCATAAATAGTTAACTTTAACATCCTTTTTTGACAATTGTTACCATTTTCAGTTTTCATTTTCACTACAAGCTGAATGCAGACAAAATATCTGCACACTATACTGATGGCTTCAACTAGATTTCATTTAACAGACTTCTGTCAGACACGGATTCTTCTGTTTTTCTAAACCATAATCGGAAAAAGTGTTTTTGGATTTGTGCCCTCTATGTTCTGTGTGTCTTTGTGTTTTCAGTATTTGTTTCTAACGTGCAGTGTGGCAGAAGTAGTTGTGCAACGCGCCGTTTAAAGGTTTACATATGCTCAAGTAAATAATAACACATCAACATGGATTTCAGCAGTTTAGAAATTCTGCAAAGAGAAATCTGCATTTCTGCTGATTATTTGAAAACTATTTTTTGGTTTTTATTTCTCCACTGTCTCTTCTGGCCTTTTGCATCTTTAATAAGAACTATTCTCTTGATTTTGATCCTTCTCGATATGGATACACCGATCCCGCTTTTCTTAATTTGATATGGATTCAAAATTCTCAGTTCAGGGCTGATACAGCGTACCAATTTAGCATCGGTGCCATCTTTTTTCCACATCACACATCTGTGTATCTCATTATGTAGAACTCATTGGAAGTGTTTATAGGTAAAGTAACATATTTTTTTACAAATGTATTTAACACCAGCCATGGTTGTGGCGAAACACACTGAGTCAATGAATGTAACAACTAGTGGACACAATGAACTTTATAATTTCATCCAAAATGAAACTGTACTTAATGTGAGATGGTGACATGTAATGGCGTTGCTAACCTGGCATATACAATAGGACTTTGAACACCCTCCACTACTAAAATGCCTGTAATCATTATTTTTCTTATAATTTTCATGGTTCTCTCCTCTGCAGTGTCAAACGCCCATAAAAAAAAAAAAAATCTGAAATACTTTGAGATTCCCAGCAGCTACAATATATAAATATTTTAATGTAATGCGATGTTGTCAGTAGATTCAACATATATCCATCGCCTGGCAGCACCAATTACTCGTTTATAACCTTTGAGTATTTCAGAAGATGTTCGCAGTAAAGACATCATCACCGACTAATCTGTCTTAATACAATAAATTAGAATCCGTCATATCCAAAACAAACCGAACTGTCAAACTCGTCGGCCATCCTTCGCTCTGTTCCTCAGTATGACCTTTTCTTTTTCATGCTGAACTATCAGAGGTAATAAAAGCTTCAAAGTCAGATGCTAAATGTGTTTAGATTTTAATTATCACACTGATCCTCTTGGCAAATAACAGTACCAATCAATACAGGCTACTGGGAAATATTCCATTGTGAATGCATAGTGGGGATTATCGCCATCGCCATCATTGTCATCGTCAATTGAAAAATCAAATTACTGCTGATGATGAGTGGATCATGCTGTGGGAGATGTGACAGATGGATGTGGATGTGAGGAAATGTAGAATGAAATGCTATAAGATCTTTGACTTTGTGATTCAGTGTTTGCTCTTTGTTCTACCTTTTTGTTCGGTGTTGAAGGTATAAAGATTTCTCTGTGTTTTCGTATAGAACACAGACAGAGTTATTGGACTGAGGAAGCATCAGGGAAATACACAATACTTTATCGTTTCCTCCTTGACAAAGTCTGACATGTTTCTTCCTTTATAATTGTGTAAGAATGTGCTTGGTAAACCAAACCAAATAAATTCCCTTTCACTGGACAACAGATGAGAAATTCAACATTCGACCGATTAGTTATTGGGCAGGTTATTTTTTACGCCTTTTCTGAAAACTTCATGAATCTACTTTATAGTCTTTATGACACAATTTTCACATTCCTTCTCACAAAAAAAAGGGGAGTACTGATATCAGGAATTCTGCATAAACCCTAAATACATCCAATGACAACATTTTAAAAATGACTTCTCACAACCTCTGGCAACTGGAGTATGGTTGAGCAAACCGGTATTGCAGCAAAATGTGAAATAGACACACTTTGCGTTAGCCAGGCGTGAAAGTTACACGTTTTCCTGTAGTGGCTGAAAATGAAACCTACTGCTTGCATACAGTCATGAGATTTAAAGGAAAGTGAAACGTATAGATTTTGTTGCCTCTGTTGCAGGACCTTGGTCACGTGACATTTATGTGCGTGTAAGTTTCACGCTTTCAAAACGGCCAAAGCGTGGCTATTTCGCATTTTGCTTTAGCGTGTCTATTTCACGCTTTGTCGTGAGACTGTGGAAAGATCATGAATGTGGCAAACAAGAGGTTAGGCTGCGAAAACAGTTATTTAGGGATGGTGAAATGTTTTTAAAATATATATTTTATGTGCTACATGTCCTTCTTTTTACATCCTTGCGTTCTGCTTTAGCTTGTGACACAAAAGACATTTGTTGTCTTCCAATTGAGCTATGTATATTATGCACTGGCTCCGCTCTCTGGGGCTGGTATCTATCACAGCTACCCCTGGAAAAGAGTCTTAAAATGAACGTGTAAAAACAGATAAATGGGCTGTTTTCTTTTATTAATCAGCTAAACATGATCGTAGTCTGAGGAAACACCCTTATTGTATATGTAATCTCCACACAAGAGGGCCACAGGTAGCCAGATCAAGGGGTTGGCATCTGAGGAAGTTTGGTAAAGGGGAACTCCATAGATTTCACATTATAAGATTAGCTTTGTTGTCAAGGAGAGTGCCATAAATCCTGAGAAAGCAATTTTACGTGTTGTGGGAAGATAACTTTAAAAATCTGATCTTAACTTGGGTTTAGAGGCGGTAAGCATTGAGAAAAAGGGAACACAGAGTCGGCAAGACATGCATGTTTATCAGTTAGGGTCTGATGAAAGGTTCTATTGAACCGTGTTATTGGAAATATAGAATTCAATGTTTTTAGGGCCTCTACAAGGTACTGAAATTCAGCATATTTCAGCCTGTATTGCCTTAGTCTTGACCATTTCCCTGGAAGTACAATACAAAATCTCTGAAGTATGGTTGTTTTTTTACTTCTCTTCAACAAAATAGTTTGTTACTTGTGACAGACACATTGCTAATTATCAAGAGAGTAAGGAAATAATGTGACATGTTGTGTGCTACATACTCATAGCTGTTGTATTACTTCAAGGCGTAAAGCTATCGTGTGCATCACTCAATTATTTCTCAGTGTACAGCCCTTGTTATGTTTTAATGGAAGGAGCTACGGGGCTATTGAATGTGATAATTTGCCAAACCTGGTTTAATCTTCCTGTATTATATAGTGTTAGTCATACAGAAGCCAGCTGTGGTCAATAAAGTCTCAAAAATAACTCTGAGGGGTAAACCAACATTTAATGTGCTTCTCCAAACATCAACCTCTTGCTGACCTTTTGCCTCTGTGACAAGAGACTAAGTAAACTGCACTTATGCTCTTAAGAAAATTTATAAATGTTGCATGTGCACCGAATGTTGCCTTTGCTAATCAAGCCCAGCCAGAGAAAACAAACTGCCTTTAATTTCAGCTTATGACTTGTGACTTGTGAGAGGTTACCTCTGTAGTTCACCAGAGAGGACACATTCCAGCAAACATACCAGCAACTAAATAAGACAGTCTGTTTGTAATTTGTCCTCTCACCATTGAACTTAGTGGAAAAACTCAACACACTCACCAACAGACAGCAGGATCTGCTCCCTGTGCAGCAGTATTCTACCATGACTGGGTGTTTCTGGAAGCAAAAATCCCGCCACACAATGCCACATGCTGCTGTCCACATTTATAATTTGATGGATCTCATTACAGTGATTTCCCTGCTAGTTTTAAAGTTATAATTTATGAAAGAACCCAGTATCATGGCAAAGCGTGAAATAGGCACGCCCGTCCACCACCGCAAAACTTGAGATAGCCACACTTTGGCCTCTGTAGGCTTGGAAGTTGCACGTTTTGTAAGCGTATAACTTACACAGACGTGAATGTCATGTGAGGCGAGATCATGTGACCAAGGTCCTGAAGGAGGAGACAACGTTTTCCTTGAGTTGTTTTTTGTTGCTTAATCCCAACCATCTGCTTATTTAGTAACCCCAACCATGTGTTGTAGCAAAAAGTTGACTTTTCCTGTAAATCACATAGCCCAAAGCGTGCAGTAGGTTTAATTTCCGTCCGCTACAGAGAAATGTGTAACTTTCATGCCTAAAGAAGCCAAAGCGTGTCCATCTCACGTTTTGCTATAGTGGGCAGTTGTGTTTATTTCACACTTTGGCATAATACCGGGTTGTATGAAATGCAATCACCAATAACAATGCCCTATATACAACCCTTCTCTGCTGAATTTACACATCCCGAGATGGGTGGGATTTGTTGTTATACCAAAGCCCTTTCAAGTTGTTGTTAAAATGAACAACAACTACTTCCTGATATTATCTTTGACAGTGATTAAGTGTCCCATCACTAAATGTCAGCCCCTCCTGTTTGTACAGGATATCTAAACCACACCAAACCCGCCCATCCCTCGTATAAACAACAGGTAATTATGGGACACTAGCCTGAGTCAAAGCCCTAAATATACAGTTAGGTAGGAGAAATTCTCTCAAGCTTCATATTCACAGACATACTCACTAAGCCCAACAAAGTAAGGACGAGATTCCTCTTTCCTGACGGAGTAATCCATTAATTTCTCATTCCCTCTTTGCATTGCCCGGTGGCATGTCTAGTCTCGGTGATTTCTTTTACCTCCAACAGAGCTTTGGGAAAACACGAAACTCACCTTCTCATGCTGCCTTCGCCTTTAGCTACAGTCTGAGGTTAGTCATTTTAGGCAGGTTTTATTGTTGTTTTAAAATGAAAAAAAATAAACACATCATGTGATCGTGGACATGCAAACCTTGGGAGGAGACGGTGGTGCAAAGATGCAAGCAATGCTGTCCAAACACAGGTCATTTGTATCTGTGTGCATAGAAGGGATGCATTCTAAAGTATCTTATCTTTATCTAAAGTTTTCTAAAGTAAAATGAGTTCCATTTTTTTAAATTTAAAGAATCAAGAAATCTGTTAGTCACTGGCTGTTTCAGAAACTGAGGTAATTAGCTGAGTACTTTTCCTATTACCACACATTTGAATTACTTACTTTTGTGCATGAATATTTGGGATTTTCTTGACCTGAATCATTTACCCAATTAGAAGTTTGGCGTGTCTAAGCTACTGTCACAACAAAGAAATTTGGAGAGTGAATTATTTAAACAGCAATTAAAGTGAAAATAAGATTTAATAATACACAATTTACAGCTCAAAACTTTTGTATCCCAACAAATTATTTTTTCATTCGCTTACTTATTGCAACTCGGGCTCAAAGCAAGTCATTTGCATATTTTCTATATTTTTCTATTAACTTTCTAAAACAGACCCATTTCTTTTATGCCATGCATCCTGTAAACTGCAGGCACCATAACTCTTAAAGCAGAAAACACAACTTGTGAACGTACGAAAGTCTAAAATTAATTTCATCGCATAAATCTCCATCTACACTACATCATTGACTTTTTGTTTATACGTATTATATCTTTTGTGACATGTACAACAATCTCACACAAACGCACAGTATGTTAATGATAACTTGCTGGATGATCTCTGTAGGTTTCAGGTTATGCTTCATTCAGAATTAATGTACTCTGATGCTCGTTTGAAAGGAGAATACATCTAAATTACAGAATAATGGCCATAACTCATAGTTTTAGCCATTATTGTAGTCGGCCTCTAAGGGTTTCACTGCTCAAAGGAAACTAAGAGCAGACGCACAACCCCAGCAAAGCAGAACATCTGACCCCCTCCTTGGACATGAGTGATCACGTAGTGGCTAAAAAGTTAAAGAAGTTACATTTTTCATCATTTTATTTGATGCTTGTGCTGAAAGCCAAAAGCACTGCGTGTGTTGTGGCTTCATGCTAGCTACTTTCGGGTTCTCGTCCCTCCCCGACCCGAAAGAGTTTGGTCCACATCAAAGCCTCGAACACATCTGGTTCTTAGTATCGGCGAGAGGGCAGGTGGACGCAAGGGGTCTTCATTTTGGCAGCAGGGGGATGTCAGAGGGTAGCGAGGGGTTAGTGGCAACACTGAAATGCTCACCACACTTCAGGGAGATTAATAAGAGTTTATAGAGGAACAGGTTTGTCATTTCCTGGATGAGTGTTGGGAAATTAGGCTGACCATAAATCTCAGTAGGTTTAGTCATGCTGTTCTGGCTTTTATCAGGTTCATACAAATTGAAATAACTGCAGCCATGCAATCATTTTGTGTCGTACAATTGCCTGCTCCAGTTCATTAGTTTAATTAGTGCTCAGAAGGAGGTGTTCAAAGACTTTTCTTGCCCTCCGGTTGATACTGCATCTTTTTTTTTTTTTTTAGATGGTATTACTATTTCAATATCACATATTTTAGAAGAAACACATACAAGATCTGACCAGTAACACTGCTGCTTCCAACTGGGGCTAACTTACTGCAACTTGCCGTGTGTCATGAGCAAACTTGTGAATTATTTTATTATTTCAGTAAAACAAAGCTGAAGTCAGAAGGACGGATAGCTTCTGGAACATACCGTGCAGTCTGTGAATGATTTATTGTCTTCATGTTTTCCTTGGCTCTGCGCTGTATAACAAATGAAAGAGTTACTGTACAGTTATAATGTCAGACTTTAGTTTTATACATGTTTGTGTGTGTTCACATCTGTATTGTGTGACCAGTGTTAGATTTGTGAGTACCCCCAAACATATAGGTCCCCAAAGACAATCAGATTCTTACTGTGAAGAATGGGGTGTTACATGATCATGAAATTTCACTGCCAAAGTCAGAACAGATTTAGGGATTTCTATATTTCTGTTTTTCTTTGTGCTTTTTCCTATTTTGAGGTTGGCAGATCTCAAAATATGATGACAGTTTAATGCTTATGTTGCCAGTTCACTGTCAATCAAATCGAATCAAACCACATCCACAAAGTCGTCACGAAGTAGATGAAGTTTACACTCTTATTATATATTACCTTTCACAGTAAATTTTCAGGCTGAAAATCAGCACATTAACTTTCTTATTAGTAACATTTCAACTCAAATGTGCTGGAACAAAAATAATAAATAAACATTGTCACAGTCATTTCCCAGTCTGGCAGGTTAAAATATTTTCAGATTGTATTGTTAAATGTCTTGGCTTGAAAACAGATTCATTGCGGGTAAGTTGTTTGATCATCAAATTGAACATCTACTTCCTAAGAAGTCCTCACAGACACGTACTGAAAACTGCACGCGACAACTCGGAATGACAGCGAAGCGTGTAATTGACACGCTCGTCCACTAAGGCAAAATGTCTCATTCTCACGCCTAGAAAACATCAGGCGTAGCTACCACATATTTTGCTTTTGTGAGGTGTGTCTATTATACGCAGCTCTTTATAGGAAAATGAAACCAAGGGAGTCGTTTCGACCAGGTGCTTTCGAGGAAAACGAAAGAACCACGTGGTTAGGCTTCAGAACAAAAACTAAGTCGCGGGACGTCACATGACGAGACATGCTTATATTTATGTGCGTGTTATTCTCACGCCCAGACAGCATTAGGCGTAGCTATTGCACATTTTGCTTTAGGGTGCCTATTACAGGCTTTTCCATGATACTGGGCTACATGTAGTGCGTTTTATGGCTCAAGTTTGAGGAATTTGCAGATCGTGGAGCAATATACACTTGCTCTCAACTTAAAAAGGTAAAAATTCAAATTGAAACATAACTAGTAAAGCAACGTGCCTCTCTCTTTTCATCTTTACTGTTCCTCTCCTTTAGCGATAAGTGCACATGTAAATGATGTTTAAGGTAATTTGAGGTTTTGTGATTTTGTTTTTGTAAAACTGAGACAAAATAAGCATGCATGCATGCACACACACGCGCACACACACGCACGCACGCACGCACACACACACACACACACACACACACACACACACACACACACACACACACACACACACACACACTTAGAAAGGGAGACAGAATGTGTGTCCATGTGTATATGCTGGTGCATATAACCTCTGCAACCATGGCCAAGTCATCCTGTGGAAGATTGCTGGCAGGCCCGGGGTCAGGGGTCGCCCCTCTGAGGGAATTGTCCCTTTAAAAGGTTATCTGGGGCTCAGTTTGGAGCTATGATGTGATTTCAGTTTGTAATTGTGTATGATTGAAATAATATATAATATCAAACAAGCTCTGAAGGTCATCTTTTTCCCATGGTTCCATTTTTTTTCACCTCTTAGAAAAATTCTCCAAATGTGTGACTTGTCTGGCAAATCCATTAGCAATCAGAATCTTAAAAACAAGTAACTCTAGGAATTCAAGACATACAAAGGAACTCTTCTGCTACAGCAAAAGACACAACATACCATTCCTGTAAATTTCATCTCCTTTATCTGAAATGTAAATATACTTATGACAAGGCGTTATTTGTACAGTTTGTCCTCAGATGTGAAAATCCCCAATCGTTTAAATATAAAAAAAAAAAAAGGACATTCATTTTTTTGTTCTTTGCCTTTTCTTCCATTGCCTGTTTGTTGGTTATTCCTGATTAGAAAGGATCTCCATCTGCCTGTCTGGAGCTTGTAAGCCTGCTCAGATCTCCGCTTCTTGTTGGGCGAAAGCTCAGTTAAATCCGTGCAAGCCTAATGTTTATCCGATGTGAAAATAATTACTCAAAAGTGTTTTTCTTAATCCTGATAATTAGAGCACGAAAAGGAAGATCAGTGTCACTGTATATCACGGGGGCCTGGCAATTGACTTCCTGGTCGCTGCAAGTTTCAGGTGAAGATGGGAGCGGATAAAGGTTAGATTAGGCCTAATCCAGAGCAGCAGCAGCCCTTAATCTGTTATGATACAAGGATGATCACTTAAAAAGGTCTGGATCCAGGGCTCTGCCTCCTGGTTGGGCAAGAGAAGGCTCGACTGGGACCCGTCTTAAAACCTGCTTAGCGGCACGGTGGCGCCAGCAGCTGTGAGCACTTGTGGACGGCCGTGGTTACAGAGCGAGAGAAAGAAAGGAAGAGAGCGACAGAGGAAGACATCTCAATATCATCCCACGCCTGGGTTTCCCCATCGAGGGCAGGACAGGGATCAGGGGGAGAAACCTGTTTTTGGCCAGTAATCTCAAAATCAACAAGCAGGTTTGAGTCCAGGGCTATGATTTCTGTGTGGCACATCAGAGATCTGCAAAATGAAGCCCAGAGCGGCATTAAGGGCCCAAATGGAAAGCAGCTCATCTTGTTAGCGCCAGGGAGGCAGGAGACTAGCGACCCGGTGATATTGGACGGAACAGGAGTTCAGTCATCTCTCCAGATCGTATTACCAAACTCCGGCTGGATAGCAGTGTGAGCAAAGGGGTGGGGGGGAGGATTAGGCGAGTGAATCTGCGTGGCTCGGTGAATTAGGGTGGGAAAAGATGGCAGCGTGGCATGTTGTGTGGTTGGCATCTTCGAATATGCTGAATGAGAGGCTGTGGATTCCTGCGGATGCAGATGCCAAGTAGGGCAATGATGTTGACATAGTGACACATGAAGTCCTCAGATGTTTTCTTTTTGTCAAGTAAAATGTTTGGATGGTAAACATTTTAAAGAACACACACTCATACACAGTTTACAGGATCATTAACAGACTTCTTTGTTTTAAACAGGGTACCAAAGTAAAAGTGTTTAATAGCATCACTAATATTCAAAATTATGTCTGACTTACAGATTCATCTTTTTTAAACATGCTCCAAAAAGGTAGATCTTTTTTTTTTTTTTTAAAGAAAGCAAATTGTTCCAAGTGCAAAAAGCCTAAAAGAAACAAAAGAAACTAGTTTCCCATGTCCTCCCATGATACAAATATAATAACACATTGAATGTTAAGTCATGATCATTACTTGAGCAGGTTATCGGATATTGGAGTGTCACCAGTAATTACTTGCATATTTACCAGGCTGTTTTATATGATGTAAACAGATGGAATCAATTTACGCATATGTTTATTGACTTTTTTTTTAAAAACCAGTCTATCGATTGTCACAGAAATAACTCGACACCCAGTTGCCTAAAAGACCTTCATTATCTCACTTGCTGTGTTTTAACAACGTGACAGTTGAAATGCCATTTTGTTTTACTGCTCGTGACTATCGCACATGTCAACAACACGCCAGTGTTTATTTTGTTGCCACCAAACTGGACTAATAGTTGGGAGCTATTGATCATTGGTAATTGGGATGTGACAGATCACTCGGCCGAGGATGACATTCAGATCAAAGTTAAACAAGCTGATGAATTCTCCAACTTTAATCACCCAATTTATATTCACTAATATGAGTCACATCCTATTCAAATGGCCTCCTTATTATTATTGGTGTCAAATTGTATTGGATGTGCAGCCTATAATGTTACACAGATGTTACACAATGTCCTATAGTCCAGTGAAATGTGATGAATGTATGGGCGGCAATCAGCAGCTAAATCCTTTAATTATCAATTCAATGACTCTCATCATAACTCGGCACATAATGTCATCCATGTTGTATACAATTAGAAGAAAACATTAGTCAGTCAGAAACCTCATATCTTTATAAGGTCCTTATTTTGGCAACAGATCTAATGGTTTCAATGTAACTTCAGCATCATGCACAAGTTTAACTACATCATCTTTCAATTTAAGAGGAAAATAATTATAATTACAAGAGCTACAGTGACATGAAAGTAACTTGCCTCAAAGGGGGAAAAAAAAAAAAAAAAAAAAGCTTTTTTTTTTTTTCTTTAATATTAAATGAGTTCATTGCCAAAGTCAGTATTGAACATTTTTCTTCCCACATGACACATTTGAAATATTACGTTGCAGTTCTTCCAAGTGACGTAAAAGCAACTGTTGCTCATCAGTGATGATGTGTATGATCATTTTTGTTTTGTGTGCCAATAATAAGGTTAAAACTACTAATAGAATGAATATGAGCCACATTTTAGAATGAAATGAGTAAAATATTTGTCTTTTAATTTTTACAAATGCTCTCATAGGGCATTCATATCATATTTCCTCCAATAGAAATACACACAATAATGTAAATCTGTGTACAAAATCAACAAAATGAGCTTTTCACCTGACAAAATCAAAATAGGAGCATCACACTTAATAATAATTTGGATTATCCATTTCACGGAACCGCAGGCAGCGGTACATACATTTAAAGGTACGAGACTGTACACAACTGGTGGGTACAGCCTCTCCCGTGAGGTCATAACAGAGGAATTAAGGCCCTCAATATCTTCTTATTTCCTGGAGGACGTAGATATATATTTTTTGTGGCACTATGGTAATTTTCTATAATTAAGAATCTAATCAAAGCATATGCTAAACCGAGCTTTTAATAAACACAGGAGCTACTGCTGACAGAGGACAGGGAGCTGTTGGGTTACGTGAATGTTATTAGATTTCTGCATGTAATAAAAAAAAAAAAAGGGCATGAAGAAGAAGAGGAGGAGGATGATGAAGAGGAAACTTATAGTACCACTGTTATAGACAAAATGTGTTTCCTCTTGTGGAAATACGTTTCAAATCAACCGAAATAGCTAAATTTGTCCAACCAAAAAATAAATAAATTGATATAATAATTGTGACCGGAAATGAAAAATAATTGGTTATATGAAATTATTTGAATCAAGGGTTGACACGAATTGGATAAATAAATACATATTGCTCTCAGTCAGATGCTTAAAACATTTAAAGGTTCGTCTTTTTGCCACATTGTTTACGTCAGATTATTGCCGAGCTGTTGTAAAAAAAAAAAAAAATCTTCATAATGGAGTCTAATTATATTCGGGCTACTTCTTGCTGATTTACCGGGGGTGACTCTGGTGATCACAGGAGGGCATGTGCAATCTCTTTTGTCTGGATATAAAAGAATAAATATCCTGCTAAATCCAGAGTGCTCGCAGGGCCGGGCTAAAGCTGCCGCTCAGTATTCACCACTGTGTCTCTCTTTGCTCTTTGGTTCCACCATCCTGGAACTTTCCTCCTTTTTTTTTTTTTTTTTTTTTTTTTTTGCCTCTCTCGCAGGAGATGGAGCAGAGGGGGAAGGCGGGGGGTGGGGGGGGCAGCTAGGGAGGGAGAAAAAATGAATTGGGGTTTGGCGTTTGATGTGTTGATTGGGAGAGGAGCGAAGGACAGCAGCTGCACTCGGAAGCCTCCCCGGGGAGACCAGGCTTGATAGCTAAATGAAGACCTCTAGTGCTTTCTTGTTAGCCACGATGGATCCTGCACCCAGATGAAGCACAATTAGTCAATGGCGGCGGCTTTAGGTGTCCACCGATCACAAGGCACTAGTCGGTGCCTTCTCAGGGGCGAAGCCATAGGCAGTCAGTGCCCCCGGGCTGTGTCCTCGCCCCGCTGGCCTTTTTTCGGGCCTCTTTACCACTACAGAGGAGAGAACAGAAATCCCGAGCTGAGAAGGGGCTGCAGATATCTCTCGTCAAATGATCCCTCTGGCATTTCAGATACAGCTGTGCACATCTGATTAGTGCGAGGCGGGCATGGTCCAGTTTGGCTAAGAAGTGCTTTCTCTTAGATCTCAGTGGCTTTCTCATCTGACACATAAAAAAGAAAAAAAAGGGAAAAAATTCTCAATAGAGTTGCAGTTTGCCCATCAGTCAGCTATTAAATCCCTCATGTCTGTGCAAGCCCACTGGCATACTGACAAGAGAGAGCTGATTGCTGCTCGGTCTTATGTTTAAGAGAAGCCGAATTTGTACTCTGTATCAAGTCACTTGGAAATAAACCTCGTCTTTGGCTGTCAGTTCTTGTTGCTATTCATGTTTTTTTTTTGTTGTTGCCATTTTTCCCATATTTCATCCACCAGACAAAACAAACCAGACCAGCCAATTAAGACTGTAACAAAACCTGTTTGCCTTGTGTCTATGTTTTACCGGTGCTCCAGCCCACCCTCGGCGTGTCCTCCTACCTTGGCTGCTCGCTGCTAATGCCACTGGAGCAATGCAACATGGGGAAGTTTGTGCCACTGCATGATGAAGCGTTCTATTTATATTAAAATGAGGGAGCTCCTCCGGGAGATATAGAGGGGAATGGAACAACAAACATGGAGCTTTAGAGACGAAGGGGAAGGGAAAGTGTGTGTGTGTGTTTGTGTGTGTGTGTGTGTGTGGTGGTGGTGGTGGTGTGGGGGGGGGGGGGGTTGACAGCAAAACGGCAACTCCTCCATACAAAGTGGCCCTAAGGACCTAAGGAAGAGTTATAATATGAATGGTGGCATCTTGGAGGGCCTTGTGGGTGTAGCGCGTACACTCTGCCATAAAACAACACCCACGGTAATAAAGTAAACCCGTAAATCCACGCCCCACGCCACACTATCCCCTTAAATTGTCCTTACTTAGTGTTTTTTTTTTTTTTCCTGTTAATGCATTGACCAATGGTGCCGTAGCTTCGGCTGACCTGTGATAGATTGTGGAGTCGTCATCTGTTTGTTGTAGTACTTGTCAAAGCTTGTATTTGTTAGAATATTGACTGATGTCATTCATGTTTTTTCCTCCCAGAAGACAAATGACACCTCACAGGATTGTGTGGAGGCGAGAAACTATTGCGGCTTGTCATCGTTCAATGAGGATGTTATTATATTCAGTGGATCAGTTTGAAATTGCATATAGATAGATAGACAGACAGACAGACAGACGGACAGACGGACAGATAGACAGATAGATAGATAGATAGATAGATAGATAGATAGATAGATAGATAGATAGATAGATAGATAGATAGATAGATAGATAGATAGATAGATAGATAGATAGATAGATAGATAGATAGATAGATAGATAGATAGATAGATAGATAGATAGATAGATAGATAGATAGATAGATAGCAGTATTTCTCGTCAATACAACAGTGGCTCATGAAAAAAAGACCATTCCTCACAACATATTGCCCTAATAACCTATATTATCGCTCAGCCATGGTAATAAAGGCCAGTTGGGCAATAACAGCTGGGTTTTCACTCCTCTCCGAGAGCCCGGCGAGGGTGGAGGAGAATGGACGCTGGCCCCGCACTCTGTCTAGTTAATTAAGCTCAGGGGTGAAGGCGTTATTTGTGGGAAAGAATCCAATTATTTTGCCTCTCCACTCCCAAGAAGAGAAGAGGTTTGTGTGGTGATGATGATGATGATGAAGATGATGATGATACCACTCACAGGCAAAGATAGCCACTTCACGACTTAAGAGTTCATTCTTTGTACCTCGCCTGACCCCCCCCCTTTTTTTTTCCTTCCCTCAGATTAGCCAATTCTCATATATAGCCCCCCCCCCCCCTTTGCCTTTTAACTGAAATGGTGATATTCATTTGGTGAAGTGCAAATGTGATTGTTACTGCTTCAGAAAACCCCAAGAAGAAGAAGAAGAAGAACAAAAAAAAATGGTATGTTTCAGTGTGGCTCCTATGTTACTGGTGGGAAATTCTTAAGATGAATGAAGAAGATACCCCTGTTAATTGTAGCTTCAAAGGCAAAGGGGCTTATATGAAACAAAAGAACCAATTAAAATTTTTGAAACCTTAATTGCTACTTTGACATCTAAAAACAGACTGCAATATCCCGGTCTGTCTTGGTGTAATAGATGGCCTTGTTTGAACACAGATTTTTGCATTTCTCCATGCAATTAGTGGCCCTCGGCTGGATCAGGGAAGCCGACTCTGAAACTTAAACAAATGTAGCTTTTTTCCCCCCAAGATATAACTTACTTAAGGAGGACCTCGAACGCTGCTTCAAAGCAGTAATTACACAGATTTTCTTCATGACATTAGATCTAAATTATGTGTTTTATTTTGACAGACTAACAGACATTTTACACTTGTGTTAAAGTTGGATTCCTGTAGTGTTGTTGTTGTTTGGCTTGGTGTTTAGCAGTCATTGGTGTGCTGGTTTTGCCTTCCATTACCCAGGTGTCACTTGACAAATCAACCATTCGGTCTTTATTTACTTGTATTTTGTAGTCTGTACCCTTTTCACGGTATGTTCTACCATTATGGATATTAATATTCCCACTAGCTACCCCAGACTTTTTTTGTTTGACTTTGACAGAAACATTAACCATGCCAGCGTCAGTTATTTTCCAACGGGTCAGTTGAGAGTCTGCCTGTAGCTTCTGGGCTCCTAGCCGGTGAAATCGCCTTTCTGATCTAACCTAAACTTTTCAGATAAGAAATTAAACTGGCTTATTGTTCATCTTTGAGATAAGATATACACTATAGATTCAATATTGTTTTTATTGTTGATACAGTCCAGTTGTCCAAGTTTGTGCGAAAAGATTGAATGAATGGGATGTATGTGACTGATGAGAGGCAGTGATAACACACACACACACACACACACACACACACACACACACACACACACACACACACACACACACACACACACACATGAATACAAGATGCCCAAATGTGTAAATCGGAAAGGAAGTGTTTAAATATTCATGCAGGGAATAATTTGATTTGGTGTTGCAATGCAGTTTGTATATTAAGTCTACAGTTGGCCTGAATTTGGACCGATACAGATCTCCATTATGAGTTTAAAAAAATAAATAAGTGAAAATCACCAGACCTAAACAAAGATACATTTTCAACATCCAATCATCCTGATTTGGCCAAAACAAACAATGTCTATTTTAAAAGTAGCTTCTCTCTCGTGCCCTTCAATAATCAGTATTGCGTCTAAACGTCTGAATCGTTTACATGTTTGTGACCAGTCACTTGTGAAATGGTCTCCGTAGCAACTCCGACTGCACTGACTTGCTGAATGACAATAATCTCAACTCGTCCGGGTAGTGCTACTATGAAAAATGTATCTGCCTGTCACGTGTGACACGTTCCCCTAATTGGAGTTTTGTCTCGACAAACCTGAGCGCGTTTGATGTGACTGCCCAGCACGTGTGTTCTCGTGCACATGCAAAGACAACACCGTATCGTTTCACACTTTCACGTCTCCGCTGGGAGACGCAGGTCCCCCCCACACCCCTAATCTGTGCCCGGGAGAGCTCACCCTGTTCTCCCCTCCTGAACTTTGTCTCGGCGTGGGTCACCTCGCCAGGGCCACAGGGGAGGGACCGCCTCAGCCAAGCCCTAATCCAGGGGAGTCGATAGATGCTAGCATGGCTGCAGGCCTCGGCTTCGCACCAGCGCCCCAGGGAGAGCTGCTCATTTCAATAAATGTAAAGTGATGCTGTCCACAAGCAAACATGAAAGCCACACACACACACACACACACACACATGCATTATGACACACACACACACACACACACACACACACACACACACACACACACACACACACACACACACACACACACACACACACACACACATACCCACACATGTGAACCAGAGCTCATATGTACGCAGATGTGATGGAGAATTGGTTGTCCTAGGGGCAAAATATGGAGGAGTGATCCAGTGATGTAGTTAAATGACAGGCAAGCGAGTGGAACATTTGCTCGCTTGATGCTGTCGATGCGTCGCTGCTGCCCCGATAAGACCTTATTTACATTTGTCAGGGCGGAATTGATTTCTTTTTTGCCCTTTACAGACTGCTCAAACTGCAGAGTGGATGTGTCGCACGCCTCCGATAAAGCTGAGAGTGTCTGTCAGAAGTCTTAGTTATAAAACCCCTGGCAACTTTTTTTGTTTTAAAAACAGGTTTGAAAATTAAAAACCCAGATTTCTTTCTTAGATTTGTTTCCCTCGCACACACTGCCATGTGTGCACATCCGAGCCGACAACCTTCACCTTTATCTGTGTGACTGGGACATATGTTGATGTTAACCCCCTGTGGAGAGAAGGCTGGTGCAATATCTGTATGTGTGGATGTAAACCCTTGATATGTGTGTGTGTGTGTGTGTGTGTGTGTGTGTGTGTGTGTGTGTGTGTGTGTGTGTGTGTGTGTGTGTGTGTGTGTGTG
This sequence comes from Brachyistius frenatus, assembly GCF_029030835.1. Classification (NCBI taxonomy): domain Eukaryota; kingdom Metazoa; phylum Chordata; class Actinopteri; family Embiotocidae; genus Brachyistius; species Brachyistius frenatus. Next base: position 1,870,252 of record NW_027210637.1, read on the forward strand.
TGTGTGTGTGTGTGTGTGTGTGTTTTCAGAGGAGGACACAATGAAATGGGTGGCTGAGCGGGCGCCTCCCACCATTAAAGCACTAAATGGGCAGCCGGAGGTCCCAGTGAGTGTGTGAATGAGGAGAGTTCTCCTGGGAGGTTAAGGTCAGCGGGTTTCTGATGGGACTGTATGATTAAGGTCAGGCCCGGCTACTAATGTGACTGTGTGTGGCGTCGAGATGGATGCCAAACTCTTAAGGGTTAAGTTCATGATTTTTTTTTTTTTTTTAATGGGCCGAGGTTAAGATCAGACACTGAAAAAGAAAACACACTAATGTAATTGTCAGAAGTGAGCCGTTCGTTACAGATGAGGAAAAAAGAGGCGATGATACTGTAACAGTCTTCAATGATTGTTATGCATGTGTGCTGAATACTAAACAAAAAAACTACAACTATCAATCTGTTACTAGTGCTAAGTCATTTAATGAGGAACATATGAGCAACAAGTCATTTTACTTTCTGATGATGATCCATGATCTGACTGCATACACATTCAAAGCAGGACTACATGTCTTTAGCATTTATTTGTTTAAAAAAAAAAAAAAAATTACTGAAAGATGCGGGTTTTCTATTTATGATTAGTTTCCCAAGTGGTTGATACATTGTTTGATTGTTTTCAAAGATTTTCCAACATCTTTCTGGTTTCCTACTTTATCTTACCTTATGTAGTCATTTTCTGTCCCATCAACATTCAGTCTTTTACTGATATCTGTCCAAACAAGAAATGTTGCTCTGTTGCTCTTCCTTAAGTTGCTTTCCATTCCCCCCCTCCCCCCGTTATTTAAGGGTTTATCATATCAAATATAATGATTTAATCTTAGTGGGTGACACTTGTATAACAGATTGTGAAGTCTTGTGAAGGCAAATTTACGATTTTGGTCATTGTAAATTAGAATAACTTGACTTGAGTTGATTTGTTAGTCGCAAGTGACAGAAACAAGATCTACGCAGGGTGACATTGCCAAAATTCCTTATTTAGTCTGACCAACAGTCCAGTCCAAAACCAAAGATATTGAATGAATTATTATTCAAAACAGAGGAGAGCAGCCGCGCTGTTGTTTGGTATTATCGCTACTTTAATAGTTATTTATTTGTTTTCTTGTCAATTTAGTTATCATTTAAATGCAATTGGTACAGATTCAGTTGTTCTTTCGTACAATCTTTCAAATGTTAAAAACATAACTTTCTTTTATTTTGCTTCGTGATGTACTTCAATCGAGTGATGACACGGTGACAGCACGAGGTGTCTCTTGGAAATATAAAAACCCAGAAGGATGAAAAATGTCACCTGAAGGCTGGACTATCACCATCAGGCTGTTAGCAGGACTGGGTGCTACTCCTGCACTTCATTAAATTTTAATACCATCTAAACAATGCAATGATATTTTTGACAGATCTGAGAGGGCCACTTCCAATGATACTATCAATAAAACATCATCACGGGATAATGACATCCCTGACGGTCCTCACCTACAGCCAATCCGGTGTAGCAGACGAGCTGGACTGAGTGACAGACGCACGGGAAAATAGATAAATGTGACCTCCAGAACTAAGGGTATTTCACTTATAGCTGCCAGACGGGCCCTGCACCAAAAAAAGTGTTTATTAACAAGTCCCCCCCCCCTAAAAAAATAAATTAGAGGTGGCCCTCCTTGCCTATCTCCTTCAAATCAAACTCTAAAAGATTATTCCACATAATTATACTAAAGGGCAATTGGTTGATATGTGGCAGGGTCGGAGGTCGTGGCCTGGTATAAGCAATCTGTAGGCTTTGGTTGGCAGGCGGTAATACGCAACCAGGCGTCAGCCTCTAACCCTATTCCCCAGGCTGATTGCTACCTGTCACCTCCCTTCAGCTCATGTAAATTGTGTCTGCTTCCTGTGGGAGGGGTGGAGGGAAGGATAAGGATATGTGGATTTTCAGTGGTGTATGTGTGTATGCATTTGTGAATACATGCCTGCCTCTGTGCTGTGTGCTCTCTCTCTGTGTGTGTGCGTACGTACGTGCGTGTGTGTGTGTGTGTGTGTGTGTGTGTGTGTGTGTGTGTGTGTGTGTGTGTGTGTGTGTGTGTGTGTGTGTGTGTGTGCGTGTGTGTAAATGTGTGTAAGTTGGGGCATGTGTCCACTCTCCACCGGTGCTGTCCTGCTGCTGTTGAGCAGTAATGGCTTCTCGGGGCAATCAGAAAGAGACACTTTTCTGGACTCATCTCCTTTAATGGCACGTCCTCCTCAGGCTAAAATTGAACAGTCCTGACATGTCCTAAGGCAAGCGATGAAAATTCAATAATTCAGCTCAGTCAACATCGTGTCTTTTTTTCTCTCTCTCTTTTTTTTTTTTTTGGAGATGCGGAGTGCAATTACGCTGCGCTAACATGACTTCTGGACGTGGCTGTGAGTTTGGGTGTCAGTGTGGGTGTGGTGTTGGTGGGGCGAAAGGTCCTGAGTGACACCTGCAGCACTGTAGTTTTGGAGGCAGGGTGTCACCTTGGTGCTCCCATCCATCTGATACCACAGCCTGTTTAAACCTGTTTAAACCAGAGCACTGCACCAATTAGATAAAAGGACCAGGATCATGGAAAAACTCAGTTGTTTTTTTGTTTTTTTTGGTGCCATTCTGTTTCTGCAGGGTGTTGAAGAAAATAAAGTGATGAAATTGGTTAAAGATTCATTTAAAATACTATTTTACAGTAATATTGTTGGAAGATGGCCTTCTAATACTATGTAAGTAAAATTACAAGTTATTAAGTTATTACAGTCATCTTTATCCAGGTTAAATAGCCACAGATGAAATGGTTGTTCATCTATATATATTTTTTTAACTCAGCATAAGCTGAAACTTTTCATCAATGAATTTATGAACAAAGCAATTACAAGTTCAGAAAATGAATCAGGATTTTTGTATAACTTAAGGAACTGCTCTAAAATAAATCCAAACTTCCGTTCTCCAACAGTTTACCAAGTTCACTTTATTTTAGAAATCTGTTTCCGTAGATAGTCGCAATATAACTTCAGTCTACATAACAAATTACTCCATTCTTTAAAGTAAAATATTTGAAAGATAATTTTACCGTATTGCCAAGAGTATATAATCAGCACAATACTCAAAGTAATAAACCCTTCTCTAGTCATTATGGTTTGAAAACACAGTTTAATGCTGAATAAATAAATTTGAGCACTGTTTTCTATTAAAGGCTCTCTGTTCAATCACTCCACAAAATGTATATAAATTTAATTTATATACCTTCTATTTCATATCAAGAAAAAGCAGACGTATAGATTTGTCACAAAATAATGAAGTGTACACTATGTATGGTTTATAAATTCATATTGATTTTTTTTTCTCTCCGATGTCAAACACAAATGTTTCATTTTCTGAAAGAAAGAAAAAAAAGGACAGGGAGCGAATACATTTGAAATGGAGACGGGCTGTGACAGGGCCATCCCAGCGGTGGTGGTGGGCTGAGGCGGAGATGAATCGGGGGGCCCCTATTTGGCTCTGTCAGTTTTTATATGACATTATTATTCTCCGGGTAATAAATTCTGGCATGTTAAGATCTTCGACAACAGCGACATAAAATTCAATCAATGACGCCTCCTTTCTCCCACCTCCACTCTTCAAGCCCAGCGGCTCGGCCTGCTGATAGTTCCTAAATCAAAGCCAATGGGATTCTGCATAATTGTGCAGCAGCAGTGGCGGCGTGTCGGGTCGCGAGCGGTGGCTGCGTTGGCTTTATGGAGTTAATGTGAATGGCGGTATAAAACGCTGCTTCATAAAACATTACGGCGCTGACATATTGCCAAACAGGGTCCTTGTTTATTTATAACTGCTGTTGCTGCTTGAGTGGAGGCGGTGGTCCATCACGGTGCCGCTGTGGGGCCGAAGATACCTCTCGGCAAAAGAAAAAAAGTCCATATTTCTCAGAAATGGAAAGGGAATTTTAAAGTTGTAAAACAAGTTTGCGGCGCCGAAGACTCCCGAAAACATAAATAAACATGCTTTTCATGTTTTATTGTCTTACAACAGAGCGGTTTAGCTGTTTTGAGTCTTCTTAATTCTTCATGTTGGAGTTTTTTTTTTCCCACAATACTGACTACAATCAATTGAAGCTCCGACACTGATTTCCATCCAGCTAATTACATGGCATGTAAAACTGCAGCGATGACTTGGCATACTTACAGAAACGTAGGTTTTATATTTAGTATTTGTAAAATTTTGGGTGTTCTTTTTGTGTAGAGATGTCTTTTCTCTTTGGCTTAACCAGATTAGAGTTGAATCTTTTTAATAGGCCCTTTGGCTGTTTTTTAATATACATATTTTCTTTCTCCAGAACATACATACCTGTGTAATACTTTTACATACAGCGTATTACATGGATGAACATAATAACAGCGTCGTAATATACCACATTTCTTTTCCCCCAGAATATCAGAATTTATTTTTCTAAATTTTGTGTTTGCTCTCACAGCCTCTTCTCCATCTGTATGCTGCTGCTTGTCTGCCGGCTGATTGCTTTGATTGATCATTATCTGATGGCCTCTTAATTAGAATGCTAATGAGGAGGAGGTTTTCTTCCCTTTTCCGTGCCTTGTCTCCGGAATGAGGCGTAATGGAAATGCAGTAATGGAAATGACACGGGCAACGTGGGATGGATGATCCCCCAGTTAATAATTCCAATCTGTTAATCAATGGCCTGGTCGATTGGCTGCCACGCAGCGCTGCGACACGGAGCCACAAAACCACTTGGTGTCAGCACCCTGGGTGAAAGGGATTGTGGGAGATGACAGTGATTTTGGCATGTGGCTCATCGAGTGCATTGGACAGTGTATTTTCTTCCACAGTATTTTTCCATTCTGTTACTTTATTATCTATAAATGACAGGGATGACAAATGGATTCAGTGTAAATTTTTAATTAGAAATAATTAACATTGTTTCCATAATGTACTCAGACTTTGTAGCTCTGTTCACAAGGTTAGATGAACATAGAAACAAATCCCCCTTCCTTTTTTTTTTTTCAGGCAGTGGTTGTGGGGCACTGGGGGTGGGTTTGTTTGAGATCAGCGTGTGGAACGAAAACGTATTAACAGCATAATAACAAAAGATTATGTTCATCTGGGGCGAGGCCCTCCGTTTTCTCGCCAGGCGCTGACTGTGAAGTCTTTATTCTGTGAGTCGGCAGCACGCTGCACCCTTAAAAAGGTTATTATGTTCCCTCACCGTGGCAGCACCGGCCCACGGAGCTCCAATATTGTGACGGGGGTCGCCTGTACCACATTAGAGCCAATAAATGTGCGTTGGCACTTCCTCAATTTAAAGTAAAGCCCCCTTTCCTTTCTACCTCCCTTCTTCATTCCTAATAGGGTATTCCAGCAACGCATCTAATAAGTTGTGGGATATCTGCTGTGGGATAGGGCTGAATATTTCTATTCTCTCTATCTGCAGTTGTTGCAGTGGGAATTTGCCATCTGCTCATTGTTACTTTGTAAGATATTTTTAACACATTTATTATGATTTCAGCGATTTTCATGAAAAAAAAAAAAAAAAAAAAAAAGTTTACTTTTCTCTTTGACCGATGTTTTAATTCGTAGTCTCCGAAAGTGATCTTTCACTTGACTCCAGCTGTGTGTTTCTGAAGCAATAACAGACAGCAAACATATTTTACTTTCGGTCTTAAAAACTCCAGGTCCAGTGTGCTTATTGTGGCTTTTAAAAGAGTTAAGGTTGGCGAATCTAAACACATTCTAAGCTGGGTTATTCTCTGATGCCTATCATGGGAGCTAATATCAACCTCAGGGATCATCCAAAGCCCACTGGGTCCGCAGAGGACTCCAAATTCATGAGTAAGATACGCATGTGTGTATGTGTGTGCGGGTGAATGTGCGAGCACATGTGTATGAAAGGGACAGAAATAGAGATCTGAAGATATTACGATCACCTGTGAAACGCTAACAACAATAATGCAGGTTTAAACTTGTTTTCTGCAAGCAGAGCGGTTAAAGTGAAGAGCTGAAGGCCATGAATAATTACCCCAACACACGCACACACACACACACACTGACACGCACCTTCACCCTCACATTCGTTACCACATTGAAAGTCTGTAAGTAATGAAGAACATCCTCCAACGGCAGGACAAGCACTTTCAACGACTGATTGGTGATTGATTGCCCACAGAGCACCTCCCTGACGGTCACTATGAGAGGCTTTTTTTCTTTTCATCTTTCTTCCTCCTTACCGAGAAAAAGGGCGAGGGAGAGACAGGGAGATGGAGAAGGAGCATGAATTCATTAAATGTGCCAAACCCTTGCCTCTAAAATTGATCTCTCCTTTTTTTTTTTTTTTTTTTTTTTTTTTTTTTTTTTTTTTGTGCTCGATCTCATCTGTATTCCAGATCCATTCGCAGATGATATCACCTCGATGAAGAGGCAAATGCAACAGAATCATAAATCTCCTTTAAAATATCTCGCTTTAGAACATATGCATGTCTGGTGGGGATGATGGGACTTAATCTAACAAGCCTCCTTTAACAGTTCTGCGATGTTAAAATGTTGGTTTTGCGTGGTAAAAAAAAAAGAGAAAATTCTTCATACAGTAAACACATTTGTTTTGAGCTCATCTCTTTGCATTATTCAGGAGATTTTAAGGGTCAAGCAGAGACTAACCATCTGCCCTCCTCCTCCTACAATTAACATTAATGATAGTTTAAATAGCTCAGCAGAAAAAGGGCTTCAAATTTACTCCCCTGTCTCAGTCAATTAACCAAACGATATATCCCGCCTTCTCCAATTGCCACTTCACAGCAAGAGTGATGTGACACTTCCTTCCTCCGACGATCCGATGGCACAATCCAGCAGCCTTTGGTCAGCACGGCATGTCTTTCTTAAACACGCATTGATTTGAGGAGCCGCCACATTAAACATTAACCGGGGCGCCTCGGCCTCTTGTCATGAACACCAGGGGCAATTAATAGAGCAGTAATGGCGGTGTGGTTGGGGGATGAGGGGGGGGGGGGGGCGCGACAGATCGCTCAGACAGAGCTGAGTGATGAGCGGTCTGTTGCCACCTGTTCGGTGTGGAGGGAAATGAAGTCGGGCCTTGGCACCCCGCTGTGAGACGCTGATTGAAATTTACAAGGCTACACGCACGCCACTGACAGCCATGTCGGATCGGACGCTTTGAGGAGGGCCAGACGTGTAACAACTAAAGCATGCTTCGTGTTTAGGACTGCAGGCACGGGAAAGGGCCTGTCGGAAATGAGCAAAGGACGGAAATAATGTATTAGCGATGCAGCGACCAGTCATAGACTTTGATTAAACATCATGTTTTAGACACAAGGAAAAGGATGTTTGAAGAGATGTTCTCCCTTTTTCATTACAACAAGAATAAAGATAAATCATTTTTTGATATTTAGGAATTGGACTTTCAAGCACTATGAAAAGAATAGAAAAATCATCTGTATGCTTTAGGTCAGGTTTTATTGCTACTAGAAGACATAAACTCCATGTACAGTATCTCAATATTGTCACAGACCTCTATTCACCTTTAACAGAGGCATATAAAGAGCCTCTCGTTCTCACTGTCCTCCCTTCTTTTGTCACTTGCTCTTTCTAACGAGGCTTGACAACTCTAAAGTGTCCCTGTTTGTTCTCCTTTATCAGGCAGGCAGCTCCTGGTCTCTCGTATTCAACACACACTACACTGGAACCAGATGTCCTTTTGCCAGCGGCACAACTTTCAAGTTGACAAGGTCCCCCCAGAGGATGGGGTGGTGGGGTGGGGGGTGGGATGGATCGGTGGCAGGCAGAATTTGTGACTAATAGCCAGTTTGATGTGACAGGGCCCCACTGTCTGGGGAAATTGAAGCGCTCTCCGTGTCGATACCTTTTGTGTCTCGCTCAGTTGTAGGTTATTGTTGGGCCTGGCCTTGGGGACCAAAAGGGGCCGGGCAGTTTACACTGCAGACACTACGTGGTCAGCACCAACTTTTTTATTGTGGTTATTGATTGGTCCTGGCTGCCCCGCTGTGGCTAATTTGCTTGTTAACATAAATTTGTCAGAGAGCGAAAGCGGGGAGGGAGAGAGGGAGGGAGAGAGAGGAGTTTCATCAGCCTGTGAAGTGTCCCAGCGTCTATTTTGTCCCTCTCCACTCCTTCATCCCCACTGAGTGTCACCCCCACACGCTCAGTTCAAACCATCTTATTTTGTTCTTGTTGTTTGGCCCGTTGTTCGTCTCCAGTCCAATAGATGGGGCCTATTTATAAAAACAACTAGTTGTTAAACTGTCATTTAATCAATACAGCTTCCCCTTCTCTTCGCTGCCTGGAATTAAACTCGAGTTAAACACAAACCAGACATAATGACCTTTTTATGGGACCCACTCAGCCAATGAAATTAACACCAGAGACTGACCATTTAAACCTATAAGCCTGTGTAAGTCATTAACTTTCAGAAATATAATTTTAAATGACAACACATGGCACGTCAACGGGGGCCACACACTTTCATGCTCCCACCCTCACTTTCATATGTCGAGTCTGTCAGAGCGCAGAGGAATGCAGCGGCTTTCTAACTAACAACAGACTGAATATATCTGTGAGAGAGAGAGAGAAAAAAGGGGAGAAGGCATGAATTTTATATTAAATTCCTTTGGCTAATCCAGCTTGCTGTTCAGTCCAGACTGAGTTTAGGCAAAATATTAATAATGCATTGAAAGGAGCTTATTTTCTTCCTGCTGGAAAGGGTTTAGGGGACTAGTACTTTCTCAAGTTATGCATCTTGGTTATTTGTAAGCACCCATACACTAAGCAGGTGACAGTTCATTTTATGAGATCTTAAGCCTCCCAAAGCCTGAGAACGCCCCTGGTTGGATTCCCTAATACAATAGAGAGATTGGTATGAAAAGGAGATAATGAATTGGTGGAATATTTTTTTGTTCTGTTTCTTTGCCTCCTTTGCCACGGCTGCCCGAGGCCGTTCTTTAACCTTTTGCAAACCAGTTCCCGTAAACAGCAGCGTCCCTTTTTGTCGTTACCAGCAATCATAGCAGTAAACTCAAATTATTTTATTGTATCTTGTATCTCACGTTCTGCTTAAATTCTCGTCAAATATGAAACTTTTTAGCGCTCATCTGTCACATATTGTCGCTGGTCTTTCTACTCAGGAAGGGGCTAAATGGATTTGTCTGGCACAGGCACATGTGAAACACCATCAAACGCTACTTAGTGTCATAGCGTTGAGCCGTCCTCACATGCCCAACAGTGTTTTGGACCGTTTCTCAGTCAAGATTTTCGCTGTCTTTGCCTCATCTCCGGGAAGTATAATTTTGGTTTTTGGGGGAGCCGCCCCTGCTGCTGTTGCTGCCCTGTGGTACGGGGGGGGGACATGGCAGGGGGAAGCTTTTCTGATATGACGTACTGTCTGTGCCCCCCCGCCCCCCAGCACGACCGACACATGTGCACAGACTCATCCCGTGTCCCCCTCTTTGGACGGTGTAAGGTTTCCCAGCATGCCGCAGCCCCTGAGAACAGGGGAGCAGCAGACATGGTGGCGATAGCCAAGGGTGACATCAGCAACAACTGGCGCGAGATACCATAGAAACATCAACAATATTTCTCTTGTCATTACAAATAAATCATGTCAGGGAGGTGAAGGAGCCGTTGTTTAGCTACAACAAACAAACAAAAAACCCTGCAAATAACCTTGCAATCCTGTCCATAATTACGGATAAGAACAACAATAATGATAATAATATCAATAATATTAATATGTAATAGCAGCAAATCCTTACATTTGTTCAGTGTTCATTGAAATAAACGTACTTATAGTTGCAGTGTGGTCACATGACATCTCTCTAACTGGACCCAGAGGTAAACAGTGACCACTTAAATGCTACCCTGAGGGGGCTGCATACTTCGACCTCACCATGACCCCAACCCGGCCATAACCCTGACCTTCATCTGACCTCCGACCTCCCTAAATTTAACCCTAACACCAGCACTCGGCCCGACCTGCACCCCTTCAACCTGATGGACCGATGCCTCAGAGGCACATCTGCTTCGGGATCCAGCAAGGAAAAAGAAAGACGACGAAATCTGACTCGCAGATGAAATCCACTCCATTTCTCAGTGATCTGCTACCGTGAGTCAAATGTTGATCTTTTGTCACTGAAGCAAAAAAAAAAAACAACAACAGAAAAACAGCACCGTGGCTGCCGATGGCCCCTCCCCAAAAACGTATCACGTGCCAGCGGCCGTCTTCGTGCTTCGTTGCTTTGCTGCTCGCCGGTTCATACTTTCATATAAAACTTGTCAGGCATGAAATTAGGTTTTGCAGCAACTTCAACGTCAATTGGTATTTTTGTCAATAAGTCTAAAATGAGGACATAATGGGTCATGTATTTTATTTACATGTTATTTGTACAGACACTTTTAATTGCAGATTTGTGTTATAAATGATAGGACCCATTGGGGTATAATTTTTTTTAAGGAAAACCAATGCACTATCTTTAGTGGGGATTTCTTACAGAATAACCAAACACATTTTTACCCTTTTACCTTTTGTTATGTTGCTCAATTTAGACTGCACGACATACTAGAACTGAAAAAAAGTATTTGATAAATTATGGAGGGAAATCTTGGAAAATAGAAAAAATATCCATTACTGTTTTAGTATTCAACTGTTCAGGCAACAAATCAAAGTCGTTGCATTAAAGCAGTTATATTTAAAATGTTTATACAAATCCTTTTCTCTTTTTAAAGTGGTCTTTACATTTGCCATTTCATCAGATCTGCCGACGATTACTGAAATGTCCCGTGTTGAGCATCCTGCCATGAATTGGCCCACTGGCTCATTTCGAACGCGGTGGTCTTTTTGATACATGGGCCTGTGGACTGGCCCAGAAACAAGAAACAGGAATAAATTTCCTTTTTCTTTTACTTCCCTCCCTCCTCTTCCTTTCCCGGTGTCCTCGTGACTCCCAACCCGGAGCCGTACTTTTCATCCCAGCCTCAAAAATACTCCCCTGCAGCCTTTGGCTTCAGTTCCTTTGCGTCCTAAATCCTTGGACCCGCATGGGCCCGGGCTGCAATGGGTGGTCACCAGTGAAGTTGTAGACTTTCAGCATATTGAGGAATACAAAAAAGTAAACACATTTTTAGAGGGGGGGTGGGGGGGTTATTGCCGCATTAAGCAGACATCCGGTTTAACAAACCCTCTCTTTTGAATGCAGATGCTGATATTGCATTTGACAGTTGTTGAGCGGTAAAGTTCAGGCTTTAAAGCAACTGGTTTTCTGTTTCTGTTTTCAGCTTTAGCCTCCAAGACTGTAATGAAAGCAAAACAGTAGAAAATTCCCACATTATTAAATAAAACATGTCGGTGGCCAGGGGCCAAACATTGTCACGCTAAGAGGGGGCGGGAGCACACGCTGATATTGTGCTCTGGCATTATTTTTAACATGATTTGAATTAAGGAGAATGGGCAAAATAGTACAAGTGAGTTAGGTTTTGTGAAAGATATGTGAACTACTAGATGAAAACGTCATATAGACCTAGACATATATAAACACATATTAAAATGAGGGTGTTTTTTAGTCACCCTGTTCTGGTGAATTTTGCTCCTGGAGACCGATTTAACAAACAAAAACAAGACGATAGTTCAATTTTACAGACATGAATCAAACTTTTACCCTTGCTGATGTGATATCTGGGGTCAATAGTAGACTTACATTTTCTGTTCAACCAGAACACAAATCAATGTTTGCACTTGGTCAGAGACCCCAAGGCCACTGCAGCCGGGGTCATCCAGGGGTCACCATTACAACTCCCTCTGACCTTAAATAGCTCTCTATTAAGTGGACAGCTGTTTGTTTGATAGAACACAATGATGATTGTACAGCATTAAGCAGCATTAACATGCTGGACTGGTTTATGAGGAGACATTAATATGTTCCTCTTCTTGTTCTACTTCATTTAGTCAAATACCCAAACACTTAAAGCCACTGTCTTACAACACAAGATTATTTTTAGTATTTAAAAGTTGCTAATTGTGTTCTTATTGATTGATTAGTCATACTCAATATCACAGACAAAAATAGCATAAAATCTAAAAAAAAAAAGAACAATTAAAGCAAATAAATGTTTAATACATATGCCCGAAAAAAGATTTACATTATACATTTTCAAGCTATTTAAATGTTTCTGTCATTGACAAAATAAAAAAATAATAATAAAAAAAATAATAATAATAAAAATAAAAAAATAAATATATATATAAATAAATAATAATCATGATAATAATATAATGTATATTTATCTATAAATCAGTTAATTGTAGCATCTCAATTAGTGCTCTGGTTGGTCTTCCCAAAAGCTTCCATTGTTGTTATTGTCATCTTATACAAGGAGGGGCCAGAGTTACCGGGGCAGGACTCGGTGCTGGTCCATCCCTGAAGCCCTGACTTATTGATTGCAGTTAGCCAGGTTTTCAATTCGCCAATTTAAATGTAACTTGAATTATTTTTTTGCTATGTGCTTGCTTAAAGGGGAGTTCTTGGGTTTCTCTCTAGAATACTGTCGGGTCTCGACCTGCTAAGTGCCCTGAGATGTTATGATGTGGTGATTCAGCGATGGTGATACTAAGACGTCCTGCTTCTAATGAGCAATAATCTCCTTACAGTATTTAGTAGATCGCATTGTGCCAGCAGCACTGATATACCAGAAATCCCAGATACAATGCGTTTGTGTAGAAGTGACTTTTTCGTCTTTGTGTGTAATGAAGTGAAGACGTTTCCTGTCTCCCTTCCCATCCTGCACCACTGTGCTCTCAGCCTCTACTGCCTCTCTCTCTTTCTCTCTCCACTCCTGACGGCCTTATCGTAGGAATCCTGTCCATAATGGAATCCAGATGGGAAGAGATGAGCAAACACAAGACATGGCAAAGATAGAGACATTAATTACCTTTTTTTTTAAATAGCACATTTTCCACAACCTGACTGGATGAATTTGAAATGAAAATAAAAATATCCACCGATCACTCCCCATAGACTTTGGGGACATATATAATCATTTAAATGGCGAAAAAACATTGCGCTATATTTAAAGTTATCTTTCTGTGATAGATTGTCTCTTTCATCTTCAGTTTTTGAATGTGAGAGCCCTAAATATAATAAGAGAGAAGGGATGTAACGGATTTGTTGGGACATGATAAACTTTTTTAGTTGCTGTTTGCACTCAGTGTGATGATAAACATTTTATTATAATCCGACTCAAGTTAAAGATATAGCCAATTGATTTATTTTTTTTTGGACTGATGATACGGTGTATTTCTTGGGTAAAATGCGGGGTTTGAAAGCGAAGCAGAGTCGCAGGTCATCTTCAAGAAAATCCAGTAAATTCCAGCATGAAATGCACACAAGCTACATTGTTCGAGATAACACTACTTTGAAATCCACAGTATTGCAAAGGGAAAAAAAAGAAAAGAGAATAAAGCACTTTGAGCATATGAGAGGGAAAAAAAGAACATGCCCACCCCCCTCTTGTTCCCTTCTCTTCCTGCCTGTCTTCTTCTGTTGGTATCCTCAACACCTTTCTTTGGGATTTACTTAGAATATGAAAGGATTGAAGCTACACCTGGGTTGACAGACACTGTGCTACTTTATTAAACCTCATGCGCCAAGTACGGCACCGTATTAAAATTGAAAGAGAGGCAGTGAGAACCCGATTCCTCTGGATAGACGGTGTGTGAAATCCTTGGTCAAAGCACCTCGGATCTGTCTCTCCTTGCACCCAGCCCTCTCACCGAAGCACCAAGAGGCCCTATTGATATTTAGATGATGCTGTTGTAGGTAGGACAGGCATTTTTTTTTTTAAGATATTGATTTTAAATTGCACATTAGGCCTATTCCACGCTGCTCGCTATATCTTAAAGATGGGCCACTTCTCCCTTCCCCAGGCACTACCTTACGTGTGGGAATTTGTATGGATTTTTTAGGGCTTGTTTGCAGTGATGGGGGAGCGAATGCAATAAGTGCTCCATTACTTACACAATCTGTGAGTGCTCAGAAAATTAGTCACCAGTGACCTCTTGGCCTCCTTCTTATACTCATTCGCAGTCAAAAGACCTGATGGGAATAAGAATAAAGCCAAACTAATAGGATGATGCTCTGGCAGCTCGGCAGCCCCTCCAGAAGCAGCCTGTTAGATATTATTAAAACTGCTCTCGAGGCTGAATTAGTGAAAAATTCCTCAGTTTTTGATGATGAAATATGACACCTAACCATGGAAATGACTACAAATAAATAATTGTTTTAAATATATTAGAATAGCACCCCTAAATGTCAATTAACAATATGAATATGGCATCGTGACACTGTAAGATTAATATAGTTTCAATATTCTCCGCACCAACTCCACTGAGTGAGCTATTTTACATTTCTACATCTGCAAACATCATTAAAAGTTTCGAAAATTGGATTCTTTTCGCTCATCAAATTTGTAAAGTCACTCCTCATTTTGTGTTTACATGTGTAAAACGCCTGACATGATGTTCAACAAGTCATATTTAAATTGAAATTATATGTTAACAGAGTTTACCCACTTCCCTTCTAAATGAATGTCAACGGTATTCGTAGTGCTGGACGTGTCAAGAGACATGTGAGGGCTGATAGTGACCAGTCAGACACTGCAAGCAACTCTGCTCACCTGTGATGAGTCTGGTTTGGCACAGCAGTGTACTGGATTAATCCCTCTTGATTTCACACATGTAACTACAGCAACATCACAGTTGATCAGAATTAGGGACCCGTTGAAAACATTTGTTTTAAAGTAAGGAAGCCACAGGTGCATTTATGATATGAACTGGTCTTTGGGAGAGACAGTCTAATGCCCCTTTTCCATAGCATCGCGCAAAGCTCGACTCTGCTCACCTTTTATTTGGTTTTCTGTCAGGCAAAAGTTGTGCATAGTACCAGATACTATTTTTGGGTATCAAGTCCTTCGAGGCTCCAAGCGAGCTGAGCTGATGTTTAAAGGTAACGTGAAAACACTGCAGATCACTGATTGGTCGGAGAGAATTGTCACTCGAATCGTCACTGCGTGTGTGACGGGGGACACCCTGCACAAACTTGGCATTGTTCAATAGCTAAGCTACTGTAGCAGCCGTCATTTTTTAATTCACGAGACTTAATGGCAACCCACAAAACCACGCCGTGGTGTATTGAGGAGGTTCAAGATGTTCCTGTCGGCTGCCAACGATATCAACCATTGTTCCTGTGCATGTTGCGTTGAAGGTCTATCGCCGGTGGAAACCAAAATCCCCAAAAGTAGCAAAAGTGAGTAGAGTTGAGTCGAGTAGAGTTGGTACCAGCAGTGGAAAAGGGGCATAAGATGGCAAACACTTGGCAGCCCTCATGCCTGTAATGTAATCAGCACTTATTTCTTCAGTTTCCATTTTAGTGCTTTGCTGTCTCTGTTATTTTTGTCTTAGTCTTTGCTTTTTTTCTTCCCCCCCCCCACTCATTTAAGGTGGTTGCACCTGTCTTTTCCCCCCCGTGTATATTCTGTCTGTGCTGTATCAATATGTCAATACTATGACCTTGGAGTATATTGTGCACAAGTATGATGCCTGGCCATGTAAATACGCTTGATGTGTTGAAAGCAGCTACGGGAGCTGTATGATATGCACAATTCGATTAAAGGGGAAAACAAATTTGTGTCCATAAGCAATGAAACAATAATAGGGCTTGTAGATGTGAAGGATAATTCCAGTGTGACTATTTTTCACTGCATGCACTACAGTTAGATACATTTTTCTCCAAGAAGCCTCCTTCACTCCCATTTAGTCTGATTTGATTTCATGTTTCCTCTTGATAGGAAAAGTAATACAAATAAATAAAACCAATAAATAAAAAAAATAAAAATAAAACAAATACCCACAGAGTACAACAAATATTCTTTGTGGTTTTCATGAGACCCATAATCTCACAATAGCAGCCAAAGCCATCATACAAACAAAGCAAGATACTTCAACCAATAACGATTGGCTTAAAACTGGCGTCTAAATATTTAAAAGGGTTTGTTCGAAACTTTATTTTGAAAATAACTGAGATTAAAAGACAAAGTGGATCTCTTGTGATGTACAGTTACAACATGCTCTCAGCATGATTGACATGAACATGGATTGTTCTTGTTACTTGTTACCAATAATCATCTTAATGCGTATTTGTCATCCACTTTCTTCCATACCAAACAATAAACTTTGATTCTTTTTAAGTCTAACCTGCTGCCATATGGAAATTCGAGCTCTACCGTGGAGAAGGGAGGGCAGGTGTTGTAAAACTTGGAGCACTTCCTCCGAGTTATTTTTAATGAAAATAAAGTAGGATCAGCACAAATCGAACAAATGATGAGAAACGACCTGGCAGAAGGTTGTTTTCTCCCTCTGAGGTGATACCGAGGGAGAGAAGAAGAGCAAGAGGCCCTGCGTTCCCCTCCCTTTTCCTGTCTTCATTTCTTCCCCACTTTTTTTTTTTTTCCCTCTCACTCCGTCATTCTCTTCCTGCACGTTTCTTCTCTCCCAGTTCTTTCCCTCGCTGCTCCTCTCACTCCCTATATCTCTTTCTCCCACCCTTTCGCTCTCTCAGAATATGAAAGGTCTCGTATCTGCCCAGCTGTACATTTCATGGAAGAAAAAAAATAAAATTGCAAGGGAAATAACAGTGATGCATTGCTTAATTTAATAAATGAAGCTTGAGAAACCTGATCATACACCACACTTGTCTCCATAAAGGAGCACAAGGGAGACTGACTATTGCCAGATGCCGCTGGATGTCTCTGAACAAAGAGGACACACACATGTAATCCCTTCTGGGTTTGGGGCGACACTGTCTATTCGATGGGTGCCAACACAGCCCTCACTCTCTATGACTGACTGTACTTTGACATCACAGGGAGCGGAGGAAACATACTCCCTCTTTATGAAGAGTAAGATGGAAAATCCATTTACCCAAGCTGACTCATAACCAGACAAAAAAAAAAAAAAGAAAACTTGTTTTAGCTTTCAAAATGAATTCATGATGAAACTGCGCCGTACGTATGGAAATGTGGAGGCCTAGTCGTCCAGAGGGGGAACACTATCTGTCACAACTCTTTAAGGATACCAACTTGTCTGAAGAATTGACAAAGAAACCCTAATACATGAAAGAAATCAAGCTCTCACCTAATGTTTACAGGAGAAATGGATTAGAAGTGCAATATGTACGATTTAGGTACCGTCTTGTAATACCACCTTGTATGTTAAGGGGCGATAGTGAGTCACTGTAACGTCCAGTTTAAACTCGGTCCGGCTGGTTTAGTGCTAACTGATGATTGTAGTTAGACTGTA
Source organism: Brachyistius frenatus (assembly GCF_029030835.1). Taxonomy (NCBI): domain Eukaryota; kingdom Metazoa; phylum Chordata; class Actinopteri; family Embiotocidae; genus Brachyistius; species Brachyistius frenatus. The sequence goes on from NW_027210637.1 coordinate 1,887,671, forward strand.
TGGACCAGAGGATCGATGAAAGAAATTGTGCGCCGATTGTTTATGTTATAGCTTGCTTATTTCAGTTTTTTACAAGACCATAGTAGCAAAAAAACCCAACCCCAACAAAACCATATATTAAGGCTGGCATTTGGAATATTTTTCAGAATGGTCAGACCCATTGATTTGAATCGTCCAAATGAGGTCAGTTCAGCAGGTTTGTTTGCTACATAAAATTGTCTTCGTGCGGTAGATAGCCATATGATGAGCTCACTGAACTGGTCACATATAGCTATTGTAAATAATCTAAACAACAAACAGCAAACTTGATATATTAACAGCCAGCACAATCAGTTATATAAACTTGAAACTACATCGCCAATGTTAGCAGTAACGGCGGTTGAATTACCAGCCTGGAAAAAAAACATTGGGAATTCAGCATCAAACTTCATTCCTTTATTCACAGAGAGCTGTTTTAGCCATCATTGTCTTTACTGTTCCAGTCTTCCGAAGAGGAAGTTAGAATAGGCAACTTCTTCTTCCTTTTGTGTTGAACCAAGGGCTGACTGTTTGCAACAGCGATGCACAAGGCTATATAGACTATATATTGAAAGAAAAAGGACTGTCAGGATTCTACAGAACTCGTTATTACATCAGTCAGAGCCGAGACAAACTTTGAACATTTAGTCACAACATGAATAAACAGGATACTCATGGAAAGCGACAAAACACGACAGCTGATTTGTCAGTATCTGATACGTTTTAGGAAAGACAAGTCTCCTGATAGAGCCTGCTTCCCTGCTGTGGGAGTGCTCTTACAACCCCAAGTAACTGTCATCCGATTGCATCCTCAACTGTGGCATCCCAGTCCTTATTGGACATGATGCCATTTTTCGTCAACTGCCATTTAGCCAATCGTTAGTTTTCAATCCGGCTACCAAGAAGACTGAATTTATGGTGGACTGAATGTGAAACACAGAGTGTGCTGATGTCTTTGGTGAACATTTTATGTACCACGACATGTCTCAAAATGATCATATTAGTTCCAAATGTTACATCGATCTTGTTTATTAATCTGTTAAATTTGACCTTGCCATCCTGTTGGCAGTGCATGTGTAAATTTCTTGGATTGCCACTGCTCCCCTGCCTGTGAAACTGTCCCTGAAACAATGGCACCGTATAATCCATGGACAAATACATTGCAAGCTGACTTAATCTGTAGGATCACATGCAAGGATAGCCCACATTATTAATGAGCCATTAAAAACAACACCTAATCAGTGCTGAACCGTGTCAGCATTGTTTGTTAGAGGAGAGTTTCATAATAATGCCAGAACAATGTAGTTGTATATTTCATCATGAAACTGCGAAAATTCTACTTTTAGTGGTAAATCTACCAGAAATAGTTTGTAAAGTCTTAACTGGACCCGTAAATATCACACCAATCTTGGGCGTAAATAGAAGGTAGCATGGCTTGATGAAACATTTGTAGAAATTTTTTTTTTTTTACTCCATGAGGGATTACACTGGGCTTTTTTTCAATAAGTATGTATGTCACAGCTTAGAAAGAAAGATCTGGTGAAATGCCTTTGTCATGGGCGGAGAAAGACGATTATTTATGGTGTTGTTTTCGCTTATGTATTTCCCTAATTAAAACGTATTGGCTTCCAAAAGCAATATAAGAAACAAATTGCTTTGGCATGGCTGTGGCAGTTGGAGGACAGACTCTGCATGTTGGCAGATCAAATGAGATGGGATTTGGAGTCTTTGAAACTACATTTGCGCTTCAGTCTATGGTAATGAGGCCTAGCAGGATGATATCACCATCCCCAAATATTTAGTTTGTCATTTTGTGGTAACAGGCCCCCTCTGCGCGCATGTGTGTAACGTCAACGCACTGTGCATTTAGGGAGCAGCTTTGGAACAGGGGGGGGGGTTAGGGGGAGCTTCTGGGGATTACTTTTACAGATAAATTTAAACACTACCTGTTTCATAAGGTAATCATTATTGTAGCTCAATAATGATTACCGTCGCTTTCACTTTATTTTGAAATATTTTCCACGTAGCCTCCATCCCAATGCACAGGTTATTACTTGTAAACTTACAACTGGAATTTGATTTCATCCCACAATCAACAATGCTTTTCTACTTTAAACTCTGCAGACATTTTGTGACATATAACCTGTTGCTTTCTAATTCTGTACGAAGTGTGGGCATACATTTCTGTGTCCCGTGCACGGGTTTGCAAATGTGTGTGTGTGTGTGTGTGTGTGTGTGTGTGTGTGTGTGCACCGGAGAAAGATGGTTTCAATTGTCTGACTGCGACAGTTTCAGCTGGGACCCGGACGAGACCATGAAACAACCCTCCTCAAACAACAGCGATACACTGCGATACACTGCGGAGATAATGACCTCTTTGAAAACAAGCGGGCCCTCCCCTCCTGTATTTTGGAGGGGAACATATGTTTGCCTGTCTCTACTTCTGTCAACAGCCTCCACTACAGTGGCAGAGACCAAAGAGAGCTCTGCTCCTCGTGTGCCGAGGGGGAGGAGAGCTTCCCCTGTCAGGCACGGCCGATATGACGACTCATTTCACAGCAATGCGCTGGTGTGGTTTCTCCGTAAACACGGCCATGAAAAATGCTTTTTTGGGAGGGGAGGAAGAAGTTTGCGGTGAAGACAAAAACATGACATAAGCCATTCCAAAAAAAGAGTTGCTCTGTCTATATTGGTAAAAGTTAACCAAACTCTACCCCTCGACCTCTCTCTACCCTCAACTATCAGTCGTACCCTTCCAGTTCTTCTGAGAGTGAATACTGGAACCAGATGTTTTTAACAGATAACAAATGTCAGAGGCAATAGCTGACAGTACACCTGGTACAGTACAGACAGGGTGACCGGCTCAGGTCATGTGAATAGTTTGACTTTCCCAACTCTTTTTCTGATCATGTTATTTTTTTTGCAGAACCATCGATCGATTAAAAAGCGATCACGCTGTGCGGTTTCATCTCTGTGTCATAATACGAAGCAGATGTTTGCTGTAAACGGTGAAATCATTTCAACGGGACTCAATTTTCAAATGAGCGAACATCAAGGGTGGACAAATTATGTGTGTTTTTGTGTTCAAATCACAGTCAACACCACCATCACGCAAAAATTGTTAAACGGGCAACTAGTTTCATAAATAATGACAAAACCAGCCTCAGCTTTACATTGTGTTTAATTGTTATTTTCAAACTTTAACATGCTACCACGCTAAACCAAACTTCTAAACGTGGGGATTGTCATCATACATTGTGCATGTTGATGTCAGTATTTTGCTTAAAGCACTGCTGTGTCTGCAAGTAGAGTCTTGCAGGGCATCTAGTTTGGCTTCAGACCCTGACCTGTGGATTCTCTGTCACGTCACGTGGTGACACTATTTTGTTACGTCCTCCGCTTCATGCCTCGCTGGGAGCATTTCAGAAGCAGAGCATTTTGTCTGTCTGATTTTGTTGACTTCCTTATCAGGTAATTTTCTTTCTTTTTTTTTTTTTTTTTTTTTTAATCTGTTTTATGCTCATTGTTGTTATTTCCTACTTTTTTGTGTTGTAGCCTGCAGACAAAGTTAACACAGTTTGCTGTGTTGTAGCTGTTGAAGAAACAGTCAACCTCCATTATTATTTAGTAAATAGTTCCATACAGTTCTTAGGATAAGAATGCATTTCTTGTCCAACATTAAATACCAGGTTGATGGTGTTTATGTGGTGCTGTGCGGTACGATCGTGAGTCTGTACAGTGATTGTGAGCCATTCTTGTGTCTAACTTCCTGCTTGGCTGATTTACTCTGTGCAGTTCGACACTGCTTTCGTCACAATTTGACTACATGTGTATGCGGAGTTTCGAGCTGCTTCTGGGACACCTCTGAAGTGTGTCTGCGGTGTGTCTAGCGGTATAACAAGCTTTGTCTAGAATAGCCGCGATCATCTCTGATGGCCGTGTCGGAGCTGGAACAAGACACAGCCGGCCCCTGTGGTAACACGCATAAATTTTTTTTTTTTAAAAACGTTCTGCCTCAAACAAATAACGACATAACTACAATCACACTACCACTATTTTTTCATGATGAGGTACTGTCTCCGATGTGTGGTCGCCTTTTTAAAAAAAAAAAAAATTCAGGACTAACATCATCTGTCCTGTATATAGTAATCCTCCCATACTGATCGGCACTCGTCGAGCGTTTGAGCCGACACAGAGACCAGTAGGGGAAGGGTGGTCTGGTCCCCCAGTCTCTCATGATTGATGATACTTCTTGTGACACTGACAGAGAGGGATCAGCAAAACAACCAACAACTTCTGCATAACTCAGCTTGAGCGAGACGCCAGCCATGCTATTGTGTCATCGACACTGGCGCACACACACTGAGACACCAGTAAACACATCCGCCCACCGAGTCACACACACATACTGAGTCACTCATGAGGATGGGGTTGATTTATTATTGCTGAAACATAGTTTCTCATACACTAGAAATGAATGCTGGATGTGTTTTCGCCCTAATACTCTCTTATAAAGCAATGATTATCTTCTGTTCTATGTGGATTGGATTACTTCTACACCTGTGCTCTCAAGCTCTCAATTTTTGTCTTCTCTCCAAAATCAGCGTCCAGCCACCTGTTCTAATGACTATAAGGGTCTCTGGGAACCAACAATATCCACTGCAAAAAATATCCCTCTGCTTTATGGCCAGCCATCAAGGCATTTGGTCTAAAAATGACCCCTTTAAATGTCGACTTGAAAGGGAAATCCAGTTTTCTCACAATGCGAGTCTTATTTTCGTGGTTTTTTTTGGTCATAATTCATTTGTGTAAATGAATTGCTCAGATCTGGGCATGTGACGCCATCGCTGTGGCCCTGATGTCGCTGTGTTTCCCGAGTAAATACAATGATTTCCCAATTGATAGAAATGATTCACAAATTTATGAAAATAGGATGACAATTTTCTGTTAAAACAAGTGAAACAAATACAGACCCTGGCTCTAAATGAAACTAGTTTTTCAAGTGTTTTTCAGTATCAGCGTCACCAATCAGTTGCATTTTATGTTTAATATACAAAGAGAATTTATCAAGTGAAAATCCCTTCCAACGCATCCAGAAAAAAAACAGTTTATTGCAGGTTTATGATAGATATAGGTATAACATGTACAAAAATTACTGTCTTGATAATATATTGCTGTATGTAGCTTACAGATTTCAGTACTGAGACTTTTCGATATCGACATTTTTTCCAGTGTGGTTGCTCTTAAATCATTATTTTTCCGTTTTTAGTATTGCAGCTGCCCAGATGTATGATTTACAACATTAATGTCTCAAGTCACTTTCATTTTACTGAGTTATCAATTTCTCCGCATAAAGAAGTCTAACAAACTCCTGTGACAACTCCCAGCACACATATAGATGACATTTAAAGAGCCGGCCATTAACAATATATCTGGTTGCAGTCAAAATGGACCATTTTATTGCTGAGCGCATATCAAATAATGGCGTCTGTTGGCACATCGATGTGAACAGGACACACCAACATCTCCCTAACAGCCAGTGGGCCCACACGGACCGTCCCATTTGGCGCCAGCCGTACAGACCCAGAATTCCTCACTTCATAAAAAATGTTCAGGCCCATTCGCAGGGCCCGGTAATCAATACTAGCGGCACAGCTGTTACACCATAAAACGGCCCTTAATTTAGAGACAGCCCCTTCCTCTCCGTCAGTTAGCTGCAGTCAGCTGCAAGATGTTAGCATTAGCTCACCTAGATGAAGGTAATGAGGACAATGGCGGGGCCAACATTGGCTGGAGATGCTTTCAGGGTTTCAATTCTCCCTTTTTTTGGCATTTCTAAAAGCGCACAGATAATTAGCGACGTAGCGCTCTTCATATAAACCTCCCTCAATATGCCATACAGCAATTTTGCATGACTGTATCAAGGTGTGATTCCTCTAATTTTTGTAGTTTGGTATGTTGTGTAAGAAAGCCTGTAAAACACTCTTTAAATGGTTTATGTTAATTACGATTAGACGAATAACAACTAAATAATTCAGACCAAAATTCGGCTTACTGCACTTTTTCCTCTAAGTGCTTACTTTTCCCGGCCGGTGTTTTCTTCTTCACTCAGAGCTCGGCAGTGAAATACTGTACTACAATGCAGCAGTGCAACTTGATACGTTTTAGACGAGACCTTGAAGAAGGCCAGAACCACATCTATCAGTGACTAAATCTGTCCTTGCATTCTCGGGGAAGACTCTCAAGGATGAAGCAAAGTCTTCAAACGCATCTCTCCCTTTTGATGTAAACTTCTGTGACTGGTAGGGTGCCTCTGCAGCCCCACCGTCTTTTAATTGATTATGTGAGGCAGAGGGCACTGTATTGTAAATGAGGTGATAGACAAAGACCGCAATGCTCAGTAGCTTCAGCCTCCTTTATTTTCCGACACGGTGGCGGTTAACGGTAAAGAAAATCTCGATGTGTCATTCGAGAAAGAGGTCATGGGAACATTTAGTGCAAAAAAAAAAAAAAAAAAAAAAGACTCTGAAAATTCACTTTTGCAATTAGAAATAAATTTTTTTTTTTTTTTTATTTTATCAAAAAACAAAACAAAACAAAATGTTCTGACATGAGATTATTACAGATTAATATATTTTCCTCCCCTGTCAGTCGTGCATATGCGTCACAGGTTGCTGGGGATTGCATTATGTGCATATTCATTACATGGGAACAGTCAGTACACACACACACACACACACACACACACACACACACACACACACACCGTCCTTGGGCACTCACTAGCAAAACAAGCAGAGCAGTCTGGACCTGCCTTTTCCCCCCGGTGGTAAAAGGAACGTTGTTGCTAATAGACTGCAGCAGTGGAAATAAAATAAATCTTTACACTCCAGCCGCAGCTTGGGGTACCGTGACATTTGACAGTCTTTTATGGTGCAGAATGAGGCATGTTTGGAAGTCGAAAAATGCAGTTGTGGCGTATTGATTCCCAGCCGTCTGTCATTATTCCCAGGTTGATTGACAGGCGGAAATTGGTTACTTTAAGTATTTCATATGTTATAGGGGCTGACATTTGTTTGTCTGCTCCCTATGTCAATATTGTTGAAGAGATCTGTAGCTTTATGAGATAGCATTATACACTGACTGTGGCTTTTGTGTGATGTTCCAATGTTTTTCCTGACATAATTTAAGATATATTAAAAAACCGGCAGAATCTTGAGGTGTTTAATGCCAATATTATTGTCTTGCTCCAGGGGATCATGTATGTTCATAATCGGTGGCGGCCCTGTGCATGCACGCATATATGTGCGCTGCACTACTGCACACACACACAGACACACACGCACACACACACACACACACACACACTAAAAATATATTCCCTGCATGCTTTCAGGCATCGAACATGGCAGTGACAGTCAAATGCGGCTATTTTGATTGAACTGTGTCAACATTTAGCATAAGGAGGGAGCACAGTGACCGTAGCATGCTGACAGGCTCACCTGGTCCTGTGCTAACAATAGTATTTGATTTATTTACATGAGCATTGACATATCTCTATTTTTAAAATTCCTTTCACTGAGATTTGATTCTTCTGAGCTAAATATGCTTTCAGTACTCTAAACTCGAGATACTCTCTGGTAATCATTATATCGTCCCTGAGGTACCGCTCTCCACCCCTGTTTTTTTCCTCAATGGAGCCACATCCTCATGTTTAATCTAAATGGGATTAATATCAAATTTTAAATCATCTTTGTTTTCTGGGAAAGAGGCCCGGAATTAATCTGATTAGTGGACTTGGTAAATTCAGAATTTTCCCAAAATCTTTTCAGATCATTGTCGATCAGAATCTCTTTGCATACCTTGTCAAAAGTCCTGTTTATGAGCGGCTGACTCATGATTTTAAATTAAATTTCAAATGAGTCATCAAACGTTATTTTAATAAGACAACACAAATGTATCGCGTCCATCGCCAGCCACAATATATAGACTTTGGTCAAGAAGATATTGTTTCCGTCTTCCTGTTCGGAAACAACATCATTTCAACTTTGACATATCAGTTTGAGTTTGTATTTGAAGGATGTCAGGTTAGCAGCTGCATAATGCTAGCATAGCAGGTAACACTATCATGTGAAATGATTGGCATAACTGCTCTGCAGTGCTGGAGGCTATACACATGAGTAGTATCCTGTTAACATTTGTATTGGCTGATAATTTTGCCTTCTGGCTAATTATCTGGAGTCAGAAGAGAAGCCACAAAATAGCAGGTTTCTGAGATGACTTTTCAAGCTGCAATTTTTTAATACAGGGGGAAATACTAGAATATTGTATGTACACACTGAAAATGACCTTAAATTTTAAACATGCAGAGTGTTTTCCCATCTTTTTTTTTAACAACTTTACGAGACCTCCATAATGACACAACATGCATAGTTTGCATGAGATTAATGCAACTCTAATGAATCCAACGACTCCTACTGGGATTGTATGACACAATTATTTGTGGCCTGGCGAGAATTGTGACTTTGTGTCTTGAGATTTTGAGTCCAAAAAACACAGACACACCTGAATTGACACACCAGGCAACATAGCACCGTTGAGGGTTGCCCTATGTATTGGCTGTTTCGGGGTTGCTCTTTGCTGGTCAAACCTAAAAGCAAATGTTTAGATTTAACTTGCCCATCCCTTTTGCCACACTAACATAAGCACTGTCCATATAGATCTCCAGTCCTGGGTCAACATTAGCTCTTAGCTGGACTTAGCAGTGGTGAGGTCAGTGGATCAATAGAGAGACCATCTCCCCACACCCAATGTTTTTCATGTAAAACATTAATTTCTCTTGAAAATATGTCAGTTATTTATTTAAGCAGGCCTTCACAAAACTGTAGATTGAATTTTTTTTTTAATAAAATTTGCCCTACAATGACACTACTCTGGCAAATTTAAAAAAAAAAAAAAAAAAGTGCCCTGAGGCATTGTCTAAACTGGCTGAACCAAATTTATTATCTCCATGCCGCGGCTCATCCTTCGCCTGGAGCCACACTTGTTGGGTTTAGCAATAACCTGTTTTTTCTCCACTGTTTGACGGCCACCACCGGGTGTTTGAGTGGCTCAGCGGTGCGGCAGTCTCTTTGGTTCGGTCTGTTTCATTGTTGTTCTCTAGTTGAAAACATTGCTTTGTGAGCACATGCTAACAGGCCTCAGGCTGGAGCAATCACACCGTGGTGATTTCCCCTTTGTTGCATTCGCTGTCCTTTTTCAAGGGCCAAGTGCTGTGGCTCTGAATGACAAACTTATTGAACTACACTAAACTGGAAAATGGAAACACTGACACCATTAGCTTTTTTAAAATACTCAGTATACCATAAACAGCGATTGCAATTTGTAATTTGTTGTGACTTGTAGGAGTTAAGGTGTAAATCAGCAAGACTTTTCTTCAAAGTGAATTTATCAGCGTCCAATATTGTAGTATCGCACGTACAAATACTTTCTTTTATTTGTCCTTTTTGTTCTTTATTTTTTTAGACACTAAATTTCCACTACTTATTGTGAAAACCAAGTTTCTGTTTTGGATTTAAGTCCAGGGACGTTGTTGACCCAAACAATATGCAATGAATCACTTTCACCACAAGCAATTTTTTTTTCATAGTCATTAACAACCATAACCAATATTTGCATGCTATAACAGCAGTCTTTCTCAAACCAATCTATACTGTATCTGCCATGCACATATGTTGTAGACATTATCATAAAATTTAAAGGTATCATATGTGACACTTTTGCAGTGTTTTATCTGAAGTCTTGATATCCATGAGAGGACACACCACCTGAGCACAGTTTACGTCTCCTTTTACAGCTTTTCTCTGGAGCTCTACTAAGAACAGGCTGCTTTGTTTATGTGTATTAAAGGCACATGGATATCAATACCCTTCTTTTCAGATTGGCTGATTTTTTTTTTTTTTTTTCTGAGTGATGCAAGACCAGGACAACCACAGGTTTTGTTTTGGTCTTGTAGCTTGCTAGCTTTGCAATGTAATGCTTTTTCTATGTAGAAGGGTCGGACAGTGGGCTGTGCTGAAGACAGACTTATGACATGAGCTTGAGTTTGCGACATCACAAGCAGCACCGTTTTTTTTAATTTTAGTTTTGTGCATTTCTCTGGACTGAGCATTTTGACACTTTCACTATATTTATATAGGACCTAGACCTACTTCATAAGCAAAAAAAATAATTACAAGTCTGAATTTATACAATATGAGACCGTTGGTATCGAACACCAAAACCGACCGCAACCAATCACCCAATGTCAATGTCCTTGTCAGGGTTAATAGACAAAGATAACCGACAATAATTAAAGCTTTCATGAAATGGGCACACAGTCTTACAAAAAGTAGTACTCGAACAAGACCAGTTTTTAATGAGTAGTACAAATCTTGATACTAGTATTTCTTTTCCAGCTAACATTAATTGGTGCAGTGATCACGTGTTGGCCGGACATCAGGTGTGTTCTGACTCCGGGCACATTAAAGATTTATACGTGCCTGTGAGATATGGAAGTCTGGGAGCTGGTTTGCAGTTACTACTCAGTGAATTCTGGGAAATCTTAAGTGGGGTAAATGTAGTTCATGTAATCCCTGGATTAGCATGGCAACCAGCTAATGGCCGGGAATGGACCTTCTCCTTTCAGCTTGTGTGCTCCCTTAACCTGAGGCAACATGGTGGGTGGACTGGTTAGAGAAAGAGAGGACTTAGACCTCCAGCTGCCGGAGGCTTTAGAGGAGGAAGTAGGCAACAACGTCAAGCTATGACTTGTTCCTCTGATGCACGATGGTGTCACTGGCTACAAGATGTTAAAATTAGCAAACATTTACAGGAGTAGTTTGACATTTTGGGAAGTGTGTGTATTTGGTTTCTTTACGAGTGTTCGATTGGATGCTTGATGTCACTGCCGAATATGCAGCCACTAAGTTCATGCTTATCATAAAGACTAGAAACTGGGAAACAACTAGCTCGGCTCTGTCTGCAACTAAAACAGCCTACTTATGCCTCTGCAGCTCACAAGATAACATGTTATAACTAATTTGTTTATTCTATAAGATCACTGAAGTGTAAAAACAGAAGTTTTCTTTCATGCTGAATTATTTTGTGGTGACATGAAATTGGTGATTTTTCTGGTTCTCGTCATTAAATTCGGAGCTCTAGAGGTGGATTTTGTTACCTTTGCAGAAAGCCGGGCTCGCTATTTCCCTGTTTATACTAAGATTAAAGCAGTAGCTGCTTGTTGTAGCCCAATAGTAAGAGTACTGAGGCAAGAGTGGCATCAGCCTGCTAAAAAAAAAAAAAAAAAAAAAGAAAAGCATTAGTATAGCCACTTTTTTTATTTTGAGGTTCAAACGATTGTCTTCTGTAAATTATATGTAGAATGAAAGTGGAAGATCTCAGCTTACATGGTCATACCTGGAATGCAAGGCTCTGACCTCAGAAAAAAATGTCAATAGATATAAAATTATATATGTTTATTTTTAATTAACACATTAGGATCTTTTAAACTAGCTCATCAAAGAAGAGTTCCATTTTTTTCTGTGTACAACTAAAGGATTTTAAAAAACATACTTGTAAAAATATTCTATGTCACCTTTTTATATGATTACGTTTCTACAACATGCACATTGGGATTCTCAAACTTCCCACAATGTTTTTTTTTTTTTGTAAATGCATTGCAATTTGTCATAGCTACTTTTAAGTCACATTTACTAATTGCCCTATTTCTATATTTTTAGCACAGGTTTCTCAAATATTTTTTAATTTGATTGTATTATGATATAATTACACTAGATTTTGTATCCTTTCACACAAACACTCACAAAATCTGTCTGACTTTCTAGATACACATTTTTTTTTTTTTAAAGTCTGTATTCCTGTGAATACAGTAATTGTGCATTACATACCACAGTGTTAGGACAACTGCATGCAAATTTGTGGTCAAACTCTGAATGTGATCTGGCACTCTACAGCCCAGAAAACTCAAATAAGTGGCTTCTCAAGTTTTCTCACTTGAGTCGTCAAAAGAGCTCGAAGGGTTTTCATCACCAATCACCGCACTGATCTCTTTGCATTCACACAAAAACCAACAGGAAAAAAAAGAAAATGACAGTTGGATCATAGCTGTCCACAAACGATGCCTCAAGGCTTGAAGTGTGAGTTCGACCGAGCGTAAAATGTCAGACGGGGAGCTTCCAGGGAACGTTTGTTGGCAGGACAAAGTGGAAACCCAGCTTCATGTGAGGGGAAAGGGAGAAGATATTTAGTTTGTACTTTGCAGCTTGTGGATGGCTCTGTGTTCCTCTCAAATGTCATCCAAGGCAGTCTTGCAACACTCCGACCAGGAACAGAAGTTGTAGCCTATATTTTAGCCGGGTGATTATTTATGTACCTGCCATGAATTTTCACTCGAGCTCGCCGTGTACCAAAACCTCCCACATCTCCCCCCAAAAACCAGATGGAACAAGGCAGAGGAACCGCAAAAAAGCAGCAGACTCCAGAGATTCTCCCTTACTTGAGTTATGAATTCACCATATGCTGTGCAAAAAATTATACTTGTGAATCTAAAGGCTGGGGTTTGTTTGTGAGAAGCTCTACGAGAATAAACACCGCAATCCTACTTTAAGACCTCAATCAATCTTATCGGGTAGTAGTTTGGATTTGCATGATAAAAACAATCAAATTTGTGGTTTTGAGAGATGATTGCTCATGGTATCCGGCACCGACTGCTTTTCACAGCTAATGCTAATGCATTATCCACAACTGCAAGAGCGGCATCATACACTGGCTTCAGAATCCATTAATAGTAGATTCCTATTGAAAAAAAGAAATCTCAAGCACCATAATGTTACTCCATCAGCTTATCCTGTTTCAGCAAAGCAACACTGTTCACTGAAAATACACCGTCACTGACAGAGAGAGCCTAATCCAGTGATTGGTTTTACCTTATCACACAACTTAAGGAGTGTACACTTCTAAGCTGACGGATTGAACCTCTGTTCGATACAGGTTTGCAAAACTGAATCTGTTGAGCCTCCAAGATTTGATATGGGTATTTAAAGCTCTGCGCGGCATTAACCGCAGAGCACAACAAATAGCCTGCCTTTTAACAGGGCTACGGAATCCCGGGGCCAGTTGGGATGCAAATTGAAATGATCCAAGAGTGGATTGAGAAGGTGAGGGTGGGCTCGGATGGGGCTGCTGAGGGTGGATGGAGGGAGTGGTGAGGAAAAAGAGGGCTCTAGGAATGTGGGAATGAGACGTGGTGGTATGGGGCTTGCGGTGAGAGCTGGTGAGGTCCGGAGGAGTTAGCTGTGATTAGCCCTCGAACACTGACTTCTGACTCGAGTGACAACAGTTTAGTAACAAACAGCAGCGGGGAACGATTCGCCACCGCTTAACACCTCCTTCTCCTTCACAGTCATTTGGTCAGCAAACACCAGATCACTACTCAGCTCTCCTCTGTTGTGCGTTTGTGCAGTTGAAGAGGGGCTGAAGGGGAGACACATTACACCATGTGATGATTCATGGTCTTTCTCCTAAATTGCATTATAATGATGTAAAATCAACAACGTCAGCGTCGTCGATTTGGCACATTTGAGATTTGCGCTTCGGGCCTTTTTGTTTTTTAGAAACAACAAGCCCGCATATAGACATAATTTTTCAGAATTATCACTGATCATAAAATGGCTGTGGCAGAGGATATTCTCTCGCAGACAGACTGAATTGAAAGAATGTTGGCGAATGTTTGAGATTGAGTGGCTGAGTTTAAATGATTCGTGATAATCAAAACCATGCAAAGTCTTGGCCAGAAGCAACGCCAGCATCAGTGCAGTGGAACCACGGTGCAAGTTGTGCATGCTTACTTCATTAGGTGCACAGTCTGCAGACCAGACCCAGAACATCTGACACCACTAGAACAAATGGGATCATTGTTGATTCAAAGTTGCCATCATGTTGGCATCGACAGTGCAATGACACTCCTGCCAAAACTCGCTGAGTGTCTTTTAATGTAAACTTTCAGGCAGCCATTTCTAATCGTTGATGCCATCATGCCAGTGTTAAGACGATGCCATCATATGTGCGCACTCTTTTGCTTACCTGCACGCGCACAAACACACACCAAGGGGGCTCATTCATTTTCTTCCGCTAACGATACGAGAGTGCAACTTGCGTGCATTTCATCACTGTAATTAAAAAGGGATAAATTATCGCGGTGGACATGAAAAGAAGACGACTCCAACTTCGTGACCCCGTTAATCAAGGCTGAAACGATCCGCCTAACTGGGATTTAATTGCCGTCTGCCGTCGTCTTCCAGCAATAATTTCGGGTTCGAATCGGCGACGCTGCGCCACCGAAGTAAGCCAAGCCCTGTTGGCCCATTAAAAGCTAAGGCACTCTGTTTTGGTGGGTGAAGGGGGTGAAGGGAGGGGTGTGGGGGGGGGGGGAAGGGGCGGGGCGGGGGGGCAGGTGAAGGGGGTTGATGGCAACGCACACGGGGTGACTCACAATTGTGAAGTCCATGGAAGTCAATGTAAGACTATAAAGAAAGAAGCTTCCCTCTCTGGGGTGTGGTGAGGTTTAAGGGCTTTCACATACAACTTTAAAGAGCCCAAGTTTTAAATCCTCGGATATACTGTTAAATCACATGGGAGGCTTATTGTTTTCAAGGCTTCGCATATAAGCACCGTTAACCCTCTGAATGCCATTGAAACCAGTCCGATGTATGCTCATTATAGAGTATGAGCAATCATCAGCGGGGCAGGTGTCAGTGAAACGCGCCCGTGATCGAGCGTACAGTTCACGGTGCTCGACTGTGTTTCCAGTTATTATCCGATATCATGTTACATTGTGTTGAAAGAAATTCGCCGTCGCCCCTCCCAGGTCTTCCCCCTCCCATCTGCGTGTGTCCATATATGACTGAGCATACATTTGTATGACCACCAGCCCCAATGAAACCGCCCTGACATCACTGAATGCTTTTTTGCTGCATCGGCAAAACCATCCAGCAGGCCGAGAATAAATCCGTTTCATTAATCTATCATCAGCTGCAACTCAGGCTGTCTGCGAGGCAACGCTTTTCCTCTTCGGGCTGGGAAACAAGATGAGGAGAAATTAATAAGAAATAGCACGCGCGGTTGCAAAGAAATTCTGACAGGCTTCTTTTTGTCATTTTAGACAAATTGTTCCATCCTGGAGATCTCCAGGGGATGATGGGAGTCACAATAACAAGCCACGGAAAAAAGAAATATATAAGAAGTGAGTATTTTTATGATCAAATTAGTTCAAAAGTAAGATTTTTATTTGAAAAAAAAAAAAAAAAAAAAACACCACTCAAGACCACCAACAACTACAAACCAAAAAGAAGCCCAAGTACAGAGAGTTTTAAACTGAACTAAAATGCCAGTCAGAAAAACAAACAATGAACACCTTTGCACCCAAAAGACAGTAAGACTAACGACCTCAGTGTATCACAACTCGAGCTGACAGCTCACACACAACCTGCGACCTGCAGAAAGGCCCGACGGAAGCGGCTGCGTCGCCGCTCCCAGTCTTTATACTCGACCTCAATGAGCAAATTGGAAACAGGTGCGTCCAATCACCTGCTGCAGGTGGGCGCTACTTGAAGGAGCACAGGACAGAAGGACAAAAACACGAAAAACAAATGTAACACAAATGCATTAAAAAAAAAAAAAAAAAAGGACAACAACCACTAACAAGCATGGATGAAAATATAGTGTATAGATCTGAATTTGTAACAGGATGTCAGATCTCTTCTTTTTCAAAATAAAATTTGACATTTAGACGACATTGAATTAGTGCAAATGTTACTAATTTTCTGACCCTTTTTTTTTTTTTTTTCCAGTCTATGTTTACATTTAAAGTTTATTTATTTATTGCTAAAATTTGATATTTTTGTATTTGAGCAAAGGGGACTGTTACCAAAAAAAAGTAATCTAAGGAGTGCAGAAAGTTTAAATCCATGACCACAAAGACACAACTGAACACTAAATCCTCCTCATAGAGGAATTTCAGTTACTTTTCTTTTGAAAATAAAAAACATACATTTCAACCACCAAATCCTCATTTTCCTGCTTGTTTTCATTTAACCAGCCGCAGCTCATCCTCCCTGTGTGGTTGGCTGCTCAGATAGTGTCAAGAAGTAAGATATGATTGTATCATCAGATATCGATCCCGGCCCCAACCTGCTCCATTGCCTCGTATTGATTCAACTCAAACTGGTGCAGGAGACCTGAAATTGGTCTTTGCAGTGAATTTCACTGGTGTAGTGTTTTTATTTGTCAAGAAAACATTCATGCACTGCTCAGCCATGTCAGTACTCGCTGTCTGTCTGAATATCTGGCTGCTTTTTTTGTGTTACATTCGTCTTTCTGAAGGGCAGTTATGGGTTTTTGCCAAATATCTGTTGATGTGTATCTAGATCTAATGCTTTTTATGTGCAAAGTGCAAAAGCGATGAGAATAAAACTGCACTGCTTTGCTTATTAGGTCGGTAAAATTGTCTGTTTGCTCCAACCCGCATGAGTCTTTGTTTTAAATGAGAGCAGTGAGCAGTAATTATTCAGGCTTAATTTCTAATTTTCACCAAATCCAAGAGAGTGAGGGCTAGAAATCATTAAAGGTAAAAAAAAAAAAAAAATATATATATATATATATATTATTCAAACCTCAAACTCTGACTTTTTAACTGAGCCCCCAAACTTGTTGTTTAGTTATCAATGCCACAAAATTGAAGTGAAATGGTTAGTGAAATAAAAACAGATAAATACAAAGCCTTCTTTTATACCTCAGCAGCCGCACTTACATGACAGCGCTGCTCTATCTGATGGTGTAAAAAGCAAATGTGCTCTGCCCGAGTGCAGCATGGCATGCATCTCACTATATTTAATTTCACTGGAAAATATGAGTCAGTTGTAGAAATGTATCCATCTAAAAGCTCGACTGCTGCAGTGCCAGTCAGTCCGTCAGTCCGTCAGTCAGTCAGTTCGTCAGTCAGTGCAGTCAGTCATTCCAGCTGCAGCTTTCAGCTCCTCTTCACCGACTTTAATTTATTTTGAAATAAGATTATGTGGGAAGTTTTAGGGGCCTTAATCTGTCAGATCTGAAGTTGGTTCTGGCTGGGATTCTGATGCTGAAAAAAAACATTATACTGCATTTGTACTGCAGCTTGAACAAACACAAAGAATATCAGTGAAAATGAGGAACAAATTTGTGGGAACAATTAGCACGTCATGGATTCTGTAGCAGAAACTATTCATCAGGCATTTTGCTGCTGCTATCTCTCCATATTTATTTATACTAAGAGATTTTTCTGATGCTTGAAAAAAAAAAAATCCGCTTTTCTTTTTTCTTTTGTTTTTCTGTTACATCCTCATAAATTAAGAAATCTATAATTTTTTGTCGATTTTATACTATTTCAGTGGCATAATAATAATAATAGGAAATAATAAGAGGGAAAAGATGTATACCCACAAACAGGCAATTTACTACCATCCACACCCGTAATCCTTCATTGCAGTAGCATGGTTGTGATGTAGCTAAAGTGATTTAACCACTGCTGACAAAACCTATTATTCCGAGGAACACCAGCTAAACAACAGGACTCTGCTCGTCCCATAATGAAGTCACTAATTTAATATGCCACTGTGCTTTGGTGGCAATAGATTCAAAATCTAATCTGGGCCAAAACTGATTAGGCCTATTAAGTGGTAATGGAGCGGGGAGCACTTAGCATGCTCGGAGGTTAAGCACCTTTATCTAAGGCGTGGCTGCTCTTTTGTTGTCTTGCTGTTAAGCTGATTGCGCCGCCGTGGCCAGCTGTCTACTTGTGTGGTCTTCATTTTTTTTTTTTTTTTGGTCAGATTCTTCAAATGTGTTCACTTGTTAGGCTTACAGATGCACTTTGGGAGAGCAAGATGCATTTAAAATGGAGAAGTTTGTGAATAAAACTGAAATAAAGTTAAGATAATGGATGTGATATATAACACGTGCTACATTTAAAAATGTCCTTTCATCATTTACATTTCCTGTTGATTTAGACACCTGTCAACCTGAATACATTGATATTTTTTGTGAAGGATTTTTGTGGACAAAAATATGAAAACCTAGAACAAATCACAATCAATTTTGGCAACACATTTGGCAGAATTTGACAGCTAAACATTTCCATCATTATCACATATCATTTTGACATATGTCACATTTGATCAGAGACGCATTTGAAAATATATACTATTTCATTCCCTTTAAGTAGTGATGACTCCGGCTTAATCAAGTGTTAGCGAGAGAGAGAGAGCTGTATGTAATACAGTAAAATCTTCCCAATGGCAGTAGCCTATTGCGTCGTACTTAAATAGTAGAAATAAGCCTTCAACATCTTTTGATGTGTGACTGATCTGCCGACGAGCACATCCAGAAGGCATTCCTTACCCAGAGAGCTGGCTGTGGATCCTCACTCTCTGCCAGCTGAACGCTCGCTGCCACGGCACGTTTTCTTCTCACTCCCAGAAGGCCCTGACACTTTTCTGGCATGTATGAGGAATGGATCACGGGGCATAAAAAAAGACAATGTCCTGCAGTATTGAAAATTTACGGCCGAAACAGCTCACGAGGGCCCATATGTTAAAGGAGGGGACATGAGGGGCCATTCTTAAAGCAGCAATCAAATACATCTCAATTAGAGCTTCTTCTTTTTTTCTTCTTTTTTTTTCTTCCCGGTAATACCTGCTTTAATTTGATGGGCTCAAGACACATGCCAGACTGAGATTCAAGAGACATTCAAAGCCTTTGACATGACTTGTATGATAGCTGTGAGTGGAGTTATTTCTGTCTTTGGACTTCTAGTCAGGGCCGAGTTCTTCAAACTGCATAAAATATTTTTAAAAAAGTGGTAGAAAACATAGAATATAGCTTGTTTTACTGGGCTTAAGAAATTAATTTAAACTGCAAGCAAACATTGGATATTTTTAGACAATAAAACATCTATTAAAGCAGTGAAATCCCTTAATTAATGACTTCAGTCAGAATTTAAGTGAACTTAAATTACACTAATATGTAAAGGATTTTTGTGAAACAGAAAATGTCTTTTAATCTCAACATGTGTTTTTAGTTTTGCCCTTATTGTTA
The DNA here is from genome assembly GCF_029030835.1 of Brachyistius frenatus. NCBI lineage: Eukaryota > Metazoa > Chordata > Actinopteri > Embiotocidae > Brachyistius > Brachyistius frenatus. The sequence continues at coordinate 1,906,877 of NW_027210637.1, forward strand.
CATTTTATTTTGCTTCGGATATGATATGGGTTTCCTAGATCTTAACTAGAAAATAGTGTTTTATACACAGTATTTTTCCTTTTATAGGAATTTATTTGTTATTAGTAATCCAACAGTAAGCGCAGATTTGCAGGGAAACTGACAGTGGTAGTGGGGCAGTGTTTACATCTAAAGCAGGTGTCAGATGCCATCTACTGGCAGCTCAAGCTGCTCCACCGTTCAACAAGCTACTACTTAATATCCACATACTTGCAGAGAGTAGAGAGACCTTAAAAGACGTAGTGGTTTTTTTTATATATATATATATATATATATATATATATTGAATACTTAAATATCTATTTAAATTCATTGAATATGAATAATGAAAATAAAACAAGGCTATAAGATGAGTGGAAAGAAAGGAGCACATTTGTATCATGGATGAAACAATTGCATCATTTTCTAGTTTTGAAAACACTTAGAAATAGTTCACGATGGTAAAAAAAAAAAAAAAAAAAAAAAAAAAAAAAACGCTTTATATTTTTGTGTGATTTGAAATGAGGAAAATGTGATATAGTAGTGAGTGGCCATATACGTAAATACATTGATCGGTTAACCTCCTAAATACTGTAATTAGAATATGTTTATTCTAAAAGTTAAAAACCAAAGTTATCCAAACGAAATAAAAATCCAAAATCAAACAAACAAACTGCACAGTTTGAATAATTTCACTCAGGACTCAATCAGCTCGCGTCCCCAGCCGTTTCAGTGTAGACTCATAAGATTTTGAGGCTGACGGCACAGACACGGAGCAGCTGAGCACCATCCTGTCTGTGACTCTACCATGTGACCCCGCGGCCTGTCTATCCAGATGGCCACTTCTCTGTCTGCGTGTCTGTTCGCCTCTCTTCCTGTCTCCCTCTTCGCAGCTCCACCCAGCTGAGCCGGTCGCCGAGCGGCATGGGAGCAATTCCTCTGACAGCTCGCTGAGCCCCCCCCTCCACCCCCCTGCTGCTAACCAGCACCAAAATATCCAGACTGACCTGGGTTGCATGCAGTTCAGTGTGTGAAGGGTTAAATCACGAGGATGCGGGTTTAAATGTGGGTTTATACACAGCTGATATCAATTTGAATACCAATTGTAATAAACCTGATGTTATCTGATGGATTTTCAAACAGCAATGTTAAATATGTGCTGTTTTTATGCCAGAAAAAGGCCATGAATCCCATATTATTTCTCATGATAGTCCTCTGTGGGTGAAAAGTTGATAGAAAAGCCACCGAACCAACTCGGGACATTAAAAACTGTAATCGAAGCCCGAGCTGATAAAAATTCCTTCAAGCAGCTTTGCAGCTCTTTGAAACAATGACTCACTGTTTTAATGGGAAAAAAAAAAAAAACCTCTTGAGATGTAATGCTCCCTTTAGATGAAGAAATAAACAAACTACTTTACCTAACTAAACTTATAAAGTTGGCCCACTGATAACGTGTGAAGGTGAAAATCAACCGAATATCCCAGACGAGTTGACACATATCGTCGAATCTGTGTTAAACAAAGGGAAAAGGATTGTCAGGGTGCTCGTATGTGGATGTCAGCAGAAGAATATAGCTCATGTGCAGGTACAGAGAAACATTTGTAGGTTATTTTTACAGATGCCATTTTCCATGACCCTGTTCTGTAAGCTGACTCTGCCTCTTATAAGCAGGAGAGACTGCAGAGCTCAGGTGGGTGTCTTCCTCACAGGCCACGCCCACCGATATGGAGGATCTCCTCCGAGTTGTGTTTTCATCGTTTCTGGACTTAAGTGTAGGCCACTTAACTATCTAAGCTTTCGTAGTGATCATCCCATTTATCTGGGATTATTGCAGTGAATTTACTGTTTGGTCTTCTTCCAGGCCTAAAATGTCAAGTCCAAAGTCATGTATGCAGTAGCTTTATTCGGTAAGACCTTCGCAGATCCGTCCAAAGCTGGTAGCAGTTGATCTTTGGATAGAGCATGAAATAAATAAATCCTCTTTAGCAGATCAATATTCATCCTATTTAATGCTGGATGTGAAACTGCTGGATTTGAGGTGGTAATGCTGATGTACAGCTAATCGTTGGAAAATAAGCAGCGGGGCTTTGCGATTCTCCAGCAGATAGTTTAAACAGGAAGACGGATGAGTAAATGCCGATTGTCTAGGCAGTGGAAGAAAAAAAAACTGATAGTGATTACTTGTAATTTATACCTTCCAATTAATACGCATAACGTCTACTCTGGAGTGGGAGGCGATAGGAGCGTAAAGGACTCGCGATGATGAGTGTGTTATTGAAGCAGGGAAAATGAGCCGCTGACACCTTTCCTGCTGCAGGTTCACAGTAATGACATTGTACACTAATGATATTAGTTGACACCGCTTGTATAAATAGAGAGACGGGAAGTGAATTGATATAACAGAGGGATGTGAGGCTTCATTATTATTCTTACTCCCTGTGTGTTTCACTGTATAAAGGCCAAGCGAAAGGACATGACCTCTGGCTGGATTGGATTTTGGCACGAAGGAGGAACCGCTTCTTCCTCCATGTGTTAAATTCACTCTGGAGTAACGGCACTAAAGCACCTGTGACAGAGTGTGACAGTGGAGAGCCCTGTGGACTCCTGACAAGCAGCGACTGCTTCGTTTGCGGTGCACGCATGCACGGCCAGGTTCCCAGAGCATAAAATACATTAAAGCATCGAGAAGTTGACCGGCGTAATTTACGGCTGAACTTTCAGTTCCGTTGTGAAGTGCCCCGCCCCCACAGACTCTCGGCCTCTCCGGCCAATGATTTACTTCGCCCATACCTACGATGATGTGAGATCCAAAGTCTGCATACCGACTCTTTACCGTCCTCTAGGCTACCTGATGTTAGCTGGACTGCAGCTCACGTTGATGGATTGTCCCAAGATGTGTCCGCAGCAACAAATGAAAAAGGAGATAGTTTGTAAAACGTGGATGTCCAATTCTTCTTTTGTTTTTTTTTTTTATTTTTTATCGTCAAAAGTTTCCCAATTATCACTCTAGTGCTTAAGTGTCTTGATTTAAAAGCTTTTAATGGGATTTTTTTTTTTTTTTTACTTTCAGATATTATAGAATGTTTTGATTTTTTTTTCTCACGTTAACAATATGTTTTCCCAAAAGCACCAAATCTTACAATACAGAAGTATTTTTTTTGCCATTTGTCTACACTTTTTACATAAGTATTTTTGAAAAGTCCCAGACTTTCTTGTAGGCTACTTCCTGTGTAAACTATGAGCTTTAATCCTGTCGATTCCCAGAAAATCTTGGCAATCTTCTAAGCAGAACTGTGACAGGATGACAATATAAAATATAAATATTAGGCCATAAAGGTTGTCTTTGCCAATCAGGGATTACATCAATGAGCTAGCAGGTATGACATTGATTTTAGCGACCCACGTGATAACCATATGGCGGTGCAACTGTCATGTGTACACATCCATTACATTTTGAAAGGTAGACCCAAAACATCTGTTTTTGTGGCTGCAGTCTGGCTGAATAAGACAGTCTAATAGAAAGTAATGGTTGAGTTGATGTTGTTTGGAGCTTGCTGCTCAGTAAAGTCAACACTTAAGAGCAAAAACATTTTTTTTTTTTTATTTTTTTAATGTTTCATAATTTACTCCTTGTTTACTGTTGTTTCTACGAATATCAAAACCAAAGATGACTGGGAATGTAAATTCATAAAAGACAAGTATTAGGTCACTGAAACTGTGCTGAAACCAAAGATCCCAGAGCAAAAAGGGGGACGCTGAGAGGGAGACCGGCTCAGTGCTACAAAGCTGCCGGGCCGGGATGTTTACCAAGGATTTTTGGCTCACCAAGCTGAAGGGCTAAGAGGGAAAAGAAGAAAGCAAAGACGAAAGAGGAAGAAGACGGAAAAAAAGGAAAAAAAAAGAAGATATTTGGCATTTCTGACTTTTCCTCAACAAACACCCGAGGGTCTAAGAGTCTCATTTAAATAAACAAAACCAAGGGGGCTGGATCAATTTGTGGACAATAAGCTTTGCCTCGGGGCCCCGTGCTCTGACTAGCTTTGAAAGTGGCGCCGGACTGGGTCTTGCTGAGTCAGAGGTAAAAATCCCATCCTTCAACAAGCTGTTGTGGAGCAATGTTCACAGGCTTCACTGGTGGCCTCAGCGAAAAACTTTGAAGTTAGTGGAAGCAGACGCAGGCTGCAAATAGGCAAATCTCCATGTACAAAATGGCCGCTTGCCACAAAGTGTGTAGGAGTGGTGAAAAAAAGCAGCTCTTGGCTTTGGCTGTGGGGAGTGGAGCTTGGATGGAAACTGGTGCTTGGAGCAGATTTAGGGTTTAGGATAGTGAGTGGAGCACCTGCAGGCTCCAACAGCCAGGTCTCCGTCCTGCTCCAAAGGTCACGACCTCTCTTCAGAGGTAAATGAGGGGCTTCCATCATGTTTGTATCTTTGACAGCAGCAGTCCAGTGAAGCCATTGTTCCTTGTTCTTTGTAGTTATTATGTATGGCCAGCAGATGGCGACCATGACACAAAGAAATCCCACAAGATCAGTGTCGGTACTTTTAAATTGTCAACAAATATGGCAATAAATTGTTATTTCTCAGAGCTACTTGGCAGTTAAGACTTTTTTTAAATGTGTCTAATATGCATAAGAAGAATTACTTGTGGTTCTTAAGACAAGATTATAAGAAATTCAGTTCTGAAACACTGATGCTCTTAAAGCATGTGAGCCTAAAAACAAACAAATCAACAGGGAAACAAACACTTTTCTTCTTTTTCATTTGTTATTAATGTAGAAGGCTGAGGCAAGACATATTTACTCGGAAAACTGAATCACACTGATAGGAAGGGAGAAATTCAGAGTGATTATTTATTTATGTTCATAGTAATTATGTATATGTGGATTAACATTCAGTCTGTGTATTTGTATAAATTGGTTCTCAGGACTGCTGCAAAATATTACAGGCTAAGACATTAAAAGTTTTCTTGCTATTTAATAAATTAGGGTCACTCTAAATACAGAGGGGTGGGCGGGGGGGCTATTTGAAGCTCATCAGGACCAGAAGTCAGCTGTGATGTGTCTCATAGACCACTAGAGACTGAACTGCATCCACAAAAGAAACTTTTTTTTTTACCAAAAAGTAAAGCTCCAACCCAAAAACAAGACTCAAACAACTGCTTTACATGCAATACCAAAAATGTAACACCACTTGGAGCTTTTATTTTCAGTCTTTACTTTTTTGTTTCAGCTGTTTTTCATTATTTTCTGTTCACTGTTCATTATAGTTCTATTTTTTAACCTACTCATGACATCCTTTGATCGACGCTGGCACATCCTGACATCACAGTTTGCGCTTTTAGCTGACGCGGGTCAGTTACTTGCTGATGGTCACATGGCTGCTGACGAGGATGAACTTGTACACATCATATCTGACATTGCATTCATGAAGAGAGAGAAGGATGGGTGTTTTGTGTACAATGCAACGGATCATGTTTCAGAAAAGCATGATCCGCTTTCTGAGTTTTTTTTATACGCAGGTCATCACAGATTAAGTGGATAAGCTCAGTTGCGACTGAAGGAAAAAGTGGTGTCCGCGCTGGGATCATTGGTCATTGGTGTTACAAGTCATTTCATATTTCTAGGCCAAAGGGGCTGATAGCTTGCGTGTTCTTAATTCCTATTACACAGTAATTAAATGTGTATTTTCTTTCTACAAAATGTATTTGTTGTTGGTACAAGGAGGAGCTTGAGGCATATTGGTGGTGGATTGTATGACTAGTTTGTATGTGTCTTGTCCTGAAATTATCAGTCAGTCGAAAATACTGTTAAATGTCGGACATCCTTTGTCAATATAGATCAAGCCGCCCTTTAAATTGTCAGTAAAGTCCATTTTGTCATTGACACTACAATTCAGAATACTTATTTACAGTAGATTTCCTCTGTCGTACTAATAATAAATTCCTAAACTTGTTTCCAGTAGGGTTGAACTTCAGAGTAGAGCCCTTCGCATGTTATCTAGCCGTCATAGTTCAGCAAGGAGTCACCTGGGTTCATTAAGAGTCTGTCTGACACGTTACTCCATACCCCAGTCTCCAAATCTTATCCATACGCAGACGACATTTCCAGGATGTATGACTGTCCATAAAAAGGTCGGAGAACTGAATCAGACTTTAAAATATGACATCACCACCAAGGCGGGACAGAAAAGTGTGATACCACCACCAGTGCTGTCCATCTTCTGTCAGGTACACGCTAACAATGTTGCTTCTCGTTTATCGAGGAAATGGATTGATGAAAGTCGAGGCCAGCCAGACTGTGGGAATACATAAAGAAGAAAAAACAGATAGCGAGAGCATGATAAATAGAACATTTTCCAGAGGCTGTGCAGGGTTCGGAGAACAACAAGTCCTTCAACCGAAACGACCACGTAGGTCGTCAGTATATTCTCAAATATGACTCAAAGGAGTGTTTCTTAAATTGGCGGACTTGGTTACGTTGAAGCATCAAAAACTATTTGATAGAGTTAGAGAAAGATAATGGTTTGGGTTAAAATGATTACTTGAACCGTGTTGTGCCATTAATTACTCCGTTGTCGTGGCAACAGTGAACGTTGTTTTTTAAAAAAAAAAAAAACTATCACGATTTCAAAGATGGAAACAGGAAACAAACCGCAGTGTCCTGCGCAACCTTCGTTGTCGTTGTAACAGTTTTAAAATCACGCAAGGCTCCAGCTTGGTGTATTATGAAACCTGTAAGAGAAAAAAAAAAACATCTTTTCTTTCATTCAACAACTTCACAACATTCACAAGGAAGTATGCGAGAACTAGTCGCAGTAAAACATCCAGAGACAAAGAAAAAGGACAATTTACAACTGTGGGTTCAGGAAGGAGCATCTACGTTAATGAAACCATTCATTTCTTTGATCAACTGAGCTGATGTCCCTTAATTTGTCTTCCCGTATTTCTATTGGTTTTTGTGTTTGATATCGACACACTCACAGGGGAGGTATCACTCGTGCTTCAGATAGTATAAATGAAGGAATTGAGACTCTTAATTTCTTTGATCCCGTGGCTTCCTGAAATTGCCGGCTTAAACATTGTTCTGCTGTTCTCTTTCTTCCCACCGGAGACTCTCCATCCCATCCCAGACACTGAACGAGCTAGTGTAAGCCTCACTAAGTCACTCTTAGCTCCGCCGCCCCAGTTTGTGTGAGCCAATTCATGCTGAATAAGACCATGTTAATCTGGGGTTTACAACGGGACTGAGGAACTTGATTTCTTTCCTCTGTTAACCTGAAATCGCTGCGATGGCCAACTGGACTCATTGCTGACAAGTTTTTATTGTTACTGTTCCCGAGTCAAGGCGCGCACTCATACAAACACATGCGCACACATTGGCTTCACACTGTGTCCAAAAAAAGGGGCTTCACGCACAACTTGAATAATTTCCTGTTGCACACAAATACAAATACATCCCCTTAAACATTGTCTTTTATGACTGTCAGTAAACTCAAATACACAATGTTCATCTTTTGTATTTCTCTGCAGAATATTTCAATCACCTCTACAGACCTTTAACAAACTTTGATTATCGTTGTTTTTTTTTCTCCATTTCTTTTCAATACAAAGTTAAACAGAAAAATGAAGTTGTATGTAAGCTGTGTCTGAAAACAAAACAAAAATTCTTAAATTTCCAGATACTTCAATCCAGAGTTTATAGATTTTTTTTTAATGTAAAACTAAATTTCAAGATATAATTTGTGTGCCTTTTATGATTTATTCCTTTTGGAAACAAACCTGGTGTCTGTTTTTCTTTGGCAGCTTTGACAAGGAGTTTGAAGTTGATGAAAACCTGTCATCGGCAATCGTCAGATTCGGGCCTCGTGGTATTTGTTCCCGTGGGAGACTGGACTTATCAGCAACTGTCTGCACAGTGTGACGAATGGCAGGATTCGTCTTTAAGAGGTAAACACACAAAAAATGGCAACGTCGCTTGATGCGAGGTATTTAAATGAGTACTTTAGTAGAGTTTTACATGAATGGGACATGTTTTGCGATTGTTTCATGATTAAAAATTTTTTTTATAAAATGATTAAACATATATTCAGTTTTCATTTCAGTCACCCACAGACCAGAAAAAAAAAGAGAGCATGTGATCAATTTGAATGTTTTAACAATTTCAAAAGTACTTTGTTTGCCATAAACAGAGAGCAAAATCTAGTGTTAGCAGCTATTGTTTTTACAGTAATAAAGGAAAATAAAAACTTGATCTTACAGGAGTTGTTACACAAATGGGATAAAAAAATAAAAAATAGTAGAAAGATCATCCACCTGTCCACCTATTTAGTTCCATGTATCAGCTGATCTACTGTATATCACTAACATTGACCCAATTACATGCCAAAAACTGAACTTAAGACTTGTAACCGATAAAAATGTTCCGAAACACAGATAATCATTTCAGATGTCACTTGTACAGCTCTTTACATAGTCACACAAAAACTAATCCACACAAAGTGTCCGACATTACACAAAGTGTCCGACATTACTCAAAGGTACCTCAAAAAAATGCCGTTATCAGAGGCCCAGTGTGGAGTACAGTCAGAGGACACCTTGCCTTCTGCCCCTTATCTCGGCGCTCTTCAGTGCGGGTGAGTGTTTGGCGGTGGGAGATGGGGAGGGAGATGAGAGGGGTCTCTGGTTGTGTTGTGTACGGGCGGGGGAGCCTCTCGTGACTGGACAGTGTCAGGTGGGGTCAGCTGCAGGGGCCGGCCCGTGGGCTCACCGAAAGAATGCAGTCGTCTTATCAGTTGTAAAGGAGCCCTATGGACACTCTGAGAGAAAAGCAAATGTCTCCGCGGGAATACACAGATATTTTTCTTGTCCTGCTTCGCTCTGGTTGGCAGATTTAAAGCCGGGGTGCAGATACCGAGTACTCTGTCTGTCATGGAGGCTGTGATTTAAGACATGTTTCCCCCTCTTTTTTTTTTTTTTTTTTTTTTTATCCCTTTACCTCCCTTTCTCCTAATGTTTTGATAGATTTATATGACATACTGATAATGATGAGTATTCATCATCTCGTACAGTAGCCACGGAAGCTCAAGGCCTGAAACTTGAGGTGCATCCACATCTGTAATTTAAGAGTTTGTAGTAAATAAGGTAAAGTAAAGATTTAGCGTTATTCCATCTCATAAAAGAACTGGCAATTAATTTAAGACAGTTTGCAGGTTCTAGTCTCAGATTTTTGTTGGTGAAGCAACCGTAAATTTCAATTAGGGACTTAATGTTTCAATATGTCCTGGAATCAAAGTTTGTTTTGTAAACCCCAAGAAAATATAATCCACTTAATACATCTTGGACAAACTAATCTTTACAAAGATTATTCAAAGTAATAAATGGAGCTGAAAGGTGGAGAATGTAGTTTATTGTACTGCTGGCTCATCAGATTTTTATACTACAGATGTTTTTGATGAATTAATAACTGCCCTATTCACCCTATAGTTTTGTCTTTTATTACTTACAGATAAATTTAAAATCAGTAAAAGTGCAGTATGAATTGTCTTGAATTGTTTAAAATCGGATAATAATGTAAAAGTATATGTAATCTTGTGTTAATTTTAACCTCTTCTTCATGGTACATGATCCAGTGCAGACATCAGATCAGTTACACATCCACAAAGACAAACTTGGAGAGAAAAAAGTTGACGCAACTGACGCAGAGCTGCAAAGAAAAAGTTTTCTGTTTTCATGAAAAATTCAGCAGGATTTTCTATCAGCTGTGAAGTTGCTGAACTCAGGCTGCCTTTCTCTCCTGGGCCACTTCTCATCCCATAATCCCTTGCTCTGTTTCCTCCTCTCCTCATTGGCAAGCCCGGCCAATCAAAGACTTGGGAGGGGTGAGTGATAGGGGGTCGGATGAACCAATTACTGTGGTGATGACTGAAACCCTCCCTACAAACAGCCAAGTCACTAAGTCGCAGACTTGTTGCTCTGCGGGAAGCGAGCGCTGGTAGATTAGCGCTGCAGCAAACAGGCACAAGGGCCAACATGGCAGGGGGCTGTGACCCCGTGAGGGGTGGGGGCGGAGGTCCACCCCTCCATGTGAACCTCATAAAAAAAACATGCCATCAGAAGGTAAAGGAGCCCCCCTGCGTGCCGAGCTGACCGGCGTTGTAAGGACTGGCGCGGTGATGCAGTTGGGTGGTCATGACCCCATCGCCATGGCGCCGAGAGGTTGACAAACCAAAAGTAAATCCTCCGGCTCACAGAGAGCAGATTTATAAATAGATTCAGTCTGGTGTCTACTTTAAAGTGATCGTCACTGGAATAAAACAGGGCATGTGCAATCACACAGTGAAGTCCACAGTAAACAAGGTTTGTTCTTTTTTCTTTTTTTCACCAGAGATGCACCTGCACCGGACTCACCTGATGTGGAGTCATCAAAACAGAGCAGGTGTGGCTTTGATTGTGACGCAACAAAGAAGTCATCACTTCCAGTTTGAAAAGTCATTATGTACATAAACAATTTGGGGTTAGTTTACTTGAGTCGTTCCATTTTATACTCCCTTATACTTTGACTCCACTACATTTGAAGACATATATTGTACTATATACTCCTCTGCATATTTGCATGTATACAATTGATGGTGATTGGCATTATAGATTCAGATACTCCGCAATGTACAGTAGTTAAAATAAGTCCACCTTTTAGCGACTGCAACATTAAGGTGATGTTTACACGTTAATACATACAATCAAATAATGTATATTATTCTGAAATTCTGAAATCTAAATTTTACTTGTAACATCACAAGTTACATTTTTACGTTACAAGTTAGTTTTCAACACTAAACTTATTTTTTTGTTGAACTTAAATGACCAAAGATTTTAGTACTTTTTCCACAAATGCCAACCAATCAACAGTAAAAATGCACCTTTTTTTGTATAATAATGGGCATAATTACTGGTTACATAAGCACTATTAGCAAATTCGAGTAATATTTATGCATACATATTTTGACATGCTAATAATAAATGAATAATAGGTTAAGGTTATGATTTTCAGTCAGTGTGGCATGTGTTTCTTCAAAAAGTCATGTCTACTTTGGACCCATTGTCACTCGTTGCATTAAGTATGAAGTATGAAGAAATACTTTTTTTTCAACCTTCAACAAGATACGCTGTAAATATCTGCTTATATTTCATTTGTCTAATGAACCCTTGTGGAAAAGTTTGTGTTAGAAATCCCCGTCATAAATAATCAGAGATAAACAAGAAAGAAGTACTAAAAAAAAAAAAACACCCAGCGCAAAAAAAACTTATTCAACAAAATATGTTAACAAATACAAAAATATCACAGTGGGCCAAACCGCACGTATTCAAGGCTTGGATTCTCGATGTGTCAGCATCATTTTAAATTTACAAAGTAAGATTAATACTTAACATTAAAAAATCATTTTTGGAACGGTTTCCACACAAATGATTGAATATGTGTCACACAGTCCCAGTGGGATCCATCACTTCAGCATTTGGTTTGAGAGAGTTTGAAGACCTGTTTTGATGGAGAGACTAAACGAAACGTTTCACCACGGCTCCTCTGCCAGGAAACAATGGCACCGCTGTCAGTGGGTATAAATGATTATTGCTTTCATCTGTTTGTTTTTTGTTTTTTGCCGCTGTCAGGTACACACACAAGACAGTGTTCTCCCGTGTGTCTGATCTCTTGAGGAAAAAAAAGAAATCAGTGATTTTATTATTCATTTTATTTCGTCATTTAAGTGCTTTCTGTGCATTATCTGACCTACTAGCTGAAAAATGACAACTAAGTCATAATCATTAGCCTGAAAGTGTGTTTATACACACACATCATTTTCATGCGTCTCCATATGCACACGCTGAACATTACACGCTGCGTTGCTCTCAACACGCGGATAGCATACCGATCAGCATCAACAGTAAACAAGTTGCCATCCAGCTGGACTCCGGAGACAAGACATCTAAACAACCAGAGAGATGTGTATATTGCACACACACACACACACACACACACACACACACACACACACACACACACACACACACACACACACACACACACACACACACACACACACACACACACACACACACACACACACACACACACGCGCATTCTCCCTCAGTCTAATGACCATTACAGAGATAAATTCGTGTGAACAGCGGTTATACACGAGCTTCGTATGCATAGGTTAACACACTAAGACTTAGAAAGTTTGTCTGGAAGTTGACTGCATGCAATGTTGTAATCAACAGCAACATGTTATTAGTTTGTAATGTGACACGAGACTTGGAAATATGGAACAACAGCCAGCGTCTCCTGCGTTTTCTTTACTGTATTATATGTACTTTTGCCTATCTGAAAGCTAACATACTACACTTTATATAGTAATATCATGATAACACACACGTTTCCATGCTTTTTTTTCTGAAATGTTCGGATGTGTAGCAGCTGTAAAAATTGTTTGGGAACACCCATACTTTACTTAAGTCAATACATATTCAGGAATGTGGCTTGTTTTTACATTTTCACATAACTTTTCCATAAATTACAGAAAAAGTCCCTTTCAAAATGATTAATAGAACAAAAGTTGAATTCCCAGGCTGGCCTTTTCACAGACTCAATCCTCTGATACTTTCAGAAAGACTGAATCTTGAACTGATAGGTTTCCAAAGAGTTGTTATTTTTCTGAACTCCTCACACAGCCCCATTGAAAGTGTTCTGCAGGGTACTGATGACAGACATAAACGACTGATTTAAACATCTATTATTCAATCCAAAAGTGGCCCATAACTCTGAGGTGTGTTGGCACCGCGGGGGCCACCGCGTCCCGCTGAGCCAGAAGCCTGAGCGATGAGCTGCAGGAGCGCCAAGCCTCGTCTCTGCAGAGGCAACCAGGGCCTCATCTGTGACTGAGTGGGTGCTAGAACGCCAAGCAGAGAAGTGCCGGGTCGCAGCAAAGGTTAACAAAATCAAGGAAGGGAATTTACGAGCGTCCGTGCTTCACAAGCGATGTCGCCAGCAGCGAGGGAGGGAGTGTAAAAGACAGGGGTGGATGAGAGGATTATAGAGTGTGTGTGAGCCAGCGTGCAGTTGCATGGGTGTTTGCGTGCATTTGGTAGTGAGATTTTCGCCTACTTTGCAAGCAATGCATTGTGACAGAATGATGAGGGACTTTTACTGCGAGTGTGTGTTCGTTTCACACACTGTCGGGCCTGCAGCCTTCTGCAAACTGACTAAAAGTAGCTGGACCGCAGACAGAGAGACCAATAACTTCGAATGAGTTCACAGACATCGCCACCTTCTCATTAAATTTGGCATATGCAGCTCATTGTCGCGTACATGAACTAAAGGTCCAGTCGGTAGGGATTATAATCACAACAAAGGCTCTCAAAACGTCAAATCCCGAGTGTGTTAAAGAGCTTCGTACTCAACAACAGCGACAAAGGCGAAAAACTGTGAGTTTTTTCAGACTGCAATCTGTTTAATCAGCGTAATAAGTATGTAATATATCGGTGGCACCAGCAGATGCGATCCTGTTTGCACTCTGCTGACATTTGGATTTTTGTATGATTTTGTTCATTTTTTTTAACTTCCTGAAAAGGAAATTTGAAACAGATTTAGGAAGTGTTGAGTTTGTATTAATGTATTATGCAGTAACGAGGCTTCAAGCTGACGACGTGAATCAGCTGATATGCCGTAGATGTCAATCTGAAATTGTGACAACAGCAGATCTTGTCTTATTTTTTGGGCTGCCTCCACTCATTAACTAAAGTTCAACACTGTTGTGTCTTTGACTTTATTTAAAAAAAAAAAAAACGTGTTAAGAAATGAAGGGTTTCTGTCTACTGAAATTTCATAGGGCTTTTAATGTGAAACAGATACAAGAGTTGTTGAGTTTGTATTAATGCTGTACTATGCAGTAACGAGGCCTCAAGTTGACAATGTGAATCAATCAATCCACCGTAAATGTCAATATGAGACCGAATTAACTTTAACTTTTCACACTAAGACAGGACCAAATGTGACACTGGCACGGTATCTTCTGGCGTACTTTGACGTGATACCAGTTACATTACCAAGGAGGTTGACATCAGCTGCCATTGCTAACAGATATTGCCAAAAAAATGTGCTCCTTGACGCCAAGTAAGAAACACTTTTAAACATACAAAGTATCTTCTGTCTGATTTGGCTTATCCTTCTGTCGCTGCTGCGTAGCTCTTTGTTGTACAACAGATTCTGTTAGAAGTGACTTTAATAGTCACTTTGATTGTGAAGGATTACAAAAGTTACCAAACTTTTGTCGTGTTTTGGGATTTTCTATGACATCGCTGACAATAAACTGAAACACTGCGGTCACATTAAGTCATTAAATTTACACTTGATGGATCTGTTCATATCAAACCCCTTTAGACTTTGTCATTAATCAGCTAAAAACATTATCTAAAAGTGAAGATACTGGCATGCAGTAATAGGAACTATACGCACACACACACACCAACACACACACACACACACACACACACAGAGACACTCACACTGTACAGATAAGATGCCTCGCCTGTGTTTTGTGGCTGGCTATAAGTGGACTAGAGGCCCGAGATTTTGGGAGACAACCTAGCGATAGGACACTTCATCACGGTGGTTTGTGGAAGGTTCTCAGCTCACTCTCCCCCACTGATAGCTCCAGTTTGTCTGGAAGACGTTATGCTTTGTGATAGTCTGGCAGAATCGTGGATTTGTCTCCTCAAACCAGTTGGAAACCGTACAGTGTATCAAGTTTTAGCAGCATGTGGTTTCAATTCGATCCCTCACAAAACTGCTTTCATTTCTCTTGATTAATGTCAAACTGTTTCTAATGCTATTATTCTATGCATTATCAAAGTAACAACAGATGATAGAAGTGGTTGATTTCCAACCAAGTGAACCGCTGCGGGTTGAACGTGTACGTTTAATGCTGCATCATGTTCTGGCTCCCCGACCGGCTCCTCGCTGGTATCTTCTGGTCCTCGCCGCATGCGAACACATTCATCATTTTCACATATAATAACACGCAGCATTGGATTTCCCTTTTCTTATTTTTACAAAGCCTCCCCTGAGCTTAGTGCACAGTAGGCATCGGTCTGCCTGTCCATCTAACCCACTGCGCCGCTGACGGCTGATCTAATTCGAGCAATATTTTTGACTTTCCAAAAAGCCGTGGGGGAGAATCTGTGGCTGATGGCTCCACCCCGGGCTGAGCACCATTCATCCCCACCCCCCCTCTCCCACCTCCCGACCCGTCGCCTGCCGGCCCCCCTCTGCCAAACGCCGCCCCACTTGAGATCCATCCGGAGAGCATATTTGCCAGATGACAGCGTGCTCTGTGTACCATCCATTATGGCTAAGGTGGATACATTGTCATCGGGAGCTTCTCACGCTGGCATAAATCCACGGTCAACAGTAAGTCTAGGTCAAGTGATTTATACACAGGGCCACGCACGGACATGCTCTCTCGCGCCGCTCTCCAGACATATACACAGAAGGTACGCTCAAACACACATCTGCCATGCAACTGCCCCGGCGCAAACTATGGAAACCTGTTACTGTACTCACAAGGGCTGTAATGGGAGTCTTGTTTAAAGTACAGAGGAATCTGGCCAAAGTCTGGCGGAGGTCACTTTTTGTGAGGAAATGCAGAGCCCGGAGGGAGTGAGTGCTCCCTGTTCACCTCCTCCTCCTCTGCTCCTCTTCACAGAGGAGGAGGAGGTACAGTGCGAATCACACAGATGCACTTATACATTTCGCACATGCACGCATGCCGCAATGAGGCGGCGGGCCAAGCACAGACAGCGGAAGATGAAGTGCTAAGTGGGTTGACTGTACTTGACCATAATCTCTGGATGAGAACTGAGGAGATTCAGAGTGTGTCTCGGAGGCTCGCATGTAACATGTCTGTACAGCCCAAACGGGCAAGAGGCAAGCAGCGGAGATATCACCCGTTGGTTTGTCAACAGCCGTAACGAAGCCTCAAGTGTGGATTTAGGCCGGTGCCATTTTTCTAGTACCGAGCAGTTTGGAGCCGGAAGTGACCATATTTGGACGAGCTGGGCGGGGGGGGGGGTGAGCGAGCTATGGAAATCTCACTGGATCTGATTGAAACCTGGTAATACTGCGTCCCAGCGATAGCTGTTACCTGACTGCACCACAGGCCTGTCAATCAAACAGACACGCCCTCAAAAACGCGTATTTTCAAATTAATGACGGGATTATTTTCAGATGGACTGCCAGAAAACAAATAAGAAGGAACGACTTTAGCTAGAAAAAAAGAGACAAGACATTTTATTGACTTCGAATTTATGAGACTAGTTGAGTCGGAGTTTATGGAGCCGGCGGCTTTTTGGAGCCAACCTCTAGTGGCACTCGGTGGTATTGCAGTTTAAGGCACACTTCCGTGTCAGCCTCATTTTTAGAACCGGAAGCTACGTCCAGTTTTATATACGGTGTGTAGTACAGCCTCTTGCTACTATCGCATTACAATCGTCCAGAGAGGGACATTTTACTTGAGTCAACTGGATTGTTTTCTCAAGGTCACAGCAGTGTTAAATGAGCACACAGCTGATATAGCACCAGGACTGAAGAATTAATAAAACATTTTGCCAATAAAATGACGGACCACCTGCGCCATAACTCACGCGTGAATCTTATCAACTATAATGGCAGCACAAAATGTAAGCGTCGTGGCCTAAATCTGGATTTACAGTGTTTCTAAAATAGCTAAATAATGTCATTTCCATCACAGCAAACAGACAAGTGCAATGACAGGACTATCGGGGATCTGTCAAAGTCACATCACTGCAGGGAGAGCGTTTGATCCTTCTGATATTGCCCACTGTCTCGTCTTTGAAAAATACAACTGACAGTTGCTCGTCTTAGCCGTAGTCCTCGCGGCCGCCCCTGTTGTACATCATCAGACTTCAACAATATTGACTTCTGTTGAGGAGATTAGCTGTCAAGCTTTTATTTTGTTAAGGGATCAAGGTCCTTCATGTTCTTACCTAAATATAACTTTACTCCGTTGCAGGTTTGAAATTGCTGGTGCAGGTGGTATTTCATTTATGAGAGCGCTCGAGACCCAAAATGCCTCGGCTTGACCGCTGGGCTTTGGAGGGATTATCTGATGAATTTGTGTTTTACAGCAGCTGTTAGTGAGAAGTCACCAGGGGTCTAAAAGTGGACGCGAATGCCCTCCGTCAATTGTGCCATATGGCCACTTTCATTTTTCACTCGTCTGAAAAGTTGCCATTACCTCCCGTTTATTTGAAGAACTTTGCGTTGCCTATTCGATACAACCGCTTAAAGATATGAACGGATTTGATTGTGAGGGAATGGGAAAAAAACAAAAACATATGATATCAGGACTGTGCTGTGTGATAGGGGACGTATCAAACTACACCCAAAATTAAACGTCCTTAACCCTGTCTCCAAAAGCATCAAGTTAATCTTGTGCATGTCTACATTGATAAGGATCTCCTGCAAGACAACTATGCAGCACCTCTTAGGTCATTGGAGATTTTGATTTATGAGGCAGGAGGGGCCACGATTGACGAATTGCTAATGCCCACTCGGATGTTTGGATTGCCGTTGCCATTCACAAGAGGCCAGCGGGCCACGACTAAATGAGACTGGGCTGGAAATGTCACCTGCGTGCACAACCTTTTATGCCCCAGAGCCTTTCTCAGAACTGTAAACTCTATCTTGCCACATCCATTGATGGCTTATGGCAGAATCCCAGCAGCGACACCAGCCTTCCCCTCACTTCACTGTAAATCAAATTGCTATCTAAAGCAGCAGGACTCAGCTTTACAGTGCTGGACAGCGACATATGGGAAATTCCACAGCGCTGCAATATACCGTTGGACGTCCAACAAGATCATAAAGGTCACGGGCTACACTTGGCGACTTGCGTTTTGGATTTTTGTTACATGGTGTGCAAGCAGAGAGAAAGCCGAGCGCCAGACCCCCTTCAGCAAGAAAAGCCTTGTTGACAGAGTTTAAATAATTGAGAGCCAATCGACTGTGTAAATTAATGTTGGTTTTAACGAAGAATGAACACAAGTATTTCAATAATCCTGCTTCTGATCATAACTCTGAAATAGCTTAACCTGTGAATGAAGTGTGTCTACGGTGTGTGTGTGTGTGTGTGTGGGTGGCTGAATGAAACTGATAACGGGTTTATGAGACAAGGAAATAGAAGATTATTGACTTATATTCAGTGTGCATTGTATAAAGATTTATTAAGCATTGGTAGATGCTGCTCTACTCAAACTGCTCTCTTAAAAACAATCACAATTGCTGACAGATTTTTGGAGTGCTGGCATGTCCCTGAGGTGTCCTCGGTTTTTGGTTGAATGTGAAGTTTATGCTGATGAATACCACAGTCTGTGGCTGACTTCAAGGCATTTCTTTTGTCTGGAGCAGCTGGCTCCATACTCTGCTTTGGCTCACCAAATGCCACTGTCTCTCCAGGCTACTAGATCTTTCAGATTGTCTGTCACCAACGTCACGAAGAAAAAACAGAAGTGAAGTCCTTTTTTTATCATTGGATTTGAAATCTCCATGTCTAATAAGTTAATTTTACATTTGGGCCAGCATAAATTTTGAGCCTTTGAATATCTTAAATAAGTATTATTTAAACCTGCATCACACCAAAGTATGTAATACACCTGTCTGTCCACTAGAGGATAATGTATCACCGTCACCTTTTGCCTCGCAAAATGGCTAAAAGTAAAGTTCCTTGTGTTTAGACACCAAAAAAACACAAAATAAGTAATTTTATGGATGTAACATTATGTACGTAAGTTAAATACGTTAAGTTTTATAAGTAGCTTACTTGCGTTACTTAAAATAAATCCTTGTTAAGTTTTTCTTTCTCATGGACACAAACACTGTTCTTCCATGGGAAAGCCCTGTTTTTATTCCTTCCAACCATTTCATTCTTCCTCCCAATCGTGGTGTTTATCACTCTTTATACTTCATATCCATCTTCGAACCAGGCTGGGCTGGTCTTACATGCGTGTACCTTTCACGCATGTAAGACCAGGCAAGGCAAAACACGGCACCAACACGGCATCCTCCAGTGGACGGGCGGTTGCATTACACGCTTCAGTTTGATACTGGGCTAATTATTTGTACAATATTCAACTGCTTTCTATCTTTCAAAAATTCTAAACTGAACTCACCTCCCACTGAGCCTGGCAGACATGATTATTCTGCGGTTTCAGTAACATCAAGCTGAAAAGATTGGATGGCGCACTGGTATTATTTTACATCACTATTTGTGTTGTGATACCTCTCGTTACCTCATGACTAAATATATCTGCTAGCTCTTGGCTTGAATTATTAATCAACCCTTTAACATGATGACATATGGTTTTATCATTTGCGTCAATTACAGGCCATTACAAGCCCCGTCAGGGGCCTGTCAATGCTGCTGCACTCTATTTGTATTCCTGAACACTTGAGATGTGGTTCCTCAGCCAGCAGCAGTGATGAGTCTGTGGCAGCTGGCCTCTGTACTGTGCCTGGCTCGCCACATGCAAAAAAAAATAAAAAAAATCCTCCACCCTCTACACACACACACACACACACACACACACACACACACACACACACACACACACACACACACACACACACACACACACACACATACGCCCCCTCCCCAGGGTATCGCACTCTGAGTAATGAGACATAACTGGGCCTATGTTCAGCGTGCCGTCACTTAATGTGACATGAATCTCCTTTGCTATGTGTGATCGATCTATTTATTACCCTGTTTATGTAAAGCCAAGCAAAGTCTCCTGACGTGGGATTTCGTCAGGCTGAAATATCAATGGCCATCACTCACTTTTTATTGCTTTTTTTTCCTTGTCCTTTCTGGTCTTGTGGCATTTGTTTTGTGGTGCATTGAGGGCAGGTTATAAGATATGGAACAACGCCGCAGCAAATCTGTAGGTACATGCGCTGGTTCTATCCATTGAATTCATGATATTTGCCAATGGCCAGGAATAGAAGTCTTATACAGTCATTGGGACACTAATTTTTGTCTTTATCAGAATATGTTAAACAACATATTTTGATATCAGACAAGAATACCGTACTGTTTGCATCAACAATTTCTATTTGTCACAGAAAAATGATGATTATGGTGCCTATGATACCTCTTGCAGTGCTGCCTTGCATCGCATACAATTTGATATTATGTTTCTATATTGCTTTCAATGAAAGACAAGGTTTTTCACAGTTAATATAATTTGGAAAGAACTCGTCTGCTCCAATTGAAGTGCTTGTTGGAGGGTCAAATGATCTCCACCACCCTTTCACAGCTAATTCTGTCACATTGTGTGTATAAAAATAAGAAAGCACCTTGAATGCCTCTGAAAGTATCAGCTGTTATCCCTAATTAAACAAATCCCAGTACCAACTCTGTGTATGATGGCCAGCCTTCAAATGTGGCCATTCAGGACACTTTTGCCTCGACACACCGTAGAACGAAACATTGCACAAACCAGTTACTTTTCAGCAAAACCCCAGGCTTGATTTTGAACATCCAACTTTCAGTGAATGTTCTGCAATACAGCCATAACTCTACATGTGATCAAGGTTATATGTTTTACCCTATAATCTTCGTCATCTCCATCGTCTCCAGCTGACATGTCCTCATCACCTCAGAAAAAGAAAGTGGGAGTTTCAACATTTTCGCATGTTATGCCAAACCTGGTGGGGTCAAAATGTACGGCACGGACTGGAGCGAAGTGATGGGCTGTTCGTTAATATTAATACGTAAGCAAATTTCTTAAAACATGTAAAAACATGTAAAATGCCCGGCAAAACTGTTTGTAGTGTTTATCAATTAAAGTAACATTTTTCTTACAACTACGAGAAATCG
This sequence comes from Brachyistius frenatus, assembly GCF_029030835.1. Taxonomy (NCBI): domain Eukaryota; kingdom Metazoa; phylum Chordata; class Actinopteri; family Embiotocidae; genus Brachyistius; species Brachyistius frenatus. The sequence continues at coordinate 1,927,844 of NW_027210637.1, forward strand.
ATAGAGATTTGTTGGCTGATGCGTTTCACTTAATGTCGACTCAGATAAGTTTCATTGAAAGCTTTAACTTACGTAGCTGAACGGCTGAGCTGAGGGAATGGAAACAGCTAGATGTTTCTGGTGTTGTAGAACATGTACGAGAGAGGCTACGGCTCTGTTTTGTATGGCAGTGCAGTATCTGGTCTTTCCACCTCAGATCAGAGGTGTGCTGTGTGCTTCTGTCCAAACCACCATCCAGACCTGCCGTGTGCGGCGGCTCTGTGAGCGTCAGGGCTTTTTGCTATCGTGCAGATACCAGGCCTTCCTAAGAGGGCTTCTTGGGGCAATCCCAGTTACAAGCTCTGGTGTTAACCCGCTGGAGGACTCTTATCAGCTACATGTCATGTTCGTATTTTCCCCGCAGGTCCGCCAGCCCTCTCACCGTCATCTCAACACTCACCTAAGCTCCACCCTGAGAGGGACGCTTTTATCTGGAGCTCTAAAGTGGCAAACATATTTGTCCAGAGCTTTCCCACAGTCGACGGAGTTGGAAATTGGACGAAGCAACAGCACTGTGAAGCAGGACAAGAGTCAGTGTGTCCCAATGGAGCCCCGGGTTTCAAGTGGGCCTGTTGGCCCCTTAGTGTTGATGCCCCTGTTTCTTTTTAGATAGTTCTGCATGCTTTAGCACATTAATGTGCCGTATACGCGACAGTAACAGTCTTAACTATTTTCCAATATTGTACAAGACTAGATTAAGATACTGCCATCCAAACTGTCAGTGCTTTCCATGAATTTTAGAACAGCAAAAAGAAACAACTTGCAGAGATTATTCACCTGTTCGAGATAGTTGATCTTGAAAGGTAGAGAATTAATATTTTTTTAAGCGCTCACTTTTCTTTGATAGCAATAACTGTATTTTAAATGCTTCTGGATTTCACACAAATACCGTTTTTGATTGGAGACACCTTGATCTTTTGGCATCTACATTGTACACGGGATTTTACAAAATAATATATTCTCATTTTTAGCCACACGAGAAACAATTTCTAAAAGGAATCTGTCTCGTGTCCAGAGATCTTCTGATGATGCTTGATGGGCATTGGCAAAGTGGGCTTTTGACTCTTTTCCTCTGCTGACAACCACAAACTAAGACCCCCACCTACCACAGACACCTCTTGTCCATGCTGAAACTGTTCAATACAGGGAACAGTGAAAGACAAGAACAGGGACAAAAAAAAAAACAACAACAACTGGGTAAAGTTTTAGTGCTTGTGTTTTGCCATATCCACTCACAAGTGGCAAAAACTTTCAGTTTTGATAATGGGGGGTTGGAGTTGGCTTTGTTCGCCTCCCTTTGCCTTTGAGTACTGTCGAGTCTTTTATGTTCTTCCTGTGGATTTGGGGTCACTGTCAGAGGAGAGACTTGGAGAGGGTGTGAAGGAAATTTAAATGTGGCCCCTCAAAGGCTGGGAGAGGATATTGATTGGCTCATTTCCTTTGGGGAAATACAGAATTTTTGTCCTGAGTGTTGGAGTTCAGCTCAGCCTTTGATGCCTCTGGAAAATGTGAGTGTCTTTTTTTATTGGCATGTTAACACCATCATTTATTGCAGAACTGCTTTTCCTCTCTTTTCTTATACTGTGAGTTGTTGTACTGGTATTAGAAGTGTTTTGTATTGTACTGATTTGATCATTTCACATAAAAATGTAGAAATATTAAGTGACATGTAGTGTAATGGGGTGGTTTTCCGTATTTATCAGTCTTTCAAGTCATTGGAAAACTCCTCTGGTTGGCCACTGAAGGGACACCCATCTCCGCCTCCATGTTGGCACCTTTCTCCCTCCTTGGGGATTAGGAGCTGTCAATGGGCCCCTCTGCTCCACATGCACACCCATACGCTGCACACACACGGCAGTAGCTACTCAAATCTCTAGTTCTTAGGGTACTGTGTATGATAGTGACTGGGCAAGCTCGGGGCTTGATTAGTGCAGTTAGCCCTTCTAAGGCTCTGGCTGTTTACAGTGGATTACAGGGAGGGAGGCAGGGGTTAAGTCTACCCAGGCACAATGCCCCCCCCTACCCTCCTCGGACTCCCCCACTCCCTACCCCCCGCCCCCATCCCTCTACCTCCCCACCCCTCACGGGAGCCACTGCAGCAGGCCTGGCAGCTCGTCTGGGCTCCACATCGCAAGGCCAGGCTGACAGGTAGCGGGATTTGGCAGAGCACTTTGCATGAGAGCCAACAAGAAAAACTGAACATGGCGGATTAGCTCGGGATTATGTTGTCAGAGTTAGCCTTGACGGACAAACTGCAGAGGAATAAATTGCAATCTGTTTGAGGAGCGCGCTGCCACGCAAACAGGAGAAGGCGTCAGCTCGTTTTGCAGCCTGTCCAGAATGACAGGGAGGGGAGAAAAATCATTAATAATTTATAAACAAAAAAATAAATAAAAAATAAATCCACGGCCATTACTGACGTCAGCCCACTCCGGCCGGACGAGACGTCTGGTTGTCTGAACCCTGAACACCAGGAGCTGGTTCATGTTAAATCCTAAAACTAAAAGTGACAGGGCATGTGTGGAGATAAGAGAACGTTACACTGAGACAGGCTTGTAAAATGAACTCGCTGCTACTGTGATTTAAAGTCTATCACTCTGTTTCTGATAAGGCAGCGTGTGAGGAGCAGGCGGGGAGATGCAGATCTACCGCTGGCACTTTCTGAACTGTCAGCTTGATATTCATTAGCTTACAGTTGTGACTAATTTTGGCACCTGCCACCTTAGAGTGAGGTTTTAGTAAAGCTGTGGAAAAAGCTTAGGAAGCTTTTATGAAGCCAATAAACAAAGCCTGGTGTTTAGTTTGAGACCCATTAATTGCTTAAAGCATGTTGCAGTATTTTTTTTTTTTTTTTTTTTTTTTTTTTTTTTTAGGCAACTAATAGATTGTGTGTAGAACCAGTTTCTGTTTTCTTTGGCAATATTTGTACCTTTATTATGGGTATGTTTGCAACAAAATAAGGGGGAAAACTATAGTAAGCAGGTCCCTTTTACCAATTGTTGCTTTATTTGTATTTATTTTATACAATTTCTGCCCTTTAGGGAAAATATATATCCAAAATATAACGTGAGATTATCCATGATACTAAATAGGAATGCCATCTTGAAAATAATGCTGTTGTTTCACACATTTTCTTGTTATTTAAATCCTGATTTACATAACATAAATCTGCCTTGTTTATAACATGATTAGGAATCATTTAAAATGGTGAGAAAAAAAACTGAAAAAGCTGTTACTTGGAAATGGGTGAAAGGGCAAACGTCTTGATTGTTAATGTCTCATGAGAAAAGAAAAAAAAAACTTAAGGAATAGAAGCTCCATAAATGAGAAACTAGAAGAGATATTAATAAAAGAAAAAGGACAAATTTTCCACTGAAAGAGTAAACACGATACACCGACTCCATTTCATTTCTCTCTGTTTTCATCTCACATTCGTGATGTTCTTTGTTGGTGAACTGAATTATCTGAATTCGACGGCGTGCGGCAGCAGCAGCGCTCTCGTGCCGAGGACTGACTGGCATGGTAAAACGTATTAATGAGCTTTATTGCATTCTCCCCTCTCCTACATCATTAGGAATGCTTGTCTGTATGTTAAACATATGAATATGCATCGGCATAGAGCATTTGCTCTCAGAGTTAGCAGCGAGCCAGAGTTGTGCCTTGAATAATAATCCATCTGAGAAATGAACTGCATTTCCTTTGCCTTCACTTTGTAATTGAAAAAAGAAGGATAATAAGACTTTTATTTTTTATTATTATTATTATTAATGACATATTGAGTAAACTGGTAAATTTCTTTGTGGTGATATTTGCTCATATGATAAAAAAAAAAAAAAATGTAAAGTTAATTTAGTGTTGCATGTCTTGATTAATCTTATTCATTTATCCAATATCTGTATTTGATCACATTACTGTATCATGTAATACATTAGCAAACAAATAGACTAAATTGTGGTTTTTTTTTCCACCAAGTTAATTAGAGGTATAAGTTGGTGAGCAAATACATTACGCCGAGATATATTTCTTTCCTTTTCTGTTTCACTAAACTGAATTCGGTCCAGTGCTCCTCTCAGCAGACTGAGGGTGAGTCTGAGGTCAGCAGAGATCACTGGATAAAGGTTAACAAATTACCACGATGCCTCTCACACACCTGATTGATGTGGAGTGGGGGGAGGGGCCGTGTGTAGAGGTTAGGTCAAGATAAGGTAAAGCATTTGCTATAAAATGTGCTTTACAGCAAGAAACATAAACAATTAACGCTGATATGAGGCCAGACTTATATTGTGTTCGTCTGCGAGGGCGCGCATGTCAATGCACAAACTTCAAAACCAATGACCAGTGAGATTAAGACTATTTTTCAGAACAAAAGTGAATTTTATTTGGCATTTATGTGTATTGTGGCATCTAATGTGGTTAATTATCTTCGACGATGAAGGAATATGTTTAATTATCCAACAACAGGAAACAGTTATGTTCCATTAAACAGTGTTATAAATTCAATAATCTCCCATGTAAATGAGAAAATCAGGACCTACAGGTGGAAACTGGACATTTGCTTAATCTAAGAAAAAAAAAAAAATCATTTTTAATTGCAACTGAGTCATGATGCGTGTTTTTTCTTCGCTGTATTCCAGTTCTCTTACACTATATACACCCAAAGAAGACCTGCTTTACATTTGACACACACACACACACTCACACACACACACACACACACACACACACACAAGTCGCCACTGAAAACAGCCGGCGCCCCTCACGAACAAAGACACTATCTGCACACATCGGGCAGCATGTTAGAAGAAACGGGGTGACATGAAGCAGTTGAAGTGAGGGAGTTGACGGACGCTACTGATTTACTGACAGGATAATTAGAAGGAGCTAATCTGCTATCTGAGCTAAATATTCCAGATAGGGTGGGCATGCAGCAGGGTGATGGAAGGGGGTGGGGAGGGGAAGTGGGGAGCTCACCAAGTGGGGCGCCATGGGGGGCGTTTCTGTTGATTGATTTATCTGGGTAAAGGTGGGAGACTCAGATCCATAGGGCTCCATATACTGTTGAGCCGTTGTTGTTCTCATTAGCATCCGAGCAGGAAAGAAAATTGTGCCCAAAAACTACAAGACTACTGACAATTATTCAATCCAGCATTTACAATCCAGGAAGATAAATGCCAGACATCGAAATAGTTTCCAGGATGGACATGAATGGGTTTCCATAAGGCACTAAAACCTGCAGTAGAAAGTTAGTAATATGTGCTGCTCATCTTCTTCAATTGCAAATAAATAGATGAGCCACAATTTGGTACCTGCGATGTCTTCACTCCCCCAAAACCTACACTTTCCATTTTCTCTTTGATTTTCCAACAGTATTATCTTTGCTCTCGAGTGGAGCGAGGGTAAACAGTAGCGGTGGAGAATCATATGTCTCTTTAAATAAACTGCATCGTCTGATGATGTTTTAATGGGCAAACCTCGATCCCCTGGGCAGTGACCCTTCTGAGTGTGCCTCAGCTCTGTACTCTGCACAGGGTGCTGAGATGTAATTGCTATGTACATACCAGGCTATTCTCTGGTTACTACACTGTAAAAAATATCCAACTGAACGACTGACTTTTAGAATTGCACTGTAGAGACGACTTCAAGCCTTTCTTCCTTCAGTTCATGAATAGAAGGTGCAAATATGGTCAGAAAGTTGTATTTGTCTTATTTTCACTGATTTCAGAACTTTTCATGAAACCTATGACAATTTTTTTTTTTTTTTTTTTTTTTAAATCTTGCAGTGGCATCCCATAAACATATCTGAAATTAATCCAAAGAGATTTACATTGGAGAAAACGTAAATAATCTTACCCCACTGCCAGATTTGGTAATTTTGGCACTCAGAGCTGAACATAAATTATAATTGAGTTTTGCTGAGAACTACGTGATGTATGATATTTTTAGTATTTGTTTTAACTTTTCAAACTTTTCAAACTTTTTAAAAAGAGGGAATTCCAGTTTTATTTATTTTCTGCACCGACAGCACCCACAACATTTGTGGTTTTTTTTTGAGTGGCGTGACCTTTCGGTCCGAACCGGCAATGTCAGAAGTAATCATTTAACTTTTTCTAATAGTTTTTTGAGCGAGCATGAAAATGATTAGGAATCATTCCTGTGTCCGATGGGGGGGGGGGGGGCAACATTGTTAGTCATCACTCAGTGACTCTGTAACTCAGGGGATTAGGGCGGCCCACTGCTGCAAGTTTTGAAAGTCTCATCATTTGTCATCACCACAAGTGAACTAATGCAAGAATCCCTCCGTTGTATGATGCACTGGATGCACATGTGGTAGAAGTCAGCGCCAACACTGGCAAGCTAGGCTTGGAGGTTGTAAAGGGACACGTCTTAAATCGCTAATGATACACAACCAACGTAGGTATTTTGATGAGGGGAAAAAAAAATAATATTTGTAAGACACGCTCCAGTCAGTTACCACACCAGCAACGCCGGCGCTCAAACGTTAGCGTATACCGCTGCCATGGAAAATACCAAACTGAAAACTCAAAGCTTTAACGCTGTTTCCACAGAAATGTGCAGAAACAGTTTCATCCGCTTCGGAAAAATATGACAAAATGGGCACAGTAGGTGCAGTAAGGTGGCCTAATAGGTAAGCCACCAGTTTGTTATCGCACCTAAGAGTGCCATACACCTCTCGGTCTGCTAGAGGAAACCGTGTCAGTGTTACATTTTGCCTTTTTCTTTGTGTGAAAAGGACAAAAGTATGAGCAGGCTGAGCAGGGTCAAAGGTCGTCACGTGACAAAGGATGATAAAGTCCACATATGAAGATGTTTGAGTCTGGGAGGCTGCAAATGTGTCAATGTGGACATGTCATATCGTATTAAACGATGATTTTTACATAACCCCAGTTTATGTGCCCAACTTTCACCAAGTACCTCGGGTGCCCAAACCCGACCAAATTGCAAAAGATTGTCGCATTTAACCCAAATCACGTTATTTTCCTCAATCTAACCACGTGGTTTTCGGCACCTAAACATAAGGCACCTTACTTTCCGCGCCTTGGCGAGGCAAAACGTGACTCCGACAGAGTAACCTGTCGTGGATTGACGGGCGATACCGGATTAAGGGAGCATAAAACATCGCTGCGAAGTCCGAGTTTCCTGTCCAAGGCTTTTGTCGCACGTCAGCGTCAAAAGAAGTTATCAGAATTCAAGTTGTCACTGAAGATATTGTTTGCAGTGGTGTCTGCCTGTCCATAATGTTCCTCCCACCTTATTCCCACATGGGGATTCATTTCCAGTCAAAACAGAGGAGGGGGTCCACAGAACAGGCAACAAGGAGATTTCTTTTATTGCCAGACACGCCAACACCCTGAGTTTCAGTGATGTTTTCCTGGGAAGAAACAGAAACATGTGCCTGGAATGAAGGGATGACAAGAGGATGGGAAACTTTATCAGATTGAAGAAATGAGTATGAGAGGGGGGAAAAAAAAAAAGAGACAAAGTACCTCAACTCAATATGTGCTCTACGCCCCCATTTTCCTTTTTCTAGGCGAAACTAATGAATTTTTGCGGGGAGAGGAAATGCTTTGGGAATAGGTAAAAATTTCATCAAACACCGGATGTGTGCACTTGATTAGTCATTCAGACCCAAGCTAACTTCGGTAGGACAATATTACAAGAGGGCTCAAGGAAATAGCTAATGAGCAGCTAAGCTAACTTTATCTTGTTCCAGAGCATACAGTCATCTGATTTCCTCGGCGTTGAACCCTAATTGGATTGTGGAGAAGTGGAGAGAACGGAGAACATTTATCCCTCACAATTATCAGGAATTCATATCTTGGGCAAATTTGCTGGCTTGCATTACCATTTGATTGAATTAACTATTGATGAGCAGCAGAAAGCAATGTCTTTTCAATCTTCCAGCCATTTAACAGTCCATAGATGATTCTGATTTTGGATATTAAAAAACTTTGAAAACCCACCATTAATTTTTTTTTGGACCATGTTTTCAGCCCTGTTTGTAATTCCTGAGCTCGTCTCTCTCTTTCTGTCTCGACACCTGTCTTCCATTAGGGCCCAGTGACCACCTATTGACTCACCGTGCACAGGAAACGACGCATTGACTTGCCGGACGGTCTCGAAATCATTGAGGAAGTGGCCTGATGAAGATGTAAAGTAATATCCCAGCAGCACATGAGGTCAGTCAGCTCTTTTTTTCTTTTTTTTTTTCTTACAGGCAACATGAAAAGAGGTTCGAGCAAGGGTCACGAGACGGTCGTTTCAACAAGGGTTCATCAGTTCACGTAACATAACAGGGTGAGGTGGCTGCTGCAGGCCATTTCTAATGTAATTAGATAATATCGCATGCGCGCGTTTGACATTTGCAGACACAAACAATGTTCAGGGGTGAGAGTTATATCATCGCTGCCAGGTGAGATTTTATATTTCCTTGAAGTCTGTTTTTTTATTAGAGATTAAAACCTTAATTTTAAATGAGTCATGACAGAGTTTTAATAGCTTATAAAGTTTAAGAATTTTCTTTTTTCTTTTTGTTTGTTTTTTTTACTTCAATCATAGGGAACAAAAGTTTAAAAATGGCAGAACAGTGTAAGAAATGCCATCTTTTTCCGACTTTTTTTTCCCACACTTGGAGGTCAAGGGTCACAGTGATATTTTGCCTACGATCAAAGTAGAAAACAACCGAATAACTTGAGGTAATTTGTGTCTATTTTGACACTGTCCACGAGTTATAGGGCGCTAACGAACCCCAGACGGCTGGAAATCGCCACACACGAGAGGTGACGTGAGGTGATTCAACAGCACTTTGGTATTAGTCCCGTGAACGCGAGCTGACGGTGGGGATTTCAGAAGCAGGGGAGTGGTGGTGGTGGTGGTGGTGGTGGTGGTGGTGGCGGCGGCGGCGGCGGCGGCTGTGTTGGTGGAGGTCCAGAGGGTTCGTGTTCAGGCCTCTTGTGTGAATCATGCAGCCTAGCGTGCGATCGGCACACTGCCCTCCTCTTGACTCCCTCATAAGCTCTGTTACAATAACACACTTGCCTTTCACTCTGGTCCTAACCCCCGAACCTCCCCGTCCTAAACTCCCCCCACCACCGCTAACACTCCACCTCTCTGAAAAACGCAAGAGGTAAAAACAAAGAGAAGAAGAAGAAGAAGAAGAAACAGCCGTGCACCTACAGTTTAAAGATAAAAGCTGGAGGGTGTTTTATTTTGGCCGCCGGCTGCTCTCAAAACTTCATTACTGTTGTTCGTCTAACTGCGACGACAAAGATAGTCTTTGTTGTTATTATTATTATTATTATTATTATTATTCCTCACTTTAATATTTTTTTCCCTGGAGCTCAGGACGGTAATGAGGAGCAGACACTGACTCCTTCTTTATACGCCACTCGACTTCCTAAACAATGAAGTCACAACCAAGTGCAAGTCAAGGTTAACAGTGCCATCTACAGTAGAGAGAACAGTAGTCCATCATGTGCTCTGAGGATATGAGAGGTACGGACAGATCGGAAGTATCAGCCATCTTGCACTGATGAAACTTCTGCCGTTATTTACTGCGGATTCAGCAAAATTAGGCCCCTTTTTTTTCTCTCTATAGTACTACTACAACAAGAACACAGTCATGTTTTTCATGGTATCATCAAATTGTACAATTCTTATTACCACACGTATGTAAAGTTTTGAAGAGAATTGAGCTGTTTGAAAGTTATATACTACAAACTGCAACAGGTCCTTTTTCCATGTCTTGTTTTAAAGCTTTAGAGGAACAACTTGACAGTTTGTTTCTGGGACACTGATATTCAGTACCTGTAGACTCGTAAGGATGATTTAATACACGTGTCCAATAAGCACTGAATTAATCACAAGTACAGCGTCGTCATTTTAATCAGTCGTGGTAAAATAAACTGATCGTCAGTGTGCCTGTTAAAATGCTGCGTATATTTCAAAAATAACAAAAATGTTGAAACCAGACAATCGGAAATCAGTAAAAAAAATAAATTAAAAAAAAAAAAAGATCTTCGAGCTGTAGTATAAGGATAGAGCTCAGAAAATAAGTTGTAATTCAGAGATAATTTAGGAATACAAATGTAGATTCAGAAATTATACAACAAAACCACGACAACATTTGCGAAATTATTTTTGTTGAATAAAAATGGCAAAAATTGCAGAGATGTTGCACTAAAAACATGCAGAGAAAACAGCTGAAACAAGTGCTGAATATTTTATAGTAAAAAAACAAAAAAAAACAATATTGATATTTTTTTTCTACCATGATTAGTGACAGCATGCCTTTTTAAACATGCAATGTTTGCCATAACTGGTTGGTTTATAGCCTGTCCATAAAGTCTTTATGTTTTTTAGCATCAAAATTACTTGTCAGTCCATTTTCCATGAACACATCCCCAACTGCCTCTCTTTTTGAATTTCCCCACATCCGTGATAATATTACAAAAATGTTACAAAATAAAGTGTCTTATCAGACATATCCTTGATGAACACAGAAACTCGTGCTCAGCTGGTTTTATCGTCACTTTGTCAGAATATTCCTTGAAAAATGTTTACCGACGTAATCATTTGAGGCTTGTTGAGTGGCATGAACTAATTCACAGCTGACTAATTTAGCACATCAATGTCAGGGACTACACGCAGGGATTCGGAGCTTTAACCATTTGCCTTGACAAGAGACGGAGGGAGAAAAAAAAGAGTCTGAAGACGAACCATTACTGTTTATCCTCAGCCTTATCACTACTGGCGATGGGCTTGTAAATATTATCCTATTCTCCTTAATCCACTGCACGACGCCGTGCTCACCCACTTACCGGAAGCTCCGACATTTACCTCGGGATTTGCCGGGGCTTGGGCGAGAGTGGCTGTGAGTGGGAAAGTGCTAATCTACAAGGCAGATTCGGGATTAGTCTGGTGAGCCAGGTGACCTGAGGGCCTGAGATCTTATTGGCCACAGGAGATGCGGGCCTGTGGTCCATGGCGGGGGGCGACTCATTAAAGGGAAAGTAGGAAGGCGAAGGGGGTGGGGGGTGGGGGGTGGTACCGTCTCCTTGTTTCTCCCACTCTCCTTTTTTTTTTTTTCCCTCCTCACTCCTTCTCCCCTTGTCTCTCCTCCACGCTCTTTCTCTCTCACTCTCGAGGAGCCTTGATGAGAATTCCACTAATCATCTGAGGATTAACAGGGACTCAGACAACACTACATCTAATTCCCCCTTCACCGCCACTGGGGCAACAAGAGGCCTCGCACAGCACTGCAGCACACCAGCACTCAACACATCACTACGCATGTACAGTACTAGTTCTGATACGACAGACATTCACTTGTTGATTTCAACGTAATTGAGCCAAACTTAGTTGTCTGTCAGTTCCTCCATTGTTAGCGAGTGTACTTGTTTGTTTTGCCGTGTGCATTTTTAAGTAAATGTAATTTGTGCCTGGGTTTTTGTTCAGCTGCAACATATTTGTGTTGTTTTTTTGGGGGGGTTTTTCAGAAAAAATCAGCAAAATTTGGATGACAGAGACTGGAGCTCGTATCCCGAGTCCTGCGTGACGTTGTAGGTTTAGGAGAGAAGAGCACTTTAAAGCCAGGCAGAGATTGAGAATCGAATGGTGAAAGTAAGAAAGTTAAAACAAAAACATCAACTTCTTAAATATTTAACCAAATCCCTGATACTCTATATCCACATCTTTAACCAAAATGCTGCAAGTGTCTCAACTAAAATCCTTAAAATATGCGAACAGACTTTTTATTTTTTATTTTTGCAATGAGCAGATATTGTTGCGCAAAAGCAGAAAGTGTCGTCAGCTGAACTGCTTTGTGAGCATTCTTATGTATGTTCAGTATCACACTTAACAGATATGTTCATTAATTACATTTCTTAGTTTCTTTTTTATAAAAATATAATTTAGTAGGACATTACGTTTTTTTCCACAAATTTCAACTTGTTGCAAATGAGAGTTTTTTATTTGAGGGCAGTTTTTGTCTTTTATTGTATTTGTAAAGTTTTGAATTCTAAAAGTCACAGCAAGAGGAAATTAGTAAATGGAGCTTCTTCTTCTTTCTTTCTTTCTTTCTTTCTTTCTTTCTTTCTTTCTTTCTTTCTTTCTTTCTTTCTTTCTTTCTTTCTTTTTGTAATGGACAGAGATGCAGAGTTGTAAAGATAGGGAAATGTGACAAGCATCACAGGTTTCTGGCTAAAATTGAATCCTCATGGCGATTCAAAACTATTTATCAAAAAATGAGAATAATCATCATTTGCAACCCTACAAGAATATAAGTGATTTTAGTTCCGTCTGTAAATGTGTGCTGCTGTGCTATTGTTGGGAATAATCCTGAAATATGTTGTATGTAAAGTCTGATAATAATAATAATTAAAAAAAAAGATAAAAAGGAAGAAAAAGATAACAATACGTGACTGTTCTTGGCTTAAATACCCAAATTGGCAAAAAAAAATTAGCTGCTCAAACACGGCAAAGCTCGATGTTTTGGCCGCGGCGTTGTCTTTTATTTTTAGTTTTTCGCAGTCTGAGACAAGTGTGTAAGCCTACATGACTGTTCGGAGCGTAATCCCGTAGGCTCGGATAAGAACACGATGGTCAGCTTGTGTTTTTCAAAGTGACACTGGCATCAGGAACTCATTCATTGTAATGCCGAGGCTCATTTACTTGCCGGGTCATGCTGGGCCACCCACAGAGCAAAAATACAACAAAAAAAAAAAAAATCAAGTGAACATCAAGAGTGTTTCGTTTCACGTGCTGTAAAGTGGGATATGTGATATCTTTTAAAGTCAGTATTTCTGCATCTACTTAATATGAATGCCTCAAACTGTGCATTGCGTCCGATGCTCAATGCGTGATAGAGGCATCAAGGGTAAGTGGGCTGCATTTTCAGTCTGGTTAAGTAGATTTTGGCAGCAGTCCCGTGCTATCTCGGAGACAGGTTGGCTTCCCAGCCTCCCACAGTTTTGCAGTAATGAAGGAGCTGTCTTACCCAAACAAACAGGCTCTCTGGAGATGTACCTCAACTACCTCCTTAATCCAGGAAGTCTCTCTTATCTCCCCACAAATGGCCCCGTAGTGAGGCGCAGCACACTACAGTGTCATTCATCAGTTATACCCCAGAGCGATGAGCAGGTACGGCTGCCTCATGTTCGGAAAGGGAAAAGTGACAAGCACGCACTGTGGCGGAGAAGATCAGAGCTGTAACATCACTTTTTTGTCGTTGCGACGTCAGTTTGTTTGAAACGATGCTCGAACAATGATGTGATTTTATTTTTGGTTGGCACGGTAACAACAATTGTCCTCCCGAAGTCCTCTCCGCTGTGGCGGGGCTGTAATGTTGGACATGTTGAGTTTGTTCAACAGCAGGATTTGTCATTAACCTTCAAAGGGAAGAGGCTATTAAGTCAAAATATTTTGAACAGTGCTGTTCACATAATCAATCAATATAATTGTGTTACCAAAAAAAACATCTTTCTGTCCGGGAAGTTTAAGCCTGTGAAATTCAGTACAGCCTACAAATAAGGATTTGTGTGCAGTTTTCTCTTTTATGTCTTTTTTTTTTTTTTTTTTTTAAGTTTTAAAGTGTTTTTCATTTTGTTTTTCTGATCAGTATTTTCCTTCTTTTTCCATATTTTCTTCAGTTTGCTTTTAAGCATGTTTGGAATTAAGCGTTGTTTGATTGACTTGATTTGTTTCGAGACCAACAAGACTTTAAATAAAATGGCTGGGAAATAGAACATGAACAGGAACTTCTCTGAAACACAAATTGTATCTTAGTCTTCCCCCTTTTGTCCCTGTTTTTCTGTGTCGCAAATATGTAATTTTTTTTTGGGGGGGGGGGGGGGGGGGAACAAAAAAAAAAGGCCGCACAAACTAGGCACCAAATGTTCTTATCCAGCCAAATTTGTGCACTTTGTTCTGAAATTTGTTACGGTTTCTTGTCGAACACATTCATTTGTGCCTGATAAACAGGCCCCACGGTCATATTTTTTCCATCATATAGCCATTGACAGAGCACAAAGTGTGCAACATCTGATGGAAATGTAGTGAACTGTTTGACAGCTTGTCCCAAGAGATGGCAGTGCCTCTAGGTGTTGACAGGGAAAAATAAAATAGGGGGGAAAAGTGGGGGGAGTGAAGACTGTCAGCAGAGAAGAGTAATTTGTGGAGGAGTTGTGACACTCGGCGCCGCTCATTAGACAACTTCATAAAGAACTAAAAGCTTTGCTTCCCCCCCCCTCCCCTCCCCTCCCCCAAACGCACTCCCACACAAAGCTGACTGGACCATGTCAGGCACAACGCTGTCAAATGGGAGGAAAACGAGTCTATTAAAGTTTGCTAAAAAAAATTGAACAAAGAATGTTAAAATTGTGTTCATGTACAGCAATTATTTACAAAGTGATTTTAGCAATTTTATAATGGATTTTAATCTAATTTTAAAGTAGCAGGAAAATTACAGTTGAGTAACACACAAATACACAGACACACACACACACACACACACACACACACACACACACACACACACACACTCCATATCAACTTCTGATTTTGAAAAGTTTTCACTGCACAAATTAACAATAGTTTGAAAGTGCCATTTGTCATGTAGTCTGACATCTGCAATGCAAAATGGAAATTAAAAATAGCATTACTTTAGGTTTATCAGTCACATATATTGGCTAATTTAGGTCTATTATTGTAGTTATTTAATTATAGACCTTAACTGTATTTTACAAAGAAAATGAAGCTATAACTACAGTTAAAGCTTTATCATTTTCATGAGTAATTTAGAAAGTAAGATTTCAATGTATAATTAAATGATACATTTTTCAAAGGAAAGTAGATCAAATAAAAAAAATTAAAAAGCACATTTTTGCTATTTTTTTTCTTTTCCACCAAACTTCATATTTATAAACATAATAGCCATTACTGTTTTTTTTCAATAATTTATTTTTGTAATGATACAAAATTCTGATATTTTTCTTTTGCTGCTGCATGTATTTTCTCAACATGTCACATATTTACCTGAAGTCTTAAATCAATTTCTGGGTTTTTCTTACTGATGACTTACATGGTAAGAGCAGGTATTACGTTTTAATTTTGCATACATTAATGCCAGCGCTAAAATAGTCATATTGTTCTGTTTCCAATATTTTATAGTTGGTTTGTCATTTGTGACGGTGCTGTTATTTGCGTATCTTTAGTCTTTATTTAAATACCTGTTCTCTTTCAGCTCAGACGTGACTGAATTGTTTGCCCCCCTCCTGTGTTAATATGTGTATGTGTTAAATAGCCGAGCAGTTTCCCATTACTATCAGTTACTCTGAGGCAGGTTTTGAGCCGGTTGCTAAGAGCTTTCATCTAACAGTGTTGATCGTTAATACTGATCTGTACATTTTCCCAACTAAAGCTCTTATAAAGAGCTAAGACCATAAGACTGTGTTTGCGAGTTTAGCGACTACGCCAACAAGGCAACAAGGAGCTGGAGAGAATTGGAAACCGAGCACGCAGCCGGTTCAGAAAGCTGAAAACAGCTGTGTTTTTACAACCACTGAAACACAACGCTAGAAAGGATTTTTTTTTTTTTTTTTTTTTTTTCATCGGCTACCCATACTGCACCTGCCGTTTCCATCACAGCCATGTGGTCACAAAGGGAGCAGTATATCTGTCAACAGGATCAAGTCCTCAATAGACCCCGCAAGCCACTCAATCCTTCAAGACACCCCCTCTACTGGCCTCAACAAAGCCTCAAAACCCCTCAACCTGGCCGTCTCAGCCCGATTCATTCAGGATATCCTCCTATTTTATGTAAGGAAGATACTTCCTTCAACTGTTTGAACTGTCCAGACTACCCGGGGGGCAGTGTTACTAATACGACCCCAAGTCAGTCGCTTTTGAACGTAACATTCCCAAGTTCATTTTGGAAAATTTCAAAATGAACTTCCTGCTGCGATAGAAAGAAGTCGAGGTCGTGCGAAATGCAAATGTCACACTCAACGTCACCTGTCTCGACAACGATATTTACAAGTGTCAGAAGAGCAAGGACAGGGCAAATAAAAACCTACTGCCCCTCGTTAAGAGACCTGTCATCGTGGCTCATCTCTGAACTCGACATGGGCATTAAATAGTACGCGTCTTGAGCGATCTCCACGTCCAACTCTAGTGTAAGCATGGGGCAGCAGGCGCCCTCAGAGGTAGAACAACCCCCCCCCCCCCAAAAAAAAAGGGGAACGAAGGAAAACGGGGAGTCTGGGTCGACCTGCTGGGGATTAAGGAGGGTTCACAGTGGATCAGCTGGGTCTTCCTCTCCCACAGAGAAGGAAAAACAAATATTAATCACCTCGAGCACTTCACACACAAAAGGGCCTCAAGACGCAAGGGCAGGAGGGCTCGCCGAGAAGAAGACGCAGGCCTCGACAACTAATGAAAAGCCTCCTTAAGGCCTTTTCCTCGGTGGGGCCGACGCTCTCGGGGGGACACCTCAGTGTGTGAATGTGAGTTTTGGAGGCAAATGCAGGTGACGATCGATGACGATTCTGCATTGCGAGCATGTTGACCTCCGTGAAGTGCCTCAGGTCTTCATGTAGAGAAGTATACCGGAGCGATCAAGCTACAGAAAGAAAAGTGTGTGTGTGTGTGTGTGTGTGTGTGTGTGTGTGTGTGTGTGTGTGTGTGTGTGTGTGTGTGTGTGTGTGTGTGTGTGTGTCACAGAGAAGGTAACGGGAATGTGTCTTTGTTTACTCTGTTCCTACTTGGCACCACGCGCCTCTTCCTCCCACACCTCCCCAAAACACACCCCCTCCATCCCTCCATCCCTCCCATCCTTCGTCCATGAGGCATCTCACGAGTGGCAACGACGAACCCCACCTGGCATACTGGCGTCGGTGCCATCTGGTCGCGGCCACGGCTCGCCATCGGGCCCGCAGTCAGTACCCACAGTGCCAGTGTGGTGTTGTTTAATGAGCGCATATGAGCAAACATTTGACTGCCAGGTGGCGTTGCAGCCACGCCACGCCGACCAGGCGGGGTTTTTTTTTTTTTTTTTTTTTTTTGCCACCGCCGTTCAAACCCGGGGGCATCAAAGGGGGCCTTGGATTTCTAAAGTAACTAAGCCATAATCCACCCCCTTATTGGTCCCATTCATATTGAAATACATGATCAGAGGAGCTGCAGAGGCCCTAATCTTGCCAATGAGCGGTCCGGCACAGCTGCAGGGATAAAGTCAGAGTATGAGACCGCCAGTATATTAGAAAAACTCAGGCCTTGCTGATTGGATTAGGGGGAGACGAGGGAGTGTTGGGGGGCGGGGGTGGGGGGGGGGGTTTGTGGGGTTGCTGGTGGGACGGGTGGCGGTCTTAGGGGTGAGGAAATGTCATCTTCCAGCGTTATGTGTGGCGCGGTGGTCTTCGGTGTCGGCGACCGAGGATCAGGAGGTGGGGCGGATACACTTTGTCCCCGGGTTCGGTGACCCACAAAGGAGGAATCGGGGTGGGGGAGTGGAGGGGGGAGAGTAGTGGGGGGAGGGGGGGAATAGCGGCAACAAAATGGAAAGCAAAGAGCAAGGGCTGAGTGTGTAGGGTCAGGCCTCGATAGCACCTCCCAGCCGCCCAGCGTGAGCTCGTCTGGTGTTAAGTTCTAGCGCGGCAGTTTTGAGGAGGAAAAGAGAGAGAGAGAGAGAGAGAGAGAGAGAGAGAGAGAGAGAGAGAGAGAGAGAGAGGACTAAACCGGGCATTAGCTGTCGACTTAAAGGTTTGTTCTGGTTCCTCTGGTAGGAAGAGCCGCCCCGTTTAAGTGTGATTGAGCGTGGCTTAGATGGGGATCAATGGTTATCCTCTCAACTGTTTTGTTTTGAGGTTTCTTTTCTGTATTTACTGTGAGGAGAAGGAGAAGCCATTTTGTTTCACAAAGCAGGAGCCAAATATTTCCATAGTTGAATGTCTGGCACTGGCAATGCGATTTATTCATTCAAAGTGGCGAAGACACCTCAAACCCAAACTTCATCGTTTATTACTGTTGCACTTTTGACCGCTCCTCGATCCTCGTCTTTGACTTTGACTGGAATAACGTTCAAATTGTTGCTTACTAAATTATCCCCGGTGCAAAGCAAAGGCTCTTTGCTGGGAGTCGAGTGGGCATTCGATTCTGCTCTCTGCAGCGGTAACTTGACAGTAAAAAAATAACTTTAATATGCTCACATCATATCACGTGACAACAAGCCGCAGACACAGCGTTTTTGATCTGGGGTCTTAAGATTGGCAGGAAACTTTGAACCACTTCTGCAAAGGAGTTCTAAGTTATCAATAGAATATATTCGAATTGAAATAATCAATCTTCATCTTATGGCTGGTGCAACTCAGCTTTAAGAAAATGGCAAAGACATGACACTTCATGCTCTTTTACAATAAAGCATGAATTGAATATTATGATTAATTATTCTCTCTTACCACATCAAATGTACTGTGTTCTTAATCATAGCCTACAAGAGAGTTATAGTTTTTTTGTAAAATGTACAATTGCATGTTTTGTTTAAATTTCAAAAGGTTTATTGTTGTTGTTAGTTTTTTTTTAACAGATTTCAAAATATTCTTGATATACAATGTTTAGATTTTTAGCACACAAGATTTTGTAGACATGTAAAATACAAAAGAACACAAAAAAAGTCATAATATAAGTAAACACACAAAAAAAGTGATTATTTTTTTATGCTCGTAGTCTAGAGTAATTAGGCTATATATTTATATATATTTTTTTAATGAGGACATTTATTGCACTTGGGAATTCAGCTTGATTCTCTGCTCCAGACTCTACAGTTGGGAGCAGAAGCAGGGAGTCACACAGCCTATATACGTTGGGCTGACGATGGATTTTTGGCTCTTGCTACACCTGCCCAAGATATTTACTCTGGATTGACACTTACTCCGCTGTAAGGATACCGTTCTACAGAAAGACTTGAATCTTTTTCGCCTCCCGTTAACATTTTTAAGATATATTTTACATTGAAGATGTCAAATTTGAGGGACGCCAGCCTGAAGTTCGCAGACGCTTCTCATCCAATCTGATGGAGTTTGAGAGGATCTTTTTGAAGAATGGGATAAACTGTCCAAATTCAGGTGTGCAATACTGAGAGAGACTTACCCTGCTACACATGAAGCTGCACTTGCTGCCAAATGTACAAAATTCTGAATTTAGGATATGACCACTTTTGCAAATGAGAGATTTCTGTTTCTCTTTGACTCTAAAATACAACAGCTTCTTATTGAAATGCCATTTAAATTTGAATAGAAATGCACATATGATGATGAATGGACACATGCATGTTTCCCCAGACATAAACACAAGTGTGTGCACGTGCACAAACACACACAGACACACAGGTGGCATATCTCATCTCAGTCATTCTCTCAGTTTGTAGACAGCAGACTTTCCTGGAATCCCTCTGCAAATTGATCCAGCCGCAGTGGAAAAACTTCCCCATTTCTTCTTTTGACTGTGACGATGATATGCCAAGCACATTTCTTCGTAACATGTTAAAGATAAACTTAAAATCCAGGAAAACAATGTTTTAATCTGACAGACGAACCACAAATAGCAGCTTTCAATTAAGGTACATTGTATCTTTAGGATTTAGTTTAGATTCGTTTTGAATCCATCTCTTAACTGGACCGCCCACTTCTCCCAAACTGGATCCCCACTGGGTCCGATGGGGCTGCAGTGTCGGTGACCACTGATCCCTTTATAAAAGTTCTCATGTGACCAGACAAAATATAACCCCCTTTTTTTAAGGGCAGTACGTGTTCACACACTAAAAAAAAAAATTATATGTAGCAAATGACATAACATGCTGTCATGCGTAATTATTCATGACTTTATTAACTGGACATGTTTATTCCGGACTACAACGTACAACAGCAATTAAAGAGCTACACACATGATTAGGCTACTAATCAATGCAAATTTAGCTGGTTTTTTGTTTGTTTGTTTTTAATTCAAAATTGTGCATAAATGTACAATAAATGAATGTACACCAACTATGAAAATAATACTCCACAATACATTTAGAATTGGCTTTTAGCATTTAAGTATGAAACTGAGATACACTAAAGTTTAGGAATTTCTGATAAAGATATTTAAACAGAATTTTACCATTTGTTTGGTGGGTTTTCTTATATTCTTACATATGGTGTCATAGATTGACTAATCAGAGCAATTTACTTAGAAATACTTCAAACCTCAGTGACAGCATTTTGACAAAAGGTTTTTTTTGTCAAAATGCTGTCACCCTCTTCTGTAATTTAGTTGAGGGAGGTCTTCCTTGCACATTCAGGCAATTTAAACTAATCCCCAAAAATATTTTACAAAGTAATTATTCTTTTAAATATAGAGAAAATGTATAAATATCAATCCTCCTGCCTGGAAAGATGTGATCGCGAAATGACTTTTAATATATTGTGTTTCAATGAAAAGTTGCTGAATAGATACCGTTTTATGTCAAAAATGTTCAACGTGTTACGTGTTTTAAAAATGGCTTTCAAAATTTCACATCACTTGAAGGCTGCATATCTGCTCCATCTATCATGGCGTGTAATCTCTGTGAGTGCGCTGTGAGGGTCATTCCGGTCTAAAACAAATGTCAGCTCTGGTCCCTGTGGGCTCAGTCTGCTAGCTCAACAATGCTATCGGTCCTCAGTGGGATCTACAGTTGATTAAATGTCCTGTTGAGAGACTGGAGCCGTTGCCAAACAAATACTAAAATGTCCAGAGAAACAATGATTGGCCAAGTGCCAGAGCTCATTATCCACCGAGCGGATCATTACATTAGCGAATTTCAAATGAACATTTACACGTGTGGCTTCACATGTGCACGAGTTCCCCCGCACGACCTGCGATGGCCCGAGATGACCGGCAAGAGCTTTACGTTCTGAGGTCAAGAGGATGAAAGTGTGTTTGGATCCTTTTGTGAAGGAAAATGGAATAATTAAGACATTTATTGTATTTTTTTGCATCATTATTTTGCTCATCGAGCATTAAAATGCAGTCTTGGTTGAAGTTTGTTTTTTCTAAATGTTTATATGTCATTAACCTATTACAAAAAGTTGACATATTTTTATTTTTTGAAGTTTAAAAACACAGTAAGACATAAAGAAGTTTAGTTAATTATAAATGCAACCTATCATGAAATACTAACGATAAAAAGACCAACAGATTTGGAGTGGCTTTAGCTGTTGACAGCACCTCAGAAGCAGACCGATTCAAATTGCTAAGAGTCGAAAGAACGTGTCGATAGAAATTCATATTTTCCTAAGTTGACTTAATTATAGTCACATCTATTTTCCCTCTCAGCATTACAGGGCTTTTGGTAGGTGCCCTCCTTCTGCTACCCAGCCTGACAGCCTGTGCCAATATGCCAGACTGCAAATCCGTATCCGCGGTGCTCCCTGGGAGTTGGCCGACGGTTTGTGTCAGCTGCGTCTTTTACCTGTCGTCGAAGGAGCGGCTGCCGTCCCTCTTCCTGTCTCTGTGAGCAGGTTTCTCTTTCTTGCATCAGAGGTCTCCTCGCTGGGGCGACATGCCTCTGTAACGCCGGGGATTGTGACCTCACCCCCCACCCCACCTCACCCCCACCCCAGAGCTATTTATCTCCATCTCTGCACCTTTTGGAATTGGCAACATCTCGTTTCGCTGGCGACGCCTCCGAGTCCCGGGCTATCGGTCCGGAGCTGTGACGCTTGCATGTTCTTAAACGCTGAAATAGCAGCGAGTGAGCGAGTAGGTGAGTGACTGAGTGTTGAATTTGTCAGTTGCACCAGCGTGTTTAGTCCGCGGTCGGGCCTTCCGGGGTACGAATTGCGAGCGAGGGTGTCGCACCACAAATGTATCACATCTCCAAACAGCTGTGAATGACATCAGCGTGGAACTGCAGAGTCTGTGAGCAGAGTGACGTTCAACGTGAGCGAGATTTGTTGCGCGAACAAACAAAATGACCAGCTGCCGACATCACGACGGAGTGACACCCGTCAGTCCGTTACGGGACGTCGTGCGTCTGACAAAGTTTCGGAAGTCTTACGCTGATTGCGAAAGGTATCTCGACACGCATCCGACCTTGTGCACCTCAGTCAGGCACCCTTCTCGTGCATCCTTATTAAAAACGAATAGTATTTTCACCCGTCACCGCATATTTATTTAATTTGTTTCTTTTATTCTCAAAAGTTACGAAAGAAGAAGGCGTGCTGGGAAATGCCAATTTGTTTGTCCAATGATGTTACTCCTTGTCGTTTGCGATATGTCACGTGTGTGTGGGGTATCCGAGGCAGGGAGAGGATCCAAAGAAAAATATTTGCGCTGGGGCCAATGACAACATGTGTCATGCTGTAACGTGTCACCGTCACGTTTCTTTCTCACCTAGGCGTGAAAATAAGATGCACAAACCAAAAAAAAACACGTTGCCAGGGTTTGGAGAACATCATGTTTTCGGTTACAATAAGTCATTTCGCTTAAGTAATCTACATACGTCACGTTACATTATGTTAAGAAATCCAATAAATGCAGACTTTATCGGTTTTTTTTGTATTTCAACATACGACATCAGTCACATGACCTCCTTTTTAAATCCCGGTCATACGAGTGTACTTGACGCAGGCCTCTGCCATGCAAGTCTTGATTTTACTTAAGAACACCAGGTTTTCTGAGAAACTTGTCCGCTTTAGATCCCGTTTAGTGAGCTTTACTGTGCCTCATACAGTAGCCAATAAATGACCTGAAATATGCAGCGTAAACATTTACAGGATATGTTGAAAAAAATATATATAAATCTTTAAAACGACTGGTTTTGTCGCTGCAGCTTTGGACCGAGATTGATTGAGAAATGAACTTGTCTGAAGTCTGTGTTGTCTGTTGACTCAGAAGTCAACTCCATATGGCGTGAACACTGAAAAGGCTCAATTTAAACTGTAACCCCCCTCAGATTATGCTAATTATACACAATAACAGACTCAGTCCTTTGAAGGTTAAGCCTCGCTTACTTCTTCGTGTAAGCACACGCACCGGTGAAAGATCACAGGAAAACCCCGGGAGTCGTGTGAACACGTACAAAAATCTGCTGCAACTCCAAACAGTGAGTGCATGTTTTTAGAATTCTGTACTTTCCACAAAACAGACTGAATTCTCACAAGTTTCTCTGTTTATTAACGAGGTTCACGGCTCCCTATTCACACCTGGATTGTGGAGAAGTGCGTTAAAATCGACTTGAGCAAACATTTTTCGATGTACTGAAAATTCAGTGCACAATAGGATGAGCATTGTTGTTGTTTTTTTAAGCAGATGAAATAAATATTTGTCTATGTTTTGTTTATCTAAGATCAGTTCAGGTTTGTCAGGCGTGTTGTTGTTGGCCCACTCAGCAATTTCAGCTCAGTGCTTATGTGACTTTCGCTGCAATTTCGTCAGGCCTATCTTGTAAATGAGAAAGACAATAAGGTAATCTTCCCGGGTTTACCTGAAATAAAGTTGAAACACACTCTCTTAAATCCACCTGCTGCTTCACTGCCGGTGTGAAATCAAAACAGGCTTGTTTTTCTGAATTACAACATTTATATAACATTTCCTTAATAACTTTTTTTTAACGAATATTTCAGCCCGGTATCCCGCCGAAGCGTGTTGTACATCCATCAGTCCACTGGAGAATATCGTATCAGGGACACATTTTTTTGCTTGCTGAGGTGTGAAAAGTGCGTGCTGGCAGGAACCAGGGTCAAAGAACGAGGTCGTGTGACGGTGATCATGTGACAAGAGTACAAAGAGTGACACAAGTCCACAAAGAGACGATAGGCGTTCAAGCCTGTGAGAGTCCATGGCTTTGATCAGACCGCAGGCAAATCAGATTTGTTTCTTAAATTCCCCTGTTATTTGAAAGTAAGCGGATCAGATGTGGCGTGTTCAGACATCACCAACCTACCTCCATGGATCGCTGTGGTAACGACGCATGCGTAGCTGTGATGATGATGATGATGCGTCTTTCCAACGCGGAAGCAAAATGCCAGTAGGTGATTTATTTCAGCATCTGTTGAACGGACTGTTGTTGTCCTTGTCCTCCTTAGCGCCAAAATCTCCACCCTCTGATAACGCTCTGGTATCGGTAGCATAGATTTTTCTGCTCACTCTGTCACTCTGAAAATGACGTTGTCATCGGGCGCGAGTGATGCAAGAAGTCCAATCGTAGCCACCGGAGCGTCCGGGCTGAGATGCATTTAACCGATTGGAATCGTATTTCAAACCACCTCCGAACTCTTGTTTGGATCTTGATTTGCGGATATCAAATTTCATGTTTTTTTTTTTTTTTTTTTGCTGTATAGTTACATACCAAATGAAAGGTGTTTAACTTACTTAATGTACGTTAAATAGCAACATGACTTATGTAACAGTAGTTTTGTGAAATGACTTATTTGAACCCAAACCACGGTCTTCTCCCGACCCTAACCAAGTCGTTTTTGTATGTAATACTCACCAAATTATGACTGTTGCTTATTAACAAAACCATGATTTTTTTTTTTTTTTTTTCCTAAACCCAACCACATGATTTATGGTGCCTTAACTATTGTACAAGATACTTTTTATACCTATGCAAGGCAAAACATGACACTGACACTGCCATCTAGTGGACTGGTGTTGTATTACATGCTTTGGCGTGACACGAGGTAGACATATTTATAGTTCTCCTTGGACCTCCGCACCACTTCAGTTTTGGAAACCAACATTTAAAATATACCGACATCGGCGGTGAGGTCACGCGGCCTTTCTGAGACGTTCAGACAGAGGAATCATATGGTGAAAGGATGGGTCCTGTAAAAGAGATCAAAGATTTATCGTGCCTTTGTTGCACCCATGCCTTGATGTCATAAAATTTTATGATGTGTTTTCCACAGTACATTTTAAGCACATCTTTACCAGACAGCAGAGACATAATTCACTCACTGACGTGACGAAGTCATGACTTTTCTCAGCCTGATATGAACCTGCTTTGAGTTGCTGAAGCACAGGCACGAGAGACGATCTTTAATGTTGTGTTTTGAGGGCAAAGCCAAGTGTTTCTGCAGGTCAGGTGGACAGCGGAAAAGTACACACAGAATGGGGTTAGAGTGACGCTGTGCATCGGGCTGTTTCTGGCTTTTTAGACGATAAACATCGGATGGAGGTTGCTGTGTTGTCCACTGGCAATGTGCTCGGGGTTATTTGTCAGTGTTCGTTATGAAAGCGTAAAACTTTCCGTTGTATCTTAACTTTCATATTTCACTTATTGCGAAAAGGAAAATTTTGTTCAGGGTCTTTTCAAGCTAATTTTGGCCTTTATTTCTTTAAGTTATAGTTTATTCTGCAGCTTAAGTGTTGCAATAAAGACTTAAAAATATGAGGCTTTTTTTTTCTTTTCTTTTACTTTTAAAGAAATAAAATTGTGTGTTTTATGCTACTGTTTGAGAGTCATGAACCTACCTTCTGGCTCAGCTTATTTACTGAAACTAATTTGAATGGTAGCCGTTATTATCCAAAAACGTTTTACGTTAACTTCTTGAAGAGAAGAAAGTTCCCCAGATTTTCCCACACCATTAAACAGTCGGGGTCGTGACCCCGCTTTAAAGAGATGCTAACAGAATTTACGGGCCTTACGTGAAGAGTTTTATGGCTATATAGTATTTTATGCTGGAGGTGTTTCAACTCTGCCAAAAAACAATTTCTGAAGGAAACACTGTCACTCTTTGGCATGCACATGGTTCAGTTAAAAGATATCCAAAACGAGCACGAAACTTCTATTATAACCCGATTCAAAACAAAAACAGTTGTACTAATCAAACCTTAACACTAATCTGCACTGGATTTACATTAACCTTACGATGTATGGGCAGAAGACGGAACACGTAACTCAGATTCAAACACACAAATCCATGGATACTATTGAAAAATGTTACACCGACAAGAGTTTTGGCAGTGATTGTGTTTTAATTAAGCTTGGATGTTTTGGTTCTCAGTTCATTTGGAGTGCAACGGGGGTTCAAACTTGTCTTCTGAGTGATTCGATTGGAGGACACTAAATCCTCGCTCTGTTAATGAAGGCTCAAAGAAAAATTGTGGATGAGAGAAAATTTCTTGGCAAAAGGCATCCGTGAGGGATGCTCATGGGAAATTATTGTTTTTAAGTTAATAAGTTGTTTTACTCTTAGCAGAGTGAAAAGGGATTTCGGGGATTCAAATCAAAACAAACAAAATGTCCAAATGAACTGAAGTGCAGAGGGATGAATCTGTGAAAGGAAATCAGTTTTACGCAGACTTTGAACAAAATAAGGTCCAGATGTCGTCAGAAGAAATTCTGCTTTCAGCAGTGTTTATGCACATGCTTCGACTTTTACAAACACACACACACACACACACACTATCTGAAAATGTCTTGTCAAAGATAAAAAAAAAAATTATGGAGCCCACGATTTCTTCGTGCGAATCAAGATAAATAGTTTCTACTGTAGCAAATTGAACAGGCTCCATTTAATGCTTCTCTAATTTCTTATCTCAGCAGAGGCGTGCCATTTAAATAAATTGTGAACATGAAGGTTTGCATAATATTTAAAAGCTTGAACGCAGTCACGTGATTAATGTAGTGCAGTTGGCAGATAAGAGACACATTAATGACTCTGAAAGCAGGTTTTATCGCACCTTGACAGTCGATGAGTGGTTTCCAAGCTTTACTCTGAGCACATTTTGTCTCCAAAATAATGTTTGTAATTAAAATGAAATGTTCATGCGTTCTACATTTTCATTCAAGAATTTAAACCATATGTCTAAACATAATAATACCAAAAAAAAGTTCTTTCCACGGAGCAATTTAGCACTTTCAAAAAGAACAAAAAACAAAACAAAAGAACACCCTCTTTTAATTTAAGCCATTAACAGAAACATAAAAATAATATGATCAAAATGACAACAAAAAAGAAACATAGGAGAAAAGGATCATTTGCATGGAGAAGGAAATTACCACCATTGTCAAAGCAACAGTAATTCTGTTGCAATTATGTAAAGTGATATATTTTTTATTATCATATAATTTTCATCAATAAAACATTATAACTGAGAACATATTACCCTCTGTGTAATGTCCCATTAAGCCAGATACTTGATATTTCCATACTTCAATGAATAGAAGTGAATTATTGAAAATTAAGATAACATGAAAAAAAAAATCATGAAAATAAAGAGCTTTAAGTGTTTTCATAATGATGACACTCTTACTTGTTGCACAGCTGTGCAAAACTAAAAGTTTCAATTTTAAAATCTACAAAAAAAAAATCCATGGCAAATATTTCACTACTCAGAAGAGAATTTCATTATAGTTTATATTAGTGTTTGATAATGTGATTTATCTACCAAAAAAAAGCAAAAGATGAATGATTTACTACACACGCTGTAATTGGAACAAAAGCGTTCAGTGTAAACAGTTACATAATAAATCTGAAATATTTCTTAAAATCAGAATATGCAGCTCGATCCATGCACACATGAAAACGCTTCTTTGCATGATCTTGTCTCAGTCAGCAGATGTGCTTTTCAGCTTGGTCAGACTATTTGTTTCTGAAACTAATGCAATGACAAGATTCTGTGCAACACTGCTCCCCCTAGTGGAATTTCACCATCACTGCATTTGCAAGAAAACAACCAAAGACGAATTGTACATTTTGATTTTGCACAAACATATCCAGTTGTTTCCTAACACCCCTGTTGTAGATTGCAGCTCTTTGCTTTGAACATGTCTGCAAAGCTGCAATTTTTCAACCAAAAAAAAAAAAATGAATCACACCAAACTGATCTCTCCCCTCGTGTCTCCAAACATTGACCACTTTTCAAAGAGCAAAGCTGTAACTGATCATTAAGCAACATTTTCCCGTTCAAACTCTCCTTGAAACAGCCCAATTAGCGGATAGAGGAGCTGATCCCTCTGCCACTGAGCTCTGCAGCCGTTAAACCTGCTTTCTTAATGAGCCAAGAGACGAGGCCTCGTCTGTGTGCTAACCAGGTGGGACACGGACACACACCGGCCAGAAAATCAATCGGCTTCCCATCCCTGCACATTGTCATATTTTCCTTCACACTGGCAATACCACACACAAAGTTATGTTATATTTATGCCATAATTAAATGTTTTGCTACGTAAAAAATAGTTGCGTGCAGAGATCTACTCCATCTATACAGTTCTTTTTTTTTTGTCTTAACACAGTTCATCTTTATCATATGAGATACTTATAATATAACTGGATGTATTTAGCCTCTTTTTTTTTTTTTTTTTTTAGTGTGTTGTGCTGTTCGACTTTGCAAACGTCGCTGGTTGCTGCTCTTAACGTTCGTATTTGGTTCAACGAAATGCCCTAAAACGTGGCTGTGGGTGTTCCAAGGGCCCCGGCAGTACACTAACTTGTCAGGGCAGGACAGAGCTCTGGAGTGGGTAAATCGGCCTCCCGTACCCTGGGGATGAGGGATTACTCCAGGGCCATTTGGCTGTTTCCAAACAGGTGAGGAGCCAGGTTAGACAAGACCGACTTTGTTGAGGTGTCCAGGGCTTAGGGGGATATTACTTTTAAAAGCGACTCGGTGGGTGTTCCCGGTGTCTTCTCTTTGGTTGTTTGTTTGTCAGTCATTAGAGAGGCAGCATTTTGTGTGGGCAGTGGTTCTTAATCCGAGTGGTAGTGATTATAGACGGCGGTCAATAGAAGCTAATTGTGTGCGCTGCAGAGTTAATAACACAAACATAATCAGCTTTAAATGATGATGCAATCTCGTGTTGTGCCGCAGGGCTTTCTTTACTTATTCCTTAATGAACAAAATGAAGAAAAGATATCATTCTTTTTTTTTTGTGATCACATTTGACCAGTGTGGGTGAAAAAAAAAAAACACAACAGGAATTGTTACTCGACCCTTTTGTCAAACGTAAACCCCCTTCTAGGCCGGGGACTTTGTCTACCTTAATAAAGTCCTAATAACTGAGAAGCATTGTTTATTTTCTGAAACACTGGCCCTGGGGCCGCACAAATTTAAACCCTCTGGCACTGCGGCTTTGCCTCAAAGCCTCAAATATCCGCTAAATACCACCAGTGATCTGAGACTTTTGCTCGACCGTCCCTTTCATTAATGTTTGTTGGTGACCTGACTCGGCCTCTTCTGGCACCATCTTTTGGTGAATCAACTTGGCTTTCTCCATTAAACATAATGGAGTTCATTCCACAGGGACGTGAATTATTTGTTATCGATTGCCTCCGACGCTGTCTCTTCTCATTTGTTCCTTTTACACGCAATGTTTGCAGTTTAGGATTTGTGACTTGTTCTGCTCTTACTTTTACTAGTCTGGTTAAGAGCAGCAACTTAATGCTGAAAATTACAAGAGGAATATCTCTAAAATATCAATGTAAATCTAAGAGTTCTGTCAAAGTAGAGGATACATAAGCACTTGAATAATAGACAAAGAATAATTTTGATTAACAAGCTAAATTCAAGTAAACACAGCAATCTGGTCTTTTTTGTTGTACTAACTCCTTAAAAAGTTCTGTGTATTTGGAGTGGCAAACAAATGTTTTAAAAAGATTTGATAGTATTAGCATGAAGTATTTATAATGTGGCTGAGTGGATCTGGCTTGTTGTGGATAATCACATCGCCACCTAGTGGAGCTCGTTGTTTTTGCAGCGCCAGCAGATGGACTTCTGGTCTAAATAAAGAAAAAATAAATAAAAGTTAACACCATATCATTTCAAACATTAAAACCAGGCCATGTATGTCCCTTCGTAAGGCCTCCGTGTGAGGATCAAAACATCTCATCCCAATTATCACTGACTGTCACTGATATTCATATCAAGGCGAGATTTTCTCTGTTTACTCAGGGAACGTCCCCATTCAAGAAAATGTGTTTGCTCATACTCTCAAGACATCTGAGCTGAGGAATGAAATATCAAACAGGACAACTGTTTAATGGGATGCGCTCACACACACACACACACACACACACACACACACACACACACACACACACACGCACGCATGCATGCTTCACACACATGCTGCATTTCTCAAACACAAGCAGGTGAATCTGTGAGCATATATACACTCCCTGACACCCCCCGTACCTCAGTGTCCTAAATGATAATTAGCCCTGTGTGGTGCCTGCAGAATGATCAATGACTGCACTGTAAATTTTGCATTAATAATTTGTGAAGGAGAGAGTGTGACAAAGAGTGTGCGGGGAGAGCTGGAGATGTGTCCTGTTGTGTTCTGGGACAGGGGGAAGGCTAGATTACCCGCGTGCCAGGGGAATCTAATGCAATTATGAGTGTTTGCTTACACCATGTGTCCTCTTCCGTCTGCGCAGCAGCGTCGGGACTGCACCCGCCCGCCATCCTCCCATTCAGCTCTCTTGTTTGTTTTCAGTATTTACGCCACCACCGCCGCCACCGCCACCTCCTCCTCCTCCTCCTCCTCCTCCTCATTTGCCCCCTGCTTTCAATATCACTAATTAAAGTAAACCAATAAGGTTGGGGGAGGGCAGAAAATAAGATGTGTTTGAAGACCAGATTGAACTCTACCGGCAACTCAGAAGTCAAAAGAGACATTGTGTGGGGGTTGTTGTGTGTGTACGTGTGTGTGTGTGTGTGTGTGTGTGTGTGTGTGTGTGTGTGTGTGTGTGTGTGTGTGTGTGTGTGTGTGTGTGTGTGTGTGTGTGTGTGTGTGTGTGTGTGTGTGTGTGTGTGTGTGTGTGTGTGTTGCTGGCAAAATATACATTATTTATAATGCAAGAAAGGAGGCCACATAGGGAGAGAGGAGGTTTGTTTAAGAGATTAGCGATGGCCTGCTTATTAGCTTTAGCTCTCATTCCCAGTCATTTGCCTATTCTCCCATGCCATCCTCAAAGAAGTAGTTAGATTATTATTGATTAAAATCCATTTTATTATCTTTTTTTTCTTTCACTTTTAGTCTCATTATGGCTCCTTATTGATGTATAGATAGATAGATAGATAGATAGATAGATAGATAGATAGATAGATAGATAGATAGATAGATAGATAGATAGATAGATAGATAGATAGATAGATAGATAGATAGATAGATAGATAGATAGATAGATAGATAGATAGATAGATAGATGGATGTTATTATTTGGGGATTTAAATGTTGCTCTTTGCACTATATCAAGCAGGGCAGCCCTAGTTTGACTTTCTTATTTTGACGACACCCTGGGACACGGATGACATTTACATTTTGTGTGTTTAGTGCCAAGGATGATATTAAGCTAATCTGCCCATGCTCCTGTTTGCTCTCCAGGATTTGGGAAGTATAGGCAAACACGGAGCACGCAGAGACTCCAGCTAAGACGAGGGGCGACGGAGAGACTTTTTTTTTTTTTTTTTGGTAAAGCGAGGCTGCACGCTGTTGGCTCTCTCAGTGTGAGGTTGTGAGAAGACCGTCATGTCCACACCTCACCGGTTGGGATTACATATTTGATGTTTAATCTGTCGCTAAAGTTTAAATCTGTGTGTTTTACTGGCAGCAATGTTGACCTTACAATGTGAACCTTAAAAGCTAACTTCCCAAAGGCATTCAGGATTTCTGCTGGCATCAGTCAAGATCAGTGGAGGGGGTCACATTTTTTTTTTTTAAATAACAAATAATTTGGATCGCAAAAGGAGAAATAACACAATAACTGCAGGTGCCTGGTACGATCGCCGATTTAAAGTCAGATTGCTTTTTAATTTATTTGGTAATTGTGTCAATGTCGTGTAGAAAATGTCGACAGCGTTGAGGCCTTTAATAAGCAAGAAAAAAACCTTCTGCGACAACTTTCGTATTGTGTACCAAAACCCCACGTTTACACCATAGACTGTATGGTTTGAACTACAAACATCCTCATTATCAAGTCACTACAGACTATTGCACATTGTACTACACTACTTTAAACTAACCAGTATTTGACCTGACTTGTACATTGAACGAGGGACTTATTTTGTGTCCTGTAGTTTTCAGTGTTATACCTACTGTAGACTACACAGTATATTATATATTATAGGCCTACTCTGTTGAATATTTCATACAATTGCATACACTGTAACTCTAACTACATATATAAAGTACTATGTAGAGAACTGATATCCAAACTTAAGCACGACTCCTGTGAAGTCACATTTAAACCTAAGAGAAGTCTCACTGGACTTTTAATATCTTCAAATTTACAAAAAAAATGTAATGAACAAATCATGTAAATGTACTGTAATGGGCACAAAGCTTTCGAATGTCATCTGTTATTTTGAAGAATTTATTATTTGAATTGTTCTTTTTTTTTAAATAATTTTCCCACACACTTTTTTTTGTTGTGCTATGAAATCAAAATTTTGCCCCTGGAAAATTATTGACATAATGCTTTTGTTATTTATGTTTAATTGTCCATAGTACTAATAAACTTTTGTTAATGTCAGCTTTAAAAATAAATCTTTGCTTCCATGCCTTGCACTGTATTTAAAGAACAGAAAATACCTCAGTATACATCGCTGAGGTTGATATTAAGCACATGTTCTCTCATTCTATCCACAGTAATGTGTCTTATTTAGACATTATCGCTTGCTATGCAACCTCGTAAAGGCAAAATTGGCTAAGAATTTTTGACGTAAATGTGAATTCAGCATTCCTCACCTCGATCCTTCCTGTCAATGTATAATTTAAACTGCGGGATACCTGAGAACGAGTCATCGGCCCCCGCATCTAAAATGGATTATTTCAGGTTTCTTTTGTTCTTGGGTTCAGTTAGGAGTGTTCTTTTGAGGACTGGCCCAAACTTCTTGTGGTCTGACAGTAAGCCAATGAATGGTGATCTGGGAGTCTCACCTTTTGGGCAACAGCGAGAAAAACAGAAAGATGTATTTAATTGTTTTGCTACATGACGACTCATTATAATTTGTCTTGTCCTACCACAACCTTGAAACTCATGTATAGCTACGTTCAAACGATGCAAGATACATAAAGTGAAACAGAGATGTAAAACAAATTGTAAAAACAAGTGAAACATACAGTAACAACCTCAAAAGTCATCAGAGTCAGTATCTTTATCTTCGGGTCCAACAAGTGCAAAACCATTTTGGTGAAGGGAAGTTTTTTATTGTTACTATTATTATCATTTTCTTAGCTTTTTTAGCTTCCATGTTTTTTTTCGGTAATATAGTTTAAAATGTCATTCATCACTTACAGAATAGCACAGGAAAATGTCTCTGGGCTACACAGTATTTCTCTTGGGAAATAGGACACACACTGGCAGAAAAAACTCTTCTCAATTTCTACCAAGAGTGACAAGTATTAATTTAATGACACCAAAACTGTAAAATCTTTCCATTTTTTTCATATCTTCCTACTGCAATATACAAATATATTTATTTATGGTCTTATCCAACTTTATCTGGTTTTAATTTTAACTGTAGGCTGTATCACTGCTCCTCTGTTGAAACATGTTATTACATGTTAAGAAACATTCTAGGCAATAATTTTGAACTATACTGCAGTAAACTATATAGTTTTATTCCACATAATGACACCCTCTCTTTATGAATAGCATCGCTAAACCTTTGTAGACTGTTTCTGTGTCATATCAATTATATTCCCACCATTTCAAAAATAAAACTTTCACAAACATTCCCATGAATTACCCGCATCCCGTGTGGCTGTGGGAAACTAGGGGAGCAGGTAAACTGAGCAGGTTTGGAAAGGTAGTTTAAATCTCCCAGTACTTTCCTAACTCTTGTGAACTTCTCAGGGATTAGGGAGTAAACACACAGGGTCTGAGAAGAAATATCTCCCCCTACCTCCATCCCGCAGCCACATCAAATGACTCTGTTGACTCAACGTTGGCACATTGAAAGAAAGAGTAAGTGGCAGAATGGATTGGGACTGCGTTCAAGTCTATCATGGATAAGTCCTGTCAAGCCCGCAAGGTCAAATGATTCAAAATGAAGATATCTTACCTTTTTTTTTTTTTTTTTTTTTTTATTAGGCTACCAGAAACAAGTCAAGATTTTGTTTTGTATGCCGTTGCTACGGATACCGTTTCTGGTCCAGGTCATTTATGACATTCAAAAGACCTCAAATAAGGCAAACCACTCAAATCTAACTCAGCGTAGGACTCCTTCCCATGCCTTTTGGTAATGTGCTGTGTGATCAAGATGGGAGAGGCCACACAAAGGAGTGCCATGATAGCACCTTAGAGCTAATCTCTCAATTACTACTTTACTGCTGCTGTCAGACAACGCACAACAAAAGCTTAGACCTGTCACGCATCTATGTCTGTGTGTGTGTGTGTGTGTGTGTGTGTATGTGCGTTTCTCTTTGGTAGAAGCCATGTGTGGTCTGTCTAATCCAGTTCTTTTCTGTCGCAACTTCCCTGTAAAAGACTGCGACTGACAAATTACAAAATGCAAAACAGACGACCTTGTATGGCTCAATAAGGAAGGCACGATGCAGTTTATATATTGTTATCAAATGCAAAACACATGGAGGTTTTTTTTTTTTTTAGTTTTTTTAAAATAATTTATAAAAAAATGCTAACAGTCTGGATGTACTATACACGATCCTTCTCGAAACAAACCCGCCCCGCTGTGCCAGATTTGTTCCTGCACGGCGCACTAATGCAGCGGAAAACCAGTCGCCCGTCCAAGACGCTAAGTAGCGTATTGTGCTGTCCTCCAGTGAAGCCGAGTGTATTCCACTGACACAGAAGCTAAAGCTAACCGTGTCAGAGAAAGACCGGGGATGTCACAGGCAATGCCTGGCATTAGGCGTATAATGGCCAGGATTTGCTGATAAAACAGGGGCCTCACATTGGCAGTCTTTAGTGACTTAAGTGGGCCGTTCTTCCATAGCCGTGGGGCTATACAGTATATCTGTCCCTCTGTCTGTGTCTCTTTCAAATTGAGCTCCCCTCTGGCACATGTGGATGTGGTTCGTTTTTTTTTTTTTGCCCCATTATTTTTGATTTAATATTACGTCCTTGTGATGTTCACGTGATATATAGCTCATATTTACACCGACAGGTGTATCAATGTTTGTGTGACAGCACAGTGATGTCCTCTTTGTGCAATGTAATATCCTTGCGCCGGAAAAAAAAAATTAAAAATAAATGTCTCGGTGGTCCTAGATTAGACTACTGTATATATAATGTTATGATGGGCCGTATTTCACAGCCGACTTGTGTCACAAATTTCCCAGTAAGCCGTGAATGTGCGACAGTTATCCAGCGTGCACAAGACGAGGCATTCGGACACGAAAAGACTCTTATGGTTTGCATGAATTCACGAGTAAATGCAGAACAGAAAAATATGTACTGCGTCGAAGTGGGGGCATTTTAACATTGTATCAGACTTGTTTCAGTCATCTGGACAAAAAACATTGCAGTCGAAGCCAAAAGGATGTGAGGAATCCAGCTACAGATTTATTGAAGCTTGCTGTGAATTCTCATCACATGACGCTTGTCGTCTCTGACAGAAACAGAATGTGAAAGCTGAATCTAACATCAGGTAGAGCTAAACAAATATATAATAGACGTGCTAAGTTGTTATTGGACATCGAGTACTGGAGAACCTGCAGCTTTACTAATTCTTTCTTGTGCAAAAAAAAAGTCTTCTATATATATTGAAGTAAGACCCAATAGACTGCTGAACCAGAGCGACACCAATTCAATTGACAATAAAAAAAATAAATCTCTGTCTTTGTTAAAACAGGGTGTTTCCCACCAAATATTTTCATGTTCTCATCATATTCAATGTGCCATCATCCGTCTGTCACACACGAATATAGCTTAATAAATAAGAGGAAATCCCTTGATCCCAATCTAAATATTGTGAAAGGCAAGGCAGCACTTTTTGGCTCTTTTTTTCTTTCCAGACATGCCTTTATTTGTGTGATGGCATTTACCTCATCGAGCATTTCTGTTGTCAATTATTTTCATGAAGTCTCACGTCTGGAAGAGTTCTCAGAGTCAAGTGATGATACCAGAAGGTAAAACAAAAGGAAAATGTAAATATGACTTGCAAATGTCAGGGTCGGTATCCCTATCATGATTTGACTCTGTGCCACTTTATGCTTATGTTTCCTGTCTGCAGAAACGCTGCACAGACGAATGTGAAACATGACAAGATGGACAGTTAAGGCTTTCAAAAAATGCGTGCGTGCGTGCGCCGCTGTGGTTGCAATTCAGATAGCATGTCCTCCCTGTATCAGTTGCACAATGCTGTGACTGCTCGAGAGGTTGCCGGGATCAAAAAACAAAAGTGGGGAGGTGTGGGGGGTGGGGGGGTTGGAGACTTGCGGTCGTCACTTTGGATAGATTTCCCATAGATGAGGCAGACAGTCGGACACATGTCCCCAAGAAAGCCTTATAAATCTGTGAGCATGTCCAACATTTACAGATGACGGTGCCCAGCCACAGAAACACCTGTCAGATCTCGTCTTCCACTTTCTTTTGATCTCCCCTTCTTATCTCCTCCTCCTGCTCTGTTATCTGCATTATTCTGCCTGTTCATTTTTGAAAACCGTAAGATTTTTGTTGCTGTTGTTAGTAAGAGTTGATCTGAAGCTGAATAATCGGTGCTCGATAGCGCACAGGTCAACACAAGAGAGGGAACACCAATTTATTTTCCATTTTAAATGGAGATGGAAAAGTGGGGTAAGAGCCAAGGGTATTCATTTGATCTGAATGGAACTTCAATAAAACAAATTCCTTCGACGGCTATTTCAGTTCTTCGCCGAGAGGCATTCCCCAAACAACCTTTTGTCTTCTGTCCTGACAGCCCACAACTGTTATTCTAGCCCTTCTTGGTGACTCCCTTTTTAAATCAATATATAATATTACCAAGGATGAAATCTGGTAAGCCTGACCACATGAAGCAGATACTTCTCCGTGGCTGATGACAGATTCAGCCATTTGGTTCCTATGTCTTTTAGCTGTATAGAAATACAAGGGTGCTCAATTCCAACTATTGATATCTGGACCAGAAGCATTATCACTGTCGCTGCCAAGTATGACAGATGTAGAGAGAAATTTTCCTGATGTTACTGCAGATGATGCACATTAATGTGTTACATTCTGTATAATTTTACATACAGTAAGAGCAGTGAACATTGTGTATTATTTTTTTAATGTAAAACTGTGTTAAACAAAAAAACAAAACAAAAAGAATATAACCTAAATAACAGAATAATCTGCAGATTAAAAAGTACAGTGTTTTAGAAGGTCATGTTATTCACGAAGACACACTGAAGGTTTTACATGATACAACACTGACATCTAGTGGCAAATGTGGTAATTTGCTACAAAATCAATGAGGGGAAAAAACTCTCACTCGTCAACATCCTTTCAGAAAAAGAGCATAAAAATGACAAAAACACATTGCAGAGTTGT
This sequence comes from Brachyistius frenatus, assembly GCF_029030835.1. Classification (NCBI taxonomy): domain Eukaryota; kingdom Metazoa; phylum Chordata; class Actinopteri; family Embiotocidae; genus Brachyistius; species Brachyistius frenatus. The sequence continues at coordinate 1,965,358 of NW_027210637.1, forward strand.
ATGCGGTATGTCATTATATCGAAAGAATGTCAATCTTCCATTTTATAAAGCAGCTTCTTCAGGTTTTACGACAGCACAGATGCTGAAAAAAAAAGCAGAAAAATAACTAGAACGACTCATCAGACCCAGTATCAAATATGTAAACAATAAAAAAATAAAGTTAGATTAATGATCAATAAACCAGCAAACAGAAAATGAATCTGTTTTGAGAACAGATTATTATTATTATTATTATTAATAATAATAATTTTTTGGCCAACATTTCCTGGTTCCATCTTCTCCAATGTGAAAATTTGCTAGTTGGGCAAAATAGGAACTGTGTAGTCAACTTGGACTGAAATTTAATAGGCAAGTATTTCATCTTTTAATTGAGAAGATAATCTGCAGATTTGTGAAAATAATAGAGCCAGTATATGTACACTATCTGCTAAAGTACTATACTATATGTTCCATCTCATATATGACATAGAATGATAAATACAGGGTATTTATATCACACGTATTTCAGAAAAATGTGCAGTTTGTAAAATCCTTGGTATTTTGCCAACAATTATTCAAATTTCACAACTTTCCCCATTTTGAATACTGAACCTGTTAGTTTCTATAATCAAACAGGCCACTTTAACAAGGTTTGTCTGAAAAGACTAAATAGGAAGTTAAAGTTTCAGCGAGTCTATTTTTGACAACGTTTTTAACCTAAGACTAATCTTAACCCTAAACCAAGTCTTAACCCTAAAAAAAAAAAATGTAAAAAGTCAACTTTGTTACGCAATACTGGCATACCATGACCTTGTACGGCTATGACATCATTATGTCAACATTACAGAATATTGCTATTGTTATGACATATTTTTATACCCCGCATGTAACATTTGAGTCCCAGTTTGGCAGTGTGAGCAGCACACACACACACACACATACGCACCTTGTACCCCTCTTTAGAAGGTCAAAGGCGTCGTTGATTTGATCCAGCTGGCAGTTGTGAGTGATAAACTCATCCAGTTTCAACTTCTTGTTCATGTAGTCGTCCACCAGTTGAGGCACTTCCAGCGCACTCTTCCAGCCTTTAGAAGAGGGCGACAGAACAGACTTCTTATGAACCACAACACAGCGAACGTTATACTGAACCCTTTTCTGTATACTCTCATTGTTAGATAAAGTGTATGTCAGATCTTAATGACTTTTTGTGTGTCCTTCCTGCAGCTTTCATGAGTCTCCACTTCATTTAGTGATTCCCCGTGTTCAACCATATGATTACGACTTTCAGTCATATCTGAATGCATGGTTACATACTGCAAGATTGATCTGACCCTTATAAATACTTAAAAGCGTTGCATGTTGTGAGGCTGCTTCGCACTTTGGTCGAGCATTTCGTCTGACAGTGGGAGATGTTTTTTTTATTATCAAATCTCCAGCTGAAACCATTAACTGATCGGGGTATCGAGAAATCACTTCACAAGTTCACCTCCAAAATAAGTCCCCTTCAAGATGCGTCCCATCAGGATCTTTTCCACCTTGACGGTCATTGTGTCCGTTTCTGTCCACCCAGAAATAACACAAGTGCCCCAGCCCTCTGTTGTGGACTCAAGTGCAACACTCTGCAACAGGAAGAGGTGTCTTAAATAATTATTCTTTTAAAATACATTTACATAATCAGATAAAGAAAAAGGTAGTTGCAAAATTGTGTGACTGTGTCACTTTTGTAGAACTGATGAAACCTAGTTCATGTGCACATAACTGCATTACAGACTTATCTGGTCGTGACACAGAATACAATGTTAATACTGTATGTGTACAACTGGGCTTCCATTGAAATACTTTATACCATGATGGCTGGATTTCCAACACACTCCAGAGCGTAGTCCACCCCTCCGTTGGTCATCTCCACCAGAACGTCTTGGATGGGCTTGTCATAATCGCTGGGGTTGACACACTCGGTGGCCCCGAACAGTTTGGCTTTCTCGAACTTGTCAGGGTTGATGTCGACCGCGATGATCTTTTTTGCCATGGCAACCTTGCAGCCCATGATGGCAGCTAGTCCCACAGCTCCGAGCCCAAACACGGCACACGATGAATCTTTTTCAACCTGGATGCACACAAATTGGAAACCAGTCAACCGAAAGCTATTGAAGATCGCTTCATCAGGGGAAACCTGATAGCTGAGAGGTTAGAGAATGCAGTGAAGTCCCTGGTTTGATTCCAGGTCGGTGGGAACTTGACTGCATGTCAGTTTTAAAGACCTCCTTGTGTTTATTCCATTACATTTAAACCGTATTGGCTCTTTTTTATTCTGAAGTGAGCCTGACCTTAATTAAGAGGGTAACTTTGTTCTTTTAAAATACTCCAGATAAGGATTTTCACTTATCTTCAGTATTCTGAAAGAGGTAAATATAATATATAATGTATATTATATATATATAGATATATACTGTACCGTATGTATATATATATATATATATGTTGACTGTGTTTATTGGTTTGTTGTATATAATATATATTTAATGTACTGTATATATACTGTATGTACTGTACATTTTATATTTTATATTTATATTTTTATTTTATTGCTTTTCTATTATATTATTCTATTCTATTATTATTTTATTCTATTGTTTCTATTATTGCTCCTGTATGTATGCTGTTGTGGTGAAAAAATTTCCCCTCGGGGATTAATAAAGTATATACCTACCTACCTACCTACCTACCTAAATCTTATCATCCATTATCATCTAAAAAGGCTCTGTCATTCTTTGTAATGAGATTTCACTTAGTTTTTAGTTTAATTACCTGCAATGTTACGGAGTGGCAAAATATTCAGAATGAGTTGTGATCGTGTTGTTAAAGGAGGACATTCAACAAATATTTGTGTTTTCTTTAAGCCAAAACAGTTTAAAAAAAGAAAAAGAAAAGCGTTCTTCCTTCTATTTTGTTGTCACCCTATTTTAATGTGAGAAAATTATGAAATAATGAAAAAGTATGGAGTATCAGATTTCCAAGTCTTTTTAATCCACTACAAATAGAGCTGTTATGATTAGCCAATTAGTTGTCTGACAGGAAATTCAACTTTGTGATAATTAATTAATCAGTTTAAATCATTTTCTTAAATGAAAAATTGCTAAAATGCTCCGATTCCAGCTTGTTTAATGTGAAAACTTTCCGGTTCCTTTAATCCTGTGTAATAATAAACTGAATATTTTTTTGTGGCCTTATTGGTGTGGACAAAACGAGACATTTTAGCTGTTGCATTGGGCTTTCTGAAAACAGCGGTTGACATTTGTCACCAACTTTCTGACATTCTTAATGGAACGATACAAAAATAAAATCATCAAAAGACTAATCACTAATGAAAAAAATGATTAGTTTCAGGCCGAGTTACAAAGAACAGTGTGGGGTTTACGTTATCTACCGCCATCTAGAGGGGGACAAGAAAAACTACAGTCGAGTCACGTTTTGTAAGCAATACTGAGGCAGCAGTTTAGGAAACGTTCAAATCCAAATTACAACTAAAACGTGTTTCTCATTCATATACATATTTTATTATAATCATCTCAACTATTTATAACGGTCCTAGTAATACATGAGTTGCATCTGGATTCCTCTAGAGCTCGGGATTCTGCAGAGAACAACCGCTGCTCCACATCAGAGCTGAGGTGAATATTTTGAGTTATTAATCCTGTTACCTTTCCCGTTTTAACAGCGGCTCCATACCCAGTGGCGACACCGCAGCCGAGCAGACACACTTTGTCCAGCGGTGCATCGGGACGTATCTTTGCCAGCGAGGTGTCGGAAACCACGGTGTACTGGGAGAAGGAGCCGACACCAAGGAACTGATGGATCTGCTGGCCCTTGCAAGATATCCTGCTTGTGCCATCTGCTAAAACACCCATTTGCGAATTTGTCCTACAAAGCCACACGGGACAGTATGTATATAAACGCCGTGAAAGTATAACGGTAAATGCGTGCGTGTGTTTGAACATGTCGTAATGAAATTTACCAGTTCCTCCTGCAAAGATTTGTTTTTGGACTTTGGCAGCGTTCACATTCCCCACAGTACGGCAGGAAAAGAGGAATCACTTTATCCCCTAAACAAAATCATTAAGTCAGTTATAAAGAAAAGAAAAGAAAAGAAAACGTTGTTGGTTGTGAGTTGTGAGTGGTACAATTTACCTGGTGAGAAATTGGTGACTTCTGGGCCTACGCTCTCCACTATGCCGGCAGCCTCGTGGCCCAGAACCAGAGGGAAAGGGCTGAATCTCATCTGTTTCCCGGTCTCATACAGGTATTCCCTGTCGGTGTGGCACACGCCTGCGGCACAAACCTAAACAAATACAGTAGGTATGGGGATGATTCATCATGTGACATTAGAGGAAGTGGGTTGAAGTTTGCGGTGCGCACAAAAATCAGACAGAGGAAGTGACATGTGATATTTATTACATAAAGGATCAACTTTAAAACCGGCACAATCGACACTTAGGGTAATTACGATTGAATTAACCTTCACGCCGACTTTTTCTGCTTCCACGCACGATTACATTTCCAGCTCTATTTTAAATAACAAATACGCACATTGTTTGCGTTGCAGGTCAACTTGGCATGTGCTGCTGACCTTGATTCGGACTTCGTGGGTCTTAGGTGGGTCCACCTCCACCTCCTCAATAGACAGAGGCTTCCCAGACTCCCAAGCAACAGCTGCTTTGCATCTGATGACCTGAGGGCGGTACATAAACAGGTGCTTTGTGAATCACTCACAGGCGTGGCCGGGGCCGTTTGTTTAAGTAAACAACAACAAAAAAAAAACATGAAATGGAAATTCTTTCTAAAAGAGCGATAACATTTTGGTTATAATAGAACTAAAATGAAGAAACTTTACCAGTTGTCAGAAAAGGCACAGTCAACGCAACAATAACATCAGTTTATGCTATTTATTAGTAGAAACAAACAAAAAACGTGGAAATGTTTGTTTTTTTTCTTCTTACCTGACCTGTTAGTTCCATTATTGGCTGATGCCTCCAAAACCAACAGCCTTTTTTTTTTTTTTTTTTTTTTTTTAAACTAAAGAATCGTAAAATCTATCACAGAGACAACTTTGTGCAATACTGTACATCAAATCCCGACGGTCTGTCCTGGCTGCGTCTTGATCACAGACTGCGTTGTCACCGACTGCGCCCCTTTTTTAAAAAAAAAAAATCTTTTTTTTTTTTTTTTTTTTTTAAGAATGAACTCAACCGAGTTGGAGGCTTTACGACACTTTCCGACACCGCCGACTACCTTTCCGGCAGTCTCCGGTCACACGTGCTGCGTCGCATGGAAGCGAGTTGCGTGCCAGAGAGCGCAGCTTAGCCGGGTACGATACGGGAGTAACTCGCCTTTAACCGCGTCGTAAACGGCGTTTCGAGGCCTTTTTCAGCGGCTCCGTTTTTGGAAGTGAGTGTATTAACGTGTCAGAAACTGCGGAGGGACCTCTCAGTGGCGGTAATGAGCGTTTGAACGAGGCTAACGAGTTTAGCCCCGAAGTTCTCCAACGCGCCTCCGCGTCGCCTCCCGCTCCGTGACGGACTTTCTCCTCTTTCTCCTCTTTCTCTCTCTCCATCTCCAGATTATTCGGAGAACATGTCGTTCAGAGGAGGCGGAGGACGAGGCGGAGGCTTTAACCGAGGCGGCGGGGGAGGAAGAGGAGGCAGAGGAGGCTTCGGTGGAGGCGGCAGAGGAGGAGGAGGAGGAGGGAGGAGGAGGAGGAGGGGGTACGGACGCGGCGGTGGAAGAGGGGGTTTTAACCGACAGCAGGACTACGGTCCTCCCGAATACGTCGTCGGTAAGTTCACGAAGTCACACGCACACACGCGTGCATCACGTGAAATCTGCAGCTCATTATAACTTGGGAGCTTAATATTAATAATGCGGTTTAAAAAAAAAAAAAAAAGAAAGAAAAAGTAACCAAAACAAATGCAACTTTTTATTAGGGACAGACTGCAAACCTTGTTTCCAAAGAACTTCTAATTGTGACGTAACAGCGTGCGTGATACGCGCGCGTTTCCGTTTGCGCCGTATTTGTGAGTCAAAAGCGTTGATTGACGTGATGACAGTTGTGGTACCCCACGTGATGTGATGTGAAGTGAAGTCCTGGAGTTGTTTCCAGAAGTGCTTTGGTCACTTTTGAACTTTGACCTCGTCTTCTGATTTTAAAGCAGTATGGCTCTTTATCTCTCCTAAATGTATGTGAATGGAAATGCCAGATTTCTCCGCCTAAGAACCCGTTATATTTTGGATCTGCTCCGAAACCTAACGGGTCCTTTCTTTCTTTCTTTCTTTCTTTCTTTTTTTTTTGCCGGGTGCCACGCTATCCCGCCGCGTTTCTTCTCGGGTTTTTCCCGAAACGCTTGGCGAATTGTAAATGAACGCCAGAGACGTTCGAATCTTCTTTTTTTTTTTTTAACCTTTCGTCCCATTTGACCTTCAGGTGGCGCGAGAGGACCGGGGACGCTGGTGAGGTCACCACCATGTTGAACCGGAGCACTATTTAGTGCCCCCCCCCCCCCCTCTACTTAGAGTCCAAAAAAGCTTTCCTTTCGTTAACGCCGTCCATGTTGTGTCGATATTTTCCTGTTTCAAAGGTTCCTCTTTCGTTGTCGTTGTTTCCGCCCCCTTTTTACTTTTAATTTTGCAAATTCGGCAGAAATCCCGTAATAAGCGCTCGAACAGTCGAGCGGAGAAACAACCGAGGCTCTCGCTGGTTGAGCAAACGGGGGGGGGGCGGCAATTTGAACCAAAAAACCTCAAGTCGTGAGGGCGCCTCCACGTCGTTCACTGTGCTCTCGTGTCCTTCCACTCTCCAGCGGTGGGAGAGTTCATGCATCCGTGCGAAGACGACATCGTGTGCAAGTGCACGACGGAGGAAAACAAAGTTCCCTACTTCAACGCGCCGGTGTATCTGGAAAACAAGGAGCAGATCGGGAAAGTGGATGAAATATTTGGCCAGCTGCGAGACTTCGTATCCTTTTCTGTCGCGCTCGTGTTTTTGTGTTTTGGTTTTGTTTTTAAGTCTCCGGGGAACTCTGTGGGATTAGACGTCGGGCCGTCCCGTTCGTTCCTCCCTTGACCCGTTCTCGCAGTATTTTTCGGTCAAGCTCTCCGACAACATGAAGGCGTCGTCGTTCAAGAAGCTGCAGAAGGTACGAAAGCCCGAGTAACCTCCGTGACATTTGGCACTCGTCAGTCGGCGTACTCGGCGGTAATTTAATTCGACACGTCCTCTTTTAGTTTTACATCGATCCCATGAAGCTCCTCCCGTTGCAAAGGTTCCTCCCGAGGCCGCCGGGCGAGAAGGGCCCGCCCAGAGGAGGCCGAGGAGGCCGAGGTGGAGGGAGAGGCGGCGGCCGCGGAGGTGAGGCAGCGCTCGCTCGCTTTCAGCAATCTCCTGGTTTTAAGTGTAAAATGTGACTAGTCTTTTTTTGTTGTTGTTGTTGTCCCCCCCCTCACCCCCACCCTCACCCTCACCCCCACCCGAGCGCCTCTGCTCCGCTGCCGCTCTGGATTTACAACGGGAACGAAGACTCCCGCGTTGCTTATTCGGGCCGCGACGGTTTGATTGATCCTTTTTGTTTTGGGCTCCAGGTGGTTTTCGAGGCGGGCGGGGCGGCGGCGGCGGATTCGGAGGCGGACGCGGCGGCGGATTCGGAGGCGGGCGCGGAGGAGGCTTCAGAGGAAGAGGAGGCGGAGGCGGACGTGGATTCAGAGGTTTGGCTCCGGTTTCTAAGTTTCTCCGCAGATTTTAAAGTTGTCTCTCCTGGATTTGAAAATATCCGTGTGTTTTCAAACGGCTTATAACGCCTGATTTTTTTTTTTAATTTAATTTTTATTTTGTACACCTACAGGTGGAAGATGATCGAACTCTGCCGGTCTGGCGTGTTCACTTCGTACTTGCCTACTCCAGCTAAAAAGGCTTCTCTCCATCAGATCCGGGCCTGTTGGACTCGGATGGACTTTGTCTCTGTAGAACTTGAGTCTCTTTTTTGTTTTATTTGTTTTACCAGTTATGGGTGACAGATGGATCTTGATGATTTTTTTTTTAATTTAAAAGGTTCATATGTACGCTCGCGTGACGCACCAGGGACCTTTTTTTTTTTTTATCCTGTTGTGGAGGGTAGTTGGATCCCTTTTATGAACAGGCTTGTTATTATCTTGTACTGATTATGTTTGACCGTGACCGACGTTTGTTTGGAGATTTCAGGAAAAACATTTTTTCACAAACTCTTTGCGTACCAATTTCCTCACACACAGGAAAAGACTTTATTCAATGTTAGCCGAAAACATTTTTAATACTCAATTTGTAAAATAAAGCAAAAATACTGTTGCATTTTTGTTTGATTAAAAGATGCTTTGTAACTGCGTCTCTGTTCTGTGCTCTCAGGTCTTGCAGGTGTGTTTTTTTGACTTTCTGAACTGGAACACACTGTTTATCATTTCAGTGATATTTAGAATAGAAATGAACAAAAAAAACAATGTTCGCAGCAAGTTTCCAGAACTTGTTAAAAGAAAATTCTGTATGTTTCCTTCCAAAACGTGCTGTTTGACTGTCACCGTGAAGAATGACAACACCCGAGTGCAGCTTTTGAGTCTAGACGAGCGTTTTCAAATTTGTCAGCTGAAGATGGAACTTTTTTTTTTTTTTTTTTTTTTTTCTTCTTTCGAGTCAAAATGTAGACGTGCGAGATCATTAAAATCTCACATTTCATGCCTCGTCCGATGAGCAAATACCCGCTTCTCGTCGATGTAAGCCTGGCCTTTTGCTTCTGACCCTCCACGTCTTCCTTCTGAGCCGTACCGTGGTGGATTGGCCGTGCTCAGGATCTGTTGAAAGGTCTGCCTCCGGTTCGACTTCAACTTTCAGACAATTGGCCTCAATATCTTTAAGCACTCTTTGGGCGAGATCAAGAATTTATAGCAATGACGCCAACCTACACAGTCCCCGAGCCATAAAAGTAATTGGAAAACAGTTGCATATGTGCAGATTGTTTATGAGGGAGAGAAGTCTTTTTTTAAGTCTTAATTCATGAAATAAACACATTTCTCAAATCGTCTCAATGCAAGTCAAATGCCATTACCTTTCCAGATTTTAATAATATAATCTGTTGTCAAGGTCAAGAAGATTTAAACCAAAGTGTGGGCGTAATATACTCGTTTTTATGGGCTATAAACATTTTACTGAGGTACACTAACACTGTTGTTCTTTCTGGGCCTCATTTTCTTCTCTCGGCCGGGTCTGCGTTCTCGTTTCTGATTGGTCGGGAGGTTACCTCCTTTACGGCAGCTCTCTCTCTGTGTGGCCCGTCCTCTCGTGCTGAAGGAACGAACATGGAGACAGCTGGTAAAGTAAGTGCATTTCCCCCACAAATGATGCCAGAAATGTTGTGAATGCATTATTTGTCTCATGCATGTGGTCGCTCAGGCTCCACGAAAGTAGTTCAAGATGGGACTGCGTGCACGCGTCCGTGTGCGTTTAATAAACTGCCACGAGAGAAACGCTGCTGAGTTACTTGACCGGGGATGTTTGGGTCAGTCGGTTGCAAGCTTGTCCGTAGTAGTGTTTGAAACTTCAGTTTTGAGACGAGAAATTGATTAAAAAGGGAGTTTTGTTTTGTTTTCGTCACGCCCATTTAGTGTCAGAATAAAATAAAAATAAAAAACGCTGTTAAAGCAGAACATAATCAGTTTCTCCAACAGGAATCTACTGGAACTATTGCATAAGCTTGGATGGAGGTCAAAGACTTAACACGCACTGGAACTAACGGGCACTGAAGCTGCAGTCAAACCCACTGCTGGATTCAATCAAATAATTGTAACGGCAGTATATCTATATCTATATCTATATATATATGTATATAAAACCTGTACTGTGTTTTCCCCTCAGGTCATCAAGTGCAAGGCAGCTGTGGCCTGGGAACCTGGGAAGCCTCTTTCCATCGAAGAGGTGGAGGTCGCCCCACCTAAGGCCCATGAAGTTCGCATTAAGGTGAGGATGAGGTCGTTCGTCTTTAATTCAGATGTATTTACAATGTAAAATCAGCACGTCACATGTCCCCGGTGCACTTTACAGTTCAAACCACATGCAGCAGTGATGTACAACTGCTTTGAGAGCAAATAAAAATGAAAACGTAAGGAAGGGACGTTGTTACACACTTTACAGGTACAGTCAATGGAATAATAAGACAGTCACATTAAAACGAATAATGTTATAGAATCAATGAAGTATCCAAGTTAAAGAAATGTGATAACATCATGCAGTAGTGGCAAATGCATGGACAGCAAAGGGGATAGTTGAGGGTCATTTTAGCCAACCCTAACTGTGAGCTTTATCAAAGAGGAAAGTTTTAAGCCTGATTTTTGTTTTGTTTTGAAGTAAAGCGAGTGTCTGCCTCTCTAACACAAACCTAGGAGCTGGTTCCTCAGAGGAGGAGCCTAATTGTTAAACTTTTGTCTCCCAGTCCACTTTTGGAAACTCTTGGAGCTGCAGGGTACTATAGTATTTTTTTTTTTCTCGGAAAAGTCTGATTAACATGTGCAGCAGCAGCAATTACAATTTTCCCCTTGAAGAATCATAATCCTCCCAACCATAATCCTCCGTTTTAAGCTTGGAAAGCAAACGCATAATGAGGGTCATTGTGTTGTTTCCTGAATGAGCTACAGGTTGACTTAACCATGTTTAGAAAGCGCTGTTAATATTCCACTCTTAAAACGTAGCAGTCACGTCTGGCGTGGCCTTTTAACGGACCCCGTCTGCCCTCCCAGGTCTTCGCTACGGGGGTGTGTCACACAGACGCCTACACTCTGAGCGGCAGCGACCCCGAGGGCCTCTTCCCTGTCATCTTGGGACACGAGGGCGCCGGGACAGTCGAGAGCGTCGGTGAGGGTGTCACCAAATTCAAGCCAGGTGAGCAGCAGCCCGGAAAATCATTTAAAACGTTCATATTTTTGCTCAGCTCGTTTATGAATACGTTTTCCTCGTGTGTGTGTTTTTTTTTTTTAATTATTAACTGTCGTTTCTCTCTAAGGGGACACTGTCATTCCGTTGTATGTCCCGCAGTGTGGTGAATGCAAATTCTGCAAAAATCCCAAGACCAACCTGTGCCAGAAAATTAGGTAATGTAAATAGACTAATTTACGCCACCCTGAGTTTTGCGAAGACAGTTTTAGTGACAAGAATAACATTTTAAAAACCTCACCCTGCAGAGTAACCCAAGGTCAGGGCCTGCTCCCCGACAATACCTCCCGCTTCACCTGCAAGGGAAAGCAAGTATTTCACTTCATGGGGACCAGCACCTTCTCCGAGTACACCGTCGTGGCCGACATCTCCCTGGCCAAGGTCAACGAGAAGGCTCCGATGGATAGAGTGTGCCTTCTCGGATGTGGCATCTCTACAGGTTACGGTGCTGCTCTCAACACCGCCAAGGTGGGTTTGAAAGGGCTGCTGGCCATGTGATGAATCTAATATCTCATATATAAGAGATGCAAATGTTGTCAGTGTTTTCAGGTCTTAGTGTGTCGTAGATATCTGTATATATATATATTTAATCCTGTAGATCTGCTATAAATAGGATTTGTTGCCAGGAGGGTCTGTTATCAAGTTGTATTTGTGGAGTTTTTCCAAATATTTATGTTGCAATATTATTTTAATCCCCCCCCCCCCAAAAAAAAAAATCTTTCGATACGTTAACAGTTTATTAGGAAAATTATTTTCATAAACAAGTATTTGTCTCCAGAGAAAGAATATCGCGTGGCCCAACACTCGCAATGCATGTTTCCTGATATTGTCTTTTTGATCCTCAGTACTTGCATTGATTAAAGATAGAGAAACTGCAATAAAACACAAAATGAAATGCAAGAAATTCCAATCTGATATTCCAATTTCTAACTGCGATCAGGCCGCATCAGCCAGAACATTTTTGAAGGCCGTCACATTTTCATTTTCCAATTACTTTGCAGCGCTGCAATTGTCACATTATTATTCTCCCTCATGCTCGCTCAGGTCGAGCCCGGCTCCACGTGTGCCGTGTTTGGCCTCGGAGCTGTCGGCTTGGCTGTTATTATGGGCTGCAAAGTTGCCGGGGCAACCAGGATCATCGGCGTGGACATCAACCCCGACAAGTTCGAGAAAGCCAAGGAGTTCGGAGCCACCGAGTTTGTGAACCCGAAGGACCACAGCAAGCCCATCCAGGAGGTGCTGGTGGAGATGACTGACGGGGGCGTGGACTATTCGTTTGAGTGCATCGGAAATGTGCAAATCATGGTGAGATTCGCAATTTGATATGCCGAACAGATGCAGCATCGACACAGAAATGAACAACACCGTGAGTTGATAGTTACAGCAGGTCGACAGGTGTGTAAAAGTCTGCAACGCGTGAGACCGGTTTATTATTCCAGAGAGCTGCTCTGGAGGCATGCCACAAAGGTTGGGGCGAGAGCGTGATCATCGGTGTAGCCGGCGCTGGACAGGAGATCTCCACCCGACCCTTCCAGCTGGTGACGGGCCGAGTGTGGAGAGGCACCGCTTTTGGAGGTGAGCGGCTGCTGTAAAGGGCTTAGTGCAGTCTGGCTGCAGCTTCCACTTTCTTTTCCACATTTTAACATGAGCAGAACCTTGTCTTTTATGAAGTGGACTCGGAGATGACAAATAGCTCTCTCATGAAAATGTCTTTTGTTTGTGTGTGTGTGTGTGTTGTACTATATTCACTTTTGTGTGGTCACAACTACGCAAGGAAAATTCAGTATTTAAACCTTTATATTCAGAATATAAAGGTTTACAAATGTTGTATCATTTTTGGTTGTTTTTATGAGGTAAATCTTGATCGCTATCTTTTTTTTTTTTTATCTAAGAAATAAGTGCCTTCCTGAAGGCCTGTTGGTGAAACAGCGCTGGTCAAACGGTTAAGTTTTGCCTCGATGGAAATTCCATTCGTTTAACTGGTTTTGATAATCACCTCCAGGATGGAAGAGTGTGGAGAGCGTTCCCAAACTTGTGGAGGACTACATGAATAAGAAGCTGAAGGTGGATGAGTTTGTGACCCACACTCTGCCCTTTGAGAAGATCAATGAAGGATTTGACCTCATGCATGCTGGAAAGAGGTGTGGAAAACAGTTCATTCATGTCGTCAGTTCTAAAATACCTCCTTGGTTTGACTATTTTTGTTTGGTTGTTCGTAAAGCCCTTTGTTCAACTGTAACGCCTTTATTTTCCTAACATCTTTTTCCTTTTCTCCTCCTTACAGCATCCGCACAGTGCTGACTTTCTGAAGTGCCTAAACTGAAATCCTTCACATCCGGCCTTAAAAACAAAACAAAAATCTCCTTCCACAGTTGCAGCACTTGTTTTGATAACATAAGCTTCAGTGTTAGAAGATTTTTTTTTTTTTTTTGATCAACATCCTGATACCCGTTTGGTTCTGACTTAAATGTGTCATTAAATTTTTTGGGGGGAAAAATCAAAGCTCTGCTGCTCCTTGTGTTTCCATGTCAGGCATTTAACTGCTGCTCTCATTCATAACAAACAACAGTGACACTCTTTCGGTCGTACAGTCGCTCTGTAACAAGTTCATAGCATGAAACCAGCATTTAACTAGATAGATAGTTACTTTATTAATCCCCAAGGGGAATTTTTTTTTTTGCTACAGCAGCATTATAGGTACAGGAAAGCAATAAAACAACAGTAAAAAAATATTAAATATAAAAAATGCACAGTATATACAATAAATAGAATAAAATAAAATACAATAATTAAATTAAAACTAACTAAACAATAGTGCAACATTTTTTTTTCCCATTACTGCACAGTGCCACATCTGTACTTATTATTTGCAGCTTATTATGTAACGCAGTGTACCCATGAATCACATGCCAGATACTAAATATCACAATAAAACCAATGAATAATTAGGAATTCTGTTTACATAATGCTGCTATTTAAAAAGAACAAGTCTCCTACAGATGGCCTCATTTTTTTTAAAAATTTTGCACTAATATACCGCCACAGTTTGTGTGGCACATACTGGACTTTTTCACATTTCTTATATTTGTTCCTATTAGAAATCATTTTCCATATAATATAAAATATATACAATTTTCTTTGGCTGTTTGAAAGGATGTGTTTGCTTAAAGGCCTACCGTGAGGGCTGTAGAACTGATTTTGATGTAACTGACCCTGCCTTTTTGAGTCATCTTTACCGCCCGGGAAACACTAATGTGGACGGTAACACTCGCGTGGTTATCGGCAATATTTATTTACAGCTGGGATGATTCATTAGGGGGAGAAAAAAAACAAAAAAAACATTTTGTTGGTCAATCAGCTTCCTGACCACGTCATCCTGACAAATTGACTTTGTGGTTCTGTACTGCTCTGCCCTCTTTGACCATCAAATATATAACTAGTTTAGAAATACTTGGGGCAAAAAAAAAAAAACACAACAGAAAGTTTGAGATCACGTTAACTAGTTCTATTAATCACCTCAAAGTTGGTTGATTCACACTCTTTTTAGAGAAGTTTAGGACTATTTTTTTTAAAATTATTTGACAAAGTGAGTATGATGCATAGTATCGATATCTGGAGGAGGACGCACACACACACACACACACACACACACACACACACACGCTTACGGATCACGCTGTACTTTGTCATCTTCCTGCGCATGCGTACTGTTCCGCACCAGATGACCCAATCAGCTATTTTAACAGACGCCAAAAAAAACACAGTGAACGTGATTTCCAGAAGATGGCGACCGCTCTGGTGGTGAGTTCCCCTGCCAAGCTCCTTGGATTTTTTTTTTTTTTTTTTTTAAACCCTCCAGGCAACACGTTTACTCGGTGTTAAACACGGCAGCCATAAAAACAAAACAAAGTTAGCGACAGTTTTTTTTTTTGGAGGGGGCGGGGGGAGGGGGCTTGAGAAACGGGAGAGATTCAGTAAACTTCGCGTGGACAGCTCGTAGTAACTCGCTAGCCCCCGAATATCAATTTTAGCATCGTAGATTAAAAGTCAGCCGCTTTATTTATTTATTTTTTTTTTTTAATCCAGGTTAACTCAAAAAAAAAAACAAAAAAAAAACATTTACCGCTTTGTCAGACGTTTCCGGTTGGAGATATCGCAGCCGGTACGTGGAGTTAAAAGTACCGGGATTGAATGGGAGCACGCACCGGGGGGACGGGTCGAGTCAACCGCTCCTGGCCGACGTTGGTCGATACGGGCTTTAAAAAGATCTCTTTATTTATTTATTAACATATAGTGAAAGGTAGATCCCAGCATCGGGAACACCAATGCAGTAAATCCTACCCTTTTTTTTAAAAAAACAAAAAGTTATTTTTCTTCTTCTTCTTCTTCTTCTTCCGCTTTGTAAATTCTCTACAAGTCCATGTTTAGTTCTTCCACATGGAGGTCTGAGCAGACTCGGTTGTCAAGGTAGTGTAATGACAGGGTAACGTGACAAGTTTAAAAAAAAAAAAAAAAAGTATTTTATTATTCTTAATATAATGCGTCTCTTGTTTTGTTGTTCTTCCTCAGGTGTCAAATTCAGTTCCTGCAAATCCTGAAGAGGAAACGTGTGAAACGACCATTCAACAGGTTGTGAATCCCGAAGCGTACGTCAAGCATCCCTTACAAAACAAGTAAGATCCTGCTTCATTTTTGGGTTTTTTTTTCCCCTCCTTTTTAGGGTTAAGGAATTTTAATTTGCAGCGTTAATACATTTTGGATTCGTCGCACGCCGGCTGGAGAAAACGTGTGTGAAGTTCCTGCTGGAGTCATAAAATTATTAACCCCCCTTTTTTTTTTTTGCCTGACAACACGCAGTTTAAAAGCCTGGTGACAATGAAGAGTTTATTATTGTCTTAGAAGTGCATTTTTTTTTTTTTTTAATGAGGATATTATAAAGGAGAGAGGCAAATACAAAAGTTTGTTTGTGTGTTGGTAAAGAGGAACATGACGAATTAATTGCTGTAGTCATGTGTCTATTTTTATTTTTTTTTTTTCTTAGGTGGGCTCTTTGGTTTTTCAAGAATGACAAAAGCAAAACATGGCAAGCCAACCTTCGTCTCATCTCCAAATTTGACACTGTGGAAGACTTCTGGGCGTAAGTATATTATGCGAATGCTCGAAAAGGAAACCGCATCCAACTTATTCATAACATTCGAAGCAGCATTTGTTTGTACTTGGGACCTTTTTAAAATGACATTTGGCGTAGAAGATTATAGATTTGAGGACAATGTGAATCAAGCTGTGGAAGCTTTGTGCTCCTTGTTTTTAATCCGTGCTTCTTCTGTGGAACATAACATTTGATCGATCGCCTGTTTTTTTGTTTTTGTTGTTGTTGTTTTTTCTGTGTCGTCACCGAGACGAAGTTTACAGTTGTTGGTTGATTACAAAAAAAAAAAATATCCCTCCTTCCTTTTCAGATTATACAATCACATACAGCTGTCAAGTAACCTGATGTCTGGCTGTGACTACTCGCTGTTTAAGGTAGGAGATCTTACACGTTCCCCGCGTTCAAGACACTCGCTCAAAACTTCGCTCCGTGAATTGTCTCGGCTTCCGCTGTTCATCGGTGTTTGCTGGACTCGGTCACAATGCGAGTTTGTGTTGCCGGCTGTTAGTTCAGGTTCATTTGTTTACTCGCGCGTCGTAAGGGAGCGTCAAGTTTTTACACAAAGCCACACGGCCCGATGGGTAATTCATTCAAGATCGGCAGACCTCCATCATCTGTGACGCGTTCGTTCGTTGGAAGGAATCCAAACACCGTTTATTCCAGCGACGAGCAGCAAATCAGGCTCCACGTCACTGCACTTCACTTTTATCTTCTTCGGTGGTCACAAAGAGTTTATGCTGAAAGACTTGGTTATAAGTATCAATCGGGGCTGAAAGTAGACTCCCATCTGTCAAATAATGCCAGAGAGTTAGAAGCGGGGAAGAGAAAGGAGGCTTCCTTTTATAGTACTGCTATTGTCGGATGACGGGTGGGTTTCGACTGTACTCATTGTTTGTGAGGTATTTCCACAGTTCGGTGTCGGGCTGACGAATGGCGTAATCCTTGTGCAATCACTTGTTTACTTTTGAATTCATGCAAATGTCACATCCAGGCTGTTCTGTCACATTCTCAAAGAACTGAGGGGGTTGAAAAAAAAAGACACACACACAAAAAAAAAAAAGAAAACCCGTTTCTCCCGAGCTGAATCCCACCACGGCCTGTTCAGACCTCATTAACGGGTCCGATGCGACGCGCCTCCTCAGCAATTCTCCAATGCCGGAATTCAACAAGCATCATGCTGTTGTTCATCTGGAGCGTCTCATGACTCGAGCAGACTTCCACAAGAGTAGATTGATACCTTTCTGTTGCGTGCGCGACGAGCAGTGCAGATGTTACTGGTTTGTATTTGACTGCAGGACGGGATCGAGCCCATGTGGGAGGACGAAAGGAACCGACAAGGCGGGCGCTGGCTGATAACTCTGTCCAAGCAGCAACGTAGAGCGGATCTGGACCGGTTCTGGTTGGAGACGGTATGTTCGGTCCTGTTCAGTATTTATTTATTTTTTTTTTAACTGTGCCATCTTTGTACTTTATCTTGCCTTATTTGGACACAATGCAGTTGGAAAAAGTACCGTTGGAAACTATAGAAATAATGACAACCGAACTCCGTTCAGCGCCTCCGTTCCGGGATGTTTTGAACGCCGGCTCACTTTTACGCCGTCGTGGTTTACTCGATCACTCGATCACGCCAAACCCAATCCGTCAGCACCGCCGGCCGCTCCCACCGTCACAAGCCGACGCCCGCTCCGATCAGATGCACGCTTGCATTTGAAAGAAAGGGAACCGTTCCCCAATAACAAGGCGTTTTGGAAATGTCTCGACTTTCCTGCAGCTCTTGTGCCTCGTGGGCGAAGCGTTCGACGAACACAGCGACGACGTCTGTGGAGCCGTCATTAACGTCCGCGCCAAAGGAGATAAAATAGCCGTGTGGACCACGGACTATGAAAACAAAGAGGCCATCACGCACATAGGGTGAGCTGAGTACGCCGCGATTACTGTCGAATTTGTCACAAATAACTGTGTGTTTCTATAAATGGTATAACCAGTATCATGTTTCAGCCTTTCACACCGGCTTCCGTGTAACGTTCGTGTCATTAATGGCCACTACGCGTACCATTTCTTCAAACACGTTTTCCTGTGTGTTTCCGCCAATGTAAAACACGTGTCTGTTCTGTCAGGCGTGTGTACAAAGAGAGATTAGGCGTTCCGCAAAAAGTGATCATCGGATACCAGTCGCATGCGGACACGGCCACGAAGAGCGGCTCCACCACCAAGAACAAGTTCGTAGCCTGAGGACCTGAGGAATCGTCGAACACGCTTCTTTCTTTTCTTTTTCTTTTTTTGCTGTTTTTTTTTTTCAGCGTAGATTTTCTGTAATTTTTCCATGAATGTAAATGACAAGTTTATCCACCAAAAAAAACCAAAACATTTGCAGTGGAGATAAAAATTGCTTCCTTTTTTTTTTTTTTTTTTGTTTTTGTTTACCTGTTTGTTGACCAAAGCTTTTGTTTATGGTACAAGTGTGTGAGGTTAAATATCGAGCACTCCTCTGGAATAATTGGGAGTTTTTTTTAATTTTTTTTTAATTTAATTCTGGTGGTGGGCTCAAGTTGCCCGTTTTAATTTTGAAATGCCGCAGTATATTTTGTGAAAGTTGAATTTAACCAGCCCTTGAAGTACTTACTTACAGTAAGTCACATTTAAAGGCAAAGATTTAAGTAAAACTTTTCTGGTTTAAAATAAGTTTGAGCTAATCGCTAGTACTTTACACGTCACTCATATCTGTACAGATTTACTGAAGATGTTGATGCAGTCTGATTTTTTTTTTTTTTTAATTATTATTATTTTTTTCACTAGACTCTTGAGTTTTACCTGCATCTTCTGAAAATGAACAGAAGTCAAATAACACTTTTACAGTAATCGTTCTTCTTTTTTTTTTCACTAAAATTTCAGCTGGGTTTTTGACGTCTTTGTGGAGGGATGTTGGACATATTCAAAAGTCACTTTATTGGCATTATTGCAGAGGTCTGAGGTTAAACTGTTCAGTTTCCTTTCGAGAAGCTTGTGCAATATGTGAAGTGTTAGACTGAGATGTCCATCACTCCACATCACAACACATATTTGGACACTTGTGGTGCTTCACAATTGAGTGTCTAAAGGTTTTGAGGTTTTATGAATCACAATGTTTACTACAAGAATGGACCAAGAAGCAAAGTAAATCCTTTGGTGTATCTCAGATTTATCACTCAGAGATGCAGTATATATATATATACACACCAGCCATTCATTCCTGAGCTGCTGGGATAATTTTCTCCTTTTTCAGATGAGTTATTGAGAATTTTGAGTTGCAGAGCACCTGCACTTATTTTCACCCCATTATCTAAAATGGGTGAATTTAGCAGTTTTCTTTTTCTTTTTTTTTTCCCCCCCTTGTAATTGCGCAAGCAGTGTTGTGTTCAGTTCAAAAGTTTTCTTTTCTTTTGACACGAGTTTTCATGATTACTGCTTCGTTGAGGTTTACATAGTAATTATTTCCATTCCAGACATTGTTTTGTACGAGAATATAAGCAAAATGAATATTGTTTGGAGGGAGGGAAATGTGCCTTTAATGTAAAACCCTGCCACATATTTCTGAGTTTCTGAAATGTACAAAGGAGCAATGTAAATAAACGTGTACAGTGAAATATGTTTGCTCGAAAGAAGGTGCCAAGAAGTGATCATTTGAAACAAATCGAATAGGAAACAGAACGGCGTATTGAAGTAAGCGTTTCATATTATAGGGTCGGTTAAAAGCTTGAAATGTCCTGTAATGCAATCTGGAGAAGTATTTCTTCTGTATGATATTTGGTGTTATGGAAAGTTAAAAAAAAAAATGACAGCTCGGGAAAGAAATTTAACGATTTCTAACGATGCGTGTTTCGTCGACACTTTGGAGGCACATCTGCTTTTGGACGACACAAACAACAAATTCAGCCCTATAAAGAGTCGAGATTTTTACACCCTGCTCCCGAACACTGAAACGTTTTCTGCTTTGAGCTGCTTTAAGTAATGATCATCACGAAGTCACCCCTTGCGTCTTTCGCTTCTGGCGGTGTGTGTTTGGGTTTTGTAACTGTATAAAGGTAGATTAAGAGATTTCTGTAGAGGCTGCAGCTACAGTAATTTATGGGGCTCTTGCTTTATTAGGCTCCACAAATTGCAGATTGAGTTAAAGGGGGCTTTAAGTAATCTATGACATCCACTGACCGCTGTTCGAGAGCAACAGCAGCACAGCCCCTCGCGTCCATTGGAAATAAGCCTCCCTGTAATTGACACAATCTGTCAAGGCACATTTTCACACTCGAGACAATTAGGAGGAAATTAGAAGAGAGAGCTGCAGAAATGTCTCACGAGGTTGTAAGAAAAAGGATTTTTTTTTTTTTACCCTCGCGTTGAACGCCACTACGAGCTTTTGGAACATTTTTGCTTTGTTGCTGTTAGGTACCCGAAACCGCTTTGTGCCACTGTTGGAACAGCTAGAGATAATTGAACATATTATCAGTCTCTGTCTCACCGCTGACCTTAGAAGGAAACGTCATGGGCTGGAAACAGCAGCTAATGAAACTGTAGACTGCAGACTCACCGGCTCAGCTGAATAGAGACTCCACGCTGCAGTGACTCAGACACTTAAACCTCATGTGTATATAAATAAAACAGAACTGGTAATGGTTCAGTGTCTTTGATAAGCTGTGATGCGCAAAGTGTGACCCAAATCAGAGCTAAATGGTTGTATCAGATTGTTTTCTTTAAAAGCTTGAGATTTTTTTTTGTTTTTTTGTAGAGCATAACCACAAACGTAAACCCTGAAAGTTTTCTTTGGATTTATAAAGATTTTTTTTTCTGAAATGTCCCGCTCTTCATGTGCAATGTTGTAGTTATCGTTGTTCTATTTGTCCAAATACATAGTTTTAAAGGGATTTGTGTCAGATCACGTATATAATTGTATGTAAAGCTGATGAGCTGTAAATCCCGGTAGTGGATTTATTTTTGCTGGAATTATATTTACACTCTGTTATGACGTACGTTCAAATGAATTAACTTAATTCTGTAATGGAGAGTGCTTCAGGCCTCCGACGTCTTCAGATGTCCTCGCCGTCCAGGTCAGTGAGACTATTTTCCCATCAATTCAATGGAACGCAATTACACATGAAGGGGCTTAAATGTTCTTTTCGATGGGCGCAAATTACATATGAATGAAAAGATCAGCCTTATAATGTAAACATCTCGTGGTGATGATAATGTGATGACCCTATGGTCGTTGGTTACGAACATTTATTTCAGTTATTGAATCAAAACAAGCATTATTCTGAAATTACATTATAGGTTATTTCTCATGTTACCAGCAAGCCCAATATAAGACAATGATGCTTCCTGATCACAATCGGGTATTGGCTGCAGTATTTTGTCTGAGCTTAAGCAAAACCTACTTTTTCTTCATTTTCCCATTAGGGCTGATTAGCACCTCTTATGCTCCTCAAGTGGTAACAGCTGAAACCAGGTGTGTGGATGCGATGGCTCTGGATTTCCTTGTCAGATAGAATTGCTAATCCGTCGTGACACCTGCAATCGACAAGAGTGCTCCATCTCAAAAGCTTGCAGGAGATACCCAGCGGATGTTCTCATGCAGACATTTTTTTTTTAAGCCCATGGCATGGATTTTAGCCAGTGGCAGTGCCAGGACTTGATTTGAGTTGCTATAAATTTGAGTTTGTTAGTTTGGAGTTGCTATAGCAACACCAATATATATATATATATTTTTTTGTGCAAATGCTAAGCAACCACAAGGTTTTATGAAAACTACGGATATAAAGACCATATGGAAAAAAAAAAAAATTATACATTTGAAAGTTGTTTTTTTTTTTTTTGGAGGCATTCTGACAAAATCTCGCGAGAGCCTGTCGCAGGTCAGGTGTGCGTCGGTCGTTAGGCGGGATAACGCGGGACCCAGCTGGCCGCGGACATTAGCTCTTCAGCTGCTGATGGACCAAGGTGTGGCCCACGCGACAGAAAATACCTGTTCGAGAAGTACAGACTGAAAATGCCGTCACAATGTACTTGGTTTGAGTATTTATATATATATATATATATATATAATATATATTTGCCTGCAGCCTTCTCCAAACTAAGGAGAGAGAGAGAGAGAGAGCAGGGCATCAGAGATGGCCTTTTCCTTGGACAACAACAACAACAACAACAACAACAACAACAACAGAGACAGTCTCCTGCTTTGATGTGACATCCATGGGTATGTGGACTCTTCTTCACTGAAGTGTGTTTGTGTTTACTGTTTGTTGGGGAGGTTAAATGCAGTGTAACATGTGTAGGCTGTATTTGTTGTTTTGATGGTGGCAGTATGAACAGGCTTATATATTTTTTGATCCATGGGGATTGTATTTTTTTTGTTTGTTTGTTTGTTTGTTTGTTTTTTTGTTTGGAAAATGTAACACCAACTCTTTGCTGTCGTATAGACCTTTTCCCACAGAAGACATTTAAGTCTTGTTATTGTTAGGAAAGCGCAGGGGACATTTAGGTTTCCTTTGGTGTCCCTGTAAGACATGACAGTGAACTAACATGCACAAAAGCGAGTCTGCATTAGAAAGGGTTATATAGCAACTAATAAGCTACTGTAGGGCAAAATTAAAAAAAATAAAAAATCATGGTGCCGCTCATGCTTTTAGCCAGTTTTGGAAATATTATTCACATCATTCGCTCAATTAATCGTGGCCCTTCATCAATGTCAAAACACTTGACCAAAGCAAACAGTTCTGTTCTCCAAAGTCTTCCAAAGGAACATTTCTCGGATCTTTATATTTATTGTAATCTCGTAGGTTCGTAAAAATCAGGTCCTCGTGTGTCAAAATGAAGCTTGGACTAGTGAGTTGCATGATTTCCGCTAATGCTGCTGTTGAGAGGGGATTAGAGTGGGTGGGCTTGGGTTCAGTGCTCATCTAATCAAAGCATACTTTGATAAGATGTCCGTTTACGAGCTGGTTGGCAGTTTTAAAGCATCGACGCCTACGTGCAGTCGAAGAATACGCCGTATATGATCATGTTCTTTCACCCATTACGTGCATGCTCAAAGGACGCGTGTGAATTACGACGAAACTGCCATTCCTATCCTAAATAATGCCTCAACACGGCACGTACAATTTACGACAAAACCAGGAATTAGTCGTTTGCAGCCTCTGCTATTCTGGAAAGGCTTTCCACAACATTTTTTTTTAAACCCGGCTGCAGGGATTTTCTCCTATTCAGCCACAACAACTTTCCAAAAATCAGGCGGTGAGGCCTCGTTTATTGTCGGCATTTTCTGAATTCAGAAGTCGGGTATCTGTGCAGATGGCAAAGTCTACTCAAAAGCTATCTATTTATCTATCTCACCTTTGTTGCTATGGGTAATGATCAATGATGGAACACCACACACTCTGGAACAGGGTCGTTTTCTTCTCCTTTCGTAAACTGTCCACCAGGAGGCAGTATAGCGACACGTTTCACTCTCCAATCTTTCAACCCTCCATAAATGTTTTGGTCGAGGAAATTGGGATTCCACTGAGTGTGTCTCTGTTCCACAAACTAGGGAAAAGAAGATATCTGTAAATAGCAGCTGGGTGCCTTATTTATTTATATATATCCCCAACCCCCCCCCCAAAAAAATCTAATTCGCATTCAGTCGCCTAAGGTGACTGTCAACCTGCTGCTCACCAGCCCACCTCATACGCACAAGTGCAGGAGGTATAAACCCAGTGACATTACACTGCAATGGACAAAGCTGCAGCATAAAAGGTTGCAGATAGTTCTCTTGCATCTGCAGGAGGTGCTGCTTCCCTCTGCGTTTCCTGACAGATGTGTCACTGAACTGTTCGTTCACTGTAACTCACCAGCGGCTGCTTCTGAGGACCCTGAGCTGGGCTCAGTAGGTAGGTTATTATCCGTAGTGCCGCTGACAGAGTCCTAGAGTCAATAATAGTCTTATCATCCTTCTGTCTGAACTGGAGGGAGGAGCACTCATTTGCCAAGTAGTGGACAGGAGGCTTTGTGTCGCGTAGACACGGACATGCGCGCACGAACGCACACTCGTGCTCGAGCTCCTGTAACACAGACCTCACGCTTTCAGATCAGTGGAAGAAGGTGAAGGCAGCTGGGAGTAAAAACATGTTTTTCTCTGTTTGAAGTATTGTGTACCTATGCGAGTGTTTACATGTCTACGGTTTTGCTTCGCTGACAGTATTTGGTTTGCAGCAATATTTTCAACACGTTTATATGATTTTTTTTTTAATCGATTAAATTTGTCTCGTAAACAAGTACGTACTGTAAATATGAGTGGCTCACTTGGCAGTCCACTGCGCCACGTTTTGTTGATATCGGCATCTGGGTTATGACATCTGGCAACCTTTTCATATGTTGGTCTGGAGATTCCAAACAAAACTTCAATGATGTGTCATTGAGCTAGAACTATAAGTAAAGTCCTTAATATTCTTCCAAATATGGCTCATCTAACGTAACGATATAGTTTGAATTTCTAACGTGTGAAGGATTCTTGTCTTTGTGTGCATTGCAAGATGCTCATTAATTCTGGCAAAGACTTGAGAGGGAAGTTGTCAGTTGTAACATTTTGTAATATTCTGTGGTGTCAAGTTGGCTGAGTAGCAGCGAGTACAATTTCAATACACACTAAATAGTCAAATTTGCAGGCTTTTATTTGTATCAAAGGAGAACTTGTGTGTCTGTCTTTTTGACATCACTTTGAACCCAGTCTGTTTTTCTCTCCGTTTTAAGCTGTTTTGCTTTGTTCTGTAAACCACTTTGTCATAAACTTGTTTGATTGAAAAGGCTTTGCAAATAAATTCTACTTTTCTTGACTTGCTGGAAAGAGAGAGGCTGCAGTGCTAAAAGCAGCCAACACCGGGATGCGCTGCTCATATTTACACTCATAATTGCTTCAAACTGAGCCATGTTCAAGTATGCGCAAGGCATTTTTTTTAGTAAGACTCAACTTGTGAAAGTTCAATCAGCATTATCCGCAGTTAAAGCGCCAGAATCCCAATTCAGTCAAATACTGACGTTGCTCTTCTTCGTTACTTTTTCCAACAGCAGGATAGTAGTTGGGATGAACACTAATCTGAAGGTTGGTGGTTCAATCCGGCTCCTCTTGTCCACGTGCCTAAGTTCCCTTGGGCAAAGACACTGAACCCCGAGTGGCTCCCGACGGCACACCGTCGGTGTGTGAATATCTGTGAATGTGAATGATGGCGGGCACCTTGCGTGGCAGCTCAGTCTCATTACCATTTAGTTCTTAGTGAAGACTTTTGTGTGGACTTGTACAACTTTTATATGTGTAGTTTTTTTTTTAAGTTGCTTCGCCACAACTGCTGCTTCCTCCGGTTTGAAATTAGGCCGTCGGTCCCTCCCTTTTTGCAAAGTAGCCATGATGGCGACTGTTGAGGGTGAGAATTGTCCAGTCTTACATATCAGTACGAGTACACTAACTGGGTACTCGTAGTGTTATTTTACTTTTGTTTTCTTTGCATATCCACAATCATAATTTAAGCAAACTCACACCGAACTTACACTGAATGCTTAGTAAACACACACACACACACGCTCACGCACACACGCGCACACACGCACACACACACACTATTGACTGCTGTTATTGTCTTTGCGTTATTCCCTTAGTTCCCTTTTTTTCAATTAATAAAACATAAAAGAGAATAAGAATGCCTTCCCAGGCATTTGTGACATGGCCAAGAAAAAAAAAAAAAAAGCAGCTGCATAATCAGCAGACTGCAGACAAACATCACGCAACAGCCTACATAGAAAATAAAAGAAAAAAAGAAAATCACTTGCTAGTGAAGTGCAAAGTGAAAACTTCGATGAGTCGGCCTTCAAAACGTCAGCAGTTCAAAAGCGGCCCTGATGGATACTAGCTAAAATAAGCATAGGCACCTCTTCTATAAAGTCTGCCTCTAAATCCTCTCTCAATTATTTTAAACATATTAAATGAACCACTTTAAATGTTAGAAATCTATTTTCATATTCTTTTCAGATCAACCAATGTTGATCTATAAAACTTTTCTTTTCTTTCTTCCCCCATCGGTTCGCTTCTTCCTTTTGCAATTTCTCTACCTCATAAGAATTTTAAATTGTAATGAAAACAGCCACTGGTGATAAGAAGCCTTCCTTAGTACAAAACCTAGTAATAAACTAACACAATCTGATAAGAGTCTCTAGGGTAAGGAGTGAACCTATGTAAAACGGTAAAAAACTAGTTAGAAAACAAACATCTTCTGGCCTTTATTATACAGGAAACATAAATAAAGTCTTTTCCACATTGTAAGCAACGCTTCCATCCATGGTAATTTGACCCTGAGCAAAAAAAAAAAAAAAAAAAAATGAACTACTACCTGCTTCTGGCAGTTTTGTGCTGTGACCCAGCTGTTGAAACAGCAAGGCACGGTATCTCTGCGTAACATAGCGAGGATGTTGCTTTACTACTACAACAACAACAACAACAACAACAAACACCAAAAAAGTCATTCTCTTCCGTCGGTTCTCGCACACATGATCAGTTTGGGCAGGAAAAAGATCCCCTGGCAGTTACTTAGTTAAATGAGCTTTCCCTCCTCTCGGTTCAGCAGTAATCACTGGTGTCAGAGCTACAGAATCCACTCCATGTTAAATTTATTCCCCAAAGCTTCGGGTATCATCCATCTCCGAGCCTGCTTTCCCGGACAAGTTGGGATTTGTGACCCGTTTTTTTTTTTTTTTTTTTTTTTTTTGTCCCCTTCTTTAATCTGCAGCACATTTACATCAGGTAACACCAGGGCAGCGCGAGCTGCTGCGTCTTACGCGGTTTGACGTTGACTCTGAGGTCAGCTCATCATCCGTAGATGGTGTTTCCCTGGCAACATATTCCATATAAGAAACCCTGGTGAACGCAGTGGAGTGAGTGGAGGGGAGTTCTCTATCTGGATCACGATGGTGATCGCAGAAGATTAATATTCTACACTTCAGGTCACAAATTGACATGTCAAGTATCAGAATTCCAGACACGCGTACGTCGGCACCAGAGAGGCTCGACCGGAGACAACATATTGGCAATCACTGCTTATGAAAGAAGTGGAGCTGCTCATCCTCGGGTTGCTTATACGAAGCAGACTCCGAAAGGAGATGACACTCTGAAAATTCAAGGTGTCAAAACCTGTGGCCCCGCTACGTATTAGAAAGGTCTCTTCACCTTCCCTGCTTTCAAGCATTCATAAATACAACTTTCCTGAGAAGAATTGCGTTTGAACGACTGACTCGTTGCGTTCTGCTCTAAATACTTAGGCCACATCAGATATTGATATGCCATTACATTCGCAGCACATCGCTTTTTTTGTTGTTGTTTTTTGTGATGGATAACGGAGGCACGACATTATTTGTGAAACAAACAGCATCTCGCTCGGCCGTCCGGTTCTTCGGCACGGAGGTCAATGCAACAAAATCCTGCATGTTCGACATTTGTGACTACACAAAACTGCCTCTAATCCAAGTCTCCAGTGTTTAGGGGAATGTGTTTTTTTTTTTTTTCCTTCTGTGTGTGTGTGCGTGCGCGCGCGCTTGTGCATGCATCGATTTGTTAGCTGTGTAATCCTCGATTGTGACAACGGTCAGTGAGATTAGGGGCTGGAGCCACAGCGCCGGCCCTTTTAGGCGGGTAATGGGCAAAAAAAAAAAAAAAGCGTGTTAATTGCCCTTGACTGTTGAAAGTAAATTAATTATTGATCGCTCTCTCGACTCCTCTTCTGTACTTACATACCCTTTACAAATCCTTTTTATCTCCGGCTCGGAGAAAGAACATTTCCTCTTTCCCCATCATTATGCAGGCTGGCGAGCCAGAGGACCACTAGCCAAACCCCTTTCAACCAAAGCCGTCTTGTTTTCTTGTTCCTGCTCATTGTTGTGCCGCGTGCTGAACGGACCTGTCGGAGAATCTCCCCTCAAAAGGCGCCGTACCTTCCTCCGTGATGTCTCGCTGCCTCTTTCTCACACCTCCTCTCTCTTTCTTCCCCCTCCTTTCTAATTTTCTAATAGCGTCTCCTTCATGTTTGTGCTTCCTCCTGCCGTCTCCCACTCGTGCAGACGCACGCACACACACATCCACAGCCCACATACTACACACACATGCACACATTCTCTCGCCCCCGCATCGGCGCTTGTTACAAATAAATAAGAGAAGAAGATGAATAAGAACCGGAGCGGAGGTCTAAAGGCTGTCGTAAATTGATGACAGTAAATGTAAAGGCGTAGAAGCCGTACAGACAGCAGCGTCATTATTCTAACTATTGATTTTCTCCCTGTGCTGCGAAAAGGAAAAAGCCACCTTGTATTTGAAATGAGATATAAACAAAGTCTTAACAACTGCATATATCGTTCCTGCAGCCACAGATGTCAGAACCCTTTGGATTAAAGCTTTACCCTGAAAAAAAAAGAAAAAAAAAAAGAAAAGAGGCTTACCTGAGGTATTTATACGTAACTAATGTTGAAGTGTGTGCTTGGGAGAGACGGGTACTGTTATGCGTTACACCTATATATATATATATATATTTGTTTTTCCTACATCAAACTGCATCTCAAGGTAAGAGGAGGTTTGATCTATATGGAGTTAGGCATTCAGCGGTGGTGCACCACTGTCTGGTCTTACATCACGAGTCCTACTTTCAGTTAGAGCTGGGTGCCGTGATCAAAACTTTGTGTCACGCTATTTCTTACGATTCAGGCAGTTTTACTGTTTTTTGGGTTTTTTTGTTTTTTTGTTTTTGCATGACTAGGCTTTTATATAGAGCTGTAACGGCTTATCCGACTGTCTGGAGTACATAGAAGATCAAAACATTTTACTGTCACCCCGTGTGTATCGCATAATTGCATAAGGAGCGTGAATTATTGCAATTCTGCAAAAATAGACAAACATTGCAACGCGTCGCTGCCCACTCTCTTACCTGACAGAAGCACTCACCGAAGGGTTTGCCTCCGCCTTGTGGCACGAGGGGGTAATGCATCTGTTTGCCATTTGCAAGGAAAACCTTGAATCCATTGTTTTCATCGTTGCTCTGAACTTGTCTTTCTCGACTGTCTGTGGCACCGCGTCCTTGTGCAGGCGGAGTTTTGCTGCGTTCTGAGGACGCGTCACCGCTTGACGGCCTCAAATCTGACGCCCGTAATTACGTACTTTCTCAGTGCTCCAACTGCGCAGTTCATCGCGGGTCCCTGCTCGTCGCACAGGGTTGTGTCGAGCTCTGCACGGAAGTGTCCCCTGCAGCTGTAAGGCTAGTTCAACGTATAAAGATTATGAAGTTTTGGTATGGTATATAATGGGAGACATTTATAACGGTATGTCAGATTAATTGGTAATTCCATCCAGCTTTACTGTCAGTCCAAATTGATAAAGGGTCATTTCATTAAAGCAATAGTTAGACATCTTTGGAAATTTGGGTCTTTATTATTACTTACAAAGAGATGAGAAGTTTGGATACCAATCTCTCATGTCTTTGATATAAAGGGTCAGGAGGCGAGTTGCTTTGCTTAGAATAAAAACTGGAGACCGGTAGAATTGGTTATCCCGGTGAGTTTTGTGTCCGCTGGCTGCCTGGAAACTTCACTGTGATGCCCAGGGAAATTGTCACAGTGTGAAACTGTCCCTACAATCATAGCTTGTCAATTTTACTCACCAGTTTTTGTATGGATTAAAAAAAACAACAACCAAAAAACTAAAAATGTGTTAATTGAGGGCTGAGGTGCATGTAGCTGTATTTGTTTTAACTTCTAACACAGCCACACTGACTGTTTTGCTTCCAGTGCAAACGGTGTAATTAAGGCACATCTGAGCAGTGTTGGTCTTTTAGTGGAAGCATGGAAGAAAATGGCCCAAAATGCCACACTTTCTTAAATTTTTTTTTATTTTTTTTTTTAATCTGCTGTAGATATTTTAGGATATGTCAAACTGAGCTGTCATCAGTCCAAGCTGGAGCCTACTTTGTTAACCTCAGCTGCCCTCGCTGTAATTGCCTCGAGCCGAATGTGACATGCATTCGAACAACCGTGCACGTTGGCGTCGGTTAATTAGACTTCTGGTCACGAAAGCGATGTTCACCTGGAATCACGTGATGTCACCAGATCGACATCAACGGTGAACGTTGTCCCCGTGCTGATGGGAAAATGTAGCGGGCGTCGGTCAGTACACGGCCACACAGCGAGAGGTGTAATCAAGATGTTAGATGTGTGGTGTGAACATCTGCAACGGCTGTCCGAGTCGGTCCAAATGGGCAAAATGTATTGGTTTCACAATAACGCATTCTCAAACCGTGGACCGACGTAGCTGTTACTCGTGTTGATGTGAGACTTGGCTGATGGGGTCTGTATTTATTTATTTATTTATTTTAAATGACGGTTACAAACATGCTGCCCTTTAGCATGATTAGTAATGACTGGATATTAACTCGCTGATGTTTAACGTATAACATTTAGTGTGTGAGCACGCAAAGGGATTTCTTTCCTGACTATTTGAAACCAATTTCATTCCCGCACATGTGAAAGGCGTTTCACGACCAAATTTCCCCACTGTGGGATTAATAAAGTCTAAAAATCCCCCCCACCCCAAAAAAAAAAATCTATTGGCAGGTGGGGGATTTAGGCATCATCTGCCCTCAGTGATCTTAATAAAAAAAATAATAAACTACTCTGTGCAGCATTTTTTTTTTTTAAATTTGTTAGTTTATTAAAGCTCCTGGATTATAGATACAGGATTATACAATTCCTTTCTTTGGCACCATCTGCCGGTACAATATGCCAGAAAATATTTACTCCAATTGCACGGAGCAAGATTGTTGCGCAAGCGTATTTGCGTATTCCTCAGAAATCCACCGTCTGCTGTCATTCTCGCGCAAAGTACAGAAATGGAAAAGGTACACCTGCAAAACAATGCACCCAGAAACGAAGAAGCTGTTCTGTGTCTCGTTCTGCCCCTGAGTTTGTGTGTGTGTGTGTGTGTGTGTGTGTGTGTGTGTGTGTGTGTGTGTGTGTGTGTGTGTGTGTGTGTGTGTGTGTGTGTGTGTGTGTGTGTGTGTGTGTGTGTGTGTGTGTGTGTGTGTGTGTGTGTGTGTGTGTGTGTGTGTGTGTGTGTGTGTGTGTGTGTGTGTGTGTGTGTGTGTGTGTGTGTGTGTGTGTGTGTGTGTGTGTGTGTGTGTGTGTGTGTGTGTGTGTGTGTGTGTGTGTGTGTGTGTGTGTGTGTGTGTGTGTGTGTGTGTGTGTGTGTGTGTGTGTGTGTGTGTGTGTGTGTGTGTGTTGTGTGTGTGTGTGTGTGTGTGTGTGTGTGTGTGTGTGTGTGTGTGTGTGTGTGTGTGTGTGTGTGTGTGTGTGTGTGTGTGTGTGTGTGTGTGTGTGTGTGTGTGTGTGTGTGTGTGTGTGTGTGTGTGTGTGTGTGTGTGTGTGTGTGTGTGTGTGTGTGTGTGTGTGTGTGTGTGTGTGTGTGTTGCACTATGACTGAGTTTGTGTTGCACTTGAAGTCGTCCCCGCCTTATTGTACTTGCATGACTTTGATAGTCGTTTACTGAATGTTCCCGCACCAATGTCACAAGTAGAATTCAATTCGCATTCATTG
Organism: Brachyistius frenatus; assembly: GCF_029030835.1. Lineage (NCBI taxonomy): Eukaryota > Metazoa > Chordata > Actinopteri > Embiotocidae > Brachyistius > Brachyistius frenatus. The sequence goes on from NW_027210637.1 coordinate 1,997,101, forward strand.
CTCTTGGAGACTTCAGCTATTCTTATTCTGACATCTTTATCATCGAAGGACCTTGAATCCTCCTGCAGCATTTCTATGATAATTGAGAGAGATTTAGACAGATCTCAGGCTTTTCTGTGTCCTCGGCGTTGGCGGGGGGGAGAGGGGGGGTTCATCTCTTTGAGGCTGAGATCTTTATGGCGATCTAATCTCTTGCATTTAGGGTTTCGGTCAGCGGAATTATATCCTTTCACTTTGTGAACAAGAAAGCAATTTCTTTTTGGCTGAGGTTTACGCACTGAACCATTTAACAGACTCAGACTCGCCCTGAAGAAAGTTGGAGGCTCAAAATTAGCACTGACCAAATTACTTCGACTGCACTTTTCATATCGCGTCAAATGTATTTTAACAGGTTTTTAGCAAATGGGTGGAAACAACGTATGGAAAATTGGAATGGGCATTTCATGCAAAAAAAAAAACAACCTACTTAACATTTGCCGGGATAAAGCTAATAATTATTCAAAGAGCCGCTGTATGTACACACACACGTACGCACACACACGCACGCACGCGCACGCACGCACACACACACACACACACACACACACACACACACACACACACACACACACACACACACACAGAAAGAGAGAGAGAGAAACTCACTCACACCTTCAACTTGAGCTCAAGAAATGTCATCAAACTTTGAAAATCCAAAGCTGATGAGAAGCACGTCTTTAGCTATCATCTTTGAGAGACATCTTTGGGGCGTAAGACGTGCCCTGCTCTCAAACCTTCTGTGTTTGGTGACAAAGCTGTGGAAGACTTGGGACATGCTAATTCTACCTGGCAGAGTTTGCACCGCACCTCGCTTTCATTTATTCTTTTGAATGACTTCCATTGAGAACTTTCTGACCGTTTGACTTCAGTTTAGACGGTTTGCAGTGGGTTATACTGGGGGGGGGGTGCTCCTCACATTTTATCCACCCAATTTATTTCAATAAGAGGGACAACATATCAGGAGCACCTCTCGGTATAACCGAGTGCAGTTGAACAGCCCCACAAATTACAGCCTCCAAAATGACCATTAGGATAAATCGGCACCTCTCTCAATTGGATTTAATAACAACTGGAAGGATTTAATGCTGGACTGCGATGTTATAGTTAATGCTTCACTTAATGCTGATTGATGTGTACAGTACATGCAGTGTCTTGATGATCATTTTTTATAGGATATATGGCTGTGATTCTTTTCCTATTCGTCAATTCATTGATTATAAATCAGCGTGTCATTGTATGTGAACCTTTGCTGGGATTCAGGGACATCCGTTCCCTGAATCCCGTTGTGTCCACGGACGCGTGTCCCGCTAAAGGTTTTCCTCTGTCGTCCGTTCCTTCATACTTTTCCATTACATGACCCATGAATGATTCAGGAGCCACTGTGTTTGTTGCAAATAGTCATTCATTTTTGATAGCAGCTTTATTCTTGAAAAACCTCTCTTGTCCTGGATCAACCCGTTGGATCATGGTTGGATTTCATCGCTGGTGGGTGAAGTGCCATGCAGGCATTTTTTTTTTTTTTCCCCCCTGACCTGCCCAGATGCCGGGATTCATACATTGTGGATGTGGTACTGATGGACTCCCTTGTTTTGTCTGATGATATTTCCATACGCGGCTCACGGGGGGGGGGGGGGGGGGGAATGTCACTTGGACTCACGAGCATCGCATCATCACCTCGTATGATAAATATGATGCAGTGAGTGTTTCCAAACAGCCCCCACACAATACATGTACAGTTTTAAATTCTCACTGTTTTGCATATCTTCTGCACCAAGCCCACAAGGTTTATTTTGCCCCATTCACACAGCAAATGCTTTTCAGTGGGAAGGCAAATGCATGCGCATCACTAATTGACTGTGCGTGGTTATATGCTCTTAGGTGTCCGTTGAGTCAGCCTCATTTAAAGCCACATCCTGTGTAGCTTCTCTGCAGAAGTAGCTATTTACTCAATGACCAAAATATCAAATGATATAAATGCATTATGTAAGAGGTGCTCTTTTTTTAAGAGGCAAAAATCAGCAAAGTTGATTCTCAGACCCCCAAGCTATTAGTCGAGGTATAATACAACCACACATCAACTTTTCACGCCTATGGCTTATCACAAAATAAACACTATGCTGAACTGAGGCATTTATGCTGCAATGTAATTGAATTTTGACCTAAAGAACAGATATAGAGCTGCAATGTGCCAGCGACCCGACTATGATTGGGTGCAATGGGGCCATCCAAAATCTCCGCTGGGGCAGAAAATAAAAAAAATAAAAAAGAACTAGCCATGTTTCTTGTGGTGTGTGTGCGAGTGTGTCAGGGAGTGCGCCGCTGTACTGTACGTAGTGTGTGTGTGTGTGTGTGTGTGTGTGTGTGTGTGTGTGTGTGTGTGTGTGTGTGTGTGTGTGTGTGTGTGTGTGTGTGTGTGTGTGTGTGTGTGTGTGTATCCCTGGCTGCAGTCATTTCCCGCCAGCCTTGAGGGGACAGTTATCTCCTTGACTTTCCTCTACCTCGAGCGAGTGGCAGACTCTCCACCCACCTAACTCTGCAGCTGTGCCAGGTGAGAGTGGCAACCTCATTTAGCTAAATGTTTGTATTTTATTTTTTTTCTTCCCCAGTAACTTCAGCTTGTAAAAAAAGAAAAAGGAGTTCAAAGGGAAGTTATCTTGTCCTTTCCTCACACCACGTCCCCCTCTCTCAATTCAAGTCTCTCTCTTCCCTTTCTTCCCCCCCCCCTCTCTCTCTTTCTTTACCACCACATCTCAAGATTAATAATGCAGCATAACTGATCCCCTGCCCACCACCCCCCCGCCCACCCTCCACCTCCCCTCCCCCTCCTTATTTTATCTACACCAGATAGTGCTCAGGCAGCACAAGCTAATTTTAGAGGATGACACTGCTGAGTGCTTGCGATAAGCAGCTCACAATGAGTGGGACATTATTTTCTCTCTCTCAGGTTCCAGTCCTTCTCAGGTGGAAATCACTGTAAACACAGCGTGTCCCAGATCTTGAAGATTGCAGAAATTGCGGAAGATATTTTGCATCATTACTCCAAGCTTTGTAACGTGCATCTTGCATACGCCGTGCCTCTATTTCCATTGTGCACAGTGTCTTACAAAGTTGGGAGTTGGCTGGGATGGATGCGTTTGTCTATAATTCTTATTAACAACAAATACTGCTGTTTGCGTGAACTGCCGTAGTGTGTTGCCGTTGGAAACGTTTCCAAACCGAGATGAAATAAGCGAAACCGTCTCTGAGAAAATAAGTGATAATGCGTTCAAAGCTCGTCATGTCCCTTTTTTTGTTTTTTTTGTTTGTTTGTTTGTTTTCTTTCCCCGGGCAGATAACAAGAGGTTTCAGAGACGCATTTTCAGCAATTAGGAAAGCGGTTTAGCAACAGCAGGGGGCTCCACAACCTCGGTTGGCACAGCAACCTGTTTAGCATTCCCTGCTCGGAGCCCACGGTGCTTAGTGTTTATCATACGAAATGTATTATTAATTTCCAAGCCTTCAGAAATATCGACCTCAGTATTTGTCTAACCTAATCATGTTTATTTTATCTTGCCCATAGCGTGTAAATCATGCTAAATCAGCTTTAATTACACTAGAGTGGAGTTTGTCTCCAGTCGAGGCAGGAGAGATTAGATTCAAGGACAGGATTATTTTATTGCTATCGCTGATTTTTGTTGTTGTTGTTGTTGTTGTTGTTGTTGTTGTTGCTGCTGCCGCCGCCGCCGCCTGTTCCGTATTGCTACGCTGACATATAGGTGCGTGCGACCTTATCCGACGCGCGCGATGATTGGAATTTATAGGAGGTAATACGGCCGTGCATCAAATACTGCAGGAGCAGCAACGTAGCTACCGTTTGTCCTATCTCGGCTGTTCATTTTCTAAGAGTGGTTTTAAAATAGGAAAGCCAGTGGCGGGATGATACAGTAGATCCCGACACGTCCTGCACCTGGGATTTCCTCTTCTGTTCTTAACGCGGGCAAAACCACATGCGTCGAGTGCAGGTGGTACTTCGTTGCAACCTGGGGATTTAAATGCAGCAACACATTATCTTTTATAAAGCCTTCTCGGTCTCGGAGGACATTTTAGCAGCTGTTATCTATTTTCTCGTGTCTCCAGTTTGTGCTTCCTCCTCTCAGCCACCGCACTGATTACAGAACAGGAAATGTTCGATTATTGTAAGCAGCACCATGCGGCGCCAAAAAAAAAAAAAGCGAAGCGAGGAAGTGTGAAGGCCCGGTTTGCAGGTAAAATCAATTCCTCTGAAAGGCAATACTGCAGTCCGCGGATGGGGCAAATTAATCGGAATGTATTTTTCATGTTGAGTTTGGCAATGGCAAACTTTCGGCAGCAGGTTAGTCCAAAAAAAAAAAGGGCTGTGGGACCACGCGCTTTATTTACCTCTTCTGTTGGGAGTGTGAGCTGTTTGACGGAAGAGGCCGGTCAAAGAGGCAGAAGTGGGTCTTGAAAAGAAATTGTGTGAACCTTCGTCCCATTAACGGCAGGCTAACAAGCTTTCTAAATGAGTGTGCAAATTAGCATGATTTTTTTTTCTTATAAGTACAATGAAAAGAAATTGCAAAAAGTAAATTAAAAGTTATCAAGTTGGGATGGGTAGGCCGCTGACAATTATTACCTCATTGGCCGATAACGATTATTTGAGCCGCCCTTAATTATTTCAAATAATCGTTCGAATTCTTTCCATCCATTTGTACAAAAACAGCTGAATGAAGCATTTCCATGTCGCTCTCCGCCGGTTGATGTTCGTCTGGCACTCTTGTAACGTCTTGTTGTACCTTCTTCCTCTGCTCTGTTTATTTGACGTTACGTATATTTAATGGCGGACGAGTGGAGCGCCACCAACTGTTTACCTTGACGGGCGTAACCTCTGATATTTAAGTAACCGTATTTCAATGCGCAGTTATTAAATATTAGCATCATGGATTTAGGTTCAAATTAAAACACCACGACCAAGAAATGTCTTTCCTTCTTCATGACGTGTATGTCTATTATTACACTGTGATCAAGCCAATACTATATTAGTGAGATAAAATGGAAAGGAGACAACAAATCTTTAATCGCAATTTTCCGAATGACAACTAATTGTCAACAAGAGTTTCATAATTGTGACAGCCCCTTGGATAAGTCATGATTTTAGAATTTTCAAATAGTTATTCGATATATATTTTTTTTCGGGACAGTGGTCTTGGGTTATTTACCATTTCTTTTACCGGCGCCTGGCAGTAATGTGTTATAACTGGCAGAAGGTGGCAGTAATACACCTAAGAGAAGAACGTGTTGCTACCGAGGTTTGAATTATAGTCGATCAGTTCCCAGCGAATACTGAACAGTAGTTTTGTTAGCAACAGTAATCCCAAGTAAAAAAAAAAGAGCATTTGAATTTGAGCTACCACCGTCTTAACTTGCTACGTGCCATGATTTTTTTTATTTTTATTTCTAAGGGCTCAAAATAATAATTCACTATAGATCTCTTGTACAAGAAGTTTTCCCCTCGGTATTCTTTAAGGCCCTCTCGCTCTGTGAGAGTGTCCACACCACCGTGATTATACATCTCATTGAAGGAGTGCAGATTCAAGGTATCCTCCCAGAAATATGTGAATGGTCCCTTTTATTCTTTGCACAGTGAGATGTATTATCGCCGTGGTGTTGGAAGTAATAATCTCTGTCACCGCAAAGGGTTAGAGGAATATATGCAGAGATTCTTGTCGTATTCAAATGAATGTTTGACAAATGAGTTTCTCTTGAGGACATATGATACATTATTAGCATTTTATTATAACTAATGATGTGGGTGATCAGGATTATGTAGAGAAGATAAATCATTTCCTTTCCTTTCATTTGGAGAATGACAAGGCTTTATGGCTCTTCGCTGGGCATTAGACCTGGGTCAAAGATTTCCTTAGTCGATTTTAAAAGGATATTTTCAACCAGGGCCTTATTTTCATCGTTTTTGCAGTCATGACAATTGATCGTGTTGAAAATCTCATCACTGACTTCTCAGTGGAGCTGTAACTGTCACACAACGAGGCAAAACAATTCCCAACACTACTGTACCCGAAAGGAGATTAAAGCACAACCAAAGCCTGCATATGTGCTTAATTACTTCTACAGTTGCAGGCAACCATTATAGAAGTCCCCTCGCCTCCATTTATATTGCGTTAATACTACAGCGTAACCATAGTGGAGGTCCCAGCTCCTTCATCTATACTGCGTTTACCCTGCAGTGATCAGTCCCCCTCCCGACATCTACGCTGCATTAATGCTGTAATAACAGCACAAGTAAAGGTCCCTCACAATGCATCCATCCCACATTAGTCTTGCAGGAGCCGATTCAACCTATTCGTTTAAAAACGTGATAAAGTGGAGTTGAAGACTTGCAGTATATTGCGACAGTGACCTCACATCTCAAACAACTGGGTGCTCAGCTATTCCTCTCGCGCCTGACGGCTGAGAAGAGAGCACGTTTTAATTTCTTTGACCGTTTCTTCTAAGGACAAAAGCAACACTGTACAAATAAAAGCAGTGCCGCGGCGGGCAGTTTTATAAGGCCGGCTTGGAGACAGACTTATAAACATATAATACCAGTGAGAGAGACAGTCTGAATACACAGGCCACTCGATCATTCCTAGCTGCCGGCAGCGTGTGCAGCCCGGGCTATCTTAAGGCTTTATCCTGGGAGTTTTCTATGCAGGACTGATGTCCTCCAAACTGTACCGAAAATACAAGCCCGGTGAAGAGTGTTCGCTGCAGCGGCACAGGACAGCCTCTGTTCTGGGGATTTTAATTTGCATTCAAGGCCCTTCTTCCCTTCCTCTCACCGCTTCCTTCTGTCTCGCGGCTACCAAAAGCACACGGACGGGATTAATTGAAAAGAAAGGCAAAAACTTCATTTGTTTAATTAGCATGTGGTATGAGCAGAAAGTGTTTTCTTTCACTTGGCATTCACTAACAAGTGAAGCATCAAAACTGTTTCCCATTCTGTAATTACATGCCAACCTTTTTTTGTTCAAGATGTTCTTGATGCTATTTTGTAAAAATAATTTACCAAAAAGTGACCATGCATAATATCTACGTGTGAATAGATTAATGTATGACTGTGAGCTTTTGGCATATGGTTATTATGGTGGATAAAATAAGTGTTTTAGCAGCTTTAGTTGTTACCCACTTAAATTCCGAGTATCGCGCTCTTGATCCCTCAAAACCTGTTAACAGCCGACTGTTTAATTCAGAATAGCCGTGGCCACCAAAAACAAAATCATTCTTTTGCCTCGCATTACGCTGAAGCAGATACCACACGCTGCTTTTCATGCAGATTTTTTTATTCACATTAATGTGGTGTGCAAAGAACAGTTGGACAGTAAGTTTTATCGCTTATCCCGTGAATCCCGTGACGAATTTGATTATGCTTTGTATGTTCATCTCGCGGTACATTGCTCACCTGCGGGTCCCTCGTTGTCCCCGTCGGGAGCAGCAAACCTGCGATTTATCATGCTGCTTTAATACATGCCCGTAAGCTGAATGTATATGTGATGGGGGTTACATGCATCCGAGAGGCTTTATGTTGGATGGTGATGATTAACAGGATCTGTTGTCCCTGCACAATTTCTACCCACTTGTGTGTCATTCGTCAGCAATATGTGGTGTTTGGTTTTATGGTTCGATGGAAGTAACGGGGGTTAGAAAGTAACTATCGGCGGTAACTAGTAATGTAACGAGTTGCTTCGTTACAATTGTAGAAATTGAAAGGAAAAACAAGTTCACGTTAAAAACAGGGATTGGCAACTTGCAAACTGTAGAAGACAAATACAGCCTATTGATAAAATGTCCCGCCTGACCGAGTGTGGATGCAGGAGGAGAGTTGGCTTCTCAGAGGTTGACCAGAGCAAAGCAATGTGCAGTGCGAGAGTTTAGGGGGTTTCCGAGTGGCAGGTCGGGACCGGGTGTCGCCACAAGGGGATCCTGCAACGGCCTCTGCGTACAACCTGATGTCAAGTCCGTCAGCCCTTGGCGCTTTTTTTTTTTTTTTTTTTTTTTTTTTTTTTTTTTGGGGGGGCAAAGAACCTCGGTGATCTGGGATGGGATGGAAAGGAAGGCAGGACAACAACATTTACTTTTTTTTTTTAATGCTGTAATTTGTTGATTGATTCAAGTATTGGCAACTAAATTTGAATCACTTACCACAGTGGTTATGATGAAATTCAATATATATATGTATTTTTATTTATTTTTTATTTTTTTGATGGCTGCCTCCCCACAGCCTGCCTTGACTTTTTAAGTGAAGGATTCTCAACATTACCCACACTGTCTTTTGACAGTCCCAATGGAGCATGTGTGAACTTGTTGCATTCATTTTTGGGTTTCGCACATTCGTGAAGAGAGCAAAAGAGCCCAAAGCAAAGCTTTTCCAAAGCACAGATTGGGGCACTGACTCGAAACTCAAAAATGAGTGAATGGCGTTTTTCTTTTTTTTCTCACAGTATTGTGGTGATTAAAGCAGGATTTTTTTTAAATTTTTTTTTACTTAACTAAATATCAGCACCAATCACAACATTTCTCTACATATTTATTTCATTTTCATCTGTCTGAACTGTAAGCAGCTTCAGGAACCAGTGATGGATGGAGAGGGTCATGCCACCTTCCTTCAGCGCTGATAGGTAGCCTGCTGTCGAGACTTCTGGAGCTGGTTGAATGGGGCTAAGCCTCAGAGCAGATCATGCCGACTCCGTCACACAGCAGTCGAGACAAAAGGTGCCCTGTACCTGAACTCAAACACATTTTTATTTATTTATTTCCTCACTATACAAGGGTTATTGTATTATTTTTGCAAGGCAGTGACTACTGTATATGAATTGATCCGTCCTGAAATGCAAAATGTCTTCGCAAATTTAGAGAGGTATTACATGCCTTCGCAAATCCCGAAGACGGTAGATCAAATAACTGCCTGGGCTTCCTATTCTGATGTAGCTGAGCAAGCTTTTGATTGAAAGATAAATTGAGAATGCTGACTTGCTCATTTGTTCCACTGACTGTGGTCTAATAATACCCTCAAGCCCTTCATTTCGTCACACAGCATTATTCTTAAAAAGTATTCTTTTTTTTTGCAGAGGTCAGAAGAGCAAAAGAGGATATCTCTATACGGCCGATGAGCAACCTCTTCGGTGTGTGGGTTTAATACCATCATCATCTTCCAGTAACATTGGCCTTTTGACTGGTTGGTTCTCGTAATCAGGTTCCGGGTTCCAGAATGGGCATTTAAAAGAACATTTACGACACAGATTCATCAGCGACCCTATCACAAGTCGATCAGGCATTATGTCCGGCTGCTCTACGTTGAAAAACTGCACGCCTCGTGGTTTACCGGGATTGATGTGAAAAACCGTCGCGTGTGGGGTTGAAGAGCGCTCCCGGTCCGTCACGGTGACACCCCGGCACCAAATCCACACGGGGGGAGGGGGGGGGGGTTAATCGAGCGCTGTCGATTTAGAGGGCCGCAACCCCGTCGGGTCTCCGATGCGCTGAGGTGGTTTTCTTTTTTCCTTTTTTCCTTTTTTCCTGCGGCTTGTCTGGTCTGCGTGCAGCAAGTCTTGTAGAACAACGGCGTGACACGGGAGTTGCGTGTCAGGTTTTTTTTTTTTTTTTTCTTCCCCTCACTGTCGGCATCGGCTGAAGGTGATTTGCCTTGCTGCATGTTTATTTGCCGCGTGTCTTACGATGAGCGGTCGGGTGGAAAATTCAAAAGCCAGAGCTAATTATTTCCTTAGCCCTCACGTAATTTCATAACCAGCAAAACCGGTCGTGTACACAGTTTAATCAATAGCTCTCTGACGTAACTTACTCGGCTCTCGCAGACGGGGGGGGGGCTGACGAATGCAGCAAAATGGACTCCCCGAGTACCTGCGTTAAGAGTAATTTGCTACAAGGTCAGAAATTATGCCAATTGCACACCATATACAGCGAATGTGGAAACGCAGCGCCCGGGAGTGCCTGGAGGACTCCACTTATGTCGGAGCATTAAAATTTTTCAGAGAGCTGTCTTGTAGCAAGTTTATGTGCATCCATTTGTCCAATTGTGCCACAGAAGATACGACCCCTACTGCTTATGTCTCTAATGGTCTGTCAGTATGGGAGACAGTCAACTCGATAATAGGCTGTGACAAAATTATTATTCTAAAGCTCAGCAAGTTGTGAGAAGCTGATGTAGTCAACATCAAACGTGTAAAAAAAAAAAAAAAATGCTGATATCCTGGTCAGTTTTTTTTCCCCAAGACGGCGGTAGGTAGGCGAAACGCTGGACTTTGCAGGCTTAGAACTGAAATAAGAGTCCACATTTTCAGCGTATGCGTGGTGAGATTTCTCAGCAGATGCGGACTACAGAACCGCGTAAGCACAGTTCCCGGATCTGCACGCAAGCCAGACCCGGCACGTTTAAGTTCCAAAGTGAAGTGTGCCCGGAGCGTGTCCTCAGTCAACCCCAAATGTCTTGTCTGTTACCTCGTGTGGCAGCCCGAAGTAAGCCTCTGTACTTTTTCTGTTTCTGTTTGCGAGTTGCTGTATCCCCAAGAGCTTTATCTTCAATAAAGAACACGGCTGTATTCCAGGATTCCTGCTGCCTCAACCGTTAGGTCCCGTCGACCGAGCGTGACGGAGAAAGGCCGGGACGACTTCATACGGGCAAAGACTGTAAAGAAAAGCTTAAGTAGTTTAATAAGTGGCCTGAATTAAGAGTTTAGTGTGACCTAAGAGGCCAAATATACAGAAACGACAGGCTCGTTTCTAATCCCAAACCAGGCTACTCATAATACAAAAATACTGCTACTTACAGCTGAATAATCACCATGATACCACAGTTTTAGTAATTGGCCCGCGGCAAAAACCACGATACAGAGGAGTAATTGTTACGATCCATTAGGTCAGCCATTAGTTAGGTTTTTCAGCAGTTTAGGATAACTTTTATTCTAATTGGTGCATTTATTTGCTTCAGCACCCAAATGGGTGAAAAGTCTATTATGAGTCAATTGAGTTTTATTTGCCACGGATGAATTTGGGTTATGCACGCGAAAACACATTTGACTTCAAACTGCCTCAACCCCAACCTGCAGCCGCTTTTGATAATTTTGGAATTGCAGGATGTCCATCTCAATGGATGCATGGAAAATGTACAAAATGAACAAGAGATGATTGTTAAATTCATGAAGTACAGCGCAGCGCATTAGTCCTCGTGGAGAATCCTCCTCTCATGTTGCCTGACAGAAAATGCACTGATTACAGTGGGAGCAGCGAAGGCTGTTTACAGTTGTAAATCGATTGTCTGAGAGAGTTACACAACGAAATATCCACGGATGTTTGTTTTTTGTTTTTTACCGAGCTGTTTCAACCGTTAATACATTTCGGGCTGCAGATTATAACAGCTCTGGGTATTTGTTTGGATGCAATGCATAATTCTCACTATGAATTTGGCGGTTTTCATTCCCACCACTTTTCCTCGAGACGTCCTGTTATCTGGTCGGCAAGTAAACGTACAGTATTTGTATTCGTTCTTCGTCCGCAGCAGTCTTTTTGTTTTGCTGCACGCCGTCACGTTCTTCACCTGAGGCTGGACCTGTCTGCGGTAACACACTGAAAGTCAACACGTAGTAATCACGTTTTGTTTGGTTAATTAAAAGGCATTTACTTTCACGTGTACTCAAATCATGTTTTGAGGCTCGGCTTCAGTACCGACAGATTCTCGCAATGCCAAGTTTCAGTTTTAAAGGCCGTCTGATGCATGCAGGTGCGTTGCTATGCTGCGAGCTGAACACACAAAAAGGTAGACGATAGGACCGTGGCTTTTGAAGTTTTTCCTGAAGTCCAACTGTGAAGCACAAAACATTATTGGACAACAAATTTAGCGAGGAGTAGGCCAAAGGCGTTGGAAAAAGTGATTAGTACAGTAACAAGGAAACAAAATTAACAACAGGATGTGCTGTCAAATTAGTTACATTTAGAAAAGTATCATCAAGTCCCCATGGGAAGTGCAGCACCATAAGAACATAACCTCTACTCCCAGCACCAAGTTATTCATCCACAACTGCTGTAACTGAAGCTGGACAAATCTGAGCAGTGCTTGATTTTTAAAAACATGAGGTTTTTAAAGGAGCGGGTGGAAAAGTCAGTATATGCAACCGTGAAGACAGAAAAATGGAAAGTAAAGAAGGTGCAAATAATTCAAATTGCAAGAAAAAAAAGGTGAAGTAGCAGAAGAGACAGGACCGAGACGCGGAGGCTACAAACTCGCGAGCGGGCAAGACAACTGATGTGGTCTAACTCGCTGATTTTAAAGGCACAACTGCAAGCTCACAAAACCTAACAAAATTGGGTCCAACTTTAAAAGGACTGACACATCTCGGGGGGAGGGGTTGAGACTATATTGATTTATTGGCTTGTTACGCAGTTTAAGCGGCATTTTTCAACAGTAAACGGGACATAATCTGTGGCGTGTGAAGACACGGCACTAAAACGACCCGAGGAGTTTCGGTTCTGAAATCGAGACGTAGAAGTCCGTCTTTCCACCGTCAAAGCCCTTCTGGGATCATATGACAGAGTAGCAGAGAAATGGCGGGGTTTACCCACCTTTTGATTTTGCCACTGAAACCCTGGAGCAGGTCAATTTGTTTGCTCACGGTGTAATTGTAATTTAATTGCTCGGCTATTGTCATTTTCTTCTCCTTCATAGCAGCCCGGTTGTGTGCTGTTGGCTGTTTTTTTTTAGTTTTTTTTTTAGCCTGCGTCAGAGCTGCATCGTAGAAGTTACTGCTTCACATTAGAAGTATTCAACTGGGTAAAACACAGGGTTTGTTTATATCGTGTAGCAGGTACTCCAGCGGCAATGTATTTGTCACAGTTTGTAGCTCTAACCCCAACTGTGCTTTCCATTTTCGGTTACCGCGGGTAACCACAGGTGTCGCCAAATCGACCAGAACTGAAACTTACAACTTTTAAAAGTGCACCGGCTGTGGGATGGGACCGGTTGCTATTGGCAACAGACCAATTGCCGGTTAAGAAAAAAACAAAACTAGCAAAATGAGGAAAATGGCTTGTGCTGTGAATTAAAATATCAATTATTAATCACGTGTTTTCTGGGAATTTATTTCGGAGGGGGTAAATTCCTGGGTACACAAAGCCTTTATCTTAGCACCATGTTGCATAAAGGAATGGACAAGGACACACAAAAATACCTTGTACCAATTATTATCTCTAATTAGGGAGGGGTGTTTTCCAGTCATGAAGTTCTCCCAGGTTCTACTAATTAAACCTGACTGTGGGTGTGTTCGAGATAGTAAGTGAGATGAGCTTGTGAGTGTGTGCACACCCATGTGCACATCTCATTTCCTTGAAAAAAAAACCTAATAATCTCCATATTTACTGCACAAGACTTGTAGTAGAGATTAGTTCTGCACCAGAGACTTTGCTGTGTGTGTGTGTGTGTGTGTGTGTGTGTGTGTGTGTGTGTGTGTGTGTGTGTGTGTGTGTGTGTGTGTGTGTGTGTGTGTGTGTGTGTGTGTGTGAGACTGTGTGACTGACTGTGTGCATATTGTGTGCCAACAGGTCAGTCCAGTAATTAGCCTCGCAATCATTTTTTAATTTAAAAAAAAGACAACAATCCGTCTGCTAGGTGGGAACCCCAGTTGTTTCTGGTCTAAAGCCCATTTCTGAAGCACGTGTCAAGAATTTAACTGACTTGACCGACATGATCTTTAACACCGAGAGCATTACATTGAAATTTCATCTGCAACAAATTGCATCGGAAGAGAATAAATCCACTTCGCCTCACTGTTAACATTTTTTTCACTTGTTTTAAGGAAATACGACTTACGAGGATCATTACCGAATGAAGCGACTTGTTAAGACGAATATTATTTGCAGTGACTTGCTGCCAGGGCCATCACCTGCAATGTAGTAGGGAACAGTGTTGTGATGGACTGCGACGAGGGCAGTTACTGACATTCACCTTGAGATAAGGGTCGCACTCCTGCCTCATAATCCATAAAGGAGCCATAATAGCCTTTTCCCTTCTTCCAGACACGATCCCTTTTTTTTTTTTTTTTGTTACACCAGAGTACAACAACACTGTCTGTCGACGCAGACGGGTACTTTTATACTCTCAAAGTAATTGAACGTGTGACGGGCACGTGGGACAACCGAGGCATGTTTGAAGCATGCAACGAAGAGAGGCGTGCACGCAAACAAAGGCTCGAGAAGTTAATCCCCCCCCTCCCCCCACGACCTGTTCTAGCTAACATTACCAGTCAGCTTCCGACAGTAACGTTGGATTTCGTTACAGAGATGAGATGAGCAGACAAACAGGTTTTGATAAGAAAAGTAGGCAAGTTCAGTCGGCCATTTCAGTAAGAGCATTTCAGAGAAAAACGCCTTTTCAAAATAAAAAAAACAATTCAGTTGAAACTGACAAAAGTCATTTTCATCCACAATTCTTTCTTCCACGTCGAACAGAACAGTCTCCCCGTGAGACTTTTGAACTGGTGGTTTGCCTCGCTGCTCTCGAGTGAGCCGCTCCAGTTCTCCAGGCGCGATCGGTGTTTGCTACCAAATGCGTCAGGGATCACCAAAGATCGGGGCTTCTCGTAGGCCACCCCAGAACGGTGCCGCGTTTTCTTCTCATCCATCCTCGGGTGCTCTGAATGCATGTTTCAAGTCATTGTCATGCTGCAGACGCCTCAAAACGGAGATAATAATCTTCTCATTTTATTGTCCCCTGCACAGATTCAAGGCACCGTGTGTCAGACAGCGCAAAGAATTCACGGTGTTTTAAAAATGGGGAACGGTGTTGTGTTCATGGAAAGCGTCATGTTTTCTTCTGTGAATATTAAACTGATGTGACCTCGTAAAATGCAAAAATTTTGTTTCATCTGCCCCCCCGCCCCCCAAAAAAAATCCCATTACTAACTAACTAACTAAACCCAGATGAATTGACTTAAAAACATGCATTTTTATTAATAATTCCCTTTTAAAAGTTGGGTCTCCTCAGCTCCTCTTTCATTCAGAAAGTGACATAGTGCAACTACACACTGTCGTACCTTGATTTTTAGCTTTTATGTGTTTTAATATTATATATTTTTTCGTCTGCGTGTTCCTTTTTCCACCCTTCAAACTATCCTTGTCTTCATTTCGGGTACATTTTTCTGTTGTGGCCACGTACAGGGGGTTGTTGGCTATGGTACCATGAAACTTAAAAGGTTCCATATTTTACACTTTTTTTTTTTTTTTTTGGTGTTGCATTTGCCATCTTAATATCCATAAAAATATATTTGTGTGGTTTTAAAGACCAAAAACCATCTCTACATAGTTTTACATCTCCGGAGCTCAACTAAGAACAGACTATTTTGTGTCTGTCTTCATGGTGCATGGATATCAACGGACCCTCTCTTCTCATTGGCTGATTCTTTTCTTGGTAACTCACGCCCCAGCCGACCACAGGTTTTCTTTGGTCTCGTAGCTCGCCGGCGTTTTATTCTGCATGAAAGGTTCCAGTGAAACAAAAACAAGTGCAAATCCAAAGAAAATGAAACGACGTCACAGAGAAGTCCAAAAACACAGCTGCAGTTACTGCTCATCGCCATAAGTGCTGCCAAAGAAAACCAAACGGATGTCTTGGAGATTGTTGCTTTAAACCTCTTAATATTTATAGCTGTGTAGAATAGAGACATCAAGCTGCTTTGACAAAGTCTTGTAGCTTTTAATTTGCCCACACTTGGCAATCATCTTCTTCCTTGTGTACACAGGCAACGATCCTCTTTTCGTTCCCCTGTCCACATTAAGTGTGATGCCCACAATGACACCAAACCGCTCAATGAGTGCTTTTCTCCATCTGAATCTTTTCACGGCTTCGTTGTTTTATTCTGTGAAGGAACCGAAGGAATGCTGGTCCGAATGACACGAGAGCTTTACATTTCAAGACTTTTTAATGATAAGCGGCGCGTTGTCGCCACGAGTTAACAGGCTAACAACCAAATGACGTCGCAAATACGCACGCACCGGTCGTGGTAGTCATCGAGTCTGTGATCCATCCTCATGTACCACTTTTCAACCTTGTGTATAGCACTTATGGTTTTGAGTCATATTCTTTTGTTTCACCAAAAATGAATACGCTATAATTTCCGGGCATTACTACAGGCCTGTTTAATTTGGCTACTTTATTCTCGAAAGTTACCAAGGAAGAAGGCATGCTGGGAAATATCAATTTGCTTGTTTAGTGACCCCGCGTCCTGTTGACATCGTGGCAATTGTTTTTCTCAACAGTTTAACCATTGAGAAAGATACTCTTCGAGGGGTGGGGCCCAAGAATAATATTTGCACCGGGGAAAAATATTTATCACAATTTTGTTACGCAACAGGTACCAACTCTCTTGGCAATACATCTGAATACACAGTGTTGAGAGGAGTTTATATGTATTTAGTATTTATCCTGAGTTAAAAGAGTAATACACTTTCTCTATGGAAGTCCTTGGACTAATAACATTCGATTTGCATTGTATAAAGTTTTTTTTTATTATCTATACCAAGCTTCGAGTATTCCCGGAAATACTGGTGAGCTTTTTTGCATCACTGACGCTCTCTGAACCAACAATTGAAAAAAAAAAAACAGACACAAAGATGAAAACTGAGTCGGATGGACAGATTTGTTGAGAGGTAATGTTGTTTTGCTTTTCTCCGAGAGTGCGAAGGTCCTTGAACGAAGTAATTATGGCTGCTACTAAAAACTACCGTCATTCTGTCGCTTCAGAGCACTCTGGAGTATAACGATTGTCACACTAAATATGTCAGAAGCACAAATCCAAACGGATGTTTTGTGGATATCTTAGTTAAGTTAGTTAATTTCCCACAAAATCATGCTAATTAATTAAACACTGTATGCAGACAATCCATCTTGGAACAGAGCTATTACCAGCAATGACTGAGTCTCCTTGAAATTTTATCACCCCACCCACACCCACACCCACCCCCACCCCCACACACACACTTTACAAGAGCTCGTGTCCTCGTTTCAGAATGGTGGACGGATACCAAATTCATCAACATTTATTTGTCATTTTTGTTCTGTCAATCATTTCTTGAGAGCAGGTGTCATGTTTCTCCGAAGACGAATGTAGTGTCTCGCGTCAAACTTTTTGAGCTACAGGCTTTTAGGAAACACACATTCCTAATTAATGACCACCAAAATGCCCCATCGCCCGCACTTATTCGGTCAGACGCTTAATGAATTTGCTGTTTTTGTATTATTACGATTCTGCTCAGCCACCAAAATCTTTAGCCGGCACATACGCAGCGGTGATGGACTCCACGTGTCTGACAAAGACGGCTATTAGAGACAGAGAGAGAGAGAGAGAGAGAGAGAGAGAGAGCGAGCCGGAGAGGGATACTCAGCGAAAAAGGGCGAAATTGGACTAAAGTGAGCAGCCTAATACCTCCACCAGCAGCTGTCAAGCCATCTCATGGCCCCGGTGCTAAATGAACTCTATGGCCCTACTGTTCACACTTCGCCCACCTCCTCCACCCACCTCTGTCTTCTTCACCCTCCCTCCGCCTGGTCCCCCCTCTCTTCTCTCGGAAAATGGGCACTGATAATCCATTCTGGCCCACAAATCAAATCATATTATATTGTCATTTTCCATCTCTACCCTGCCTCTTCCTCACCATACGTCCCGCTCTCACTCTCTCATTCTATCTCTCACCCTCGTGCCTCCCTCTGTCCAGATCTTCCTCCTCCATCTCTCTCCCCGCCCCGAGACAAGAGTATCTGATGTGATGAAAGATTTAAGTCAGGGGGTGGGTAATTCTCCCATTCATACAGTGTAATCCCATCAGATCAGCCGGAGACTTTAGGCTCAAAAGTCACAGATGACATGGTTGCTTCTCAGTCCGACTTGAACATTTCTCATCTCAGCAGTGCCTTTTGTAACTAGAGTCCGGCGGAAGAAGCGAGCCCATTTAATAACGGTCATATTCTTCAAGAGTCCTTCCTACTGAAGTGGAATGACAAGTGGGGACGTTTAACCATGCTGCTTGGCTCACGGTGTCCTCCTCCCGTTTTTTTTTTTTTTTTTTTTTTTTTTTTTTATGTCGTGTTCACCACCGAACATAATGGCTTCCATCTTTTAAAGGGGAACTCCAAAGGCACACAAAAGTACAGTAAAGCGAAGAACACGGACGAGGCATCGATGCAGACACACAAAAACACAGGACCGCACCTCTCTTCCTGGTTGAGTGATCATCTTTCAAGGAACTCGGAAAGGCCCTTTCAGATGCTTTAGGCTGCATGCTGTGGTCAGTCGGTTTAATAGAGGAGCTCCTAATGAAAATCCTGGGGGGGGGGAGGGGTTGGCCTCCTCATCGGGAGTACCTGTCGCTGACCTTGGGGACATTAGAGATTTAACATCCTTGACCAATCCTATGAAATAACAATCCTGTCTCACACAAATCCAGCTCTCCGCTCTGCCTCTGGGCTCTTTACGAGTGGAATATCAAGAAATCCTCTCTGAACAATTTCTCCCCCTAGGGCAGCGCTATGCGCATATATCAGGGAGTCCAAACAGGCAGTTGGCTCTCGCAGGCGAAGAATGGATCAGTTCACAACCCACAAGAAGGACTGCAATATTTGAGATGTAAAAGCACGAGTAGTTTCACTCTGACATGAAATATTAACATTATTTAAAAATATGAAAAGGGCAACAAAATGATTGGCACACTGTAATTTAATCTAGACTAAACATGGTTCTTTTTAAATGAATGCATGGAAGTCCTTTAAAAACCGGGATAATCCACTATCCCCATTTATTCTTTTTCTTCTTTTTTTACTGAATTGTTCTATCGAAATAGTACACAAACTAAAACCATAATAAATGAAGCTTATATGCAGGTAATTAATTCAGTCATGAGCATTGTGAGGATTAAAAAGGAATAACGCAGACAAACATGATCGGAATAAAAACGGTTGCATAAAAGCATGTCTTCAATAAATTGTTTTAAGAGGTAGTTTAAGGATTATGCAAATCTTTTCAAAGCCATTACTCCTCAGATGGGATATGCCAGGTAACTCTGGCCCTATAGCTTGTGGCCCTCAGTCTAGACTTTGCAATTGCTAATTAGTCCCTAGTTTTTTGAAATTCCCTCACCATCCATGGGAAAAATGAGTCATTCACTTGCCCTCTTCATAACAAGGTCAAAGCCCGTGGTCAGCAGCAAAATGGCCCTTGCAGCAGGGATGGTTCCACCATCTTCAGCGGATCAGATCCTTGAAGTGGTGAGCTTTGGACCCCGGCTTATATATAATTAAGGATGGACTTTCCAGCCACTGTACCAACCTCTATAATATGTCGTATGGAATGTTTTAGCTTCCTTTTGATATCACCGCTCCGTTTGAGTCCACCTGTGGTACCATTATGGAAGTATAGAATTGCAAATAAAATAAAAATAAAATCCACTGCCTAGTGGATTAGAAGGCGATGGATCTTTATTTTCAGGCCACAAAAGTTAATTATGCTAGTACTCCGCTTCCTTATAATGAAGGTACTTCAAGAATACATCCACTGTAATTGACCGTCAAGGGTAAAATCAGAGGGTCAGATATAAACACAAAAGGTGAAAATGCATTTTAGAACAAGGTAGGACGTGAGCTTTGTGATGCTGTACTCGGAGCATGGTGGTTAGTCTCAAATTTGTTGAAACAACCTTCAACCAAATTTAATGTTATGTTATTTTTTTTTTATAATATGTTACGCTATGTATTTGGTTGTGGAACCTTAGCAGTTTCTATGGAAACTGTTAGATATTGCTTTCAGTATATTTATTTTGTTATATATTTGCCGTACCATAAAAGAATCTTGCAAATATTTTCGGTGTATGTGGGTGTGTGAACGTGTGGTTTAGCCATCACAGAGCAACTCTAAGCATAATAGAAGATCCACCTACGACCTCGGTTAAGCTACAGAGGAAGAAGGTGTCTTGGCCGCTGAGTGAAGCTGAACTGATTTCTGTATTATTTTTTTTTTTTTTCAAATTCGTGTTAAAGCTTGTGGATTTACTTGATTATTCCTGACACGTATTGACACAGTTTCCCCCGAAAAGTTGGTGAACTGAGGGTTTTTGTATGTTTTTATTTTTTTCCAACTATTGCTTTACACATTTGTCACACCTGGTTTGACTATAAAATAGGTGGTTATTATCACATCGGATCCAAGTATATGGGCGAGTCGGCGATTTCTGAGCCTACCAGTGGGTTCGGCAATGTGTTATTAATGAGATAAACATTAAACGGTAGCAGCGACGGCTGCACCAGACCTTCGGCGTGATTAAAAACAAATATGCGGTTGACGTCGTGACACCGTGCAGTTTTGTTAGATTTGGGAAAAGATCATGCTCGTTCACTCGCACACGCAACTTCAAACAAAAAAAAAAAAAGTCAATGTTGCCGTTTGTTTCACGCGGGACAAGATCGGCAGTCTCGTGGGTGAAAAATCCTGCGTTTGAAACAACACTGGCTTCCTCCTTTACATATGCAGACTAGGTACCTCTCAATAGTCTGTCACCTGTCTTTGCCCCCCCCCCCCCCCTCCCGTCATTACAAGTACCGCCACTAGAGTTACTGCCTCCTGAACCTACGAGGTTCATCTCGCCCTTACTCGGCCATATTTTTGGCCGGCGTGCGGTGACAATCGCCTCGTCGGAAGTCTTGACAAGTCAAATCAGGTGAATCTGTCTTTGTGTTCAGCTGTTCAGAGCGGTTATGTGGAAATAGAAATAGGCACATCGCATCCATAACTGAGACAGTCTTCGGAGAAGATGAACACAGGAGTAAACATTTTCGAACGGAAAATAAAAGGCTTTTTCAAGGTACTTTCTCATTAATGGAATTTCTGTTCTTCATATCAAGAAGAAGGTCAGAGAAAAGTCAGTCTGATATTTTTTCTTTTGAGTAAAAGAGAAATATCCATTAATCCAACTGATTGCATGTGGCTGCCTAATGAAAGGTTTTTACTGTCTCTATCGGAGATTTTATGCTTTTGAGGTTTTACAATTATAACTGTACCAATATGCCTCAGGAATACACAAACAGGGAAGAAAGTGCTTGTTTATGCTAGAATAGGGAGGTGTATATATATATATATAGTACTTAAAATGGCAATTTGAATTCTGCAAAAATGATTCTGGGATTATAAAGATTGTTTTCTTTTGCTTTGGGATATTTGAAATCCTTTTTGGCTTTAAAGGCTTTTTGCAATTCACTCGGTGTCAATCACTGACAGGAACTTTTGGGGCTTTGGGACTGAAAGAGCAGCAGGCTCAGTCAGCTGCATCAGGGCAACCAATAATATCATTTCAGCATACAAATATCCTCGAGAGAAATGTTTAATTCTTTTGCGATAGCCAGGAGCCAAAGTCCAGTCCAAGTTCACACTGCAACTGCACACAAAAGAATCACGCAGGTAAAAAGGAAATACACCAACTAAATTCTTACTACCAGCTGGGATGAGTGGGATACAAGCTGATTTGTTTTGATCTCCATTCTTTTGAACTTGGCTACAGGAAAGCAGCAGACTTGCGCCACCATTTCTATGTGGGAAAGATCCAGAGTAAGTGTGAAGGACGAAAAACTGCGAGAAACAACAAATGTGCCAAAATCCAGTCTGATAAATAGAAAACAAAAATGGCAACATTTCTAAAGGGTTGGACAAAAGACAAAAAAAAAATGAAATAATGACATCTAAATGTGGAATGGCGTTAGAGGTCAGGTGTGATTATCCTGCCGTATAACTGAGTGAGTTAAGGAAGGGGTGAAGACATGTCAGTTTATTATGTCCATTGTCAGTTAGGAGCTGACAAGGAGACGAGTTAATCAAGTTGTCAAGACATTTTTTTTATGGTCACAGGACGATTATGCAAGTAGGTTATTTTTTATTTTTTTAAATTTTTTTTTGCACTCAGGATTTTCTGGACTAGCACAAGCAATGTCTAGACAGTTCAGATCTTGATAATGTTCTTTCTTAAAATCAGAATTAGGAATCACTCATTGGCATCGGGTTTTTGCGACATTTTCAAGACCTGGTTTGTTATATGGATCTGGTCATGCTCCCCTGGGGATTAATTCCAGTCGGTGCTTCCTAACGGTTGCAGCTTGGGTTAATGTTGAAACTATAAGAGAAGCCTCTAACCAATCAGCATTGACAACCATATGCTCCGAAACTCTTTACCACCGCTGCCACCGTTGGAACTAAATTTAGAAACAAACACTTCAACATCAGAGCGCTTCGCTCCTCCGCTGGTTGCTAATTGATCTTCCATTCAGAGTGACTGAGCAAACCTCCATGGGAACAGGGTGTCCTGACGATAATTATGGTGAAGACTGCCGCTGCGAGCAACAGTCAGGGCGAAGCCGGGCTTAAAAGCAGGAACGTTAACCGGCTAGAAACCCCGCTGGCCCCCGGTAAGTCGCCGGTTTCCCAAAGCAGGCCAGAGTGCTCGGCGGCTAACTGCCTTACAAAGCTTACAGCTGAAGCTTTTCCTTTGTGTAGATCAATTGGTTTTTCAGCAGAAAAGGATTTAAAGCGCGTGTTGTCCACGTCACTACCGATATACGGCGTAGCTTCCTCCGTTTTGGGTCTCAAGGTGAGCGCTGTCACGGATGAACAGCACAAATGTACATGTCAAAGTACAACATAGTTGAACACAACATAAAAAGAAAAGTGTTCAGTTTTCTGTTTTTGACTATCAAACCATTGGAAAGGTTTACTTTTTTTTTTTTTTTTTTTAGCAATACACGTCAAGACTGATGTATTGAAAGACTTACATATACTGAAATGTAAATTTTACAAGGCAGTTGAGTTGAGTTCAGAAGTGCATTTAACCCATACAATATTCACATATCATCTACCGAGCAATGAAACTTTACTGCAATAAAATATTTAATTTGAACTTTTTCACCCTTTTAAAACAACAAAATACTTGTGGCTCCCCGGCAGTACATGCAAGAATATTGATTTGCTAAATGCAACACATTTTAATACGTTTTTGAAACATTTTATGTTGCAGCCTTCAGGTCAGCAGACCTGTACTGACCTAAAAAAAAAAAAAAAAAAAGAAAGGGCTGAACGCCTTCACCGACATCACACCA
Source organism: Brachyistius frenatus (assembly GCF_029030835.1). Taxonomy (NCBI): domain Eukaryota; kingdom Metazoa; phylum Chordata; class Actinopteri; family Embiotocidae; genus Brachyistius; species Brachyistius frenatus. The sequence goes on from NW_027210637.1 coordinate 2,020,322, forward strand.
TTCCTTAGCGACCTTCACCCTTCACCCCCCCCCTTCCCTATAAGCGATCAATAAATATGCTATTTCAAGTCGTGATGGGAAAATCAATCAGAGAGGTCTTTTTTCCTCTCCATCACCTCCCTCCCCATCCCCTCCCCTCCCCTGCTACATTTTTCAGAGTGCCTCCGAGGGTCAGTTGCTGAAGTGGAAAGTATTTTCAAGGACTGCTCTGGATGTGATTGAATGGTGAGATTAATGAAGCTTGACAAACATAAGAAATGTGTTGCACAGGAGAGCAATGGATTCGGTTTGATTTTTATTTCTGACAAATTTCACTCACCACAGAAAAAGCCTTAAAATTGACCGTGATTAATTGATCATTGATTTAAAAGAAGAAGAAGAAGAAGAAGAAGAAAAAAAAAAGAAAAAAACTTGTTTGTCAGCGTATTTAGTAAAGCCCTTACAATTTTTGGAGAATACGTGGGCGATATTTTCCAAAACGATGAATAAACGTGTATATGACTGTATAATCTTCAATGACCAGCTGTGGAACCAGCGGGGGAGCGCGAAATAGACACTCAGTTATATGAATCACCTGTTACATGTCCATTCATGAACCTAATAACCTAAAGAACCCGGTGCCCCGGAAACAATTCAGATCACTAACGTGTAGAAATGTGGATGGAACATAACTTGGAGAATAAACTTGTAACCTGTTTTTAAACAACAAATCAATGCAAATTTTTCTTTATATACATAACATTTTGCAATTCTCCCTCAAATGTAGTTTTTAAACACTTTTGAAACACCAAATAACGATTTGAAAAACGCAACACAAATAGAGCAATTTCTCATTTACCCCAAGCATCTTTTTATCGTTTAATGTTGTGGAAGAAAAAGCTTTCATATTGCTGCATATCGGGCAACATATACTTTGATAGGGATATATCTGTGATAGGCCAATATCAGCCATTAAATTGGTCGGGCTTTAATTATATTACTTGGATGACTAACAATCTTCATAGACATGTAAATTTGAATTAATGGGAAATCTGAATAAATTAGTGGAGAAATAATAAACAGCGCACGGATCCCTATGAACATGAGTTCAGTCATCTCTCCGCCACTATCAGCAATCATCAGTATTTTCATTTGTTTTACGAGAATGTTGTTCATCCCTCCAATAGAGACTTATCTTACTAAGAAACTTGCACCACAAACCTTTGAGTAATTCATTTGTAGATATAACTCTTGACTCAAAATGTAACATGGGAAAAAAAAATAATAATAAAAACGCCCATTTGAAAATGTGACTTGGACAGGTGATCTGATACGTATCCAACCTGTCACAGTAAGAACTGTCAGATCAAATTATGTTGCATCACAGTTCACCGCGCTTCATGGCCGCTCTCTTGGGACCATTTTTAATCCATATTAGTGGCAGCAGTTGGTGCTACAACTGCAACTCTGCCTTTGGCCCTTTTGCACCTTCTCCGCAGCGCCTGACTGTCACTCCACCCCAACAGCAAATAACCTTTCAGATGAGCCCCCTTGCTGCTGTTATGTTAATTTGATCGACTGCCCTACTAATTTGTTATTGCAGGTAATGGACAGGATAATTTTTTGTAAATTTGCACACTGCTTGGTTCACTTCTAAACATGGATGTGGGAGGAAATATTAGATTTAAAAAAAAAGAAGTGAAATTAAACATGCAGGTCTGTAAAATAAGTGGCGGTTTATATCACACATTCAACGGAGACTTCCTTATTACAGGTCAATAAAAGCAAATACACACATAATTAATTGTTCCTTTTACATTAAAACATACGTTTCAGCTGACATTGATAACAGTTTGCCACAAAATAATTACAACTACCTTCAAAATAAAAAAAAAACAATGTCTTGAAAAACACTTATCAACACAGACGTTAATCAGGAGCATTAACCTTTTCACTGCATGAAAATATGTGCGTCAAGACCATGAATTCCCTTTACTGCCCAGACTAAATCGTTTAGCAGTCAAGCCATACTCTGTGCAACTAAATCATTCAGTCAAATAATAGGTTACATCACATTGTAGCTGCAGCCTCATGGCAATCATCTTTTTGCTGAAAATGGTCACAAGAGGCGTCAAACAGCATTATTAAAAAGTATATTTTCATTATATTAACATTTTTTTCTCCAAAATAAACATATTTGAAAAAAAAAAAAAAAAAGTCAATTCGAAAATACATCTTCACATATACAGTAGTTTGTGTTTCAGTTTTCTGTGCTTGCATATGAGAAATTTGAGTTTCATTGTTTGTTTTAAATATTTCTCGCTCCACTGATGCTTGGATGACCTAATTGCATCTGGTGGATGATTCAGTATAATTTAAGGTCTTAAAATGGTCAATAAAAGGATTAATTTAAAGAAAGTTAATTTGAAACTATCTTGATAAACTATTAATTATTTTTTTCAAGTGTTTAGTTGTTGGTTGGACTAAATCATGAGCTCTGGAAAATTATATTGAGCGTGTTTTTGAGTTGAAAATGTACCTGTGAGTTTCTGTCCTCCCTGAAACAAATGCATACACCCTTTCTCTCTCTTTTTTTTTTTTTTGAATATGCCTAAATCCTATTTTTGTTTTGTTTTAAAGATTTTTTTTTTCTTCTCTATTCAAGTCCTAAAAAAAAAAAAAATCAAAATCATTGTCGGTTGTCTTTTCTGATTGATCCTTGTGTTGTTTTTAATGCACCGTGGTGAAGCCAATGATGCGTTTCCACATCGCGGGCAATAGAGTTCCTAATGAACCGACTTCCCCTGTTTGCCAGTGTTTCACTTTGCACCTCGGCAGCAAACAAGAGTAACGAAATTAACGGGATCAATATGAGACAGCGCAGCTCAATTCACTCGCTTACTTGCGCCTTTTACTTTTTGGACTGGGTGAACTCTGCAAAAGTTTCCTCAATTCAAAAGTTCAACTCCGTGGTTGTTTATGTAAGCCCGCACGCAGAGCACTGTTTGGCTATCCGACTTCAAACAAAATTTGCCTAATGGAGAGAGAGGGGGAGAATGAAAGGTCTCAAGCATCCACGGTCCGTTTTACTGATGTAAAATAAATTTAGCCGACCTTAACCAGTGTGACTTCCACCGACTGTCGCAGTATTCCTGACTATTAATATTGCAAATGGCCAACAGCGCACGGTAAAAACAAAGATGCAGACAGTTGCTGAGGCTAAAGTGATGAGAAAAATATAGTTGGACGCTGACAAAACTTTGCCTTGCGGGGGTGTCTTAGACAACAGAACTCTGAGGTTACTCAGATCACTGAAAGTCATGGAAAACAAACCGCTACGTGGTAGAATATTTCTATGTGCGGCATATTATAACTTATGCTATGGACAGTTTAAACTGCCCTCATGAGAAAAATTATAGCGGTTGTCATTTTATCAGGCTTAATATGACGTGTGTTTGTACTTTCACAAAGAACAACTACTTCCGATCATCATTAATTATGGCTGTCAGTGGCAAAGAGAATATTCCCTCCCACCAGCAGTCAGCTTTTATGTTGATATACAGCCTAATTGCATCATCAACAACAGAACCATGCAATAGTGTTCAAGTACAGTTCTTATGGATATAAAGAGAGGGTGTATCATAGACATACAGTACATGCCAGATTACAAAACTACTGTACTTTAATACAGCCTATTTGAAAAACCATTGACAATGTATTCCATTCGTGGTACTACAATTTCCAGGTATTGTACTGTAACTACTAAAGCATACTTTGTACGGTTTATGCCGCTTTAGGTTTAGGTTGAGCCGCAGTCTTTTCTGAAAAAGTGACTTGAAGCATGACCAAGGATGTGATTGATTTACAATAGCTCTCCAGCTTAAAGGAATCAAATTGGGGTAAGAAACCTTCACCATGAAAACGCTTGGGAAAGGTTATATTATCAAACCATAGGCTGCAACTAACAATTATATGATCAGTTATTATCATTATGTCGAGTGTTGAAATAAGCTTCCTAGTATTAACAATCGGGTAACTATCAAGTATTGATGTTTTAGAAGCTAGTACAAGTGAAATTTCAATATTTGATGGAAGTACTCAGACTATCAGCGTGCTATATTGTTGCAAACATTTTTTTTAGGTACTTTGTCGTAACTGCAAATGACATTTACATTAAATTAAGTTCACTCTGCAAAATAAAAAAATTAAAAAAAACACCTAAACATCAGGGCAAATGAACTGCAATCTTGAAACCGCTTGTAGTAAAAAAAAAAAAAAAAAAAAACAGGAATGTAATTTCGTAGTTTGGTCCTATCTCATAAATATAGAAAGACAAGACTCGATTTTTCATCTTGCGAACACACAGGACATGCACGTGATGCTCGCATCAGTCTCCGTAACACGCTGTATACGTGCAGCGACAGTAAGTGCCTTTGTGTGTCCGTCTTTTGTGCGTCACGTCTCTGAGCCCGAGTCCTCGGCGCTGCGCGGTTGTATCTTTTCGCCTCGCACGTACCCTTTCCCGTCTCCTCTACTGACACTGCTGTAACACTGCCCAGAGTCCTCGCAGACTGAACACCCTCGAGCCAAGCAAAGCTGTCATTGACGAAGGGTGAGCGAGTGCGTCTGTGCAAGCGTGTTGTACGTACGCATCTGCCTTTTGCCTTCTATAACCGCGTTGCCTTGACAACCGTGCCTCTGTGTCCTTTGTCACTGTACAGAGAGGCGACGGGATGAAATCATTTGTCTGATCAAAGTCGTTCACAAGCACCAGAAAGAAAAAAAAAAAAAAAAGAAAAGAAAAGAAAAGAAAGGACCAGCCGTAAATTCAAATGTTCACTTCAGTCTGTGCTGTGGCAAAGCTCCCCGTCTGTTGAATCACATATTTTGGGCTATATTTTGACGTTAAACCCTTGAATGACATTTATGAACGTGTCACTTCCAGGACTCCCTGGTGTCTGTTTTTTTTTTTTTTTTGTATTCCAGCTTGTGTCTTATTCGTCAGGGGAGGCGGGGAAATCTTTGGGGCCTCCCGCCCCCCCCGCCGGTGCCCCCTCTAATCCTGGCTAAAAAGAAACATGACGCTACTGTAGCAAGAGCCTCGAGCCACTAACGGAAGAGAAAATAGACAGAGGCGGCCACCGGCAAATGGCACGGTGACATATGTCGGTTAAGGAGAGCGTCCCGATGAGACTGTTTGACATTTAATGCAGCACACAGAAGTTTATTTGTGCAGGGCGATCGGCTCAGTGCGGCATTCGAGGTTGCGTGTGGATAAATGGCATTGCGTGTGTGTGTGTGTGTGTGTGTGTGTGCGTGTGTGTGCGTGTGTGTGTGTGTGTGTGTGTGTGTGTGTGTGTGTGTGTGTGTGTGTGCTGATGGGTTTCAACCATTTAAGGGATTCTGTGTCCTGCCCCGGAGGTTGGTTCTTCTGCATTTAAAGGTGAACTGAAATTCCTTAGAAAAAGTGCCACACATTTAACCTAAGACAAAAACAAATAATAATAACAGGCTATATGCGAGCTGCTAGGCATATTTAATTTATCCAAATCAAATGTTTTTTTTTTTTTGTACGCACGAGGACCAATCAAGAAGTTCTAAGACTTCAGTGTACGCGACGTACACGGATCGGGCGGAAGACGTAACCTTCGCGAGAAAGTATTCCACGTTACGGCGCTCGTTCACCATTAAGTTCCCCGGGCGCGACAACCGGCTCGTGCCCATTTGCGATATCGCCCTATTCGCCGAAGCCTCTTCTCGCACACGGTGAACACGATCGGCAGCGTGCGGGCGGGCGGATCGGAGAGTTCTGGGGCTGCTTCTGTTGCCTGCAAACGGAGACTGCGACAACCACGATTTACAGGAAGCAAGGAACCGCTCGGTTGCGCACTTGACTTGTCCTGGTTTAACCCCATTAGAAACGCCAACGCCCTTCAAAAGACCTTCCCGGGCTCGGGAGTTAGAGCTACTCCGAGCTCGGAGCGCGTCACAGTGCTGCACGTTATTCGCGTGCAGCGGGAGCTGCCTCAGATATTCAGTCCAGTCGCTCCTCTTTTCATGCCACAAATGTCCTTGTTTTGAGTTCATGGCTTCCCCGCCGCCTCTCCTTGTGTGGACTTCAGTCGGTTCCCTCGTCTTGTATTTCTTGCCAGCTCCTTCTGTTTTGTAATTATTCGCCGGGCTCTTGTGAAGCTCACATTTTGTTTCTCCCTTCTGCCTCCCGTGTCACGTGTTCGTTTTCCTCTTCCTCGTGACGAGTTGGCGACACTGACTTTGTTGCATTTTTTACAAGAGCTTAATTTAACATGCAAACGGGCAGGTAACAGCTTCCTGTATCGCCGCGGCTACTCTTTCCCCGTGCGACAAACGTTCAGGATCTGCCATCGGTTCGTTTACAAAAATGGAACGGAACACTGCTCGAACTTAACAAGACGTTGCGCAATTGATTGAACAAATGGATAGTGACAGAAGCAAGGCTCATGTTTTAACAGACTGCCGAAGGCTAAAGAGAAGTGGAGCAAATGAAACGCCGCCATTCAGCGAGACAGAGGAATGCTGGTGTTAAAACTTGGACATGTAGTTGCCGTTCTGTCTCAGTTTTGTTATGTTTTAAGAATAAAATTGTACTGCGCACTGCTCTGTACTCTGTGACTTTCTTCACAGCCTTTCTGCGCTTTGTGGGACCGAAGTCTTGGTTTTGCTGAAATCAGGCATCCATGCGTCCGAGTGCCTTCAGGCTTCGTTTATTGTACTCCGGGCTTGTTCATTGGACTTCCCCGGTGTTGCGATAACACGTACACAGTCTATAGTCAGTAAACTACCGTAGTTTCTCGAGGTATTTGCTTCGTCTCCATCAGTTTTCTCCCTCTTTGTCACTGCTGGTGACGCTGTTGCGATGGGAGGGCCATATTTTTTTTGATGAAATGACATGTCATGAGTTCATTAATCAAATTCATGGTTTTCACTTTGTTTAACGCGACAGTGTTTACACTCATGGCAACCATTTAACTAATAGATGGTTTACAGTCCTTACATACTGGTTAAAAAAAAGAAAAAAGAAAAAGTTAATGCTTTAAATTCTCAATCTATCAAATGTTCATTACCAAGAGGAACAATCCCTGCACCTTTATTGTACCCTGTGATTAATGACCTTCTGATCCAGAAAACATGTACAAGCACATATTTTCAATCAGCTGGGAATATACTCGCATAATGGGAAAAGCAATAAAGGACATGATAATAAGGGCAGATAGCCAGTAGCGGGAACATCATGAGAGTAGAGCCGTTCAACGCTTTGGGCCCCGGTGAAATACAGCAGCTTATTCTCACATGTAATTACTGACAATATTCTCATGCTACACTGCCATAACCTACCTGAACTAATCAAAAGCCTATTATACATATCCAGCCACGATAAACAACTTTCGCGTCATTACCTAGCTGTCTGGGGAGCAATCAGGACTTCATAAATAACTCCTATAAACACGGCCTGCCAACGACAAGGCTCGCCTCGCTCTTTTTTTTTTTTTGCCTCAGCAGCAGTCCTTATTAAGAAAATATCTCCAAAATAAACGAATTTGCCTCCAAAAATATTTTGTTTTCACATTTTTCATCTTTAATTTATGCCACTTATTGGATGCTACTGTCAAAAAAAAAAGAAAGAAACAAAAAAACAAAGGCTCGTGTAATCCCAGCGGGAATCACACCCATGACCCCGGCAGTGTTGCGCGGCGCTCTGCTGCCTGAGCTGCACCACGACTAAAGCAAACGTGTCCAACAACGACTGTGCGGTTCCACGCGGGGAAATCAGAAGGCCTGCGCCACCGTTCACACCGAGCCGCTTCCTCGTGCCAAGATTCGTGCCTCCTTCTCAGTTTTGTCAACGTGACTTTCTCATCAATTTTATCCACGTGGAATAATTTAATGCTCCTTAGACGGGGAGGTGTTGCATTCTCTGTAAAATTATAACGGGTAGTTTTGTCACAGCCCTGTATGTTTTTTTGTTGTTGTTGTTGTTGTTGTTTTTTTTTTTGTGTCGCCCTCAAGAGAAGCATCTCCACGTCGGTGCTCTCAAACGCTCGTGCACTGTCGATAAACCTCAAATTAGGCCCGTCCTGGGTGCACTAAGAATGACAATCTTTTCAGTTACGTCCAACAAAGTCATACAAGTGGATACGTAGACACACTTAGCGGCAAATGAATGATACTTAGATGCGATTTCTTTTTTTTTTTTTTTTTTTTTCTATATTTCTGACAAAAATGGCAATGACTTGGACAACAGCGCTCCTGGAAGGCCATTAGGGAGTTTGATGGCAGCGCGGGCGGAGGGGGGCCTGGGTGGCATTATCGTCATTTAAAACCCCCGGGAGGATAGATTGAGGGGGGAAAAGAGGATCGTCCTCGGTCTGTGGCCAAATACGCAGAGACAGCCACAGAATATTCAGGACAGATCATTAACTGAGTGAAAAGCTGCCAGAGTGAAAGGCAGTCTGCTGAATGACAAACCTCTTGACGCAAACACCAGGGAGCAAAAGTGGGATCTGTTGTCCCTTTTGGAAAGAGAGAAAGAGCAGGGATATCTGTTTGAATTTGTATCACCGATGTTGAATAGTCTATTCTCGGCTTCTCCTGAGGCAGATTTGTTTTAATTTTGTGTGTGTGTGTGTGTGTGTGTGAAAATGAGCCGCGAGAAACTTACCATAAACCGTTTTAAACCTTCAGTGAAAACTGAATATAATTGAAAACTTGGACTCGTGCGCACTCATTGTTCAGGCGACAGCCTGAACCGAGCAGAGTATTCGCATCAGGACTTTATTCAGCGTCATTTTCTTATTCAAAAGGAGAAGAAGATAAAGTATGAAAAAGAAAATAGACAAGTTTATTATGAATATTCCGTATTGATGCGGTAAATAAACTGTCCCCGATAGTTTACAGAAGAAGAGAAGAATCCCGAATGCAAACGTCGAAAGCTTGGAGGCCTCAGCAAGCGGCGAGCTCTCCTCGTGCGGTTCAGCACATTTCTGGCAAACAAACGACACGGGGAGTAGATGAAAAGGCCGAAGACTCGGGGAACTGGCAAAATTCACACGCGGAGAGTAAATAAGACGGAACGCGACAAACTCAGCAGGCGGAACGGAGGCGTGACGATCCGGCAACCGGAAGGGGGGCGAGGAAGGACCGACGCTCAAATGAGAAAAAAAACCAAAAAAACCAAACGTAAGGTCAGGAAGTAAAGCAACATATACGAGGTGTAACAGTAACACGGTAAATCCATCAATCTGAAAAAAAAAAAAAAAAAAAAAAGCAAAGCCGGGAGAATAACACATCCAGAGGGATTTGAGCAACATTTTTTGTGGCGCGGTTCAAAGGCGTTTGTTAATATTCGCGTGCTCGTGTACGTCGCGCGTTGAAGCGCGGCTTACTTTAATCTTCCCGTCTGCTCGTGTTGACGGCTGCGGATGGAAAACGATGTGGAAATGCAGGGGCACAAATCCGCGGTCTTCCTTCTGTCAACCGAACAACAACTTTTACGATTCGCGTCTCGCTTCGCCCCGCCGCCGTTCCTCGGGCCTGATAGCCACTCCCGAATAATCTATATTATTAAGAGCAGATGAATAATTAAAACAGGAGCGGGGTTAATTTGAGAGGAAGTGGCAGCGTGGGGGTCTTGTACACATCCTTACGCACACAATAAAACTATATAAGAGGCACCACAATAACTATTCTCGCTGCGCAGAGATGCGTCTTATGGTGCTGCAGTTCACATGCTTGTCTGATCCACGAGGGTTGTGTGGGCCGTTCTCCTCGGGTTCAGCTGTATACACTGTAGTGGAGAGTACAGATAATATACACACGGTGGTGCCTGAAAGTTTGTGAACCCTTTAGAATTTCACATATTTCTGCATAAATACGGCAAAACACCGTTGAACTTTTAATTGCGTTATTGTTTCAAAAGAGCTGGTAAAAGTCATGGCAATAGCAAAAGATCGCGCGTCCTTCTTTATCGATTCTCTAAATGCAATTCCCTCCACTGAATATTGATACATATGCTGAGAGATAAGTGTACATGCTTCCCACTCACTTGATCATCAATGTTTGGGAAATGCACTTGCGTTTAGTGTCTCTTACTCGTACAGGTTTTCTGGAGCACTTTAATTCCCTGACCTTGCTGACCCTTTAAAAAGGAGTGCAATTCCCCTTTTAAGGTGTGTCGTCGTCCCCCCCCCACCAGCTGTAATGTTAATCAGTTCCCAAGAAGGGAATGTTTATCTGTTTAGCAATCTACCCTCCGATATTTATGTTTTGGTCATGTTTCTTCAGAAGGTCAATTTGATGAAATGTCTGTAAAGGTGATGCTGCGTAACGTGCAGCTCCTAAAGAGGAGAGGTTGATTGCACCTGGGTCAAAGAGACACTTAATTCCTAAGACCCTCCCTGATTGGCTAAAGAAAGCAGACAGGAGGGCGTACGCGGTTTTTGGAAAACAGCAAAGTAGGTTAGTTTAATTCAAGTTGATATTATTCTATTTTTATTTGTATACGAGCTGAATGTAATGTGCATTTCAATTTCTTTTTATGCTTAATATTTTTTCTACGACCTCTGTTTTATATTCCGCAATTTATTGCTTCGCCCTGCACGTGCTGCTGCAACGACAAAATGTCCCTTTGCGGGATTTGAGCGTCCGTCCGTCCGTCCGTCTGTCAATCAATCAATCAAACTGCTTGGTCTAATGTTTTGGCCCTGCAGGAAAAAGGAGGGAGCAATGTTTTGTGTGATTTGTTGTTGTTTGGTTTAGTGGTAGGTCTGAATGAATGTGATTTAAAAAAGATTTATGTATATATATATATATATTTTTTTTTTTTCCCTTTCTTTTCACGTCACTAACCATCTTCAAATACAACACGGGTGCACTCAAAACCCTGGTAATCCCCGACGCCGGAAGAGAAACGCGACGGTGTGCGGCACAAAAAAAGAGGAATGCCGCCGCGAAGGGTGCAAAACACTCCGCCCACCACCTCGAGAGCAGCACCCTCCGTTTTCTGCGCGCTACTCAAATCGCTCGGCATTCAACTCGTCGGCGTACTGTCAGCATGAAATGAAGCGCACGGGCAAAGCTTCCCTCGGCTGCCGCTTACACAGCCACGCGGCGGTATGTTAATCTAATTCAAGCTCCGCCGTTTCTGTCTCAAGAACCTGCTGACCACGTAGCCTCAGGATAACGGCACGAAGATCAAAAGCAGACAGGGTTCGCTCCAGCACAACGAATAAGCCATTAAAAAAAAAAAAAAGTCTCTCTCTCTCTCTCTCTCAGTAAGGCTTCAGATCTACAATGATGACGAACAGACAACAGCGCGACCTCACGCCCGCGGCTTTGGTTCAACACGCGTCTCTGAAGCCTTGAGATATGTCAAAAACGGAGTCGGTGCAGCGCGCCAGGCCCGTTTTACAGCACGTTTGAACTCGTACGCTTTCAAATCAGCAGCGCGGCGGAAGGTTAGTCGCGGGACACTTCACCAGCTGGAGCGCTATTTGAATTATTATTATGATGATTTTTTTTTTTTTTCTTCTCTTCAGCGGGCCATTCATTTGAACAGCAGGCCTCTTCACGACCTCACAGCTGATCCACCACCTTGACCGCGGCGCTCTCGCCGCTTCGGAGACGACACGCCAAGAGTGGGAACGCCGATAAACGCTTAATGCAAAACTAAATCCAGCCAATCTTCTGACGTCGAAGCTGTAACGAACTCCTTTTAAGGTTTTGCAGAGGAGGGCGGTTCATTTTTTTTTTTCGGTCGCCGGGGAATATTTTGCGCTTCAAACCGAGTGCCTGCTGCGCCCCATCTCGGTTTCCGCTGCCGTCTGGCGCTCGTTGGAAGTAAACTTTCATCTAAAACAATCATCTTCTTCTTCTTCTTCTTCTTCTTCTCTCTCTCAGGGTGTTCTTTGCGTCGTGATGGAGAGGAAATTGGCGGACGATTTGCCGTTACACTGTAATGGAAATCACCTCGTTGTTTCCGCTCTCTTTTCAAACCCAAAAAAAGCCCCGCGAGAGAACGCGTCGCCTCGGAGGAAACGCCGCCCGCATGCTGCGGGCCATCGAATAACAGGCGACTTTAATCTTTAGCAAAGTGCGGACGAAGCGGGCGATTCGTTGCCCTTTAAAACTCTATATTTTTTGTTTTTTGGAGTGTGTATTTTTAAGACCGAACTTTTATTGTTTGAGGTGAACATTTATTCAGAGAGATCAAAATCGCTGAAAAGCAAATACAAGTGCGACGTCACGTGCACAACCATCGTCTGGAGAGGAGGGCTGTGCACGTGATGCCGCGCACCACACCGATAACATCGGAAGGAAGCTCCCGACAGGACAGTTTCATTTGCGTAAATAAAATACGTAATAATGAATAATTATGCCAATATCCAAGGAAAACCCGGTTTGGCTCGACACGCGTAAACACCATAAACCAAAGTTGCCTATTTTAACCCGACCCGTCGACTCGGAGGAACAAGCGGGGGCTTCGTGTCGTTCGCCGGAGGAGAGCTCGGACGTCGATTGCGGCCGACCTAATGAGACAGCTGTTTTCGCGTCCTTTTAAAGTCGATCTCGCCGTGCACGCGCTGAAATGCGTTTGCGTGAACCGAAGCGAAGGCGACGGGAATGACGGGTTTCTTAATCGGAGAAATTAGTAACGATTTGCTTGCCTGATAATTAGTTTCATTCGTTTGAGATCGTGATGCGCGTCTCGGCAGGGATTTAGCGTAGTTTTTTTGTTTTTTTGTGCATCTTTTGACAGTCGTCGGCAGCGTTATCGGTCGGTTCGGTTTGTGTCGCCGTATGTAAAATCGACCGCAGCTGTTTCTAATGAGAAGGTAGAACAATAGGGATTCGCGCAGCAATAGGAAATACAGAAAATAAGGACGCTTCTTGCATTTCAAACTCGGCGCAACGGGATCAAAACACACTTATCCGCACTAAGTCTGTGTTTATTGAATATGTGGATGTAAAAAAAACAAAACAAAACTAAAACCTTTTAATGGAAAAAAAAAAAAAAGGCCAAATCAAAATGCGATTTGAAGTGAATCCCAAGTGACAAAAACGTGCTCGCAAACACCCTCGGTTCGAAAAACAAACCGCTCCGGTGCTCTCCGAGGAATCCGCCAACCGACGCGCCTCGAGTGCCGACATGCCCAGGTGGTGTGTAGGTGTTCATGAACGTATGTGGTTAGGGAGCAGTCGCAGAGTCAAGTGTGCAGACAATTCCTCGTTCTGGAGACGTGCAGGTTTTTATTTATTTTATTTTTTTTGGAGGTGTTTTTTTCTGAATTCAACATGCACCCGACACTTTTCTCTAATAATCTGTAATGTGCCCGGGGTCGCATTGTAAATGATGAAAGAAAGGCGCCCCCACCCCTCCGCCCCCTTCCTCCTCTCGAGCCTCCCTCCCCACCTCCCCTCAAAAAAAAAAAAAAAAAAAAAAGGAAATTTTATTCAGTACAAGAAGCGTGGAATCTCTCGCTTTGTGACCTTCGTCTGATGCGATGCCAAATGGGTCTCGGACGTTCGGCGCGCACTTCGGCGAGTTTCCGCGCAGGTGCCCGGGCTCGACATCAATTAGCCGGCGGACCCCGCAGGCAGGTCGAGGAGAGGCAGAACAAACAAAAAAAACAACAACAAAAAAAAAAAATCCATCTGATGAGCTGGAATGAACGAGGCAGATGTGACCGGAGAGGAAAACATAAATAATAATAATAATAATAATAATAAAAACAATAACCCCTTTACAGCGTGGAACGACACGAGCATTAACCTGCCCGTTGCGCCGTCGTCCGCGTTTCATTTGGCCACGTCACGTTTTTAAAGGAACAGCAGGTGGCAATTATGGGATGTTCTTAGAAACATCACAGGTGCAAGCTGCACGCGTCAAACCCGGGAAATGGCACATCAAATTTAAAACGCGACGCCTCCACCTTTTAAACTACGTCGCTTCTGCACGTGGACGCGCATCGCTGCGTCGCCGACGCGGGTTATTTCCAAACTCTGTTGTTTGTTGGTTTGAACTTTTTTTGCTTTCTTTTATGCACGAGGTGCAGACACATTCCCTGCCGCGGCGGGACAGTAAACGCTGCACGAGCGACTTCGCCGTCACGTTTTGAAATCGCCGCGGCAGAAAATTAGTTTCACGCCGAATTCGACGTCGATCGTCAAACAGTGCACTCGGTGAGATTAGCAGGGTGTATAGTACGAGAGGAGAAAAACACACATTGTGGCTGAGGCGGTCGGACTCAGCAGGTGAGGACTGCTGAGATAAAACCTCGAAGTAGCGCCCCCCCCCAAATAAAATAATAATAAACAAGAAAGACAGACTAAATTGCCTGTGGAGAGTCAGACGAGCGGATTTGTTGAGCATCTATTGGTTTTAAGGCCTGATATTTTCAGCATTAACAATTGACCACTTAACAAGATGTTGTTTTATTTTTTATTTTTTTATTAATATGGTACGGAAGCTGTCAGGTTTCAGCAACCCTTCCCGTTACACTAATCATAAAAAAAAAAAAAAAAAAAAGAAAGCAAAAAGAGCCGGTTTTGTTCATTATTTCCATAATTAGGTGTTGACTTTCCTAATTAAAAGGCTCCTCTTTCACGATCGACCGACTTAACCGCAAACGCAGGCGGATCACGCCAAATACGACATCTTTACAAGCTTGTCCCGCGACAGACGTGGTTTTATGAGCTCCGACCAGTGACCACGGTGACCGAGTGCGTTCCGGCTCCGAGAACGCAGATAAAACCACATCTGTTTAAACTGGCGAGAGATCTGACAGTTCGGAGGCATTTACGCAAAGCTTTTTGTACAACATCGACGTCTCTATTAAACATTTGCATTCGAGCTATTGTTGTTGTAAAGCTCCGAGACTTTTCCACCACCTGTTTCGTTTTCCTTTGGCTCGCTTCAGCGTCCCACCGCTGCACGTTAACCCTTCACAACGGGGTGGACCGGCCCGCAGCCGCGAGGCGCTCTCATCGGCTTAAATCGCAAAGCGAGTCTCGCAGCGGGCCGGACTGCATCCCCTCTTTCCTAATTGGGACTTTGAACAATACGTTTTAAGTAACATTTTGGTGTCAGATATTGCCATCCACAAACTGGGTATTTTTTTTTATAAGAACAGCAATTCTTTTCTACGACTGTTTATTATTTGTCTTTCTTGCCTCTATTTTGACCAAAAAAAAACAACTCCTAATGACGTCTGGGCAGCAGAGTTTTAGATGTAATGCTTTTCCCTGCAGGAAAAAAAAAAAAAAGAAAAAGATTTTTGCTGCTTTGTTGTAGTGCTTTTTGAAAAAAAAAAAAAACTTTGACAGCCTTGAAACCGCAGGAGATGGATGAGATGTAACTATGTTAATTTGGTTTTGTCATAGTTTTTTGTTTTCCCATTATTTTTGGAGGGAGTGAGCGTTTTTTTTTTTTTTTTTTTATTATTCTAGCGGCGTATTGCGTAACCCTTCAGGAGCACCGGAGGAATTTCCTTCAACAAAATATTCCTTAAAAGTACTTTTTGTCACATTATACAGTTTGTCAAAGCCGCCGCGTGTGTTTTGATCTCGGGCCACCTTCAGCCGTGAGCTTGATCGTTCAATGTCGGGTCGTTTCGCTTTTTTACGTCGGCGTTTTGAAAGTTTGTGAACTGTTCACTGTTCAGTTTGTACATTTCTGCACAGATATCGTTTCCCACGTCCCGCGGGTGCAGCCGAAGTGTCGAAATATGTGACCGGGCGACGAGGCGTTTTGTTAAAACCGCGCGGCGCCGGAGCAATTTGGTCGATGCCATAAAAGTATCAAATCTGAGCCCTCCCACCCCCGTCCCGATTGTGGCCGCCGGCATGTTTCGCTGATTGGAACGCCATTGGTTTTTTTTTTGTGTTTTTGTTTTTGTTTTGAATTCCTTCTCTCGTCCTTTATTGATGCGCGATGTCCGTCTCATTTTTGGAATCGGCACCCTGGCGCGATCGCGCGTGTCGGTGACGAACGAGCGGGCGACGTCCGCCTGGGATCTTAATTGCGCGTGGCCTGAAAGACCGCCGCATTCAAATTTATGACTATTGAAGTCCTTCTTGTTGATGTTCAGGTGATGTCCCAGAAAAAAAAAAAAAAAAGAAAGCGGCGTCCCCGTCGCGTTATCACGACAGAAAATAGCAACGTCTCGGACCACGTGCCGATATTCCCAGTTCTCCGCGTCCGCACGCGCTCAGACGTGCGCTTTTGACGCGAGGGTCGACGCCGGCGCTCCGCGCTTTCTGCGTTTCGGCGCCGGAGGGGTTCCTCTGGGTTTTAAAAGTAGCAGAGCTGCAGGAGGAGAGACTTTGAAATGGGAAAAAAAAATTATTCTCTGCGGGTCAGAGAATAATCGCTTGCTTTCCATCCGCCCGCTCGGCCGTCTTACCTGTCCACTTTGTCCCCCACACCCACTTCCGTCTAAACCCTTTCATTCCACCATTCATCTGCTTACCTTGTCTCCCGTTTGTTTGCTCGTCTGAATCACATTTAGATACCCCAAGTCTTTCTCAGCCGAGTCTTGATTACCGTTTATTACCCTCGTTTTCTTTTACGACAGCGATCCTTCGGGATCGCGTGATCAACCAGCGCCTTTTTAAAAAGGATGTTACGGTTTTTTTTGTGGTTCATTTGGTCGCGCGCCGGTTGACGATCAGCAACGGTCGCGGCGACGTCGGTCGATTTGTTTGAACCGAAGCGCCGACAGCCGCCCTGTGCTGTCTTTGGATTTATTTTTTTCTCTCCGCGCACCGGCGTCCGCGCCGCCCGCCCTGTTCCGGCTTGTCGCTTCCAGACTCGTGCGTCTGTCCGCCAGCGGCCCGTTGAACCGCACGTGATCTCTGCTCCGCCGACCTTTGCAGCCCGACCAGCTTCGATCTCCGAAGCGTGAAATTCACTTGTGAGCGCCTTTTTAATCGTGCAATCGTTATTGCACGATTATTAGATTTTCTGATAAAAAAAAAAACGACAATTTTGAGGCTCCCCATCGTCCCGCCGGAGGCGACCTTTCAGCGATCTCTGGCGATGGCCGTACGAAACTACAGATAGTGGCCTCACGCTGATTTGATGTATTTTTAGAAGGAAATTTACCCACCACTGTTAACAATCTCTTTCACTGCGTGCGACATATCTTTGGTGAAAGTTCAATAAGGAAGATTTTACTTTATTTTTTTTTTCCCGCTCACGGGGAATTCCGACTGTTTTCCACTTCAGTCCGCTCCGTCACTTCCATTTCCTCACACTGTCAAAAAAACAAGAAGTCGATAACATTCCTTCCAGATTCTGCTCCATGTCGTGGTGATCGCGTCGCATGTTTGTCTGCAGATTCCTTCCGACGGTGGAATCGGAGATCTGGAGGCCGCTGAACACGGCCGCGGTCACACAACCAGTTTTAGTGAGCCTCCGCCCGCTGCTACTGCGGCCTCTGATTTGTTGCCGGCTGACGGGAGTGGGACCTGACGCGGTCCTCCGCCGTTGTGGCTCACCCGCCGCGGAGGTTTGACGTGTTGTGTGCTTTGAGATGCTTTTCCCTGCTCTCCACAGAGTGTTTGTCTAAGTTACCGTGGCCTTTCTGTCAGCTCCAACCGGCCTGGCCGTTCTCCCCTGACCTCTGCCTTCAACGAGGGGTTTCCTGCTGTCCGCAAAACTGCTGCTCGCTGGATGATTTTTGGTTTTTGCACCGTTCTGAGTAAACTCTGGAGATTGTTGTGCATTAAAATCCCAGGAGATCAGCAGGTTTCAGTCAACCAGCCTGTGCTGCACAAACAAACTCGCCATGTCACCGAGATTGCAATGTTTCCCCATTCTGATGTATCAAGTGAACATTAAATGAAGCCCATGACCCATATATATATATATATATATATATATAGTATCATTGCGTGAATAAGCAGGTGTCCAGGTGTTCCTATCAAGTGCTGGGTGAGATATTGCCAGAGAAAACATCATTTCCCACAAATGATGGGTTTCTTTGCAGGACAAACAGCAGATGTCAAAGCTTTTATGAAAGAGGTATAGACTAAACCGACGTATAAACAAATGTTTGTCCCCATCAGCTGACTACACACGACGGAAAATATCGAGGAAAATGTAATTGATTGTTCCCTGCCAGAAAGCATTTTGTATCATCTAAAAAAAAAAAAAAAAAAAATCTCAGATAAATAGCCAATTCCCATAGTAGCGCTAGTAAAAATGCAGACTTGTTTATCTCCTTTCAAGAAAAGCTGGAGTGCTGCGTGAATGCTATCATCATGTACCGACACTGTACTGCACCCCAGAGCTCGGCATGTTTCCTTAACCTACAGAATTGTGTTTTCACAAATACCCGACTGAGATGCAGCACATAAAAGGCGGAGATGGAGGAGGGAAGAGATAACAGGAGAGACGATTTTGAAGTTTAAAGCCCCCGCACGGCCCGTGAGGTGGCTTATCCTGGGTAGGATCCTCCCTTCTAAAACGTACCATGTCAAGTGCATAATCCATTTATTTCCGAAGCATCAAAGGGA
Source organism: Brachyistius frenatus (assembly GCF_029030835.1). Classification (NCBI taxonomy): domain Eukaryota; kingdom Metazoa; phylum Chordata; class Actinopteri; family Embiotocidae; genus Brachyistius; species Brachyistius frenatus. The sequence goes on from NW_027210637.1 coordinate 2,038,856, forward strand.
TGGAAATACAAAAGGACAATGGTGTATTGATTTCGTACGAACGATCTGGCTCTTAGTGTCATCAAACGCCCGCAACGTTGGAAATTGTCAAATGAAAAGCCCTTTTCTGAGAAACGTTTCCGCTGTTATGACTACAAAAAAGAACACGGCATGCTTTGATAGTAAAGCAACTCGTTGACCCACTGCATTGTATTGAGATATCCGCGGGTATTTTCCCATCAGAAATTTACTCTTTGAATATTGGGCTGCGACTATTAGTTATTTTTTTTATTATTGGTTAATCAGTTAATTGTTGTTTGATTAATTGATGAGTCCATGAAATGTCAGAATATACACAATAGCTGTTTTTACATTTGAAATAACCCTTACTGACGCACACAAAGATGAATACAGTAACGTTCTTCAAACCCAGAGTAAGTTTCACTTTTTTTGTATTTTTTATTTTACATCCAAAATTCTTTATGAAAAATTCTCATAAATATGTCAGTTTGAGATCATAAATAACCCCCCAAAAAATCTGCTGTATTTTTGCTGTCAAAATACAGAAAGGTGATAAACAACCTCTCAATTATCCACATAAACCAACACGGGGACCAATTGGAGCTCACGTGGTCAACATTAATTGCACTATACTGAGTGCTCATGAGTGAGTGGGAAATTGGAAAGTTCTGTTTTGATATACTGTCATTTTTAATATTTAATGGCGCGAGCAAACTTGGTAGGCTCGTATAACCAAGTCTGGCTATTTCACCATATTTTCCATTCCTGTCACCACAAACGCTCCAATGTCTAGTGACGTCAAACTTACTTGTCAGAGCTCTTAAAAAAGGATATTTCCAGTTTTGACAGGTATTCCGGTCAATTTTTTATAGAAGTGGGAACTTTCCTGCTTCCCAGTTTTTGTGTGAAACCATTAAGCTTTCATCTTCTCTTCTTTTAATTGTACAACAACTGTATTATTTTCAAGCAGTAATGTCGAATAATTGGTCTTTTTGTATAATTAAAAACAAATCGTTTCGGGAGACAACCTTTGAAAATGTGAGCCGAACAAGCTTAAATGCAACATGCGAGTACAGCTGTGACCACTGAAACAAAAGTGATTACGCATGCAATTCCCATTTTAAAGCCAATGGGACGAAGAAAGTTTTAAAAGAACCTCGGTAACACCACCGCTGCCTCAGTTTGTGGGTTGTGTCTAATGCAGCGTCGCTCCACATGCCAAGCGACTTCCCCAGTGAGTAAGAAACCAGACTGTGAGGCTTCATAAAGACGGGATCAGCAGGCCACTGAAGATAAACACAAAACACAGAGGTAAGGCGCTATAGGAAGACTTGAGACGATCACGTGATCGCTATTTATGGCTCCTTGCAATAAAAACAACAACAACAGTCGGCTAAGTTCTTCTGACTTGGCACAAGGATTATCTAAAGAAACGAGTTTCAGTGGCCGCTCAGTGCGAGAGGCACCGGATGAACTTCGGCCTCCGCGACCTGTGACCAAGAAAAACAAAAACAAACAAAAAAACCACCACTTTAAAAAGCAGCTCAAAACTGCAAGATCAAATTTACCCCAAAATATATCAGAATATTTCACGTTCTTTGGTCCCATGGAACCAAAATACGTTAGTTTGGATCCGACGGGGTCCGGTGTGTTCGGTGTGGACCTGACCAGGGAAACTACAGTAACTGCATAGCGCTGAGCGGTTCTGAACGAGAACACGAGTCCCAGTCTCAAGAAGCTTGTCGAGAGAGGGATTTTTCAACATGACAAAGATAACGCACTTCAACAATCTCACAAATGTGTTTCAAGAAGAAGAAAAAAAAAAAGGGTACACCGTGGCCTGGCCGAGTATATCTCCCGACTTGAATCCAACAGAACGCATCCGGAGTATTTTAAAGTGGAAGGCAGAACAACAAAAAAAACCTCCAGCAAAGAGCAGTTGTAAAGAATCATCTGAAGAACGACGGAGCCTCTCAACACAGATTTGTCCAAGACTGGTCAAATCTAGGGATGGGCATTTCAAACAAAACTAGTTTTTGATCCTCGCTGGGAAATAGTTGACTATTTTTCTTCCTCTATTTTTAAAACATTTTGGCTGATTGTGCCGTATCTCACCGCACCGGTAAAAACAAGGGAAAGAAGACAAGACTATAGTTGCATTCATTATCATATTATAAACTATAGCTTTGGTTTTTTTTGTGACTATTTTTGATAGTCTTAGTACAACAATGAAAGACAAAAAATATGGTAATTTCCCTCGTGAAAGATGTACTTACTTTTGTTAGGTTTAGGCTGCACTGTGGGCTGCTTGTAATATTGTCCGTCTGACGGGGACACTTGAACTCAACAAATAATGCATTTATTGTCCGAGATTACGCTTTTGAAAAATTCTATATTTCGGCGATACTGCAAGGGTGTTTTCGTTGTACGCCGTATTGCCGAACTTATTTGTATTATAAGCAACCTGCCTTCAACAGCGTGCCACTTGACTGCTGTGCGACGAGGTTCAGCTTCCCTTAAACGACCAACTGACAAACGTTCCCCCCCCCCCCCCACTCTGGGGCTTTCAGGAGCCGTACGCAGTCACCCGCTGAGACTGTTAAGTGCTGCGAACCAGGACAAACCCGCGTGCTCGACTGAACCGGATTCAACACTTGTATGCCGCGGACACCGACTCGCCATCGTCGCGGCGAGTTCATCAGAAGCGGTTATCGGCTTAATGTAGCCATCAGCTTAATCTTTTGGGAGGATAATGAAGCCTCTTGCTGTGCTCCTCGATAACCGCTTATCACGTTGCTGTGCCTGGCATTTTTATGTCCTTAACGAGGTGTAACATCCCGTATTCAAAACTTGAAATAGTTTATGCGTATGGAGCTCCAGAGACAGATATGCCGAAACAAAACAACACCCGCTAGCATCGTGCTTTTTATGGAAACCGTTTACTCGCGGGTTCCGTTCTTGTTGCTGTGATTAAAAACTCTCCGCTTACGCTGAGGGCGCCTTCCTGCCTTTTAGTTTGTTGTATTTCCTGTTTTACTTTAAATCGCTCCCCCCCACCCACCCCCCGCCCCCCCGTGCCTTTGTTTATGTCACTTCCTGCCCGTGTGTGTTTTGCACTTGTGAATATCCGACGCGCCCTCGTTAGTTTCACCTGTCTCTCATTGTTCTCCTTTCCCCAGTGTATTTCGTGTGTTCCCTTCTTTTGTTGCTCAGTTTGTCGTTTCAGTTGTCGTTGTATTTTTGCGTGCCAAGTTCACTTTCAGAGGCGAAGTGTTTAATCCCGCCCAATTTTGTTGACACCCCGCCCTCCCTCACTTGTCGTAGATTTTTTGCGCTCGTTCAAGTCGGCTACATCGTTAAATGGTTTACTTTTGTTGCGTGTTACTTTGTTGGGCTGGAGCCTACAGACAAGGTTAATACGGTCGACTATGTTTTAATTGTTTCAAAAAAAAAAAAAATCGTCCTCATAAATATTTTGGAACTCTTTTTCCATGCAGGGCCTGCTGGCGTGAGGACAAGGCATTTTCTCGTCCCATTTGAATGACCAGGAGGCTAGATGTTGATGCAGCCATGTGACATTGCAGTACGAGCTCCACATCCGCATTTAGAAAATGTACCGGATCCTCGATGTCGTTCTTTGTGCCGCGTGACTTCTGGCGCGCGTTTTCTGGTGAAGCGCAGCGCCGAGCTTCTTCTGGGCTGCGGCTGACGTGCGGAGATTGCTTTGAACGGCAACAATTGCTTTGAATGGCAACAATCAGCGGCGGCGTCAGAGCCGGAACGCAACGCACTCGATTGCGGTGGAAAATGAGCCTTAAAACCTGCTCCCGGTGCGTTGCAATTGGGTCCTCTTTCTCCCGTGGGAACGTAATCACCAACCATTAAAAGACTACAGCGGCCAAGAAATCATCCGCCTTCGGGAGAAGAAAACGATGGAGGCCTTAACATATAATGGCTCTTCTGCACAGGGGCGCTGCATTGTTATTATGTAATGTAAAAGTTAAAAAAAAAAGAGGGAGTGTGAGCACGTTTGTGTGTGCATTCAGAAGGGGGTATTTGGCATTAATTAGGCGAGCCGTTGCAATTTCCGAGGCAGATAATTGGACGTGGATTCGTGCCGTGGGTTGGCCAAAGCCCCTGAAGCTCTGAACTCATTTGCTTGGATGCGGAACACCTTGTCAGGGTCACGATGTGGAAAATCTCCCTCCTTACCAACGCGCGCGTCCACGTGCCTTTAGATTGACTCCTCGAGTTCCATCTGATACGAGTTAGTTTTACATGAGATTAACGTCCTCGTTGCTGAAGTGCACCCAGATTTTCTGGGCTAAAGGTTTGATTTGCGTCAAGGTTTTTCCCATTATTGAGGATACTGAGGCTATGCTTATAAGATGTTATCTTCCGCGGTGCAATTTGGAAACTTTGGAAATTGATTTGTTCAAAAATAACCACTAACCATTTAAATGATATTAAATACAGTACCTGACATTGAACTACGGTCTTGACTTGAATAGTAACTGAAATGTTTGTTGACGCTCCTTCCAAACTGGCTACCTTCCAACAACCTGTATTTTATGGATAATAACAACGGGAAAATTGTGTGTGGAAAAGTTAATAAATTCCTCTCGCTACGTTTAAAGTTACGAATGGACAAAATTCAAAAGCGATGTGCCTGCAAGGTTATAGTCTGAGGTTAAAGTGGCACATCATCCAGGAAGCTCAGACAATTTGCAGATGCTATGCCTCATAAACCAACAGAGAAAATTATGTTATAGCACATCAAAAGACAGTGAACATCTTTTTTTTTTTTTTTTTTTTATCGCAGCAGCATTGTCTCTCCTTAAAGTGCCCTTCCGCTTAATGTCACCCCTTCAAGACTTTTGCATCGTAAGTGTAAGTAAGTAGCAGACGCATTGACCTGCAGTGTAGTTTACCTTTCAATCTGTCTCATGATTGGACCTTTAGTCAGTGGGTGTATCTTTGGGAAATAAAGGGTACAGACCCAGTAACACACGGGACAACTTTTTTCCTTTTTTTTTTCTTTTCTTTTCTTTATTTTTTTTTTAAAGCAAATGCAGTGGTGGCCTTGCAAAGGTCCGCCTTGTCCATTGGTTTATGTAACCGCCATTTAGAGAAATATAACGCCGTGGATTTAGCGAGGCTGAGCCTTTGTAATCCTCAGCGCAGATACTTTTACAAATCCTGTATTTAATTAGATTTTCCCATTTACTCATTTGCAGTCAGAAGCCTAATTCCTGCATAATGCCTACAGTGAGAGTGTATTCCTGGCAAACTCGTGGATTGTGTCCGGTGTTCTACTTCAGTGTGCAACGGCCCAAGGAGTTCAATTTCACCTCAAACATCCCTGGTGGTTGTTTGAGCTTAACGGAACGGCGACCGGCTCACCTGGTGTTTTCCTTTCTTCATCTGAACATCGGTGTCACGCGGCGACACTCTTCGGCCCTTTTTATTCTCCCTTTGTACTCCGTTATTGGAGCAGTTTTGGAAATTACAGCGGATTTTTCACGTTTCTATGACAAGTGTCTCAAATGGACTAAAAATGTGCAGCTGTCGAATATAATAGAATGACGTAGTCCTGTGGCGCGTGCTGCTTTTATGAAGGTTAGAATGCTTTATTGTTGCCTACAATGTTTGGTTGACTTTTTTTTTTTTTTGTACAGCAGATTAAATAACGAGGGAAACTGTGCAGCGTAAGGCAGGCCAGATACGGCCCTTTTGACTTTTTCCCATGGCTCGCAAGAGGCTGCCTATAAATCAACGTGAAACGTTTTGAATATGATAAATAAAACGAAGACAGACATATAAGAATGTAAGCAAAGTAGGAGATTGACTCTTAAGGCATAGACGGTCTACGTGGGGTGACCTTGGCGACGGGATGCTGTGGGGATGGGGAGGATCCGGGAAAAAGTGTGCAGCAGCATGTGCTCTGATTTAACTGAGCGGGTTTAATTGCGTTGCGGTCAATCTTCGCGTTGCACTCTCGACTGGGAGGCCGTAGAGTTTTTGAAGCTTGTCGTTACATTAGCGAACAAAATCTCCAAACAGAATTTCTCCCTTGAAGCTAAAGTTGATGGTGAAAATAGCCAATTCCAGAGTGAATGGAAGGGGACAGGTGTTTATTTACTTTGCAACCTGCAGCAGGTAATAAACCGTCGTGTTCACTGCAATGAATGCGTCGCTATCTATTGACATTGGACTTTAGATGGTGGGGAGTTAATTGCAGCCATTAATTGACAAAGTATTGTGATTTTCCTATTTGGCAAACTTGCTATTGAAGTTGAGTCCTGGTGTAGGGCAATACAACAAACAAAAAGCTTTGAAGTAAATTCAGAATGAAATAAGAATCTTTTCTAAAAAAAAAAAACAACGTGAAATACAATTAGCCTAATATACTCAGCATTTGCGGGACATTTTATCCATATTTTGTGTTTCCCGGAAAGGAGTGTCACATGAAGTGTATTTATTTATACGAGCATAATAATACAGTTTGTTATTCTTTGTGGTAACTTACTCAAAAGCAGCGGTTGAACACCTCATCTGGTGTCACGCGTGTATTTCACCTCAGGCCACTCTCAACAACCCTGACTGGATTCGCTCGTGTGTTGCCGGAGATCTGCTCCCTTTCACCTGTAACCACACCCACCGGTGATGTCATCGCATGATGCTGATACAGTCGTCCCTGCATATTTTTTTTGTCACCGCAGCGTAGTAAGAAGTTCAAACGGAGGTCAGAGCAAACTATTTATTCTTAGCTGGTGCTAAGTTTCTCTTTAGCCTTATTTATGGGACCAGCGGTGCTGTGTGGACAGCTAAACAATGTTGACACGGCACTTTTCTTAAAGAAAATTCGGCCCTCCGGCCCATTCCTGGATCGGAAGCCATTTCCACCACCTTGGTTTTCCATTTTGGAGGAAACTAACTGCAGTCAGTGTTACAATTTTATCAACACAATGACAAAATATTTACAATGAGCAAATCTACAATTCGTCAGTTTGTTTGTCTACTTCCCTGAAAATAGCCACCTCATCGTTTGTCTTATTTTCATTGTTATATTTAGACCCCTAAAACACGTGTCATTTTTATAATAATGCAAATATTCCACATTTATGCAACTGCCATTATTACGCTGTAGTGGCTAAGATTTTTGTAAAAAAAAAAAATATATATATAAATATAATATATATATATATATATATATAAAATAGAAACCCTGAGTAGAAGCTTGAAACTGGATGCTGTAGTGGATCATTACTACTGCAAGACACCAATACATCCCATGATAAGATTGGTCCTAATTTCACAGTATTTTTTATAAAGTGCAGCCTTTCATGACACTGTAAACGCAGGAACCGCTATAATAATGTCATGTTATGATATATTGTAGAAATCTGCATTATATTTTATGAAAACCAATGAGTAAAATGATACAATGAAAAGGTAATACTGTGGTAAATATAGAGACCATTAACTTTAATATGCCAATGATAATAATATAAATATTCCACATTTATGCAACTGCCATTATTACGCTGTAGTGGCTAAGATTTTTGTAAAAAAAAAAAAAAGAAGAAAAAAAAAATCACCCTGAAAAAAAACTTGTCACTTGGAGCTGATTAGTTCATTTTCAGCTTTTTATTACTGTTAAAATGTCATACTATTTCTAGTAAAGTGCTAGTTGTAGCCACGTGGTAACCGACAATGATGTCACCCCTTGGTTTGTGAACTGAGAAGCCGAAGACACCGTCATTTTCAGATGGAGTGAGTTTAGCTAATGACGCCATAATGACTTGTGGGGGAAAAATTTTTATTAACTAATTATTTAGTATTTCATGAGAAAAGTCAATGCTTTTTTTTTAATGGGAGTCTATTGGAGGTGTTTCGATGCCAGCCCATAGTGGCCGTCAGTAGTAACACACTTTAAGACGCTTCCCTTTTTTAGACCCGTAGACTACATCCGTTGGCCATATATAGTCTTTTGTTGTTGCCCCGCTACCTTAGCTGAGGTCAAGTTATCAGGGTCTTTACGTTGGGATATTTGACAGCTTACTAATTATTAGAATAATGCGAGTTCACGCGAGTTAATATTTGTGACGGTCTCAGTGGATGTCACAGGGAGCTCTAAACCCTGCTATTCAATGACAAGCGAGAACCCCCTGTCATATTATGCCTTATTATGCAGAATATTAAATTGGTTTTATTGATTTTCTGACAAGCTGTATGGTTTACTTGTAACTTGTGGTCCTAAAGGGACTACTGATTGCGTAATTACACATAAGCTCCAGGGGAGGCAACAGCTATGTGGGCTGTATTTCAAAAATCTGTAAAAAGTAATCTGAAGACTGAGATGGTTGAATTGATCCAACATACACTGTAATATCTGCAGTATTTCCTGAAAAGACATTAAAGCAGAACGTCTTTAAGGCGGGTGTAGCTCTGCTTCGAGTCGCCGTCCGTCTGCGACCCATCATCCTTTGTGGCACGTTCTTTACATCAACATACCACTAAACCATAGACGGTACTTTGCCGTTTCAGCTATATGAGCTTTTGCCATAATTCATTATTGATTTTTGTTGTTGTTGTTGTTGTTGTTGTTGTTTTTACTTTAACTTGCTCTCCTTTCAAATCCATGACATTTTCAGAAGAAAATTATTCGCGAGATTAATCCCAGGGGGCAGCTACGTCGATAATGCCCCACAGAAGCCGATGAAACAAAAGTGGAATTTCATCCGGCCAGTGCTGGAGATGAACACGTCTATAGCGCTTTGCCATGACATACCAGAACACTAATTTCATCTCAAGGCTACCTTTTGATAGTTTCCTCCTTTCAGACGAACAGCGTGAGTGGGAATTCAATGCTTCTCTGCAAATAATGAACAGAGCAAAATCAGACATTATTGGATGCACCTGCTTAAAGGGCAACTTTACTCTTTCAGCCAGCTAATAGATTGAACATTTCTGATTTTGAAAGCTGTTGAGAGATAACCTTTAAACATGCTGAATTGCTCCTGATGAAACGGGGTTTGCAGGGAAAAGTTAAGGTGCATACATCCCCTCTTTTGTAATTGGATTCATAACGCAAGCTTGTAGAAACAATGTGCACTGCACATTGTGCAGACAACAGGCCTCCTGTGTTCTTAAGATAAGTAAAAAAAGCGAATGGGTTCATTTTCCACTTTGTATTTAAAGCGGACCTTAGTTCCCCTCATGGTAAAGGTCATTTGATTGTTTTTCACTTCATCCATTTGTCGTCCATTGTTTCGAGGTTGATATCTAAAACGTATATGACACATAAACCATGAGGACAGAGCCACAGATCCTTTTGCAACATAGTGACAGACAGTTTCTTTCAGATTTGCTCAGTTTAGTCTTTTCCAGGTATTTATCTCAAACATAACAACACAACAACTCATACATGTAGAAAGGAAGGTACAGTAAATGTCATCACAGCATGAATGTCTTTGACGCAAGATAAATGGAAGGAACTGCATATAACTCTTAAAAATAGCGACCATAATTCATAGGAGTTTGTAAACTTTTTTTTTGATTTTTACCGCGTTACACCACTAAATAAACGTGCATTACGTTTTCACTCTGGACACGTCTTCCTCTTAAACTCACGGCAAGCTATCAATGAATCACTGCTGAAACAGGGAAAAAGAGTTTACCTTTGATTAGAATCTGTCAGTATCTGTGTCGCTGCAGCACACTTTTAGTTTCTGAAGATTAGAAATCAGCTTTTACACCACAGTGAACAGCCCTGAGTTAGTTTTCTTATCCAGATTAAGACAAACAACATGCTTACACATAACTAATTGGAAGATGTGATGTATTTCACTGTCATTACTGAAAATCTAATTAGCTTTTTTTTTTTTTTGGTGTTTATTAATACAGAAGCTGTATTTTTCTATAAAAAAAAAAAAAAAAAAAAAATCAAGAGCCTTTTCAGGGCCCAGACAGTTTAAAAAGGGGAATTAATCTCTTTGTTCAGAAATGATTGTTTCTGGTTTTGTTTACGACAGCTACCGTTGCCCTGCATGGCAAAATAATATAAGCGGCCATCAGTGGGTGACAGACAGCGCCAGCTATTTATGCTTTCTCCTGCATGTGGTTACACAATATCCAATCAACACTCAAGAATAAAAAGCCTTGAACATATATTGTATGGGTTAATACGCCATTTCGCACAGGCACACTTCTCCTTCAGTGTGTTGTGACAAACAAGGAACTCAAAACCACTTATCAGTTAATACCACATGCCGGAACAAAAGTGAACCCAGTGAATACAAAGACGTAATTGCCCTCTGAAAGGATGGCCGATAAAGTCATTGCATTTTACAGGTCAGAAATCAAGAACACACAACATTCCAGGAGGTTATTCAAATCTTGAATGTAATCCTCTCCTATAAACTGCACCGTATTTTTTAGCGTATTATTTTCTTTGAAATAACTTTGCATGTTTTTTTTTTTTATGGTTAGACTATTTAATGTTTTTAATTGTAAGATTTTCGCACTTCTAAGTACGTTACATTTTTAAACCAGATTTTTGTTTTCTTTTAAATGAAATATTGTGTGATTTTTATTTTCTTTATTTATGTGATGGTTTGTTTTATATTAAATATCAAATTTCCTATATCTGTCGAGCTGTAGTACAAGCTGCCCATGGCAAATTGCAGATCAATTTAAGAACCCTATCGATTCACTTAAAATCTAGCATTTACTGTAAAAAAAAAACCAAACAAAAAAACATGTACATACAGAATAATCATAAAATGTGGGAATTTCTCATTGGAGTATAACCAGTTCATTTCCATATAATCTTTCTGTGAGATAAAAAAACGATCTCAGCCCTTGCATTTCGGCATGTATTTGAAAACTCTTTAAAACCATGAGCACGTCCACATTTTTTCTTTTGAGATTTCCAGATAACAAAAAAAGATTACTGATGCCTGACATGCAACCTCTAATGAGTCTTTCAGTAAATACAAAGCCAGCACAATCTCACCGAAAAAAAAAAAAAAAAAAAATCACTTTCTCCGCCTTAACTGCAACCCTTAACAACTTTGAGGGGTTTATCAATCAACTATAAATGAGCTGGGTTAATTAATAGGCAGCCAAAGGGTATCTCCAAACATTAATATTCTTCTCTCTCACTGCTGCATCCAGACAGGCTGTTGGAAGGCCTCTGTGATAGATGTATTGTGGCTGCCTGAGGAGTGTGAGGGGAAAACGCAAAGCTAGGAGAGAGGTTAAGCGCCCTGGGATGTTCTGCAACCTCAACCTTGGACAGTTAATTGAGGAGAAAATACGAGCCGGTGCAGAGTGCTGAACCTGCCTCTGCACTTCCTGCTCCCACTTTCACGCTCATTGTGGTGCCGCTGGATCCCGGCAACATTGCAAATGCGCAGAAGTGAGGAACGGGTCTCTTTGCTGTTTTGAGAGAAGCTGAAGGCAATTACACATGAATTATTTGGCTTGATTAGAGTAACACCTCGGGGTGGCCTGAGGGTACGTAATGAGTTCGTTGCGAAGGGGAGCGGTGAAAATGGAATATTATTGACGAGAGCGCACGCACGATCATTTTAAGACTCCACGCCAGCTCACTGAATACAACTGTTGACCCAATATGCAAATATAAACAACATGGGTCTGTTTTCAAATGGGGAGTTGCACTCATTCATGCGCTCGTGTTGCATTCATATTAGAGAGAATTTAGCGCTTGATGAGATGCTAAATGACACACCTGCCCGGGCTGTGGGCGGTTAATTCAACTTTTCTTCAACTCCCAGGTGATGGATTAGTCGGCGTGACAAACACCAGGCGCGCACGTATCGTTCAAAACGTCATTGCTTTAAAACGCTGAGTTTATCCCTTTCACTATATCACTGCAGCAGGAAGTCGATCTTGTAACACAGCCTTCTTGGTTGCTTCATTTAATCAATAGTAGTTGATTAAAACCTTGCTGTCTTATCTCATATCCTCCGCTTGTAATGATTGCCTTTGGGAACTGAAATTGTATTTGCATATTTCCTGAGTCTCTGAGGATGGAAACTAGATGAGGAAGCAGCATTATGAAGTTGAATTAATTCCAAATTAATAATTTAAAACAGGTAGGCATTTTGTGAAAACTGTATATCGTGTTTTATTGGCAGGACAGTTACGCAGTAAGTTCCTCTTAACACGTTTAGCTTCTATAGTATACAGTGTGTCTACTCTGTTAAGAGCCATCAATTCAACCTAAGTGCTTTCTATTATAGCAAACTAAACTGTAAAGAAGTAGGAAATAATATATGACTGCTCATTAGTTCATTGCACACGATCACGCAGTATTAGCCTCTGGGGGAAATGCGGTAGCTGGATGTTCCGGTGGAGCTGCCCTCGTATGTGGGACAATGGATCCACCTCACTTTGTCATTGTTTGAGAAGAACATCTCAGTGTTGTCGCGTTCACGGTGTTCTTACCCACTTCCCTCGGGCCACAATTGTTTTTTTTGCTTCTTCTTACATTCACCTTCTGTCTTTTTCAGTGACGTTTGGCAGTTTTAACTCCAAAATATTGCCGCTGGAACAAGAAGAAAAACAAATGTTTTGAGTGAAAGGGGCCTTTAAATCTGACATACTGCCCCTATAAACTGTCCCTCGTAGTCCTGTGCGGTAGTCAACCCATAAAGGGCCTTCAGATGGAACCTATTATGTAGTACACTTGCGCGTATTGATTATGTAGCCTAATAAATCCAGATGTCTGGTATTAGAACTACAAAGCATAAAGCTGCTGCATTAGGTCCTGTTCTGTTTTCACAGCCCCTAAAAACCTGGGTGGTAAATTATTCAAAACTGCAATTACACCACGATAGTTCTCTTATTTATTTTCCCCCGATGAAAACCGCTATTAAATGGATGTGACCTCGTAATATTTTCAAAGAAAATATCACATTGCTGACCCATCAGGGTGCCAGCAATTGAACAAAACAGACGTGAACGTGGCAGCGTAGGATTAGCCAGATTTAAGTGCATACATTTTTTTTATTGACTGTTATAACAAAAGATTTCCAAAGAAAAAGTGAGCTTGGGCTATCACAGTTTTATAATGTTGGATAATACTAGATAAACTGGATAATTCCAGTGCATATAATTCCCCCCACCCGCCCCCCCCCCCCCCCCCATTATGACTAATGTAATTTGTAATTTTAGTCGTGCAGAGTTCGTATTCATAACTCGGATAATAGTCTACGTTTAAGGCAAATGTTGATCTTCCCGACGGCCTCGTCTTTTCATCTCTGGGCATTTCCTGGATTACGGTACCCGCCTGTTGGCCCGTGTGGCCCGGTGTTCATGTTGCGGTTGCCTAGGAACAGTGTTTACGACTCAACCCGCTAGTATACGGTGCACGCGGCTCTCCCATGTTGTAACGTGTTCAATTTGAATGCAGCAAAAAGCCACAAAGTCTGGTGGCTCTCTTTTTTTTTTTTTTTTTTTTTCCTTCACAGCAGACGTTTTGACTTTTCATTGCAGAAAACATCCGAAGGCCACTTCGGACCAAAGATTTTGCGATGACATGATGTGAAAATTACAACCACTCGCAGTTCTTCAGTCTGCAACTGTCTAAAAACCTGACGGTTTACTGCAAAGGAACGAGACGAGCTAGTTTCTCCACAGCGACAACTCTGTATGTACGTCTCGACTGACGGCCTTTCAGGCTTTTTTTTTTTGTTTTTCTCGTAGCTGGATAGAATTTGTAGCATCTTGAAACATGAATAAGGGCAGACCCATTTTTAGTAGCGATGAAACGGCGAAAAGAAAAAGGAAGGGGGGGGGGGAGGTCGAGAAAGGCTACAAATACCCAGCAAGCTCATGCAGATTTTTGGCGTGAACTTGGATCTCCCTTCTCCTGTCAGTTTCTCTCATCTTTTTCAGAGCAGCGCTGCTGTTTTTTTTGTTTTTTTTCAAATAAGGGGATGAGGTGGTTCTCTCTCTGCCTTCTGTCATCTGAACCGGTTGACAGTTTCTAACTTTGAGCTGCAGACTTTGCCGAGAGCTGATCGGACATTTGAAGAGCCGACGTCGATCCGAACCCGCCCCGCGGGTCGGCTTGACAAACTGACCCGCGGGGCGACACCGTCGGCTGTCTTAAATCAAGCTGGGTCTGTTCACACCGCTGCGACATTTCCCTCCCTGAAGCCGTTTCGTCTCGTCGCAAATCTTTGGTCTGAACTGGATTTACGGGCTGTCGCAGTGAGCGTGTACGAACAGTTAAGCTGCGATAACCGCCGAGCCTGCACGTGTCACTCTTCTGCACGTCAAATAGATAAATTACCAAACAGCAAAAAAGAAAAAAAAACAATTCTCCAAATGATTTAACAAAAAAAAAAAAAAAAATCTTTGTTTTTATTTGATTGTGAACAGAAGTTATTTCAATATATCGCTTGCACACAAAATATACTCGTTGGTGTCAATAATAAAAGCCGGACTTTTTTGTTGTTGTTGTTGTTTTTTTCAGGAGAAAAATGTAATTTATATGGAAATATTCGTCATTAATCTGGTGCGCTTTTTGCCACGCTATCAAGTGCTGAAAAGAAATGGTGTAATAAAACCTCAATTTACCGCGAGAATTAAAGTGAAAGGTTTTTGACTGGTGAGCAGATGATCTCACTTAAGGTGCGGGTTCAGCCTGGTCCCCAGGTGGACAAACCTTTTTACGGCTCATGTCCGCCCGCTGACTGTTAACGAAGGCAAGCGTAACTTATTCATTGTTTTAATCCTGAGAATTGCTTCAGCTCTGTTTGTGCGATCGTGTATGAGAAGGAATACCCAAACAACGGGCGAGTTTTCACCCGACAGTCACGGTTACAAATTGGCTGTAAGACGGTCTGCTCTTTGAAACACGCAGCCATCATTCTGCTTCAGCGGTTTTGACAGCCCAATTCCATATATTCTCCTCACAATGTGAACCGACATATTGTTGTCACAACAGCCTTGCCTCAGCAATAAAAAAAAAAAAAAAAAAAAAAAGTTATAGTTGAACATGATTCTGCTGTCCGCGGTGATGGGAAAACACAGCCGATTGAGGTATTACTGAATCAAACTTAATAAGAAATCCATAAAAGTTGCGAAATGTGCACTTCCAGATCCATTTTAACCTTCACACGAGTCGTATTCAGACATCTTTCACAGTTGTGTTGATGTTGGACCAGCTGTCATCTTCGGGCAAATAGAGGAGTCAGGGCTTGAAAGGCTGCTCGTACAATTTTACACAAAAGTATGGATTCGTACGACTTTATAATATAGTATTCAGAGACAAGGCCAGTAAAACATTTATACCTAAGAATACAGGCCATAAAAAAAAAAAAAAGTGTTTTGGCTTTTGTGCTGTCTTCGTGGAGACTAGTAAATTCATAAAGCGCATCAAATATTATATACACTTCAAGCTAAGCAAGTCTAAATGATTCATACTATTCTCTGTTATATCAACTGCGATGCTTTTTTTTTTTCCTCTGATAAACCGGTGACCCGTCCAAAGCTTATCCCTACATCTTGCCAACTTTTTTTTATTTGGGTGCTGAAGGTTTCTCGCGCAAAAAGAAAGGTGAAATTATAAGCATTTAGATCCATATTTATGAAATATGAAATTATTTTTAAAAAAAAACTTGAGTTGCAGAAATACACGACACACACACACACGCATATAACACTCTGAAAGCAGAGACCGATTCTAACCACAAATTACACCAACCAATGTCTGCTGGCGGAGAGATATTCTGCCAATTTATATAATCTCTTTCTAGGGACGGACAACTTTCTAATCTACTTTGGCTCGCATCAATTTCTTTACCTTATGTT
The DNA here is from genome assembly GCF_029030835.1 of Brachyistius frenatus. Classification (NCBI taxonomy): domain Eukaryota; kingdom Metazoa; phylum Chordata; class Actinopteri; family Embiotocidae; genus Brachyistius; species Brachyistius frenatus. The sequence continues at coordinate 2,054,708 of NW_027210637.1, forward strand.
ATATTTTGATTAACTCTGATATCGGTGTGTGGAAAGCAGTGTTGTTGTGAGACTGGTCCGACGGAGTGTGACTGACATCGGGGACTCTTCTCTGGGCTCAGCTCTTTGGTTTGGTTCGGAGAGCTTTAGAATACGGTGCGTCTTGGGGGCTTTTATCGTCAGCGGTTAATTATAGGAGATTCTCTTGAGCAGAACAGGATTGCATTTGATCTACTGGTCCGATTTTTTTTAATTTTTTTTTTTTTTTTACTTTAATCAACATTTCAATTAGCTTGGAACTGCATAGTCATAAAATTGTACAAACTGTACAATCATTTAATTAAACGTTTCTTGTGGAGATCTCAGCCCAGCAATTGTATACGTCTCTTTTCCACACGCAAATGCGGACATTGTGCAATCCCCCCATGCATTACATCGAGCCAAGCGATGTCGAGTGTCGACCCACAAGATTCAGCAGGTCGAGAAACTCACCGCTCCACCTATTCCTGCAGATCCGGCTTTAATAACTCTTCCTAGATTGTGGGTTTTTTTTTTTTATGTCTTGTGTTTCCTGGCTGTCGGGTTAGTGGAAGTGGTATAATGTGTTGGTACTACAGGGCTTGACAATGATCCTAAAATGCAATAAAATGTTAATGCCTGTGTAAGCTAAAATGAACCACCATGGGTCATTGACAATAAGCTGAATCCATCTGGGAAAGGCAGAGCTGCACACTCACCATTCATAATATACCACACCATTACTTCTAATGGATGTGGGAGGATATCTGCAGCAATTATGGAAGTGCCGTTGTGGAAAGATTGACTGAGTCATTGCAAAACTTATAATAATGTTATATATGCACATTATATAATATTGATGTCTATCAATCTAGTGATAAGTTGTTTTTTGTTTTTTCAATTTTGTTCAAGAGCTCTCACCTCTCTGGAACTGTCGAACTGTCCAATTGCAATCCGACGAATCAACTTTTATCAACCAATCAAAATAAACCTTTTTTTTTTTGTGTTGGACAAAAACCCAGATGGATCCATGAAATGGAAACATGACCAACACAAATGGATGTTGTGTCACCATCTGTAACTTCACTGGTCCAAATTTCGATATCTACTTCCGACGCCTATGAATGCTTCATATTAAAAAAAACGTTAAAGGGAACAGACTGACCACTATCCCCTCTTAACTGCTTCGACTGTGTTGCCCCTGAGCAAGACAATTAACCTCCAACTGCTCCACTGAAATTTTACTGGACAGTTCCCAGTTGTGTTTGCGTGCCTCGCCTCAGGGCACGGCTGGAAATAACAACGCTCTCAGGCAGCTTAGCCGGCTAAATATGTCGGAATACTCATTTTGACTGAATATTCACTGTATGAGAATTTCATGGGAAAATAAGGGATTTCCACTCAGCTGAAGAACTAAAATAAAACCTTTTTTAAAGGTTCTTTAGAGGTTTTTTTTTGTAATTTATGACCTTAGTTATTACAGTTATTGTATTTTTAAGAACTTAGCACCGTGTCATGTGTGAAACATATCCGGTCAGGCCGGCCGCCGCTAGGAGTGCGCGACAAATGGTTATTCGTTTCTCATACGACTCCTTCATCGTCCTTCATCGTCACAGATGCGTAATAAACATGCGAGTAATGTTATGAAACGATGACTATTAAAAGAAACATCTTTGACTGTCGATTTCGAAACGCAAAAAAAAAAAAAAGGGTTAATTTGAATTCCTTCGGAGTCCTGTTTTTTTTAAAAATTTATTTATTTGTTTTATACATCCATCCATGCCTCCGGCCTCGTACACGCTGACTCTATCACGTGACCTCTTCTCTTGCTCCCCGTACAACCGCTGCAGCCGCTGGAGGGCTGCGTCACGTATCGGCCTGTATGTGAACTATCTGTCACAAGGACAGATACAGGAGATCATTCCTGCCCGCTGCAATAACACTGTACAATAACTCACCTCTGGCAAAATCCATCACACAACAATAACACTGTTGTCTGTGTTTCTTGTTTGTTTAAATATAAAATATATATATATATATATCTATACACTGTACTGTATATACTGTATATACTGTGCATTTTTATATTTAATATTTTTTTTACTGTTATTTTATTGCTTTCCTGTATCTATAAATGCTGCTGTAGCGAAAAAAAAAAGTCCCCTTGGGGATTAACAAAGTAACTACCTACGTACCTAACTAAACGCGCAGTCTTAAAGCGCATGGCTCAAACGCGTCCGGGGCGTGTCCAAATCCACTTTTCTTTGCATAATTGTAACCCGAGCGCAAAGTAAGGCGCGCGGTTCATAGAGGTTGCCATCTCGCCACGGTTCAGGTCGCTCTCGCCGAAATGCTTTCCCTCCGACGCCTCAGAACATCACGGCGGAAGTCCGATCCTGGGGGACACATCGCGGGACACGTCCCCCCCCCCCACCCCCCCACCCGGGCAACGTCAAAGAGACCAACCCGGTTGCCTTTTCTGACCTGGGCTTGTTTTCTTCTGACTTGAACAGAGATGTTCTGTCACCCAGAAGACCTCGCTCGGCCCTTTGCTTCATCGCCGGAGGCTTTCTGTCGTACTTGAAAGGTCTCCGGAGCAGATTTCCGACGTTTGGCACAGTTTAATGTGCGCTTTCTGCTTAAACGGCGTAATTGTAAATGCACATATACGCGGTGGTCAGGTGCAACTTGGAATAATCGCTTACAAAAGTTATCGCTTCCCCCCTGCTCTATGCACATTACTGTAATATATACAGCATCCCTGGTGATTCCTTTAATACTGAATCCTTATCTGCTCAAAAGAAATGAAACGAGAAGACAGTAACTGCAACGCGACCGGTGAATTGCCCGAAATTCCCCTCGAGTCACCTGTGTTCACCTGAAGGGGAAATGACAAGCAATCTGTCTTGACTAAAGATTCAAGCTCCACGCAGAGTGTACCTCGTATGTCCAGGTCATCATTGTAAATGAGAATTGGTTCTCAATTGATTTTACCTGGTTAAATAAAGGTCATATATATGTTTTAATATACAGACATTTAAAAAAAAAGACTTTTTTTTTTACAGTGGACACCTCTTTAAAAATCAAGCAAAATGATGTTCAATTCTGCGTTTCCTTCATTTAACTCGAATCCTGCCTGGCGAGCACAGGGACGCAGCAGGAGGACGCAGCAGGAGGACGCGACGGCCGCGACGCGCGGGGCAAACCAGATTTCGGCACACAAGAGTAGGAACCATCTGCGGCAGCGAAGGGACGGCGAAGGAGGCATGTTGCCGTGTTCAAATATGAGACGGGAATACTGATTGACTCGTCACACTGCGGTTGGTTTGTTTAGAGCCCTGAGTGCAGTTGCTTCGTCTTAACAAGGGACTCCTGTCATCAGGCGCGAACATTTTTGGCATGTTGACTGGCAGACAGTGACGGGAAAGGGGAGTTTTTGATTCCGGGGGGTGGGGGGGGGGGGGGGGTTGTCGTCTGTGTAACCCAAGAAGCGAGCACAGTTGGGAGTGACTCGAAAGCAGATTATCACTTTCATCCCCACCCGGAAAAAAAAAAAAAATCTTTGAAGCTATGCAACAGTAAGCACAGTCCTTGAACCTGAGACGCAAGAGCCGGCGCAAAAAAAAAAAAAAAAAAAATTTGTGAATCCAGTCTGCTTTGTATTCAGCAGAAGTATCCCGCGGAAGAAATGTAAATTCAAATGCACAAGACGCCATCAATATTCAGGTCGATGCATTGTTGAAAGCGGGCAGATAATTGGTTTGCGTTGCAGTTACTGTATTTAAAAGCAAAAAAAAAAAAAAAAAATAGAGTCAAAGAACAGAGAGACTGTTTTTACTCAAAGGGGATGGATTTTCCTTTTTTTTTTTTTTTTTTTTTTTTTTTTTTTTTTAAACTTCCCTTATCTCAAGGTGGCCAGGCAATCAAGAGCGTGGTCAGGCTTCTCTGGAGCACCTCAAGGATCAAAATCAACGGGTAAAATCCCCATGAAGTTCCTAATGGTTTTATAAATCGAAGGAGAGCTATGAAATTATTCAAAATTCCGGTGCACTGCCGAAAAGGCAAGCTTTGGGAGGGTTTGGGGCACAAATGTTTAGAAAGACTTGAATTTAGGATCTGAAGATATTCACTGGCTGCAATAAAGATATTATACTGCTTGTCTAGTAGTTTTCTCCTTTTATGACATATATATATATATATTTGAATGACTGGCGCTTAATGCTCACATGATAATGTTTTCTTAATTGCAAATCTGAAATAAATCAAATAATTTGATCCAGCTCTTGTGGCAGATCTGTATTTCGTCCTGGTGGATGGAGCTTAATGAAACTTCACAGCCTCTTCTCTTACATGAGTAAATGAGAAATTAAGCATCAGAGACAGTTTCTCATTTCAGCCCAATTAAAGTTTTAATTGCGTAATGTTGAGCACAGCATCTTGTGGGGGGGAGGGGATTAAATAATAATAATAAATAAAATAAAAAAGAAGCAGACTCGCCATTCGGCTCACCGCGAATCCGGAAAGAGCAGCGACAACACAAACAAAAATAACACGCGGCAGCTCTTTTCTTCAGACTCGGCCGTGAATCGTCTCCCTCGGATGTCTTAACAAAATGACCGGGGGTGGGTCCTCGGCTTTGAACGCGAGCGAGCGGGCGCGCGCGCACAAACACGCGCGGGGCGTTTCATCTGTTGTGCGCCGGGTATTGTGATGATTGCGCGGGGTAGACATAACACTGCCGCGCTCAGCAATACAGGAGGTGGACAAAAGACCTTGGTGGCTAATCCCATTGGTTTTGCCATCTCCAGGAATCTACATTTCACACGGCGGGGCTGGAGCTAAAGGCTTGCGGGGTGTGCATGCCAATCTCATTGGAGCCAGGTGTTGGGATTCAGCTCGCTATTCCTTCCTTTCCCTTTCCTCCGGCAGGGTGTGCGTGCTTGTCTAACACTGAGACCTGACAGTGGTTTGCTCCATTTTTCTCTCATCCTGAGCCCGGCGGACACCTGCGGTGACAGTAATTGAAGGCTCTCAGATGTTTTTGCGATCACTCAACCCCCCCCCCCCCCCCCACCCCCCGTCTTCCTGCAGTCACCGGTCATCCCGCCGAGGAAATAAAAAAAAAAAAAAACACAAAAAAATGCACCAACTCGTTTATGTTTTACATAAGAGAACCTCTGAACTCGTGGCCTGCGTTGCCGGGCGCGAGACTTGGAGGGCGTTTGTTGTAAAGTTTTTCACGCCGCGGTCGGGCGATTCAGCGAAGGCAGCTGTGAGGCTGTTTTATACGGAGACGGACAGGAGACGCGCAACAAGGACTTTTTTTTTTTTTTTTTTTTTTCAAGCAGTATCCTTTTTGTCTCATGGTCATTTTAGCTTCCTGGTTTCAAGGCTGTCCTTGGAACAGGGATATTTGAAGTTACTAGAAGTTATTGAAATTCTTTGGCGCGCAGATTTATTTCTTTTTTTCTTTTATAATGATAGAAATGGAATAAAAAAAAAAATGAGAGATTCAAATTATTTTCACCGAAAACCGTACATCTTAACCTTGCAGTTGCACCAGATTAAAAAAAAAAAAAAAAAAAAATTTTTTTTTTAAAGTAATAACCAAAGTCACCAGGATCAATTTCCCGGTACTAGAAATGTCTGGACACAATTTCATGGAAATCCATTCTAATACCTGTAGCGGTATATTAGTGTAGTTCAAAGCTGTGGATGGAAAGAAAGATAGAAGGATGTTTCCGTCACTGGAGCCAATGTGGCTGAAACTCACGATCATCTTTACCCTTGTTTGATATTTATGACATCACCTGTTTGATTGACATGCGTGGGGTGCAGTTTTTCTGGTGTAGGTGAGTTTTAATAGTGTCCTCGGCTTCTCGGTCAGATCCACCCTTCACTCACGCCTAAGCTCTTCCAAATATGGTCACCTGTGGTTCCCCCCTCCCCCCACAAAAACAAAAAAACAACAACAACCAGGAGGATCACACTCAAAATGTCAGACTTAAGCCTTACAAACAGCAACAACAACAACAACAACAACAACAAAAACAATCATGCCCCCAGCGGCAGACAGCATACATGCCGCATGCACCTCGTTATCCACAAGGATCTGAATCAAGGACACGGAGATGAATTTGCTGACAGTGATGCATGGGCAGCACATGTTGTTCTGAATTTAAAATCGTCTAAAGATGATCTGAGGCTCGAACATCGGTCTCTGGAGTTATTATCTAATGTACTATTCATGCGTTGAAAACAGGAAGGAAACGCCCACTTCCTGGACAGGCGCTCGGCAATGACACGAGACTCGTGTTGCTGCAAGACAATGAAATACGAACGGACGTTCCACATCAACACAGCTATTTCCTTCACTTTTCTCCTTTTTTAAAATTGAATTGAAAGCTCAGGAAAGGTAACGCACACGGCCGACGCGTCTCGCGGGACAGATCTGTCGTCAGCCAACGAAAAAGGTGACCGGATATCGGCCGCTCTTCGCCTGAATCTCCAATTCACGCGACTTAAGAGCTTACCGGCTGTTCCCTCACTGTTGACGATTCGTAATGAGGAAGTGGCAACTGTTCTGCTGACTAAGTGTCTGTACTGGAAGCACGAGGTGAATGTTCAAAAACAAAATACCGTAGCCGGAAGTTCATATCCCTGATGGATGTGGCACGCTGAGTAAATAGGAGCTCTAACTCCACCCGCAGCAGTCCGTCTGAATCCACTGCGAATGCGCCGCAGCGCCCGAGCGACCGCATGTCAAATGAACGCGCCGCTGCCGGACTGCAGACTCATCACCGTAACACGGTCGGTCTCGCTAAGTGAAAAGTGAGGCGCAGTTCTCTCCCCCCCCCCTCCCACCCCCACCCACCCCCGACCACCACCTTCCGCCTTGACACATCCCGAATATTACCACGGATACCAGCTGGAAGCCTCATAAATCACAGGGGCGGATGGGGGTGTGGTGGTGGTGGTGGTGGTGGTGGTGGTGGTGGGATGGGGGTGTGGTGGGAGAGGGGAGGGGGGAGGGGTACTACAGGACAAAGAGGATCGCCAGGGTGCAGCAGATGCTAAAGGGTTGAGCTTCAGCAACGACAGGAGTCCCTCCATTCAGAGAGCGGAGATGCGGGAACTAGATTAGCGGTACAGGTGGGGGTGGTGGGGTCGGGGGGGGGGGAGTATAATTAATACTGTACGAGTTAAACCTACGACATGCTTCTCCTGCTACCCACCGCTATCTGATCCGAGTAGAAAAGACGGAGGAGGACCTGCGGGCGGAGAGCAGGCGCTGCAGGGCGGGTGAGAATTGAGGGGTGGAGGTCCCTGCAATGTCTCTCGCTCCCTTTCCAGGGCTCAGTATTGCTCTGTCTCTTCTTATTAGAAAGCTAATGCAACTGTCTGTTCTAATACCGGGGAGCAGCTTTTATTCTTCTTTTTTTTTTCTTTTTTTCCTCCTTCACAACCTTTTTCTATTCCGTTCAGCACTAATCTGTGCAGTGGCAGCAGATGATAAGACGGGGCACATTCGCTTACTCCCAGCGCTTTTTTTTTTTTTCCCTTTTTCTACAAGCTTTGTCTAGGCACAAGCCATACAGTCGTTTGTTTCAACAACTTTGCAGTAGAATCCAAGAAAAAAAAAAAAAAGAGAAGGTAGAAAACTTTTCCAGGTGAATTTTTCTGTAGAGTTTCCGTTGTAATTCTTCAGAGGTTTTCTGTTGATATTGCCCTCCAAAACCTAAAAGAAAGCAGGAGCTTCTTTGTTTTAAGCACAAAGCAGCCCCAGTTTTAAGGCCTTTGAAGTGCGCAAAGTGTTGGAGCTTATGGATGTATTGTTCTTGGGGAGAGAGGATGAATTTGAGAGTGAATTTAAATCTTTAGGCTTAACTTTTACTGGCACTTGCATTGTAAAGATCAAACATGTCTTACTGGACCTTGAATGCAAACGAAGAACCCCCAGGCCAGAAAGAAGGGAGGGAAAAAAAAAAAAAAGGATTCATGAAGACTTGTCTGAAGATAATTCTGATGTAACTCCACTTCTTGTTCAATGGAATTGCAGAGCGCTGAGAAAAAAGACAATTAGCTCTACGATAAATCCACAATGCGTGCGATTTCTAAGTTGCTCTTTGTGAGAACAGAAGCCTAATACCTAAAATGTAAATGTCAGTTTCTCTTCAGTGCTCCAGTGTTTTATTTTTCGACTTTCCATGAATGACTGCATGTTGAAGCACAGGCAATTATGGGCAACAAATAAAGCATTAGGCTTCGCGATAAGAAAACAAATACAAAAAATAATGGAGCGATATGCTGACATCGGGGAGTTCGGCGTAGCTAATTCACTCAGAAAATGTTTTCTGTGGCACAGTTTGGGAAATAAAATGGTGTGTCATTGTTAAACGTAATAGACATGAAGCGCTCTGAACAGTTCGGCAGCAATGCTGACAATCCAAGTGAATGATCCTGATTGAATTTGTTGTCTGGAGACATTGCCTCAGGGGCCATTCAGATGTATCGGAGCAATGTGGAAAACTCTTTCACACTAATGTACTGATTGTTTTGCCATGCCATTATCGGCCTTGGTGTATTTGGTCTTTTGTTTTGCTCTCAGTTCAGTGCTGCAATGACGCCTATTTTCAACTTTGGCTTTTCTTTTTCAGCTTTTGCCACGACAGTCGCATTTCCGGGACGTACCTTCCCCTGACTCAAAGTAAAGGCTGCTCCACAACCGTCAATAAAAGGCCGGCTGAAAGCAAAGCAGAAAGTACAAACTTTCGACGTGGTAAAACTCCTTCGCTCAATATTGGAAGAAATCCAATCACAAGGTGTTAAAAAACATACCTCCCACGCTTTAAGAAAATATTGGTGTTCTTTCAACGTTTGAATGTTGGATGTATTTCAATATTAAGTTAATAGGGAACAATCTTTTTACACATTTGTTAAATGATGTAAAAAAAAAAAAAAAAGGATCCAAGGATTCCAGGCATTTGTTCCATCTTCGAGGAGTTATCGGCTGAAAGATATGCCGTGATATGTACAATAAATGTGTAATATGTTTATTGAATGTTTCATTTTTATCGCTTATCATCACATTTCATGTTTAATGCTGCCATATTTAAACAAATTCGCCAAAATTCAGTATTCATATGTTATAGTGACTGTTGACTTTCAGAAACATTTTGAGGGCCTTCGTTGCCAATTCGTCGGGTTTGAGACGAAATGCGACGTGCGCTCTCCGCTCAATTGCAAATGGGCATGCGTAAATGCGCGTTACGCCAGGTGCTGATCTCGATCAAGCAACGTAACTTGGAATACTTCCTCGTGAAGGTTATTGCGCTCTCCCGCTCGATGCGCATTACCGTTCTGCGATCTGTGTAACAGGAACCGACTCGCAGCTATTTTGATCACGCCTCGTATCTATGTGTCCACTAAAGCCTTTTGTGTATTTCTTGGAGTGAAAATGATATACCACAAAGCTATTAAATCTCCCTCACTCGTAGAGCAGATTTAAAGCTTTTTTTTTTTTTCTTCAGGCTTTTTCCATTATCAGCTCAGAAGGATCCAGTTTTAAATGCAAAACGTGTTGCAAAAACAACGGACCACATCAGGACGGTCAAGACTTTATTTCTTCTCGCACCAAATATCACAGGGACAAAAAAAAAAAAAAAAAAAAAGAAGCTCACTATGTAGTGAAGAAAAATGTAGCTTCTGGTTTCATCAGAAAAGCGATTCATAATTCATTTGTCATCGCATGGGAAAAAAATCAATATCGGAGGCTACTGATGAGATTAGAGGCCGCCGAAGTGAACGTGCTCAGGGGGTGTGCTCAAGTCGGTCGCTGAGAATCACTGATTTGACCCCCAAGTCCATGCACAATAATTATACACAAAAGAACACATGAAAGCAGCCTGTGAGCCACGATGAGTAAAAGAAAACAACAACAACACGCTGCACATGTCCCGATCAATCACGTTTAGAGAGGAGGAAGTGACTCAGGGTGAGATGACGACAGAGCTCTGTCAGGGCTGAGGACGAGGGACATGTTTGAGTTAAGTTTTGGATTATCCAAAGCTAGTAATGTCATAATGATTTCATTATAATCCTTTTCTCCTTTTGTGGTCTATCAAAAGCAACGCGCACATGACGGGAAAAGCTGCGAGTCCAAGTTAACGCAAACAAACACCGTTGCTATTTGCTTACTTTTGATAAATGCTCCCGTTGGAGGGCAAATATTATATTCCCTATCAGTATAACTCATCCACAGAAAATATACAATAAATAAATACAAGGTCATTGTGAGGCATGATTGTGACGAGATGAAAAAGCAAAAAAAAAAAAAAAAAAAAAAAAGATTCATAGGTTTCACTTGACGTCATCGAATTTATAACATTTATAAGCGTCCGTCTGTGGCCGGCCGACATATTAAATCCCCGAAGTCCTGTTGCGCAAAGACTTTGTGGAATCACGAGGCGCTCGTAAAGAAAGCGGTTTGCCGGAGTGGATACCCCTAGTGTGTCATTTGATACTCGTCAGGTCCTCTCTTGCCCTGGTGGCATGATTAAACTTCGGAGGAGTCATCAGATATGCCGGCACCAGGAGATTAAGCTGATCTCAGACAATCCCTCAAGCGGAGGCGACCCTCCGCCATTGTAATTTTATGCTAATAGAGCGATATCGCTCCCATTCTAGTAGGCAGCAATTCCAACTTTCTCACTCTCATTTCCTCCTCTTTTTTTCCTCTCTCTCGTTATCTCTTTGTCTCCCTCCCCGCCCCCTCCACCCACCCGCCCCCCCCCGCCCCACCTCCTCCTCCTCCTCCTCCTCCTCCTCCTCTTCCCTCCTTTAAAACTTTGATTCAGATAAAGAAATCCTCGGAGACACTCTTCAGTTCCAGTCGATAATCTTGTGTGTGGGACTGCATGGTTGCGTAACACTTCGCCAACCTTTTGTAAACACATCACAGCGGATATACTGTATAGTTTTAAAGGATCACACGGGAGGCTTAAAAACACTGTTCCTCGTCTCATGTTTGTTTGTTTCCTTGTACATAAGCTGGCGCTGTCCTCCGCTTCAGTCTGTTTTTGGAGGTTTTCTGAGTGTCGGCGCTTTTCCCGGGAGTGTTCAAAAGTGCATCCTCAAACTTCAAATCCCTGCAGTTGTTGCTTACGTGCTGATAATGAACCCCCCCCACCCACCCACCCACCCCCTCTCCCCTCCAGACGATGCTAAGTGATTCGTTCTCGCTTTCTTTTAATTGCGTATGAATCTCGGGTTAACCTTCAGCGCCTGACAGGCTTCGCGACGCGTCGAAATACACCTTCTCCTCGGCTCGATTCTCCAGGAGGCAGTCATCGCAACAAGGTGCGTTTCAAATGAAATGGCACGACTTGACCTTTCCGACGACGGGACTTTCTCGTGTTGGAAGGGAAAAATTAATTTGAAACGATGTCACATTTAAATTCATCTGCACGCCCGCTACTCGTGTTTTTGTTTGTTTTTTTTTGATCGCTCGTGACTAAATATGGAGCACGTATCAAAAGAAAAGAGCAGAACTGGGCTTCGTAATGTAAATAGTCACGTATTTGTAGAACCCAAGTAATCATGATCTGAAGACAGATCGCACGTCTGCACATTAAATATCTTAAATCACTAATTTCTCGAAACCGACCCACGCTTCGCAGTTGAATAAATCATGAAGTGCCGAAAGCTTCGCGACGTCCTGCGTTTCAAAAATAAGCAGCAGAACTTGCCGTTTCTGGCGGAACCGGTTGCTTTCCCCGCGAGGCAAAGCGCCGTCGACTGGTCCGCTCTTTAAATCGCAGCAAATGCGTTCACTCTCTGCGACACGGATTCCGCTTTGTAAAAACATTAACGACAAAAAAAAACAAAGAATATATCTGAAGAGCGACCCGGTAAGTGATTTGGACACATGCACACTGAGCAGCGAGCCGGACGGTCCATGCATGTCGTTCTCCTGCTTCCTCCCCAAACCCCACTTCATTTACTGTCCATCTCTACTGCCACTGACAAATAAAGGCAGAAAATGCCAATAAATAATGAATTAATAATATATTCACTTTTTTTTTTTTTTTATTGCAAAGGGGTTCAAAAGATGTGAAGAAAACACTGGCATTAACTTCCATCAGGCAGCAAGAACCTATTTATTTCAAATGATCAAGTCATAGCGTGTCCCACCATCATATTTCTGATATCGCCAGATTCAAGACAATCTCCCCCATGCGATTATAAAAAGATACTCTTTTTTTTCGCGAATATATAAAATCTGCAAAAATATACAGCATCTAAAGTTAGCTTATAATGACTGAGATAAGATCTGAAAAGTGAAGGCAGTAAAACTACCTTGAAAGGTTCATCAAATTATTTTTGGGTAAATATAAAACAACTCAAACACCGGGTTAAAGGCGGCGATGAAAACCTTTTTTTTTTCTTTTTTTTTTTACCTGGTGTCTTCTAAATCCTAAATGAACCGACAATTTTCTGCCTCAGTTTTGAGAGACTTTTGTGTTTGTAGTTTTGTCTTTGTTCTTCCTGGTTTGAATCAGGCGAGTCTTTGTTGGAGTAGATGATGTCACGTACTTTTGTGTATCAAACAGGATTAAATAAAAAAAAATCTTGATGACATTTGTGGGTTGTTTGCTTCAGTTCCCAGACTACTGTCAATCACGTACGGTCCTGACGTGCTGTAGCGGAGGTTTTTCTTTGATGCCAAATATCCAGAGATTTTTCAAAGCCGTAACATTTTTGCCGTTTGCTTGTTTATTCATGAATATTTATTAGAATTATCGAGAAATATATGACATTTGAAATCAAATATTCCAGGAAATGTTGCGATAACGGTTTTAAAAACAGACGAAGTTTAATTTGAAGTTTTGCGTGCAGGAACCTCTTGGCTGTCCAGCTGAAAGTATATGCTCCCCTCAAGCACCTTCATACCCTAAAATTGTGCATTTTTTTTTTACATGAAGGACACATCGTCTCCTGGATCAGTATAGAACAGGGGTCTCCAACCGGTAGCTCACGAGCTAACCCGGTAGCCCGTGAGCTACCGCTTGATTGTTTATGTGTTGGGTATACATTTGTTATTGTTCACATAATGGTTTGGTGGAGCTCAGCTACGTTAATAAATGTTACAGCCGAGCTACACGAGTACGCTTGTGGACACTTTTATTTTGTCGGTAGGAAAAAAAACAAGTTGGAGACCGCTGCTGTAGAATATTGGATTTGGATGTGTTGAGCTGTTATTGTAACTCCTATGGATACACTGGGCTGTTCCTTTGGATTGGTGTTATCAATACAAACAAAATTGTATTCGTACTTCTTGCAAGGTGAGGTACGAGGAGAACAAGACATCACCCTGGTAGAAGGGAGCTGGAAAACAAGGCAGCCATTTATTTGCAGAATCAAAACTGGAAAAAGAAAAAGAAATGAAAGGAAAACTTTCAAACAATTACTCTTGTTACATGGTGAAGTGCTGTTCTTCCTTTAGAGCAGATTATTGATTATATACAGAAAACAGAGAAGGAAAAAAATGTGTGCATGATTAATGTCCAGTCTCCTACACAATAGCACGTAGTCAGGGAGTAAGCTGGTGCTTTGTAACAGTACTATGCACATGTGCTGTCGTTTAGAGATTAAGGCAACCACTGTACACCACAATGTCCTCCACTTGAATGTGGATGGGGACCCTTTGTTTCAGCTCTCACCATATTTCCTACATTTACCGTCACCCCTCAACCTCCGTTGGGGTTTATTTCAGGCATAAAATTGTCAAAAGAGAAAACAATAATGAGAGAAAATAAGTTAACTTTGTGCAAACATATTTCAACCTTAATATGCAAATAAAAAAATAAAAAAACTTCATAGTGTTACTATTCTTTTGTTTATAATTGTATCCACATAACTTTATAGTCGGGCCTTTGCCAGTTCTTTGCTTATCTGCAGTATCTGGGCTTCAGTCTTCAGAGCTGTCTTGAGCCAAAATGGCGTAATCCAGCTGTTAGTGTAACAGTGATGCAACAGCTTCTCGGGCAGTTTATCGCCTGTCAAGGAGCCAAAACGGAGATCTGCTCTTATAGGCACAGTTATTTTAGTTTGACTTCCCAAAACAGGCCACACCGAATGAGTTGACATTGATTGTAAGGATGTCATTATTGTTCAAATGACACGTAATAAACAAAAAAAACAAAAAAAACAAAAAAATGAACTGTGACAGATGACGACTGGCGCAGCTTGGGTCGGGTGGGGAAAAGAGATGGTTGAAATATTTTGCCTTCGCTCTGAACCACCTGTAGCAGCGGCCAGATGGTGGAGTTGAAGCACAGTGTGTCTCTGTGTGTGTGCGGGGAAGGACATCTCGCTGATTATGTCCCTATTCACTCGAGGGTGCATCTGGTGTATAACGAGTCTGTTCATGCTGCCTCTGTGCAAACGGCAACCACTACGGTTTTTGAGGATTTTTTTTTTTTTTACCCCAGCTCTTTCAGAACGTTTAATATGAAGCCCTGTGTTTGTGCGATGAATTAGGCGTAATGAGGCTGTCCACAGAGATGTCACGCAGCACACTTTGCAGCACTGTGTTGTTGTACAGTAAGCGCCCTCCATTTAAAGCTGAATAGCTTTCCTGTTTATTTCTCTAAACCGGTATTGTTTTAGTGTGCAAAAGTTTGTGTTTCCCTTGTAAGAGCTATGCCGCCGTACTCCGGTTTGTTTATTGGTTTATTCCTTTTTGCTGATGTTCTGAGTCAGTGGGTAACGGGCAGCCTTCCTCTCTCTCTCCCCCCCCCACCCCCCAACTTGAACAATGATATCTTGAAAGATGCTATCAAGGTTGATGGGACAAATAATATCTTACACTTCAAAGATCATTCTTGACCGTAAACACAGCGGCTGACACAATAATATCACTTCTACCGGCACTTCCACTGAGTAGCTGTTTTTCAGCGGCAGCGTATGGCTATCATTGATGTTATCGTAACAACAATACATCAAGTGACAATGTGAAAACAATGTGAGAATGAGAAAAGAAGGGATCGCTTGTCACAATGAACCTAGAGAGAGTTAATACTCAAATTGGCAGCTTCCGCTTGTCTTACGGAGCTTTATAAAGCAAATTAGGGCAACATTTTTTTGGCTGTCAAACTTGCACTTTATTATTTAGTCAGCTCTAAACTGCAAACACACACAGTTAGCATCTACCCGGTGAACTGATAGAGGATTTGGAAGTCATAAGGACACATGTTTCCTCAAGTAATCGGCAGAGACGAAAAAAAAAAAAAACAGCTTTAAAGAGAGTAAATATTGCACTTATATTTGCCATGTGACCAGACACACTGATATTTAATGAATATTAATGCTGCTCAGTACCTGCTAGAAATGTAAATAACCAACTGTTTGTCAACATGTTTGTCAAATCAACCGAGAAGGTCAGTTTAGTCAAAACTTCCTACCAAATACACGTTATTGCAACTTCAAAGATCTTCTCCGGTCACGTTTAAAGATAATAAAGAAATGACTTAATTGGTTGTTTTCCTTTGACAAGTTTCACTACCATGTTTCATATCAACAACAGTTTGATGAGGACATTTTTTTTCTTTCTTTTCCTGCTGGACAAAAGACGTCTCCTACTTTACCGATACATTTATTAGCAGTGTGTCAACCCACCACAGGTGTTCGCTGACAAAAGAACACCTGTTTCTCCCGAGGCAGATAGAGTGTAAGTTGAGTTGAAACATTTCTGATAAAAGCTGTTATTCTAGTGTCGAGGAGCAGCTATGTTTTATTCTGTCTTGTTTTGTCTTTTTTTTTTTTTTTTTGGTATTGATGCAAGTCTTATAGATGTGCACATAGTCTCTATATCTGTATAAATAATCTACACAAATGAGATAAGACAGCTGCAATGGTCCAAAGGATAAGCCAACATTACAAATCTTTTCCCAGAGGTGTTTCCTACCATGCGGGTCTAATTATTGGATTTCACATACTCCCGACTACACACAATATTAACACATCTTCCTTATGTTGCCCTCCTTTCCCACCGTGTCACCAGGCTTAAAAAAGGATTCCATCTACATCTCCCCTCATGAGTGAAATGGGAGTGAAATCAATTAAAGATCATAACCTTCACCTTATCAGTCTATTTCATGGCAAGAGCGGGTCGTACTGATAGTCGTAGCTCTCTGTATATTTGATGGGCAGCACTCTGATGCCAGGCGTCAACACTCGGGCTTCCTGGGTTATTCCTGGGCCTTAACCAATTCAATCCGAGAGGAGTTCCACTGAGGCTCTAATTTGCCATGTGATGAAGAGAGAAAAACCCACAACTGCTCCATTGACAGCGGAGCTCGCTGAAGCAGTGCACAGGATTTGTGAAATGACGCGTGGTATTTCATACCCAAATGAACTTTATTGTATTACAGGGCACATTGTCTGTCATTAATCCCCCAAAAATATCCGTTTAGTCGCTCTGGCTGTGGTTTGTGTCCAAAGAAGACGGTTTGCTTCATCAGTGGGATTGTTTTGAGGAGTTTCTATTGACATTATTATAGATATGTAAAGATATAGATCAACGATGAGATGTGATTTTTGTTTGTTTGTAATAATCTGTCGAATTTTTTTTTCTAATTAAATAGTTTACGTGACTTTCATCTCGTCTTATTTCCTTGTTTTTCATTTGCCCTGGTCGTAAACATTACTGCTGCCAGCAGGGGGATATAATGCACCTAAAAGCCGTTTGTTGTGAGATCACATGCTACGGTACAAACAGCAGAACCACGCAAACACAAATACAGCTGTCAAAACGTTCCCTGTGGAACTCCTTAAAAAAAATAAAATAATAATAATAATTCAGCCAGCTAAAGATCATGTATCGTAGATCTACCGCAGCTGTGACAGCAAAGCACCGAGCAGTCGATCTCCAGATCAACAATCAATGGCTAGCTTTGTCACCCGGGGAAATTTGACGCTGGACTTGTGGAGCAAACAACGGCCCTCATTTCAAAGATGATAGCTAAAGACGAGGAATAGGGATGCGCGGCTTGAGTGCACTGAAGCGATGCCGTGCCATTTTTCTCTTCCAAACAAGGGAATCAAATGTTTCCAGTTCTCGTGATCTGCTCCCGTTCACCCTGTTAAAATGACTTGACGGCACTGTTAATACAAACTCAACACTTCCTGTGTCTGTTTCAAATTAAAAGCCTTTTAGCGTTTCAGTGGACGGAAACCTTTCATTTCTTAAGTGTGCTTTTATCCTGAGATATTTGCTGCAGCGTGTCGTGACTGAAATTCAAGACAGTAACACTTGAGATGAGTAATTCGGAACATTATTGACTATGGTGTGGAAACGTGCCGCCGCAGGAACAGCGGTTACGCAACGAAGCCGCAACTGTGTGCGTGCGCTCCGGTGCTTACACGAATGGTACTACACTCCTGGGAGTCAGTGCGTATGTGTGGCGACACCTTCCCACGAATATCGAATAGTATTTTTTGTTTGACAGTACAGATCTAAATTCCACAATTAGAGGTGGAAATGTACATTTTCATGTATGAATTAATTTTTGTTTAAAAAAAAAAAAAAAATGACGTTAAGGTCGAGGGACCTGCGATATTGCATCCATCAAACGTATTCCTTTTGCTTCCCCACCCCCCCACCCACCCTTTTTCTTATGATTCTCACTTCTTAACTTCCATTTTCAACCCAGAGTTTTGGAGTCAATATCAGAGGGGACTGCACGTGACCTGATTCGGAGTCTTTTTGATTTGGAGTTGGCACACAGTTGAACTCTGAGCTGTTAACATGAAACACTATCCTACCTCCTCAGGCGTTCTGAGAGGGGAAGGCTATGGAGCTCCGGCAGCATGAAAGACCATTCAGAGGAATGTCATGGCTGTTCTGCAGGCGTTAAGTCTCTGCTTGCCCTGGCCTTGGAAGGTACTGTCACACGAACCTGAGGCCCCGCAGAACTCGCTGAGTATATTGTATCTGCTTTGCAGTTTAAGAGTAATACGCTCTGGTCACTGCTGATATCAGTCACCTTCCTGTTGCAATCGAAAGATTTGTTTTCCACTTAAATACAAAACGCTTAACCGTACTTCACAATTGCTTTTCACAAGTTCAAGAAAAAAGTACCGGTGTGGGGAAACTCCCATTTAACAGAATCGACTAAAGGATTTTGTCTGCTGTTATAGGAACTGATATCTCATTTATTCACAGAATGTTTCTTCACTTCTTACTGTGAATAACAGGAACCTCCATTAAAACATCAGAATCATGAACTGATGCAAGCATATGATTCACTGAAAATATTTTAGGTTTTTCAATACAAAATGCTAAGCGGGTAGCTCGCTAATAACAATGGAACATTTGTAATAGAAAGTGTTACAAACTGAGCGTAATAACAGAGACACAAAAACTATCAGATGTTTATACTCAACAGGGATTTATTATTTTATAATAGTGTCATTTTTTTCTGCGTTTTGGACAGCACGAGAGAATTAGGTCGAAGCAACCTCGGTTCTGCAACCAGGGCAAGCTTTTGTTGCTGTTTTTTTTTTGGTTTGTTTGTTCTACGGACAATTTAACCAATTAGTTTCATTTTAAAATGAAAGATGTACGCGTACAGGGGTAAAATATGCAATGTTATTTTAACACACTCGCTGGGCTGGAAGAGAGACGAGTAAAGTCCACTGTAGTCCCAAACCTGAATAACAATTTAAACATTAAACCGGGAGGGAGAAATAAAAAGAAAACGACAACGTGCCGCTCTTTTCGTAACAAACGGGTTCCATGAAGGGAACATTTCCTCTAAGCCTCGCAATCAAAAAGCCAACGCCCGACGCAGTTTAACATTTCAAAGGGAACAGTGCGCGGTCAGCTGGATGCCATACGACATAAGGAAGTAATACTTCAATGTCTAACTCAAGTCTGCTTTGACACATGGGCACGGATGGATCCGGCACCTCTGCCTCGTGGCCTTTCGGTTATTGGCTGGCCTCTAACCGCCAGGTCATCCCGACATCCCACGAGGATACAGACCTCAGGACTGACTGGACAGTACGATTGTTCGAGACTGGGAATTAGACCATCACAGGAGGAAGAACAGGATTGAAATGACAGGTGCACATGTCCATGCCACTTAGGCTGCTCACTCTCCTTTCATGCACTGCAGCCGACATCGCAGACGTTTCCACTGTGTGTCTCGGTTCGAGGCTGTGTGAATGTGTTGGTGTGTGTTTGTGTGTCCCGCTGCACTCAGGGTTTCAGGCGGCCTTTTCGTAGTCACGCGACGGGTTATAAATAGATCAATAATCAGGAATCAGCTGAATCCTTTAAAATTGATAAATAGACATAAGCTACAATGAAGCTGCGGGTGATACCAGGGTTTTTGGGACTCGGCTCCTTTTTACAATTTTTGGGAATCTCTTGGCTCTGCTAACTGGCCCTGCAAATCGGAAAAGGTATCATATAGTTATTTGGTTCGGACCTTTTGACTTTTCCGTTTGGTCTGAAACAAAATAGCAGGTGTAAAAGGTGCCTCGCAGTGCGGTCTGGATCAAAGGACCCGGAATTTGGTCCAGACAAATGAGGTGGTCTCAGTCCGGACCAAACTCAACCGGCGTTTGGTACGATTCCGGGGTGAAAACATTCTCCGGATTGGGGCGGACTTTCGGACCGACATTGACGTCACCCGTTAGTTTGTGAACTGCTGTTATTAAGCCTCAAGCCTGGATTTGTCCCTATTTTGCTAGTTCGGAGCAGCTCGGAGCCAGAAGTTGCTGGGGATGAGTGATTGGTGGATTTGACTCGATCTGATTGGAACCCTGATGACATTACATCCCGCCCACCGGAAACCTAACGGTGCCACAGGGCTGTCAATCAAACAGACACGCCCCCACCCTCTAAAAAAAAAGGCTTTTTGAGGCATATTTTCTAATTAATGATGGGATTATATTCAGATGGACCACCAGAACACTAATAAGTAAGAGTGACTAGCTAACAACACCATAAGGACTAGAATGTATTGACTTTGTGCTGCACGACAGAAGTTGAATGGGAGTGCATGGAGCCAGAGACTTTTTGAGCTAACCCCTAGTGGCACTCAGTGGTGTTGGCTTCTTGAGACACTGTAGCACATGGGGAGGAGACAAAGTATTTAACTTTAGTTTGGTCCAATGAAGAAATCGGAAGTCAACTTAAAGGGCTCAGAAAAATATCGAAACTTACAACTCATTCTCTGTTGAAATTAATCAATGAATGTATTCATTTTCCTTTCAGACAGAGAAAGCGACCGGCCAAATTGACAACACGCCAACATCGCATTCACGCCCGTCTACAAACCAATCGATGCCAAGTCTTGGGAGATGCAGCCCACATAGGTAAGTCATGCGCAGCTCTTTAGCTCGCTTGAAAAAGTACATGAAACCAAAACCAATCGGATCAAAATGTATACAATGCAACACAAACGTAAACCTTGGTTCAGACTTTTAAGTGTAAAAATGCCCTAAAAGAGAAACATGTGAGAAAACCACAATCTTGAGTCTTTCCACTTGATTTACGGAGGAGTCAGTAAATACACATCTGCGCCAAACAGAAAACAAGCTTTTATCTCTGGTGAATGGCTACATAATTCTCCTGTCTGATCAGGTCCTGACTACCATTAAAACGCAGCACTGACAAATTCACCATAAATGTTCTCCCATTAACACGAGTTGACACAATAGCCAACAGAAAGAGAAAGCAACGTTTAAATACACGGAGCGCTCATTTTTCCTTCTAGAGGAGTTATTGCCTTTATGTGCAATAAAGAAACAGAAAAATAAATTGAACTTGAGCTGTAAACAGATGCAACATATTATTATGCGTCTTTAAAAGCGAGCAAGTTCTCGAGGGCGAAGCCCGTTCTTAAGAGTGGAGTTGAAAATGTATCCCACTAAATCAAATATCTAAATATCTAACATAACCTGTATGTTGGATAGGAGTGAATCTACTTACTTTCTCGCATGAAGTACTTTGTGTTTTACAAAAAAAACAGCATTAGACACGTGCCGCAAGTAGCTTCTATTTAAGCTGGAGAATATAACCCATTATAACACTTTCACTTCCAGTCTGACTGACCCTTCTCACTTATTCTCCAAGGAAGAGAACCATTAATGGTAAAACATCATTTTCGCCTTTTTCCCTGAGGGGGCCTCTTTTGAAAACCATTATCAGACTGAGGATGTAGAATTCCACGAGTGAAAAGGTCAAACAGGAGATCAAGTAAAATGAAGTGAGGCATGGACGTCTTGAACGGTATTATGAAAGCGCAGTCTGTGGTCTAAATGTATAAACCGAAAGATAATCCTCAGCCAAGTTCAATGCCAAGGGTTGGAACCAGCTGTCACTCTAGCACTGACTGACAGGTCTTTTTAATACACACACTAACACAAAATGTAATTCATTTATGACCAAGGTTGGTTCACTGCAGAGAGTTTTCCCATCCAGCCGTTTAACAGCGTTAAGTTTGAGTTCAGAATCACAGTGTGTTCACTTTCCAGTCAGGAGACTACATGCATTTTTTTTTTTTTAATATATAAAACTTGCTACATTGTCTTGTACATTTTTTTAATTTCAATATTGAAACTTGGCATTTCGATATGCACAGGTTATGTCAAAGATTCACTTAAGTACATATTAAATGCAAAACCTCTTCTGTACTTTAAAATCATCATCTTATATAATCAATATCCTGCTTGATTTATACAAGACAGGGTTTATTTCAATGATTAGTATTTACCAATAATAAATTACAATATTTTACCTAGCAGATTTGCAGGTCATGGTATGTTCTGGTCAAGAAACAGCTTGGCTAACAGCTGCTGTTTATTGGATTTACCTAAAGGAAGTGTTTGACATTTTGAGGAGAAAATACTCGCAGGTCGTGATTAAGATTCTCGACCCAACACTGCGAAAATGTCCTCCTTATATCTGATATCTGATAAGCTCTACCCATCAGCCAGTCGCGGTGACAAAACTCCTGAAATGGAAAATTCCCCACGTCTGTGGGATCTGTGCGTGCTATCACGACGCGGGCATCTGACCGTGAGTTCAGTCTGGACAGCTATTGTGTGGATGTTCAGAAATCATCAACACCTCCGCGCCTCTGTCTTGGCTGTGACCAAACAACTATTTGTTAATTTACAGTGCAATTTCCGAGAAAACTATAAAGATTTCTGCCTCCAGTCCCCGGAGTGAAGCTCAGCTCCTGTCGCTGCCAGAACCCTCTGTAAGCCTTGGCAGAGTCCAGACTGCCATTTCCCTCCTCTAATGCGAGCGGACTTGCCAGCCGCTGTTTCTCATTTGACAGGGAGGGGGGGGGGGGGGCTTCACTGGGAGAGTGCTTCGTATGTGGATGTTCCTGCTATCTCCCCACACCATTTACCTGTATTTTGAGTCCCGACCGAGTGAACCATTTATATAGGTCTTTTCTGAATCATCATACCTCCCCCAGTTTTGAGACTCCCCGCCTGAGTACGATGCTGCCAAATCACTATAATCCTCTCTTGTACATCTTTTTTACGTGCACGTTTCTATTACCTATATTTATGAAACACTATTTTCATTGTAGTTTTACTCGTGTTTTATCGTAACGCAATTTATATATTTGCTTCGTAATGCATTATGTCATTAGGCCTTACATTTGCCGGGTTTATTCTCAGTTGCTTGAATTCAATAGTTACAAATATTTTATCATCATACTGTATATCAAATAGCACATCAACCACATGACCAAACATTTTAAATCTGGCTTTACATGAATGCACTGCGGTTATTGGCTGAAGTTCTGTTGTAGCAGCCCGATCCCGATTTCACAGAAACACTAAAAACTGAACTGTAAATGATTTCCAGATAATTGCTTACATTACTTTTAGATGCATAAGTAATTTCAGACTGAAAAGGAACCGTTTGAAAAGCACACTGCTCCAAATTATGACCAAGCAACAATTGCAGTTTGATCAGTATTATGCGTCTATTTGTAATTATATACGTTATCATATGTAAATAGGATAATCCATACTGAAACCTGGGATTATGGGTAAAAAATATACTATGTTGGAAGAAAGTCATGAGGCATTTTCCCTCCGTGCTGCAATCTTTTTATGTCCATATGACTCTCATCGCAGATTATTTCTTACTCAAGGGAAATTATGAATTATTTTAATTTGGGGTGACATTGCTAAAACTGAAAACAAATGCTGTCAGACACTTATAGAGGCTGTACACAAACCCATATGTTTGTAAAACAAAGGGAAAGCTAATCTGGCTAAAGTGTTGGTTGTCTTGCAACATATAAGATTATCATTATGATATCATTACTGATAGAACCAGTGGAGATACAAAAGTGAAACCTAGAAACCTTAGTTTTCCTTTCATTTCCCTTCATAGAAGAAAACCGTTTACTGATTCAGAAATGCACATATTGTGTAAAATGGAAGCCCAGTTCCAGGAAGACTTATTTCGGTTTGATTCCTTTCTAATAAACAAACTAATGCGCTTTTAAAATAGTAGAGCAGTAATCAAATGAAACAGTTAAGCAGCCTGTTGTAAACAGTGGAGGGAAGCTATTATCACAACGGGGAGGTCTTGACTTGTATGTTCATGAGTTACTAACTGTCTTTCCCTTTATTGAACAACACAAGAGAAACTCCATTTAAAGCTCTTTAACATCTCCAATTTTGCTACTGGGAAAATAAAGACCCAGAAGGGAAGGGAAGAGCCAATCAGTCACCTCCCAGGCATCCGTCCAGCCTCAGCTGAATTGAGATGGCTTTCAATGACAGAGCATTAGGTCGCCTTGACGTCCTTTGCTTTGGCGGTAATTTGGTGTTGTTGGCCAGGCGAACAGAAACCCAGTCACGTAACGGCGGCCGCAGTCATTCTTCCCTCACCACCATAACAGTACGCTGACCCATGATGCATTATCACACTAAGGCCATCGGTCATGTCTGTGCAAATCAATCCAGTTTAGAAATTTAATCTGCGGGTCTGGTGGTCTGGGACGGAGGGGAAAACCTGCAGCAGGTTTAACCGTATTAGTTATGTGCGTCTATTGAAGTTTAATGGCCATGGAAGCTATTATATGGTGCTACGCTTCTTTTAGTCTGCCATTATTGTGTACATGTGTCACCCTGTGACGCCCCCGCAGCCAAATGTTCCAAAGGAACACATTAAGGGAACATTAGAGAGTCAATGTTTTGCCAGGTGCTTCGCTGCTGTCCATTTTTCTGCCATCGTGAAACATGCGGCACAGTAACTGGATCTTATTTCTTTAAGTTTCATTATACTGAGTACAGTGGTTGCTTATTTCATTGCCAGGTGCTAATACTAAGAACAAAGCTTCATTGATGCTGCGCAACCGTAATCGCTGTCATTTTCTTACTTTCTATACAAAGATCTAGGATCTTTTGAGTTTCAAAGCTAGAATCGCAAAAGTAGAATTTCAGCATCACAAATATGCATTTTTTTTTTTCTTTGAAGAAAACCCAAACTTCGCTCCAAACCCATATTATTTCTGAACAGAATCATAACAGAGTGTGAAATTACCCTGAGGCCCTTACTGTCTGTGTTCTGGGACTGAGCAGGCATTTGAGGGCACTGGTGCATTCTGGGCCAGTGTCATCTCTGAGGATTACATGAATTAGAATAAGGTTTGCTGAAGATATCCTGCTCACTGAAGAAAAATTCACACAATAAGTCTTTTTTGCTCAGTGGGTGCATTTCATTCCAGAAAGAACGAACACGCCAAGCAGGCAGTCGGGAGACAAATGGGAGATTAAACTGTATGGGACATATGAAGCGGTTCTTTTCTTAAAAAAAAAAAAAAAAAGCTTATCATAGGTCCTACTGTATGTAAAATCACTTGGTAACTTCTGTATGACCCCCCCCCCCCAAAAAAAAAGACCTAGGTACACTTTCATAGGAATGATGATTATTTTTCAAATTTGGGTGGAACATTTTACAGATTTCTTTTTAAAAAAAAAATTTTTGTAAGTATTTTCTGGGTAAATATTAAAAACAAATTCCAATATATATAAAAACAACAACAACAACAACAACAACAACAACCACATATCATCCTTTAACATAGAATTAGTCATGTATCACCGGAGAAAGAGTTCAGTATTTTTTTTAAATGAGCTTTTTCGCTGTCTTCCTTTATATATTTTTGAGTGTATGAGTGTATTCTGCAAAATGATGAATAATTTCTTCAAAATTCCAATTAAATAGCAATATTTCCACCCGGTATTATACCAAAACTTGTAAATACACCTATCAGTCCGCCAGAAGAAACTTTACACTGACACAGTATCTTCTGGTGGACTGATGGGTGGAGGACATGCCTTGGATCGCTATTTTTACACATGTGCAGCTCTGTGGAAAAGTTTTAGGCACTTGTTCGGATCAGTCTCACAACATCACCGCGGCCTCTGATCAGTTCCAAAATAATTTTGCGGCATGACAAACGATTTCAAACACACGGAGAACTAAAAATAACTACCTTCAGTGACCAGCAGAATAAAGACAGTTCTGCTACATGACCTCCACAGAACCCTGATCTCAACATCAACAAGTCATTCTGGGATTATATGAAGAGAAAGAAGCAAATGAGACATCTTAAGTCCAGAGAAGTTGCTTTACGTGCCGTGAAAAACGATGCAGAAGTGTATTTTGGAGAAGCGATGCTGTTTTAAATGCAAATGGCGGCAACACCGGATATTGATTTGACTTTTTATGTACTGTCATGCACTCGCTGATAATTAATTCCAGAAAGAATTTGCACAGAACCGTTTATATCAATGCACCAAAACACATCATCTTAAATTATATATGAAAGCCATCTGCCCACAAATGGCTTTCCCACAAATGGGGAAATAAGCTTTTATAAAAAAAAGTCTGGTAGTTAAGAGTTGTCCTTCAAGAAAGTAAAATCTGTTGCCAGTCTAGTGTAGAAAAGTGTGA
The DNA here is from genome assembly GCF_029030835.1 of Brachyistius frenatus. Classification (NCBI taxonomy): domain Eukaryota; kingdom Metazoa; phylum Chordata; class Actinopteri; family Embiotocidae; genus Brachyistius; species Brachyistius frenatus. Next base: position 2,080,716 of record NW_027210637.1, read on the forward strand.
AGGAAATGTTCTGAGATATGTCTATTTTTATTGGTCTCATTCTTTTTTTCTTTTGAATCATTTTCTGCTGAGGGTGTTATACCCCCCCCCCCCCCGCTGAATCCCGATCATTTCTCGTTTCCATATCTCCGTGAAACTCGAGACAGACACGATAAGTGCGAACACGCGACGCAAAATGAAACCTTTCTCTATGAATGCCTTGTCTTCATGGGTTGAGGCGATCTTACTATGCTTCAGACCTAAAAAAAAAAAAAAAAAAAAAAAAAAGGAACAGAAAAAAAAAACAGACAGAGAGCAGAAGGCTCGGGGGCTGATAAGGACTGCCACTGGCATTGTAGCCAACCTAATTAGCCAAAAGGAAATTGGGCTCTAGTCCATATCAGTTAGCTCCAGAGAAGCCAATCTCCCAGGGACCCCTCAAGGTGAACGGCCGTGGTGTTGGCTGCCTGACATTGACAGCCAGCATAGCTGAGTGGGTTCAAGTGAAAATTTGGAGGCAAACAAAGTATCCCACTTTTTTTTGTTGTTTTTCTCCGAGCCAATGTAAAAAAAATGCATTTCTCTCGGTGAGAGTCGTCTACGCTTCGTTCAGTCATTCGTGTATCAGTACATCAGGACATATCCCCCCCCCCCCCCACCTAATACCGCTTTCCAGAAAATTGTGTTTACTTAGCAGCTTCGGTCATTTATTTCATCTCGCAAGCAGTTATCTTTTTCGGGGTATGTTGCGACACAACAAACTGGCAAACAAGCTGAGGCCACACGAGGGTAAAACAAAACTCAGCGGGTGTTCAGCGCTGACGGCTGGCCTGGGCTTTATTTGCACCATTATAATATATTTTCATTGAGTTTATTTTATTTGCATGTACATGGAAGTGAGAGAATGAAAGGAATGCTAATTTCACAAGTCAGACAAAGACCCTAGGGTCTTTAAAAACAAAAAAAACACTTCACACAAAAGGAAATTTATGTCTTATGCTCGCAAATCGTGACACAAGTGAATTGGACATCAGAAAGTGAATCGTGAGACTCGGGGAGCTTCAAGACACCGGAGTGCGTTTTGTGTGTGCGTGTGTGTGTGTGTGTGTGTGTGTGTGTGTGTGTGTGTGTGTGTGTGTGTGTGTGTGTGTGTGGGTGTGTGTGTGTGGGTGTGTGGGAGAGGGCGGGGGCGGGGGTTGTTTGACAAAGTGAGCTTTGGATATCAAAACTCTGCAACACCAAAGAAAGGAAGCAAATCAATACGGCATGATCAACAAGCCTTTTCAACCCCCCCTGTGGACATAGCAAAGCCGTTTTGTGCCACGGGTGAATAAATATTGTACTTTTTTTTCTTTTTTTTTTTCTTTTCTTGAAGGAGAGAAAACGTGGTGGGGCTGTTGTTGTTGGGTGCACCTCCATGCGAGGTCCCGAACCAGCTTGGCGAGCACGTTCCCTTCCAGCTATTCAGCTAAATTTGGACTGTGGCAGAGGCATTGTGGAACAGCTGTAACTCAGTGCTTCTTGGCACACAAACCCCCCACCCCCCCCAAGAAGTGCTTGTTAAACGAATTCATTTAAGGGAGCGGGACCAGCTTAAGATACACAATAAGGATCAGTCCTTGTTTTCTAAACCCCACCAAACAGCTGAATATAAATGCCGCTTCCCCGCCGGAAAATCCAATATGCTGGAAGCCACACGGGGCAACGCTGTATGCGCGAACTGTGGCGCATATATCATTTCAGGCATCAAAGTGTTGACATTTTAATATGCGTCAGAATTTAATAATAATAATAATAATAAAAAAATTCCTTCAATTTTAGGTTCGTGCAAGGGTAAAGATATCGTCAGATGCGTGCTAGAGAATGTGTGGTCAAAAAAAACAACTAATAACGTGCTAAGCTCTGGGAAATGGATTGAAACTGAGAAAGGGTGGGTGGGGTGTGGGTGGGGTGGGGGGGGATGGGGATCCTTCTGCAAAACACAGATGAAGTAATTGGATGGTAACAAGTGAGCTGCCGTAATTCCACGAATTTCATCGGTCTCTTCTTTTTTTTTTTTTGCTCGTGTTATTTCCCAGCAGCACGGTCTAATAAGCAGGGAATTATTACCGGTCATGGATGACCAATTCATGCTTTATTGCACGTGCAGACGTCCCCGGGCAAACGCAACAAACGGACGACACCGAAGTTTATGACTATTCATTTGCAACGCAGCCTCTCGCGTTGGAAATCAGTCAAACGTGACTTCTTTGTCAAAGTGTGGAGTGGTCTTCATTCTTTTTTTCTGGCGAGTGCCAATTCACACAGGATGTCGTGTTTAATTTCATTAGCACCTTTAGTCGACTTTATTTAGCACTGATGAGTCCAACAGAAATGAATCACTTACTACTGACGGTGACCCCTTGTCCCTCCAACGTTACGCGGTGCCTTCTGTCGGACGAGAGAGAGCACACAGTTGCCGTGGCAACTTCTTTGTAGCTCCTATGTACGTATGCTGCATGAACGACGTCGGTAAGTGTGCCGCAGCCTTCCTTCCGTAAGCATCCAATAAAACATAATGAGAACGTGCAAAGGTGGGGGGGGGGGGTTGCGTTCGCCCTCGTCTCCTCCAGGAGATGGAGCCAGTTTGCCAACCTCTCTCGTTCCCTGTGTTTCATTTGACATTGGCATGCTCTCAGAAGCATCTCGTAGGGATCATAGACTTCCATTCTGTTTCTATTATAAGAGCCTTTAGCTGCAATTAAGCCGATAAAGCAGGCACGCAGTCGTGACTGAAAATCACTGCACTTAAGTGTTTGTTGAGTAACAGCTCTGTCATCACTGCACACGAGGTGCTTACATGCCTGTGCTTTACTTATTTATTGACAAGCTCAGTAGGGGCCATAATCAAGACTTTGGAAATAGCAAGATCATGAGCCGAAGCCCCTTTGTCCTCCTCGCCTTTGGATTTTTTTTCAAATTTTTTTTTTTTTTGGAGTTTTCTAGGTTTCTAGGTCACATTGTCAATCTATGATTTGGTCTGTTGGTCACTATTCCTCCGAGATATTTTAATGGTCCCTGGCTTGTCAACTAGCGCCCTCGTAAAATTGAGATAAAAAACATTTTTGTGCAAGGTTTGAACAACCATTGTCTGTCTTACTGTGGTTTTCGGGGTGGTGCAATTGCTGGCTTAATCAGCAGTAGAGCTGCTATCATTAGCATCCTTGGTACTTGAGGTAGATGCAGGTAGGGTGCATTTAAAAGATGTGGTCTGAATTTCAGCAGTTTTTTATTGCGCTTTTTTCTTCTTTCTTTTTTTCTTCAGTCACGTAACGAATGTAGTTGTCATCAACTTGACGTTAGTGTTGACCTCAGACTACCACAGTATGCCTGCATTCATCTCACAGTCACTAACATAGATGTACAACCATAAAACATGTTGATATGAGATTCATTCAGTTAAATATCTTTTCTGTAACATTTTTTTTTTCCAACTTTGTGTCGAAACACCGAAATCATCCTCTTAAGTAAACACTAACCCAGCTGCATTTTCAAATCATGTTAACTCCTCTCAAAGTGCTAAAACCCCCCAAATTACCCGAAAATTATATCAAGCTCGTGAGCTCAGTGCTCTCGGTAGAAAACGCTCTGTCTCTTGGAAACTGTTCATGATTTCTTTAGACCTAAAACAAATTTATGGCTTGTTTATGTACGCGTGTCTGGTACTGAACTCAATTTTGAGGTTGGCATTGCTGCCTGTGTTTATTTTCTGTTGTCGTCGGTGTTCTCTGCTGCCTTTTGATGTCTGGCAGTGTTCAATTACCTTCACACCTGTCACAAAATTAGATGACTCCTTGTTGAAGACAACATGAAGCCCGATGCTGTTTCTGCTAGGCCGTCTACGATCAACATACTCCGCTGATGATTTTACCCAATTACATTTCAATCAAGGGAAGCATGTGTGGGGTATAACAGAAAATGGTTACTGATTAGCATAATTCTTTTGTTTTTTTTATTAAGATTCCATCACACCAGAGCTCAAGCGAATGAATCTTTACAAAACAACCTGCATGGCCTGAGCTGAGGTAAAACTCTTATCAAGCAAGTACAGGAGAGAGCAGCTTGAAGTGGATTTAAAGACATTTAATGAGGCATGTTCATTTTAAACCACCTGCGCATAGTTATTCTTGGTAGGCCAGCCCAGACTGTAAAAGTTAAAGCCTGAATAGCCTTCACCATTTTGTTAAAAGGGGCCAATGGCATCAGAAGACACAAAAGGCGAAGTCTATTCCACGTCACTGCACAACATTTCATGGGAAATATACCTTCGGTTTCAGATGAGGGACTCTCCCCTCGTCTTAGTCTCTTTGTTTCTTTCCCCTACTTGTTAAAAATTTAAACAAGCCTGACAATGCCTGAGAAGCTCAATCTACCATGAAAGGATAGAATACGCACAAGGGGAATTTGAAAGCGGAAACTCAGAGAGAAACCCCACATTATCTGCGTGTGTGGAGTGCTTTGTGTACGTGCATAAGAGCCGTATATGTATGTATGTGAGTGGGAGAAAGTTAAACGGTTTAGAGATCACCTACTCAACTCTCCAACAAAAATGCTTTAGAAAAGCTGTTTTATGCCACACTCATGTGCACACCGACTAAAAAAAACATCTTGGATGTCTTTGTTTATTGATCCGAAAATCCTATTTCACAATTTGATAGGCATTCAGTCCAACTGAACAAATACAATATGTGCAGGGGAAGAGAACTTCGGGTCAGTTATTCAACCTGTGAGCGTAGAAAGAAGTAGAGAACATTTCGGGGATATGAAAAATGATTAGCCAGTAAGGTATGCTGTCACCATAGAAACATCAACATATGTAAAAGCAACTGTCAAAAGAATGTTACTGAGTGAGAGTTAGGCTTTAAAAAATGTTGTTTACATTTTTGAGTTAGAGACTGAAAAATGGGGTGGCATACAGTGCTGCGAAAAGGTTTTAGGGCTTTTGGAGGTTTAGATTATTATCTGTCACACAATGTCATTCGACAGGCATCAGACTGATCCCACATCCATTCTGCGGCACGACACTGAACACAACCACCCAGTCTTGAGTCCTGAAGAACTATCTTCCGTTTGGGAACTCTCCATTGGGGGTTGTTTCCAGTCGTTGCATCCTAATAGGCATAGACCTGGGGTTCATTTTGAAACTACTGGACCAGCTTTTAATCAATCAACATAGTCCACCATACGACGCATATTGTGTGCAGAAACTCACCAAGCTGTAAACAACCGAGACCTTCCTGAAATGTGAGCAATGTCATGTTGGTAAATGACCATCACAAACTTAAAAAAATAAAATAACACTATTTTTTTGTTTTCAGGTTAATTTCCTCAATATTTGTTAGGGGTGCCGCAGCTGTTATTATCTTTTCTAGCTCTTGCACCGTTTCCAGTGTTGGAACTACACTTTGAAACAAAGGCTTGGGTTCAGTGTCATCGTACGAAGCCGCTGGCCTCTGGTCACGGATTTTGATTCCAAAAAAGCAGTTGCAGCAATAACTGAAGGTGTGAGCAATAGGTGTGCGGTGCCGGATGAGCCTGGAACAGTCATGCACCTTGAAAAACTATGTGCAAGCGTACCTGGGAAAATTGGTGCTGCTTAAAGGCAGAGGGTGATTACAACAAATATTGATTTTCTTTAGTTTTTTCTGGTTACTTCATGGCATTATTTTTGATCGCATTAAAGTTTTTCTTTGTCTAAAAATTGTGAACAGCACTGTGCACCATGTTGACCTTTTTGTCCTTCCATATATTTACTGTGTGTTATGTCAAGTCCTTGAGCCATGCAACATGTTAGTTGACATTATCAAACCAATGTCAAAGAAAGTAAATCCCTGTCCATTCTTATAATAAGACAATTAATAGTCATTGAATCAAATATTGCATATCTTATCCCTGGTTTCATGCATATACATTATCTAATTTCTGATAACTCCCCACAAAGTTCATGATCCAGCCATTCTTTGTATTGATTATATCCACTCTAACCACCTGATCAATCAGGGGCACCTTCTCTACTCAAATTGTATTGATTACTGTTGTGTGCCAAATGCATGCTGGAAGGAATTCTGTGATTAAATGAAACCTGCACTTTCTACAGTATGTTGCATCTTCGCCTGTATTGACATTCTTCTGGAGGTAGAGTGTAATTGTTTTTCGTTGGCTCCCTAAAATCAATTAGAAATCTTTGGTTACTTTGTTGCTTGCGGGTATAAACGAACGCTGCATCAAGATCCTCTTAGTGCTATTTTGTTTTTTTATTGCTGACTTGTATATTTTTTCTATTAGATTAGATTTTCAAGTAATGGTGTGAGTCTGTTAGGTTTTGCATTTGCTGTGGGTGAGACCGGTGGTGAGATAGCGTTTAGCCTTCAAGATGAGTCTGTAATCGCTCTGATGCAGGAAAATGATGCCAGCAATAATCAACAATGCTGGCAAATAAGAAGTAAAAAAAAAAAAAAAAATGACATTAAACGCCTACACTGATACATAGGTGCAACATTTGTATTGCTGATTTTCTAGGTTTCTCGCTGTGCCTGTGGTGGCTTTGCGAAGACAGTGACTTTCCGCCTCAGGCTGGATACAGTTTCAAAGTTGACAGTTCATCACGTTGAATGACAAGTGTAGGGGAATGAACCTGCCCCACTGAAGGTTGGTGGAGGGGGGAAGGGGGGGGGTATAATGAGAGCATTTCACTTTTCTGCCTGAAGGCAAAAAGTTGCATATTGTAGCTTAAAGTTGGGATTTTACATTGTCTTTAACGTACTGCGGGAGTTTTGTGCCCCTCGGGGCCACAATGCCTCTTTAAAGCCCATTGCATGAATTTAGAAATTCATCTTCATCAGTTACAAACTTGTTCCTCAAACAACTTCATGTTACGTTTCGTTCTCATTCATCCTGCATCATTTATGTCCTGTATATTATCCATATGCCGGATGGGATCACCTCTACAATCTAACGCAATCCTACATAATAACCCCGCAGAAAACACTAACTTTGAAAAGTTCGTTTTTGAAGTCTGTTTAGGTAAATGTCAACGGTATGGTAATTTATTCTGTCTGTGGTGTTTGGAATGAATTTCAAAGCAGATGTTTGTTTGTTTTTTTTCCTTACCTTGCAGTACATACACTGTAGCAACAGGACAAAGGTGGAACAAAGCAGGTGAAAAGGGTTCACCATGTTTTCTAAAAACATATAACCTGGGTGCTTGTGTGCAATAGTTTGTTTTCTGTGTTTGATGTTTGTCTTTGTAAAAACATGAGGTCAAGTGCAGGGAGAACAGAGTATTTTTCTGGTGATTTGAAAATACCTTCACCTGGCATACACTTGACATAAAAGCACAATCTCTGATCCAAACGTAGAGTGTCAACAAGAAAATTCAAAAGGCAATGCTGAACGTGTTCGCGCTTGCAAATTCACCGGCCAGTTTTTTGCATCAGTAATATTTTACTGACAACACTGGCGAAAGCCCGAACTTCAGCACTTAACCCTAAAACAAAACTGGTTTCAGACAAATAGGTAAACTTGGCCTCATATCATGTAAACATATATACATTGCATACAGTATAAGCCCTACCTGGTGCTGGTGTACTGTGTCTAGTTGATATACAGTGCTACCAAAATTTAAATGACCTTCATTGGGTTTTTTTTAAGCCTTATATGCACCGATTAGCCATATCACTAAAACCACCTGCATAATATTGTGTAGGTCCCCTTTGTGCAACCAAAACAGCACTGATCCGTCGAGGTATAGACTCCACACAACGTCCTGTGGTACCAAGACGTTCGCAGCAGATCTTTTAAATCTTGTAAATTAGGGATAGTGCTTCCCACAGCCGCTCCATCGGATTAAGATCAGGGGAATTTAGAGGCCAAGTCAACTCTTTTGTCATATCCTCAAACCGTTCCTGAACAATTTCTCCAGTGTGGCAGGATGCTTTTTTTCCTGCTAAAAACGAGCCACTGACATCCAGGAATTCCTTTGTCTTGAAGGGGTGTGCGTGGTCTGCAACAATGTTAGGTAGGTGGTACCTGTCAAAGTAACATCCGTATCAATGGTAGGACCCCAAGTTTCCCAGCAGAACATTTCACAAAGCATCACATGTCCCGCTTGCCTTCTTCCTATAGTGCATCCTGTTGCTATCTCTTCGACATAATGAAAAAGAAAACATGACCACCCTCTTTTATTGCTCCATGGTCCAATTCTGACACTCGCGTTTCAATTGTAGGCGCTTTCAGCAGTGGACACTTTCAACGAAGTGGCAACCTGCCATGACATCACCCATTTGGTTTGTGAACTGCCATTTTTAAGCCTCGAGTCTGACGTTTTGAGCCAGAGGTGACCATATTTGGATCAGCTGGGAAGTCAGAACCCGTGGAAACCACGCTCGCCCACCTATACCCGAGCTGGACCAGGCATGCCTCCAAACATACTGCTCTTTGAGACCACCAAAACCCTGATCAGGAGTACATTTATTTAATTACACTATAATGACTTGTGGAAAAACAATATTTCATAAGAAGTTGACACCTTTTGAATGGGAGTCTATGGAGCCACACATTTTTCAAGCCAGCCCCTAGGGGCCACCGGTGATATTGCACTTTAATGCACTTCCGCATTGGTTTTACTTTGCAACTACGTCTATTGTTTAGATGCAGTCAATGCTTCCAACACATTATGATAACAGCTGACTGCAGGTGTTGTTTACTATTTCCCAATCTTTGACAGGTGCTGTTGTGACGAATTTATCAATGTTCTCCACTTGACCTGTCAGTGGTTGGTGGTTAAATGTTGTGACTGAATGGGTTATATGATTTTTACCCAACATCAGCCTCTTTGAAAATTGAAAATATGTCTTATCACATTTCCCATTATATGGAATAGTTTTGAGATCCTCTTATCTTAATTCCAACTTCACAGTCACTGTTGTGTCAATGCTGAGATTCTGAAGTTTTGTCTGAGTTCAGAAAGCAACATTCTTTCCGCTTTATTTATATACAGTAGCTGTAAAAAGTACTGACTCCTTGGGAAGTTACCATGGTTCATCATTTTACAACACTGCTTTAAAGTGGTGCCTTTTGTTACAATCACCAAAACAAAATTAGTCAGAAATGTGAACAACAAATAAATATAAGCTTCTGTTTCTAAGGTGTGAACTATGGCCATTTAATCTTCATATATATATATATATATATATACATTAATTTAGTCTTAATAGCCATAATTCCATTGAAATTCAGTGTGCTTGAGTTACATCTTATCATGTGCTGCAATTTGCAGTACAGGATTGAGATAGGCCTGGAAATTAAGGTCTGTTAGCCTAATATAAACCAGCAGCAGACTCAGTCATAAAGAAGTAGAAATTATTTCACATCAACTCTCAACAGAAAGTTTTACAATATTGGAAAAGTCTTTCGAATGAGAACGCAAATGACAAACCCTCCCCCCCCTTACTCCGTTTCAATTAAATATCTGCCGCAGACAATGAGCTCTCAGGCTGTGTTTCGCTTTCAAGCAAAAGGCATTAACTGAATGAAAGAATCCATGGTTACCACTGAACTCTATAGCCTTGGAGCCCTTCGACTGAACCCCACTGAATAAGACTTCAGAACAAGTCCTACAATTTTAGACTCTGTGAAATGAGCATACTGCTTTTCATATCAAGATATTTTCTATCCTCTCTATAAAGTCCCATGATTGTGGGCACCACAGCAAAAAAAACAAAAAAACATCTAATTTCACTTGTAGAATTACATCCTCGAGAACCTATAATTACAATAATCTCCTGAGAGCAGAAATAGTTTCTCCCAAACCATTAACCTTGGGAGCATAAACCTCCGCTGTTGTATTTTTACCTTTATTTATCAAGGTTAATTATTTTGCTGACCAAACATAGTCTTTATCAGCGCTACCCCTGCCTCACATCCGTGCGCCAAACATACTCTCAGCACACTTTGTCTCCTTTATTTTACCTCCTCAGCCATCAGCTCCTTCCTGTATGTGACGTATACTTGAAAGTTTTGCTCTCAAAATGGTTGATCAAGGGCTTTAATCAATCTACTGCCACTGGTTGGGAGAGTTGCTGCGGTCGGCCCAAAGTGTGAGGACTGTGATGAATTATTCCCAGTGTTGTTTGCACCTGCGTGACTCGACACTGTACATTTCGGTGTCACAATAGTGGGCTGAATTATTAATCTGACACTTGCTTTGTGCCTCTTGGTGCACATTCATCAGGACCAAGAAATCTGCCCTGGCAGTTGATTTGAATGATGTGAAACGCTGACATCCCAGTTTAGCCCGACTTGAATAGCTCGAGCCGTGCCGCATTATTATACACTTTAATTTACACCAGCCCATCTCGAATGAGCCGACTCCTCCAGATGCATCTTAAACTGAGATTAATCGCCGGGGACTGCCATGTTGAGATGAGTCGTCCACCTGCCATCGGAAATGTGCCATATCAATCAAACCCAGCGCACTAATGATCATCTAGCAGAAGCTCCAGCAGAGGGGAATTGTCGTCCCCCTGGCGCAGTCATTTGCGTCGATCTATGACCACGAGCGCGTTTGGCCTCCTCCGCAGCCCTAATGGCTGTGCTGCTTTGTCGCCCGCCGATCTGCTCTCCTCAGCTAAAGATTAATTCCTCCTTTCGCTGTTGAAGTTGAAGAGCCCGACAGCGTTCTGTAAGAATTTCTCCCCAAACGAGAAAAATAGCAAAAAAAACATGCGGAAATAATATACTGAATAGGGAGCACTTCAAAGCAGGATATAGAAAACTGGCCAAGTTCACTGGTAATCTAGGTAGACCAAAATACTTTTTTTTTTTTTTGTCTTTTTTTTTTTTTTTTAACTTGTCACAGCAGCTGATCGAATCAAAAAAAATTGCCACTTCCCTGATTTTTCTAGCAAGTTTTGTAGAAAGAGCCCGGCCTGTGAGTAATTACTTGGTTGCTGCCAGTGTCGAGGCAGAGAGGAAACTTTATCACTTTTAAAAATAAATTACTAACAGCATCAAAAGCGGGTTATCTCACAAAATCTTGACACTATTACTGTAAATATCCAAGCACTTTTTCACTTGTAGACTAAGTTTATAATGTATAAGAGACACGCCACCATTTAGTAATTAATCTCAACACTTATGCTGCTCCTCTTGTCTTTTTTTTTTTTGTCCCAGCTACATCAGCAGTATCCAATTTTTCCATTCTCAGGAAAGTGCATGTATTTTCCATCTCCTAAAACTTCAATTTATCTCGAACTCGTCTGTATCAGATTTAGTTTTACTGTATCATTGATGTCGTTCAGTAAAAGTCAGAGGTGAACGGGTCTGACTTTAATTATACGTCTTAGATTTCCATCTTGCTATTCACGCTACTCAGCGCTGACATTTAACTAAGAGCACAACAACCGTGTTTATTGTGAGGTGTTGTTTTCTGTTGTGACTCTTGGATGTAATTAATTATGTGAGTGATGTGTTCCTGCTTCTCAAAAGGTGATCATCTTCTTGAAGAAATGGTTGTCATCATCTCTGAACAGTGTCTTAAGTTCTGTCTGTCAGCAGTCAAGTTACATTTTTTTTTAACAATGACTGACGCATTTTCCTCTCACTGTATAAAATACGACCCTGCATCATCCTGCTTTAAACTGGGTGCGTGACAGTTCCTCAAGATGTTTTTACTAATTCAAATTTGTTTTTGTTTTTTTTAGCAAAAGATTGATTCTGTGTGCTTCTGCAAAAAAATTGGACTTTCCAATTGTCCCTGCTCTGTCGGTGGCATTCAGCCCGCACGGTTTTGTGCCTGCGGGGGCATACGTTTTACAAAAACAAGTCACAGATATCATCCCCGTCAAAGTAGTCCTCTTGTGCAGCAATACATCGCTCCTGCCAAGCTTTGAACGCAACCTGGAAGTCCTGTTCTGTAAGCACGTCAAGCACCATGTACGATTCGTGCTGGATCTCCTCCATAGTGTCAAAATGGAGATCTGTCTGCTTGAGCTTCATTTTTAGGGTCCAGAAAGTAGTTGCAGGGATCAACCATTGCGTTGACGTGAGTACAAAACCTGCATGCTTGTTGTGTCGGAGAACTAAATTGCCATTGCGCAACAGCTCATGTCGTTCGCACTGAATTTTTTTTTTTTTTTTTTCCCCCGAACACCTCAGAAGAAGTAGAACTCTGTGATGACAGTTTGACCCCGGGGAGAAGAATTCAGGGTGCAAAATCACGCAAATGTCAAAGAAAACCCACCCGGTTGCGCTCCTGACCTGATGCGCCTCCTTCAGTCTTGAAACGTTAAATGCATCTCGGACACCTCACCGGGTTCTCTAGGCTCTCTGGAGTATTTCAAAGGTCTCCGTTGCTGGTTTTCCCAAATCTGATACAGAATTTGCACTCTCTGTTCAAGATTCAGGTTCACCGTAAAATCATGAAAGCGCATGTGCCAGCGGTCACACCCTGGAACTCAGGTGCCGATGTCCATCAAGCTACATAACGCGGAATACTGGCTGATTAGAGTTAAAGCTTTCCCCTGCATGTACATCACTGTGCTGCGATTTGTTTGCGTGCAACGGCAGCCTTGTGGTGAATGCTTCTCGGCGTGCTGTGAATACGATTTTCCGTCCGATTTGTTTTGTCATAAAAATGTAGATTTCTGGAGTTTTCCGGTGTTATTGGTAAAACGTATCCATTTATGACTTGTCCTGGAAGACGCCGCTAATACGGCCAAAAAACAGATTCAAATTATGGCAAGAAATATGGCTCCAAGTCTTTAGTAACAAAAACAGTGTGGTGTTTGCATGTTCTCAACCTGTCTGTGTGGGTTTCTTCTGGGTGCTCCATTTTTCCTCCACAGACCACACGGCTAGGTGAATTGGAAACTAATTTGCCTGGAGGTGTGAATGCGCTTGCCTATATGTGTTATCCCTTTAATGGACTGCCGAGTAGTCCAGTGTGTCAACTAATGAATGATGGGGATACACTGCGGTCCTGAAACTGAAATAAATGGATGGATGGATTTTGATCACCAATGTTATCAGCAAACTTTATAGTTTTTGGCAGCTGTTTGCAAGCTTGCGAGGTATTTAACGCTATTGGTTATGTTTTAAGCCAGAACGGCCACATTTATGAGTAAAGCAGATGTCTCGTTGAAGACCGACGTCTTTATGTTCAGGTCGAATTTTCAAACACAAGCTACTGCCTCTTTTATACCACTAGAGGTTTTGATTGTGAAGGTAAAAAGGTTTAGCAGTGCTTTGAGTTCTGTCATGGATGAAGCCCAATTAATCTTTCATTGTCTCAGTGGGATACTTTGGTTTCAGCTGCTTGCAATTTCAGGACATTTACCTTGTTCCTTTGCCCGTGTGTTTTTTCAGCCTGTTGCTTGTGTACTGTTTTTTTTTAATTTTTTTTATTTGGTGAAAGTGTTGTCAAAAACTTTTCAACTTTCTACGATTTTTCACAGAGACGTGTCCATTTTTCCTTCTTGAGAGTACCGGGAGGTTGAGTTATACTATAATGGGCCTGACTCACAGCCTGTGGTAGTGTACTATGGTAGTGTTTGTCCGTGCCATTTCCCCCTGTGTAATTCAGTACTGATATGCAGTTTGCTACCTCCTTTTTTGTCAATAAAAGTGTCAATAAAATTGCCCCTCCTGAGTTAAAGTGGACATCTCTACAGTTACTTACAAGCTTAGGAGTGCCAACAAACTGCCTGGTTTTCAAGTAATTGAGTAGTTCCTGTGTACCCAGCCTCTGGTGGTGAAAGCATTAGGTGACAAAGCTTTTTCTGTAACATCAACACATCCAAACACCAAAGCTGTTGTTTGTTTGTCTGTCACACTTATAACAGTGCTGCAAAGGGTGGCTCACACTGTTGAATACCAATTAGCAGACTCTGTTAATTGTAGACGGTCTGGTAATTTACACTTGGATGTTCTGCTAATTTGTTACATCATTTGTAATGCCTATAATTTTCTTAAAATGTTTTTCATTATTTATAAAACTGGTGTCGGCTGCACTAAGATGGGTATTTTTTTTATTTTTTTTTAGGCAGTAGAATATCTTTAATGGGTGATTTAAATGGTGTGGGTCTTGGTTTGGAGTGGGGTTGGAAGTCCGTCCTGACGACGGGGCGTTGATTGCACATTAATGAGAAGGAAAGGATGCAAACACTCTTCAATGCAGCCTTCGGGGGAAACTGCGACCTGGAAAAAAAAAATCGACGACTCCACGTGTTAATGTGTTTCCTGTGCAACACAAGACAACTAACAGAGCTGAAGAGAGGACACACCATCTGTGCCCACATTCCAGGGTGGACTACTATACAGTTATTTGATTTTTAATGAGGACCTCTGCATTAAATTATTTTTTTTTTGTTGTATACTTAATCACATAGATTATTGCTGGCATAAAAAAAAAAAAAAAAAAAAAATCGTGCTTAAAATTTGCATCTTATTTTTGTCTCCTTAAAGTAAAAGGTCAGTTCAAAGCTGTTACACTGGCTGAATTACCTTCATATGATCCCTACATGGCAAACATGCCCTGTGAGTCATCGCTATAAGTGTTGACTAACAGTGATGATCAATAAAACACACAGCCCAGTAAAATAATTTTGGAGTTTTTCAGACGTGTGACTGGAATAGCATTTGCAGTAATTTAATTTTACACAAAAACTGTCTGCCAAAATTGGGATGTAAATTCTGACACAAATAAACCCATCAGTCCCCCCCCCCCACCAGCATGTTCTTCATTTCAACTGCCTCGGTAAACTTTGTGTTGTTAAGGAAATGCTCCAAAAGGTGGGAGATCTCCTGCTTTAATGAGATCAACTCCATCATCAAAACGTGGTTTTGAACCAAAGGTCACATTGATTGATGCACACAAACACACCCCAGCCTTCAGGTGGTCAGTGGGAGGTTGTGTGTACGGCATGTGTTTGTGTGTGAACAAGACGGAGAGAGATCGAAAGTGTTAAAGCCGTCACTTTGAGTTATCCTTTCAAATACTCCACTCCAAAGCAGCTGTCTAGATTTCAAAGCACGCTGTCAATGAAGAGTCAAACAAAATGTATTAAAGGTATCGTACAGGAAGTCAACAAGTGTTTGACACGTAACGGGGCTAACTGAATGGCAGAAATACCTCCAGTAGTGGGAAGGAAACGGAGTCTTTGCAACATAGACAAGTGGGAAAAGTTGAACTGAAAACTGATCTCTACTGGAAGGTGTAAGGGTTGGGAAGGGCTAAGCAGGCAGGCGAGTGGATCAGATGATCTCCACAGGAGGGAAACGCCGCCTACATATTAGGCATATCATCAAAATCAGATACGCCACCGAACACCTTTCTTTAAAGCCCATTATCTATTTAACAATGGAATTATTTTCAGGAGGACCATCAGAGCACCGATGAGAAATAATTAATTTAGCTAATGGCCACATAATTGACTGGTGGGAAAACCTTTCTTGATTTAGTATTTCATGAATGAAGTTGATGCTTTTTGAATGGGCGACAATGGGAGCCAGCGCCTCCAGCAGCCCTCGTTGGAATTGCACTTTAAGGCACTTCCGCATTGGCTTCACTTTTTAGAACCAGAGATGACTACATACAGTCTATTATTAAATTGTAATTATGTAATGGCAATGAAGTGGGTTCACAGCGAAAGAAAAAAACAAAACAAAATTAAGTACACTCAATCAAGACTGCACACTACATAGGTCCGCCTTTGCTGTGACTTGTGATTTGAATTTGGCATTTCAAAGCTGCAGTTTGACTGACATCTAATGTTGCTCATTTTCTATCTTTTTATGTAATTATAAGAAAAGTGTGCCTATTTTTTTATTTATTTTTTTATCCTAACTGCTAAAACAATATACTATCATGATGTGCTGCTAGAATGAATACTACATGCATTATTGATTTTGGACATGCCGAGACGGGAGAACCAAGAGAGTAGACCGAGTTTGAGACTGAAAAGGAAGGAAAGGGAGGACTGCAGTGTTTCTGCTTCACCTTTTAGTATCTGTTCAGCTAGCTTGGAATCTCAACAGAGGTAATACTAAATATGTACCAGGTACTATCCACAACTTTCCCAATGTAAACCAAAATAAAGCGAATGGAGTAGAGCTGAGTTGGTAGCGGCAGCAGAAAAGGGGCTCATGAATCTGGATGAGTAGAAGAACAGGACGGTCCCGGACTTGTTCCTTCATTTGACTAATAGATGCAAGGGCCAATATCTGTCTGTCACTAATTAGCTTCATAGCGAGGTCTTTGGGGCTTTGGTACCTTTCAAGACCATATGTAATTACATGCTTGTGTTCACTTGAGAATGAGGGTTCAGCATATTGTTTACTATGTACACTACTGCCTTGTGGGACTTGACATGAATGCATTTTCCAAAATGTATTCACTGTAGCTAGTGCTGATTTTTGTCGTTTTCATTCTTCTCACGCTGTTATTCGACCCGTTTGCATTTTTATAGCTGTTCCATCTCAGAAGCAAGTTATTTTTTTTAAACTATTTATGACAGAATGCTGGTTGTACATTTTGTTTTCTGTTGCTTGGATTGACCTGTTACTGAATTTTTTTTTAAGTAAATACACTCACCGATATCAGCTTACCTACAGTTTCAGAGAACACAGGACATGTTAAAACCTTAAATAAATAACCTGTTATGAGCATAACAAAGTGAAGAGAAGCTGGAGGAAAAAACAAAAACAAAAACATCTTAAGTATTTATTGTTTACTCAATATAAAACACACCTTGCATGATAGGCTCAAATAAAGTGTCACTTTAGATTTCTCCTGCGTAAACTATGTGGGTCGTGCATGTATCAGTATTAATGAATGCTCCAAGTAGTTTTTTTACGTAAGTAATTTTTAGGAAATATGAATGACTAACTGGTTTTCAAGTAAAGTTTTATCCCAAAGGCAAAACAGTCACACACAAAAAAAAAAAAAAAATATATATATATATATTCAAAAGGGACTTCTTGCCATGTCATTTAGAAGGTTCTGAAACCATTTTTGTAATGTAATTCAGTCCGTGAAAGCAATAATTATTCTCAGTTAATTACAGTTTGAGCACCACAAGCCTTTGGATTGTGCATTAGTGTGTCAGTTTCCGGGTGGTGTGGTCCTCAGTTTCCCTTATTAAGCCTGTTAGATGTAAATTGCTGCACATATGAAGACTTTTGAGAAAGTAATAGCAAAATGAGACCTTTCGCCTTGGACTGATAGAAGTAATGAATTCTGAACACGAAGAAAACGACATTTGAGTGACGTGTTAATTGAAGATCACATTTTAGTGTGTCTGCCAAAAACAGGGAGTATTCAAGATAAAGTGTATTTTTCAAGAAACACACGATACAAATCTTTATCCACACATTTATTTCATTAATGTTTTAGAGTGGGGAAAAAAATAACATCACAAATGTGTTTTTCACCAACTGATTGGTGTCCCAATTCAGAAAACATCATGAATCTGGATGATTTCATCCAAAATGACAAAGGTAAATGCTCAACGACATAATTTTTTCTTTGAAACTGCTAGTTATCAGGAAATATAAATTCCATTTCTATGAGTCCAGTTTAATGATTTTGTGCACTGCCCAGTAACTGACATAAATAATAAATGTCTGCTAGGCAACCTGAGCAAAATACATGCACTGACTGCCCAATCAGATTGTTGCATTTCCTGTAAATTTCCATACAGACAAGCTTTACATTCTGATGGTGTTCGCTGACTGTAGACCACAAGGGATGCAAGGCAATCCGAGCTGGGCCTAAGTATGCAGCGCATGATGTACGCAATGCTTGATGTACAAGAGGCCAGCACCTGTGCAAAAAGAGCCATTACACTATGAACGACCACCTGCTATGGTTCTCTGCCACCCGGACACTTTTGTGTATTTAAGAACAAAAGGCAAGAGTAGGTGTTGTCACCATGACAGTCAAAGAGAAGAGTAGCTATTTACTGTAAATGTGATTGAAATGCAAGGCCCTTCATTAAAACAGGAACAGAACAAAGAACATACGTTGTACAACTCGATAAAAACCAGGAGCGCTTGCCACATAAACTTGCATTATACACTTCATATTTGTCACTGCAAACGGCACTTGCTTTTCATCAAGTTTAAAATACTTTGGGGCAATCAAAAAGCTCCAAGACTGTTCTTGCCAGGCGCGAATGAAGCAAAGCACTGTAACGTTTACAGAACAGGGGGAAGCTGTAATCTTTGTGAGAAAGTTGTCCAAGTTACATCACTTAACATCACTTAATCAAGCGACTTAACTTGGAATACTTACTGACGAAGGTTAAAGCGTCCTCCTGTTCCGTGCAGGTCACTGTGCTGCGCCCTATTTGAAGCGCAACAGGAGCAGTCTCTCAACTCTCCGATTCGCCCTCGCGTTGTAAAAATCTTGCACAGTTGCAGATGACTCCCTTCGGGTTTCCCTGTGCATGGTGTCACATTCGCGCAGCTGTTTCAGGCCGCAAAGTCCCTGCGATGGTTCGCTTTTTGTACGAGACACGATTTCTTGGGGACCGAGGAGCAGAGGGAATACAACTGCTGTGTACCTCTTAGGGAGAAATCTCAGTAATGGCTCTCTTTTTGGAAGAGAAAAGAGCTCCTCTTCCGTTGGCTCCATCTCGGCATCATTGGAGGGTACAGTGTGGAAGACCGACCTCAAGGGAGACAGCTAAATTGGAGCGCATATCTTCCCCTCAGTGTGCTGTCTGGCCAAGTGGAGAGAGGTTCACAGATCTCCAGCTGCACAAAGGGCCACTTTGAACGTGTGCGTGTGTGCGTGTGTGTGTGCGTGTGTGTGTGTGTGTGTGTGTGTGTGTGTGTGTGTGCGCGTGCGTGTGCGTGCAGTGGGGTTCGGACTTTAAAGCTCCGTGGACCCACCCGTCATTTTCTCCCCACACTGTGGAGAAAGACACGTGGGGGGGGGGGGTACTGGTTGAAAAGGGTCACCGCAACAGGAACGCACAGACGGGAAAGGGACGCTCCATTTACCTCTTTCTCCGAAGAACGGTCCGTGGAGAGGTGAGGAAGTCCCTGTCGTGGAGGGTTAACACTTCACAGTTCTCATCGTAGATCTTTGCCTCTGATCAAACACGATGCAGGCAACCCCGGGAGCGGAAGGGTTTCCCGGTCCAGCTGTCGCCTCATCGCGGCTGCACCACCTCAGCAACTTCTGCACGGTCCTAATGCAATTGGGTGTCTGAGAATCCGAAATGAGTCAGACCACTGGGATCAGCCGAGGCGACATAAATGTGCGCCGTGCTTTCACTCGGAGCTCAACTGAGCTTGAATGTGCGACGACACCGATCGCTCGGGGAATGTCTCGACAGAGCTGAACTTCACGGGAACAAATAGACCGAAATGGAAGAAGCTATCATATTAGCTTAATCCTATCTTTGTACGACTTTGCTCTGCCTGTGTCAATAATATTTTCCAAGAGCGGAAGTAGGACACCAACATAAGCCCGTCTTCCTCCGTCATTTCAGCAGCAACGGAGGAAGTGTGGTCTTCCAGAACCATGAACACCAGCACGTCCAGAAACAAGAGCCGTTTCTGTCCTCGTGCCGTCGCCCTCATGAACAGCTGACCAGAATCATCTGCTATGCCAAAGCTACTTTTGTCTCTTAAATAGGTATTACCCCATGCCTCATATCTAATGCTGTATTATACAAACACTCATACATCGCAATCTCATTTCCATATGTGACGCACATTGCTGTTATTTGCACTATCCCATACTTTTTTTTCCTTTTCTTTTCGAGACCACAAGTAGTCAATGTGTCACTACACAAAGTCACAGGAATTAAATTCTACTGTTTAACTTTCTAGTGCGGTTCCAGGTACCGAAGTTGCCAGTTTGTCTTTAAATTCACAATTTCTTCTGACTTGAGCTCAGTATCGTCAGAGATGAGGAGACTGAAGGAGCCCATTAAAGACTAGACCGCTCGCAAGTGTTACACCTTTCACATTGTTGGCATAGTAACCGTCAAACCTTCACCTGTCTCTCTTTGAAGGGGAAAAAAAAAAAAAAAAGTGGCTCTTCCCCGGTCAGTACATTAGACTTCATCTGCTGCAATTAAGGCCTTTAACATGATTTGTTGGAACGTGTGCGGCATGTATACATTCAAAATGGCTCATGGGCTGTTTTCAAGTGCCGTTTTGTGCACCTGTAGGTTGAAGCTGTTGTTGTCATGGAAACGGTAATAAACACACGGTTACCGTTGTGACATGGTGACAGTTTTTGGTTAGCTTTCGGTACCAAAGCGTCTCGGTTAGGTTTAGAAAAAGATGGTTTGGGTTAGAGTAAGTGCGTTACTTAAGTCCCATTATGTGCGTTACGTAACTTGCTTATGTTGATTAAAATAAGTGAACGTTTACTTTTTTTTTTTTTTTTTTTTTTTTTTTACACGGGACATTGACATTGTTCTGCAGGGTGGAAGTCCTGTTCACCACCAATCAGCCACATACATGGACATTCTCACTCTTACCTAATCGAACTTCCACCTTTTCTCCCGTCATAATTTTATTAATAATTAATTAATTATTAATAATTATTCATAATTAATAAAAAAAAAAATTCCCCTCGGGGATTAATAAAGTATATACCTACCTACCTACCTACCTACCTAATTTCTTTGGCCACT
This sequence comes from Brachyistius frenatus, assembly GCF_029030835.1. Classification (NCBI taxonomy): domain Eukaryota; kingdom Metazoa; phylum Chordata; class Actinopteri; family Embiotocidae; genus Brachyistius; species Brachyistius frenatus. Next base: position 2,101,391 of record NW_027210637.1, read on the forward strand.
AGAGGCTGCAATAGACGTGATCTTCTGGACAACAAGTGTTTATAAAGTCCTGTAATCGCTTCCTCTTTTATTTTGGAATCATCCACCTTTAGTGTCCATGTTTGCTTTATTTCCTGCTGTTGTTTAGTTTCAGGCCGGTTGCTGTAACCAACTGTCTCTTGATATCCAATCAGGTAGGTGTGTGTATATATCCCAGCCTGCTGCCAGATTGTTAAACTGGATCGTTTTTTTTTTTTTTTTTACTCTGCTCCAACCTGCACTGTATGTTTCTGTTGGCCTGCCTTATTTTTTTTAAACCTGCTTTTATTTATTTATGATAAAGCTTACCTTCTTGACTTACCTCAGTATCTTGCCCTCCAGTTATTCTCCTTCTGGCGAACCGTAACAATGAGTATGTGCAGTTTGCCCAGTTGGAACATTGGATCAGTGAAATAAATGGGTGATAACAGCTTCCTGAACCGACAAGTGGCCCCTAGTAGCAGCAAATATGTAATGATAATACCTACTCAATAGTCTGATAAGAGTCAAATCAGGTGGATTGTTCTGACTGTGAAGCTCTGATAGGAATGACAAAAACCTATCTCAGTGTGTGTCCTTTGTGGTCGCTGCAGGTATTTAAAACAAAGAATAAAGAAAAATTGACTGAAATATTGTAAAAAAAATATGAAGAAAAACATTTTGCACAGAAAATCTTTCAAAGAGAAGTGAACACAGCTATTACTGTTTATCTGCCGGGGGTCGCTTTCTGCAGGAATACATTTCTTTTTCAGTGAAAAGACATTTCTCTTGCAACTACCTAACAATGCCGAGCAACTTCTTAAACTTAAACAGTGGGGGTTGAAAGTAAAAAAAAAAAAAAAAAAAAAAAACTATAACACTAAAACTTGAGTGAAGGTGCCATGCTTCAGCTGGGTTTTCTGTGGTTGCATAGCAACAGTGGGGTCTGAGACGAGCACTTTCCCCGAAAAACTCCTATTTGGAAAAGAGGTTTTGTGGTAACATTGCATAAACCCTTTACAATGCACTAAAAAGACAGACTTTTGTTTTCATGAAAGAAAATAGTAAGAGGGTTTTCAGATCACACCCAAAAACTTTTGAAACAACTAAAAGCTGTATGAAAGATGGAGTAAGAATTATTACGTTCTGATCACAGTCACACATACCAGTGAAGTCTTTACAACAGGGGTTTATGTTTAGCTGTCCACTGGTTATAAAACCAACATTGTCACCGACAGCGAGACCCGGTGGGATTCTCGGCACTGGATCGATCCACAGAATAATGCATCTGTCTGTGGACAATAAGCAGCTTACCAGTGAAGACCTTCAATTCAGTTAGAAAGAAATTCACATGGAGCCTGGGTTATGCATACTCAAGTGTTTTTATGTCCGTGAAGTTTCATCGGAAAGCTAGTTTTTGGACCTTATTCCAACTGTTTACACATACAAGGACGTGTGTGCTCAAGGCATTTTGAAAGTATCCAGGATTCAGACCATGCTGTAATTAATGTCCAGCAGAGCCTCCGCACTATGAAACCAAACAGCTCCTCCATGTGGCTCTCCAGTCTCACCTGACTCTCCTTCTACATCTCTCAGCACCCGTGCAGGAGTTGGGAAGCAGGCCAGAGGCCCACATCTTTCCAGGGAAGAGAGAAAATATTCATCTCCGGAGTTTAGGTCAAAGACCATCCAATCTGAGAACCACAAAGAAACTACTTAAGGTTAATGGAGCTGTGGGGAGGAAGAGGGATCAATCATTAAAACCACAGCTAATAAAGAGCGTACTTAATAAGTAATTGGTTTTCTGTCAATATACAGTTTTTTTTTTTTTTTTGTCCAAGGTCAGTTATAACGGAATATAATAACCTTCTGTCTATTATCCTAGATTCTATCGGAGAACTTTATATTTGCTGGAGTTACACTGCTCAAAAGGCGTAAACCTTACAGTGTGTCGGAGCAGCCAGCTTACACGTTTCTGTGGATCTTGCTTGTGATTGGCTGTGACCAAAAAAAAAAAAGTGTTTGATTTTGGGAGTTTATTTTCTAAATTAGAATACAGCTTGTGTTCAGTGTTACTCTTTGATGGTGTAATATTTTAGTTATTTCTTCGTAACTTTTGAGAATAAAGCAACCAAATTAAATCCAAGTGATGGGCAGAAATTATATTTAGTTTTGTTAAAACATGTTGTTTATTAATACTTCAATGAAGACATCATGACACATAAAATGGGGCTATCATTCAAATCCATAAGTGTACATGGTAGGAACGTAACATATCTTCCCATTACAGTTACATGAAAACATTGGTTAGTTTGCAATTTGTTATACAAAGTTCTTATGCAGCATTAATTGTTGCACACCACATATAATCACACCGCATATATTTGTTAAATATGAATTTGTGAAGACGATGTTGTTATCTTGAAATTGTAACACCATGAATGTTTAATAAGTCACACTTTTAAGTGTTGACTGTTAACATGGTGAAAGAGTTTCACATTCAAACAACTCAAGGTTAAAGTAAAACTTACTCTTCACGGGAGCTGAGTTTTAACTCCCAACGAGTTCAGGTTCAGCTCCTGAAAAGTATTAAAACTCAACTCCAAGAAAAGAGTTACTTTCACTCTGCTTGAGAGTGAATTTGATGGTCTCACATGTACAAGCAAAAGGAGTTGATTTGAACTCAGAGAGTTTATTCCAAAGATGTGAATTTGCTGTGTAGACTCACGATAGTGCTCGGGTCAGTACCATGGCACATTCAGGCTTCCTCAGGCTTTTGCTTTTTGTCCTCTTAAAACATGTCCATGTCCACATAAATAACGTGCTGAAATAGGTGAGACTTGATTTTTATATTTTTTTTTATTGGTTTTAAACTTTCAAGTTTTGATAATACAAATAGTCAAGACAAAGTTTTCATACAAAGTTAGAATTATTTTTGGGGTTTGTGAACTGCCGTTTTGACACTTTGGGCCTAGCATTTGGGCTTTGGCTCTCAGTGGTATTGGACTTTGAAGCACTTCACCATGAGCTTCCCTTTTCAGACTCAGGGACTACATCCTTTTACTATGGTAACAAACTTATGTGAGCACGTAATTAATTTGCTGTCCTAAAAGCAAATCCTATCAAATAACTGTCATCATTAATGTAAAATATTTCACAAAATATGTTATTCAATTCTTTCTACTTGCAAAATATGACTGCATTTATGTTTTTCTGTGATCCACGAGTAAAACATGTCATGCATTTTTCAGTATGTGCAATTACTGTTATCTGTTAGAGGCAGCTGTAGTGTTTGATAAATAAATACAACTAAATGTCCAACATTAAATCAAGGCCCTGTTGCTCGGTGAATAGACACATATATTGTCCATGCTTCATGTTTCAGCACCAGGAGGCCTTCAGTTATAGTGATCAGCGTCTTGTTATTTCACTTTGACTATTATTCATAATAACTCACCATTTTCTGTCCTCATCTGGGCAGCTGTTGCTGCATTGTATGAGTTTGTTCTTGGTAATCACTCCCACAGACAAATGACACATCCTCATATTTACTGTATTTGTTTGAGCTCATAGTCAAAGCGTGCTGGGTCACGGAGTTCGGCAGGAAACTGATCAAAGTTTTCCCGCAGTACACCCTGTTCACAGGTATAATACACACTGTACTGAACAGGTTTTGTTTTTGAGCTGAAACTGGCCCTTGTGCCAGCTTTCAAGCAAAGCTGCTTACTCCCACACACTGAGCATCCAGTTAGGAACAACAATTATCATCTCTCATCTAAGCTGCTCGATATTGTTTTTCTTCTTGGAGGTTTTCATTAACAGGGAGCTGAGCATTGTGCAGTGCTGGTGATGATCTTTTATATTACAGTAGGTCGACATTTTTACTCAGATAAAGATCTGAGGGTTCATTAACTAAATAATGGGAACTGCAACCCAAATGTACAGAGGTATCTCTTCCCCCTTAGAGTCACCAATTAGGATGCAACCTTTTTTTTTTTTTTTTTTTTTTTTTAACTAAAATGGATAATCATTTTGTTCATCACCTCTGAAATGGCAGCAGGTTTTTAGTAATATGTAATTTACTCCTCCAAGTAGCAATTCTCCAAATGTGAACTTGGCTCACAATTGTAATGTATACTGTAATTGCAAGATGGCATTTGTCTTGTTATGTAGAATTAAATACTTTACAACTAATCATGTTTGCAAGGTTATTTACTGGGCTGGGTAATCTAACGGCAATCTGAGCGTTTAGAAAGATCATTTAAAAATCATATGCTGCGTGATCCAATCGCCTCATAAGACACGCCGCTTGCATCGTCAGAGTCACAGTTCATCTCCCCAACACACAGGGTATCAAACAAGAGGCCGAGAAACATGTCAAATCTTAGAGGAAGAGAAGGAATGAAGTTGCAAGTCAAGGCACCGAGAAGACTGGTTGTTGATGGACTCCACAGGTTTCACATCTTGTCATAAATTCAGCAACGCAACTGACTGGATTTCCACTTAGAGCATTTAGCCGGCACTGTCATTCATAGAAAGGTGTAGGAGTACAGTGTAGCAAGGTTAAGTTCTTAGACGTGGTTCTGCAACAAGGCAGCATAATACTTGGCATGCAGTGTGCATCTCTGATGTATACATACACAACCCTGTCCCCTAAAAAAGGTTTTTTATAGCCAGAAGTGTTGGCTGTAGCCCGAAGTGTTGGAATTGTAACTGCTGCCTCCCTATGTGGGAAGCCTGTAAAGGACAGAGGTCATTGTCGATGATTGGTTTCAAAGAGCAGAGACTGAGTTTGTGATTTGCCTGCTAATTTTGGTCTAAAACAACACTTGGTTCGTGTCAGCAAGGATGTAGATTCTGCTTAAATATTAAAGTAGTCATTACAGTCAGTTCGCTTGTCAGGCTGCATGTTCCCTCCCACAGAAATCCCGTATATGATCCATATATGACTAAATATTATTGTATGTAGCAGCTATTTATAAGTAGATTACACAATACAGCATACACAGACTAGAAGGAATGAAGAGTACCAGAACATGGTGTCACCGTGAATTACGATTCGCCAACGAAGCCACGGGACCTCCGGGTCCCCTTCCTCTTCCTCTTCCTCTTCCTCTTCCGTCACCCATCCCTCCAGTTTTCGAGTCTTCACTCTGGGCGTCAGCTTTTGACAAATTTACAAAGGTGCCGCAACCACTGCTCTGCAGGTGTGTCATTTTCACTGAAATGAAATGGACAAACTGACATGCCGTCTGTTTAACACCGTCTTCCACCAATTTTTTTTTTTCCGCGTTCGACTGATTATGCCTCTGCTGATATGTCTTGAAAAGATCCATAAAAAAAAGTCCAAACGTGTAAAAAGATAATTGGTGGATAGGTTGGCATCAGACAACAGGGTTTAACCCTAACCCTAACCAAAACACGGGATTCTCAGTAGCCTAAGCCAGGAGCTCTGAGTTGGCTCAATGCTTCAGATTTGTCTGTGTATATATAGTCTGGAAACCCTATTAGCATGAAGGTCAGCTTAGCCACTTTTAAAAATGGACCAATCGGTGACCAGATAGGGTAACCAACTGCGGCAACGTTAAGGGCGAGCGTTTGTTTCAAAAATGTAGTTCCAACAATGCCGGTAATAGTAGAGCGAGGTGGAGCGATACGAACAGTTGTAGAAGGAATTAAAGCCAGAGCAGGAACAATTCTTCCTCATTCTTGTCTCCTTAAATTTGCTCTATATCTACTGGACATACTGTCTGCTCACACAGGCGGAGACTCTCGGTTGTTCGCAGCTCGCTGTGTTTCAGCGCGTAACACGCGTCATGTGGTGATCAATGCTGATTGGTTAAAGGCTGATCCAATGGTTTCAAAACTACGGCCATATAGGATGCAATGACTGAAAACAATGATAATAATAATGTATTCTACATTTAATTACAAAAATATGGAGAATTTTTTTTTTATTGTGATGTTGTATCATTTAATGTTGAGATAACATACATTTATTTTACTGTCATTTCATGATTATGAGAAACGACACAAGTAATGATTCAAATAACACATATTTTATAACTACGTGATGTAATTTGGTGAATAGATTTCTTATATAGACAAAGAAAAGCGCCTGAATCACAACTCGGAAGTTCCCCCGTATGATTTTGTAAGTATTTGCAGAGAGTCTACCGTGTCTCCACATCCTCGTCTTTTCTGAATGTCCGCCAAGAATATTCCGAAAGCAAAAGGAGGAGGGGAGTTTAATCTAAACCAACACCTTGTTCAAATGTGAGCCAGGGTCACACCAAGTGTTCACCCCACAGGCTCTGTATAATTGCCTTCATGCTCAAGCCTCTGCCAATAAAAAACACCCAGCAGTGACTTTGGAGTGGCAGCTAACTCCTCGCTGTAGCATTTGTTGCATATTAGCTCGGTGGATTTTTTTTCGCCGTGGCTTCCGACAGCGTCTAGTTGCGACGCCGGTGCCGAAGAGGGACATCACCGCTAATTTGACAAAGTGCCACTGTTAGTCAGCCCATCAACATCAGCATCCATGCTGCATGGCAGTTAAAAATATAAAAGCTCGCTGCAGGGGGATTAATCATTAAGATGTAAAAAGAAAATTAGCCGTCCATCATCCTGAATGTTTTTGGAAGGTTGATTGCTCCGCCTGTCAGCCCTCTGGATTAGATCTGGCTGTCCGGGATGTCTTCTCCTTTTCATCCCGTTTCCAAATCAAGAATTATTTGTATTTTGCCAAGCCCAGAAAACAACCCGCCTCAGTGGAGTTGGCAGATATACAGTATACCCGCAACAACTGTAAACACAGTCTATACAGAGCCGTGTGCTGCGTGCAGACCATCTCACGAGATAAACACCGACTCACTTATCAGCTGTCTGAGAGTCTTTGCAGCCGGCAAACTGTGCATATGACTCAGTGAAAAGGTTTATATCATCTCAGGAAAAGTGACACCTTCCTCCTCCTCCTTCTCCTCCTCCTCCTCCTCTTCCTCTCCCTACGCACAAAATGACAAATACTACATTATAAGGGCAAATTCAGAACATGACATGGATACTAGCTGAAAAACAAAACCTGTCGGACGGTTTGTGAAAAAAAGAAAAAAAAGAAATGATTCATCTTACATTGCATAGAAAATGTTTTAAGGTTATGTTACACAACAAATGATGCATCTATTTGAAGGCTCTCCAACCCTTTTTTCCTCTCAGAACCACTTTGGCAAAATAACAAAACTACGTCTATGCATGGAGAACCCCTGCATGTTGTTTTAACCTTCCGCGATCCACTCGGAACCGGCTCGCGCTTCGCTGGCAGTGCACAAGCGACAGGTTGAAGACCTCTGCTGCAGACTTAACTTTTCGATCAAGACGCCTTCGTTGGAAACTATTTTTAAGTATACAATGAATGTAGAAAAAAAAGAATAATGGTAGCCGTGTGGTAAAATTGTCGTTATCAAACTGCAACTCCTAATTAAATAGTCCTGATCAAGTCCCAATAATCAATCAACCAACTCGTTCGTATTTGGACGACGCGATGATATGCAAGTAAGGGGCGGTGGATAACATGTCCGACTTTGATTTTTCGCGCGTCGTCGCAGGCCTGCAAACGGGTCAGCATCGGAAGGAAAGAAAAATATAAAAGCAAGTGAACGGTTTTGCAAAATACCGACTCGCTGGTCAGCCCAAATCAAGCACACAAGCGTTCTCACAAGTGCTTATTGGCCGTAAGCCTAAATATCACGACGAAATACGAAAACCCTTCGACCTTCATCTAGAGCTGAGTCTGCAGTAAAAATCGTCAACCCCCGTTGCCGATAAGAGTGTCTCTTAACAACGCGCACAGGATAGCAGCTTATTCGCAGTTGCTACGATGGATCCTGATGGCGACCGGAAAACATTTCAAGATGTATCGAAACTCAGCAAAAAAAAAATAAAAAATGAAACACTGTGCTCCCGTGTCACGCTATTGCCTCCTCGTATCTCACAAGCTCTCGCCGTCTCCCGTGAAAGGAACGAGCTGGAACCTTTTTATACTGTATAACATAGAGACAGAGAATTTTATGTTTAAAACATATATTTTCAGAAGACTATTCTTTAACTAGTAGAAATTCCAAAGGAGATTTTTTTTTTTTCACTTGTCAAAATGGTCACTTTTTTGTTTCCCATAAATGTCATCTCTCTCAAGATCTGAAACTCCTAATGGACCTCAGACACAGAAGATAATAGACACACACACACACACACACGCACACGCGCACACGCACGCACACACACACACACACACACACGCACACACACACACACACACGTACACTTGGTGTTTTGTTGCTTAGGAGGACACAGATTCATTTGATTCCACACTTATTTTAACCCACATAGTTAGCCGTAACCACAAAGCAAGTGGTAACCCTTAAATGTAACGCTTAGTGCTTGTAGGCTCTTATGTTTTGTTTGTTTTTTACCTCCGAATTGGCGATGAGTTCCCCTACGACGTGCTTGTGCACACATCACACACAAAAGCCAAATGAATGCTTCATTATTATTATTTTTTTGTATGCAGTATGTTTTAGCATTGTGATTTCCTGCTTCATCACCATGCTGAATAATACAAATCCGTGAGGCTCAGGGCCGTGACGTTCGGCTCTCAGCGTGAAGGTCACGTCCTGCTTTCAAATGAGGGCCAGAGGGCAGAGAGTCTTGGACAGCAGGGCGCATCCAAAGGGAGTTTCCACACATAATGGGCTCTAACACCCATTGCAGAGAGAACAGGGGGTGTTTACTTTTGTTGACTGACCTTCCACCCTCATGCTCTCTGCAGCAGAGACATTGATTGTGTATGATGTGTTCTGAAATCCGAGCATCTATTTGTCTGAGGCAGAGTGAACATTGCATGCATTTACAAAAAAAAAAAAAGCGTTAACCCAAACGTGGAATCCATTGGCTGTCTGTCTGATGACCTTTTTATCTTTTGGGGTAAATGGCCAATTTTTTTTTTTTTTTTTTTTTTTTGGGGGGGGGGGGTGTCCTGGTGAAGCCAATATGTATCGGATATCGAGCAAAGCCTTTGCTCTTTACAGTTTATTTCTGACTGATGCGTGAATGGTAGTGGAGTTGAGAGACGATTAATCCGTATCAACAGATTTCTGCAAATGAATATAAATACATTTTGAAAACGCAACTAAAAATTGAAATCTTCATCATACAATAGCCAATGGGTTTTGAGATTGCATTTCGCCAATATGTTCCGCCCGGTCAAACGTTATTGGTCAATAGAATTTGAAAAATGAAAACCAGAACGCTTCTGAGACCAAAATCTTGTCATGTCACCTGTAATACATTCATATAAAGGTTTCTGTTTATGGAGATTTACCATATCTCTTAAGTGCAAACCCTCACCCTGTAAAACATTCTAAATAGTTTAAGTATTTGATTTGAACTCTTATTTTTACATTTGAAATGTATGTTATCTCAAACTGATAACAATATTTAGTGTGTTGAATTGGACATGACCTCCTAAATTAAGAGGGATAGTTCATTTGTCTGAATGATATTCAGACAATCATCTTTATTTTATGAACATAATATTAATTTCATTTTTTTTTAATTTCAAGATTTGACTTAGTTTTGTTTCTACAAAGAATCAGACAAGAATCTGGAAATTGGTTGTGTAATTTCACAATAAAATGTAGTCATGGTTATTGCATGTAAAACCATTACACATGTTACAGAATTCAAATGATCCACCCGTGCTCACAGACACTACACTCGATTCATTTAGTTCAAAAAACTAAAAAAAAAAAAAAAAAAGCAAACTTTGTGTCTGCACACATGCATACCTGCAGGCTTGTTTCAAAGAGAATTTATTATAATTCACTAATGAAAGATGGAACACCCTGCTCATGTGACTTTGGACCTAATTAGTATATCCGATATTGCCATAACCCATAATTGCGTCTCTTTTGTAACAACAATCTTTCAGTGCTGCCTTGGGCGATGTTCAGAATGTGGACAAATAGACTGCACGGACAGGAATTATAATAAATGTCTGCTGCTCTCCGATTGCTTCAAAAAAATATGACATCATTTGTTGGTCATGATTCATGGCGAAAATCCAAATGTTTGATAAAAAATTTTCAACAGCTTTCCAAACTAATGCAACAGCAGAACTACCGATTGAACATGTGCATTTGCATATGTAAAAAAGAAAAATGAATAAAAATTGGAGCTTTTGGATTTTGAAACGCGAAAACACCTTCAGCTCCATCCGAAAATGCTTTGAAAAGAAAACGGCAAGTTCAGCAGATTTGACAAGTAGTATAAGGAGCATGATAGATCACCTTGAGAACACGCAGCGCTGCTCAGAAATCCTTCCATCGCAATCCATCAGCCTTTGCACTTATACATATGAATGGAAGTATTTGGTCCCAATAACAAATGCACACATATATGTTTAACTTTCCCATGATTCATTGGTAGTACAGGCAGATGTTGCATTTTTTTTTTCTTCCTACTGAATGAAAATAAATGCATAAATGATGAACAGTTTCAGACGTGACATTTTCCTGTCCTTTTGGGCTTCTTTTGTTGAAAACCTTAAGAAATATTTGTCTTTTTTTCTGCATTGCTGCAAAGCTCTCACCTGAATAGGATGCTTGTCTATTATTCTCCCTTCACTGCTGGATGACTGGAGGCTGCTTTAAACTGGGACAGGCATGTTTGAGAAACCAGAAAAAGCATATAAGGTCTAAGACTTTGTGACTTTGATGTACTCGTTTTTTTTGTTGTTTTTTTTTCCTCTGGAAGTTTCCAATTTTATACACAGTATAATAACAATGCAACTTAACATCAAAGTGCTATGATCTACTGATCTTACGTCTTACATTTTTATTCAAATCTATGAAGACAGCTCAGGTGTATCTTCTCTCATTCATCAATAATGTGTCACAACCCTGGAAATACAGTTTTCCCAACAGCTGGTGATTTATGGTGACTTTTGCAAGAGGAAATGGTAAAAAGAGAAATTCGGATGTTTTTGGTTTTACTCAAATTTACACATAGCACTCAGATTTCCTTGCTACTGTTATTGTTAATATTAGCTGGCACAAATGTTAAAACAAAATCATAGACCGTGTGCAAAAATGGACGTAGTCTCTGGGTCTGAAAAGTGAAGCCGAGGGCGTTGAAGTGCAATACCACTGAGGGCCACCAGGGGCTGTCTCCAAAAAAACAACCTCTGGCTGCAGTGGACTCAAATTCAAAACCTATGCTTGGTATGTGCCTGGTTTGATTGACATGCCTCGTCAGGTTATCGTTACAGTTGGATGGGCCTCGTGTCCTCATGTTCTGTCAGATGCTCATTCTCATCATCACCTGTGTGGACTGCATCGCTCCATACTTGACATTGACTGGTTTGTAGACGGGCACGCTTCTGATGTTGATTTTTTTTTTTTTTTTGTCAATTCTTCTGGCAGCTTCTTTTGTTTAAATAGAGAAAAATGAATGAACAGATTACTTTCATTTTACCCACAGTTTTTTTTCCCAGCTGCACTCAAAGTGAAAATGAGCCTTAACGAACTTTTAATTAACACGCGATGGGTTGATTTATCCACGGATTTTAATGTTATGATTTCAGATAGTCTCCGAAGAAACAGACGGTTAACAAGTCCATGCAAGATAAATGCCTAAATACAAAAAAGATACCGAACCAGGCTGGCTGAGATCACGTTGCTGCAGACTGGAAGGGCACATCAGTGCTGCAGCTCTCCTCTCCAGCACCTGGCCAAGTTAGAGATCTATCGTCCAGATAGTTCCATGTCCCTGCACCTGCTGAACACCTGCGTGAACCTTTGTTCAGAGCAGACATTTTGATTCGTCATAGCAGGAAAAGCACAGGTGGTGCAAAACAACACTGATCATGGCTCTGTGCCTTTTGTGTGTCCCACTGAGCGAGCTTGCTGAATAACCAAGTCCTTGGAAACAACACAATTGAGTGGATTGCAGCCATTTTTAATTGTAATAGCTACACCTGCGATTTCCCTCCTGTGACATCAAAATGTCTGCTGTGAAGATGGCCTATTATGTGAAGACTTCAATTAATTCATAGCTCTGGGTCATCTGTGTGAAGCCTCCTTCCTTATGACAATCAATCTAAAGGCAGCAGCATCTCCCAAGGTTAGAGCCTGTATTTCTTTTTGGAATATATACCATAGAGGTGTGCACGTGATTCTTTTAGATAACCACATCCATGTTATCAGAGGCGAAGCTGCTGCAATCTGGAAATATTACGGCACAGCAGGAAATAGCCCCAAAACACACAAAGTCTGTTCACTGCCTCACATATGTCTGCACAAAAGGGCTCCATTCAGGCAAATTAGTATCATTACTTCAATATTGGTAAGACAAAAAATTCATCACACAAAAAATAGGCAAATGCTTTATTTTTGTTTACATATTTGGACAGTAATTTTTCCTTATATATATATATATCTTTTTTTTTTGCATGCAGTTAATTTCTATTTACATTTTTTGTCGTCTGCAGTGCCGCGATCTGTTCCACCAGACTATTTAAGATGGACATAGTTGTGATTATTTAATCAAAGCCAGCCATTATCCCATACTCTCTGTCAAATGTGCTGTAAACAGGTGCTGTCTAAATCCTCATGCGCAGGTCCAGATGCACAGCCACACACAAAATCTCATGATGACACATTATCAGCCAAGGGCAACCTGCCAACCTTCTCACACTCTGCCTGTCTCAGAGAAAAAGAGGAAAGCTGTGGATTTGTCGAGGTGCACCGGGGTGGACGCCACTATCACACAGCCACCACAACACCGTAGATGCATTCTGACATACCCAGCTCCACTAGTTGTCCCTGTCCAATCCCAATTCAAAAATGGGGACACTCTCACAAAACTCACTGCCAGCCAACTTAAAAAAAAAAAAAAAAAAAATGTCCCAAAATTGTTTAGCAGTGACCAAATGGATTCTGTATGATCTATTTTCATGATACTTTATAGATCATTGAAGAAAAAGTATGTATATATAATTTCCTTTAGTTATAGAGCAATAATGTAGATGATGGAGTAGAAATCGTAGTCTTACTTGGGTTCATTCAAAAAAGAGATTTTCATTAAAAGGATCGATATATAGGTGGATGTTACACGTCTTTTATGCTTTGTGTAACTCCGCTTGTGTATTATCCCAGTTTTTACAATGTGAATGTAGCTTACGCATTTTACAAAACAGACTATTCATTATCAAAATGTTTGCAGTGTTGGCAGCTCGGCACTGACAATGCGGTCATGCTGTCAGCAGGACAGGTACAAAATGGGAGTTTTTAATTATATGAGTTGCACGTGCAAAGTCTAAAACAATATGCAGCCTTTCACCAAAATATACAAACAATGGCATCGAACAATAAGTAAAAAGAGAAATTAAATTAAGTTAATATAACTTTTTCACCAGTTAAGATAGGTCTCCAAAGAGTTTCCTTAAAGGTCTTTAATGGTTTGAAGCATTTATACACGGATTATGGATTATTAAAACTAAGGGCCAAGAATTGGTAATATGCCATGGCAATCATTACAATTTTTAGCTACAAAGAGACTTAAAAACGACCAAAAATAGATATAACATACATAAAAATGACAACAAGGGCGGCACTCTTGATCCCTTGTAGGAGGGGTGGTGGGGCCTTTGACATGTCTTTGTCTACGGGACTGTTGTCTCATAATCCTCTCATAGTTTAAATTAAAACATTTTGTATCGGCTTAACAGTCTTCTGAGGCTACATATATTTTGAAGACCAATATTTATTTTTCTGCCATATAAAAGCTGACATGCAATGGTTGTAAACTTCAACCAGCTGCTAGCTGACTATTGACTTGATTTCTTAACACTGGTATCTATCATATAGGATCTTTAAAGTTAAAAACAAGTTTTTAAAACAAATATAACAAATAACCAATGTAGCTGTTGTCTATAATGTGCATTAACTAAAAGCCTGTCTTATTTCTTTGTGATTATACAATTCTCACCTTGTAATTATTTTACTCACTGAAAACAAATTTAATTAGCAGTTTGCATTTGCAAGTGATGCAAATGATCATTCATGAAAGGTAACGTCGGGACAACGTAGAAGTAAAACTAAGTGCTCTGCTCTTTTATATATTTTGTTGGTTTATTTGGATTACACAATGACAGCGCGAAAAATGAGGTATTCATTTGTCGCTCTGTTGCAATGCACCATAGTTGACAGTAATGATACCACGTAGGAGAATTGTGATGGACAGCCGCCCTACATCCCTGCTAACCAGCACCCAGTCATAATCACAGTAATCAACACAATAAGTGAGCTATAAAAAAAAAAAAAAAAAAAAAAAAGGTAACTTGTTAACTACTTCAGCGCAAAGATGCAATATTATCCTCCCCTCATCCTCCTCCTCAACCATCTGGCTCAGTCCTTTTTATTTGTCCTCGTCAGACGCTGACATGCTGTAGTCGCTGCTGTTGTGACTTGGCTCTTGCCAGTAAGCAAGGGCAAGCCGCGGCATTATTGAGGTCGCCACTGGCTTGAGCCGACACTTGTAGTGCAGTAATTCGGCGTCATCGTCCCCTGGATCTAATCTCTTTGCCGCCTCCGTTGCTGAAGCGACCAAATCTCTCCCCATTCTGCATCGCTGGTAACCCAATTAACTTGTTCCTTATCAATATGTGGGCTCCTTCTAACTGCATTTTGCCGTTCAGATGAGCGAGGCGGATCGGGAATTTGTATCTGTTTAATTTGATAGGATGCAGTCGTCACTGTGAAAAAGAAATGACTGTGCTGTATTGCATTCAGCAACTATAAAGGTTGGCGTTATGTCACAGCTGAATTAATTCACACAAATAAGTACATTCGTCGAACGGCACGGCGGTTAGCTGTTTTGGGAGGTTATCACTACGAACAGCAGATCTCATGCCGCGTGGGAAACATCGGTCTGCATTCAAGCGACTTCTCCTTTTTTTTCCCCAGCTGTAATTGCGATGCCGCTGAATACTTTGCCACGACGCGTCGAGGGTATAATTGAGACTACCCGTCAGTTCTGATGCCAGGGCATGACTGTCATACCGAACAAACCGAGCTGCAGTTTTCAGCTTGAGACATGAATGTTTAAAATCACAGCGAGGAATGTGGACTCCTAAAGTGGATTTACACCAGGAACCGACACGTGGCTCTCAAGGAAGTGCGGCGGTTGCGTCTCCCCTCTCAGACGTCCAAACCTTTTGACATCCCTCTACTTCATTTCCTGTTGTGATGAGCTACGTGGAAAGCACTTCAGTTCCTGTGTATCCGTGCCTACAGCTCCTGAAAGACTGCTTGACATGATTCGGCACACGTGGTTTAAAAGGACTGATTCATTCACAAGGACAGGAACAAATTAGAGCTACCTCCTCAGACTTTTATACCTCCGCCAGTCAGTCAAGTTACAATTTACGTCCGGGTCTGTCCAGACTCACAATATACATGTAGTGAAGGCTTTGAAGGCAATTCAAATGTGAAATATGGTCACAATCTCTCCTTCTGGTCCTTGTTTATGGAATTGGATATTGGACAGAGAAGTTTTTTTTTTTTTTTTTTTTTAGAACATTATGACGTGGCAGGGAATTCAAACTTTGACCTTTTGGATTTAAAACTTCCTCAGTTCATTATTTCATCTAATTAGAAGTTTGTGTGATATCGTGTCATAGCGTATCATTTATTGAGTTGTAGCCACGAACTGGTTTTGTGAGATCACCGTTTTGTGACCTTTGACCCTTGACCCAGCCCAAAACGTAGTCAGTTCATCCTCGGGACCGAGTAAACGTTTGTGCCAAATTTGATTACCTCCCCTCAAGGCGTCCCGGTGATATCGCGTTAACATTAATGGGACGGACAGACAACTCCAAAACTCGATGCCTCGGGAGGTGTGGAGGCATAAAAATAATAATAAAAACACCTCAGTGAAAAAGCAATTAAAATGTGAAGTATTTTAATCACTTCGGCAAACACTGCTTTAAACGTGATGCTGGGTTGCATTCCAGTTCGTAACATCTATGAGATATAAAAGAGAATTGGAAACCAGGAGCGATTTCAAAGCAACAGTTAGTGAAACTCCACAAAACAAAAATTATTTGATATGTCATCACAAACACATACAAATTGGATCACCAGAGAGGGTTTACGGCACACTAAATAGGGAATTGCTTCATATGTGTGATTGCCTTTCACCCATATGACCTACTGTGTCTTTCATTTCTTCCAGCTTAAATTCTTAAACCAGAATTTATTTCTTTTGTTGCTGAAAACAAATTACACTCTCAACAACATGTTTGCAAACAGCGGTCTATTAACACATTCGGCAAGATACGCGGCTGGATTGACGTTTTTTTTGGGGCTCCTGGTGACATTTTCTCAGTTTGGTCTCCGCCTACTCCTGAGAAATATATTTATCTCTTTTCTTTCTGCTCAATGGTCCACTAAGTTCATCAGCTAGTCGTTACTTTGTGTCTCTGTCGGCGCTGAGAAGGTAGCAGATGGTTTGAAAGGAGGTTATTCGCAGAAAATAGCTTCCTGTTGTGGCCAGAAACACAATAAAGTGGAAGGTGCCAAAACGGTGTGCTCAGTCAATTTGTCACCACGAGTGACTCCTTTCACATACTCGCAGCCTTTTAATCCATTTTTACAATGAAAATACTAATCTGTTTAATAGACTTTGAAACCTTTTAAACTGTAACCCCATGAAGTTATCAGAAAAAAAGGTGAACAGCAGGAGAGACGGCATTGAAGTTCATTATCCTCAATCCGCAGTTTTGGGAGGGTTAGTTTTGAAAAGCAATGAGTTACAGATTACTAGTTACCTTGTTAAAAATGTAACAAGTAATCTAACTATTATAATTACTTTATTAACATGAACTTAGCAGATGTGATTATTTTTCCGACATCTTGAACACAAATCATTTGGTGTGGTTGGAATTGATTTGATATGACTAACTGCAGTTAAATGAACTTGTCTGTGGATGTTTCGTCAGCTCTGACATCGAGGATTTCCAATGATGACGGCATTTTCACTTCTTATTAACACGCTTTACAATGTACAGTAACGTTTGAGCACTTTACGGATTTCAGAATTAAAATATACATACTATTTTGAATAGTAACTGTAGTTTAATCACATATTTTTTTCCCCCAGTAACTGATTACAAATACTTCTATTTTGTAATTCAATTACATAACTCCATTACATGGAACTAGATACTCCCAAACACTGTGAATCATTACATCATGGTTGCATTCGCACTGGAACTAGTAATTATCAGAAATAGCTCGAATCGCAGTTTGTACAATCTTGAACTCTGAGACCAAGTGTTGATACTTTCTGCACGAATGAGTGACTCCATTAATTATTCCTATAATATTTACAGCACACAGGGTCAACTAAAATTACCGCAGTGGAACATAAATCCAATGTCCAGACCTTGTACACCTTTGGAAAAAGAAAAAAAAAAAGTCAATGTCGCCTTTCCATGTAAAATAAATGAAAGTTATGCAACAGTGCATCTGTTAGGGATGGTACAAAATGCTTGCTGATAACTAGCGAGTGCTCATTATTTACAACTTTGTGAATGTGCAAAGGAACAAGTGATTCAGACACAGCCCTGATATGTTTTACAGCAACATAGAGTTATATTAGTTTTGATCATTGCATGTCTGTAACACAATCGCATGCCTGGTTCCCTCCCCTGCGGTGAGGCGCCAGCACAGCTGCACCATTTGATGAAACCTAACAAGGAGTGGTCAGCCTTGGAGCCTGCAGCCATGTGTGACAGTACACCCCCTCCCCTCCCCCCCTCTCTCTCCCTCCCTCCCTCCCTCACCCTCCCTCCATCTCTCCCTGCTACATATTTCATTCTCACTCACCTTTTAGTCATTATGGAGACTCCAAATGTCACTGATTTCTATCATCCAAATCCCCCAAAGTCCTCGTATGGACATTACAGAGGGAAAAAAAAAAAAAAAAAAAATCACCTCACACCTTAAGAGATACAGAACTTCACAAAACACACCCTTGGGTGCACTGCACACCGTTTATGATCTATATCACAATTAGAAATCAAAGGTCTCCCTCGGTGAAAAATGTCAGTTGGGTTTGAAAGAGTTCAAGTCTTTTTTTCTCGCTCTGGTTTGGGAATAGATTGAGAAAGGGTAAATGGTAATGATTTTTTCAAAAGGTTCTTGATGTCTTTCTTGACCTCGAGTATTAGTGATAGGGGGATGCAGAGGCACCGGTTGCTTATGTTTTAATGACTGTCACTGTGGACAAATTAATAGCTGATGTTTTTTCTCATTGTGATAGTGTCACATTAAGCGTATATTGTGGTAAAAATCAACATGATATCATACTAAAGCGTGCAATACACCAGCCAGTCCGTCAGTGTCACGTTTTGCCTCGGCTAGGCGTGGAAAGTGAGATGCCTTTGTTTGTTCTTTTGTACTTTGTTACATTACATCCTTTTTTTGTTTTTTTTTGTTTACCCCGGTCATACATTTGTGTACTTTTCACGCACAGACGAGACAAAACGTGACACTGACACGGTGTTCCCAGTAGGCTGATGGGAGTTTTACATGCTTTGGTGTGATAGCAGCTTGAAACTAGCCTGAATATAGAAAGAAACACAACTCCCGTTGCAACTCAGTAAACATAAAAAACACGTTGAATTAAACAAAGCATCTTCAATATTTATCATTCGTTAAACATTCAAATATAACTGGAAAACCCTTTCACTCCAGCCGTGTTTATATTGTAAGGAGGTCGGATAATTGTACATGTACACAAAATCATGAGTGCTAACAAGTGAATGGGAAGGAACAAATAAAATGATTAATCAAATAAAAAATGTTACCTCATTGAGTCGTGTGAAATTTGACATTGTGTTCCAATGCTGCCAAACCAAAAATCCCTTCAGGGAATTAACGTCAGGCAATATTGTCCATTTTAAACTCCACAGCTAATCTATAAATACTGTATGTCACCAAAACACTGCGATGGGATGACTATCTTTACATAAAACACACAAAAAAAAAAAAGTAAAACCCCTACATGTGGAAGCTAAATAAGGGTCTGGCTTTCGAAGTAGTCTAGTTTACCTCTACTAAGTCTGTCTAAAGTTAATGTTTTACATGGGAACAGATAACAGAGACAGCTCCGTTTAAATGAACATTCACCACGCTGGAAATTTAACAATTAGTAGTTCTTAAGCAAACAAGACAACAACATCTGCAGGTAACAACTGTTGTTAAATCAGTAACAGTTCCCTTTTATCCTCCACTTATATTATTTTTATTACCTAATTTGCAATTGCACATAATCAGTTTTATTAGTTGTTTTTTTTTACCATTCGTATTGCATGTTGATGATCTTTTTTCCTGAATGAATACTAAAACTCTTAACTGCTGTTAGGATCCGGTTTAATCAAACTGTATCCTAAAGGCGATCTTAAAAATGATGCTGCTTTTAGGAAATGCACTTAATGTTTGTGATTTCTGCCTGAGAGGCAAAAATATGGCTCATAAGGACATCTGGTGTGTATGCTTTGCTTTTTAATTCTTTTAAGGCTTCACAATTTGAATGTTTTGGAATTTGTAATGATCATTACACAGATTTAATTTCCCCCTTCATAGGCTTCTGCTTGACAAACAAAGCATCATCATGTTTTGATTGTCTGTATGTAAGAGTTATATCTTTAATCTCACGCGTGGTGCTTTCCCCAGTATGTATGAAACAAAGTGGATTGTCAGCGGTGTCTCACATGAGCTTATAGCATTTGTATGAGATACCTTTTAAAAGCCAGACTTATTACTGGGGAAAAAAAAAAAAAAAAAAAAAAAACCCTGTATGGTAACGATAACAAAATGACAGAAAATATGTTGTTTGTTGTTGTGTAACTATTTTAACGAGCAAGGACCACCACCTCAATTAAGTAATAACACAATTCACTGATTATGATATGGTGGAATGCATTGGAGCTGGGTAAGACTCTGCGGTTTGGGGAAGGCTTAATTGAGAATCCACTGCGGCTCTCGGGCCTCGCGGATCCCCCAAAAATCCTTCCTAAGAAAGCAGTGATGACTAAGCGATGCGCAGGCCTTGGAAGTTGTGACGGGTGTGGAGCAGCTGTAAAGCCCATCAGACCATAACCATGATGAGGTGATCTAGGACTCCTGTGTTTGGGGAAGACACGGCTGGAAGGAGTCGGGAGAAAATCCAACACGATGAAAGTGGGGGTGCAAGCAGGATCAAGTGGAGACGTTGCCGGATTTCATGGCGAAGAAAAGCACGATAGGATTTGTAACTGCAGGCTATGCGTTTCGTGGCTGGCGGGGGTTTAGACGTGGATGTATTGAAATTGAATGTGGGAACCGCGTTGCCGAGTAGGTGTGTTTGCTTGTTAAGAGTTGGAGCCAAGCAGTCCTTGTGAATGAGGTGAAGGTCGGATCGGCGGAGGTGACAACTTAGAACGAATTGGTTGACGGAGAGTGAGCTCAGCATTTCGCGGGAAACGGAAGAAGCAGCGAAAACGTCGGTTCCTGGGC
This sequence comes from Brachyistius frenatus, assembly GCF_029030835.1. NCBI lineage: Eukaryota > Metazoa > Chordata > Actinopteri > Embiotocidae > Brachyistius > Brachyistius frenatus. The sequence continues at coordinate 2,122,006 of NW_027210637.1, forward strand.
GCAATGGCGGCACCGGAGGAAGCGATCTGAGCGAAGGGTGATAATGCAGCAGGAGAAGAGATCAAAGGCATAACGAAAGACGCGGAACACATTTCGACTCAAGTGTGAAAAAGTGAGTAAGTGACGGCCACAGGAGACGGCGCATGAAGGACATGATGGCGAGAGAATTTCTTCATTGATGTTGACAGCAGGGAGGTTATCAGAATAGATCTTTTTGGCCTTTACTCCCACGAAGGGGAAGCGATGACTACCGGATGGTTTTGTTGACGGCAAAGGATGATGGAGGGAGTTTTGGACTGCTGAAATTAGGGGGAAGAGAAAAGGATAATTGAGCTCACTGTAACTTTTCTTTACAGGAAATGATGTTATTTTATGTCACACTGTCTTAAACTGTAACTATTAACCGGCGCTTATGATAAATATCCTTTCTGATAGCAAAAGCAGAAATTAGTGGTGTTCATCGATACAATGGTAAGAATATACACTGCACTGCTTCAGTATTGATTTTTTTTTTTTTTTTTGCTCCTTTGCTTTTTTGAGAGGCCTTTGCTCGAGTCATTTAAAACCAAAATCACATTTGATCTGAACAATTCTATTTCAAAGTTATAATGGATTGTATAACTGTTGGATATAGGTTTGCTTACACAGAGTAAGTTTGAGTCAACACAGCAGCAGTGCTTTACTGCTTTAACTTTACCCAATACTCATTCGTAGAAACATTTGGACTCAGGCCTGGGACGCACTGCCTGCTTGGCGTGTGCGTCTTGCTTGTGCGTGTGCACGTGTGTGTGTGTGCGTGTGTGTGTGTGTGTGCGTGTGCGTGGGTGTGTGTGTGTGTGTGTTTGTCCAGACCGGCTGCTTGTCAGCAGCTGTGCTGCGGCTGCAGATCCTTCCATTGAATCAATGAGTTTCTCTTTGATAATGGCCATTAATATAGACGTTTCAAGGTCTGACAAGTGATGAGCTGTAACCAAAAAGCAGGCAGGTGGTTTATATTTCCCCTCGCTGCGAGGTGAGACACACAGACACACAGACACACACACACACACACACACACACACACACACACACACACACACACACACACACACACACACACACACACACACACACACACACACACACACACGAGTACTCAGGAAAGTTACAGAGAGAGGAGGCGAGAGAGTGCAGCGAAGAAAGCCCCGCCCCTCCGCTGGTGGAGTACCGTCATGATGTGACTGGAGTCTACACCGTGTTACGGTTGTGACTGTACAGTACAAATGTGATCACAGGTCGTTCTGCCTGTATATTTGAACTGGGAACCGCTCGCGGCTTGCGTGGGGGAAAAAAAGGGGGCGGGGTCTATTTGATAAATGACGAGACGAGACTACAATATAATTACACGTTTTTATAGTCGACAGTAGGTTTTTTTACTTATATGCTGCTATTTGTTATTGATTGTTCGATTTGTAATACTGTACCGTTACTATAGAAATACTATCAGTTTTAGGATAAAAACTAAGCTACGGCTTGTTGTGTCAATAGCTGGACTGCGTATGAAATGCTGGAGGGATTTTAATTTGAAACAAGGGCTCTTAATTTGAAAAGATACAGGAAGTTGCACCCTTTCAGCCGATCAAGGATTCTTTCAGCTGTTTTCTTATAAACTCACAAGTTAGGCAGACACCGACATGTTTATCTGGTTGAATATTCAAAGTGAATATAAACACTTACAGTTATTCATCGTGAATAAAGATGTTCATATACTTACTGTATGTTCTGGAGTTACACTGAATTGTAGCTGCAGGTGTTTTAGCTCATGCTAAAGTTCGAGAGCCAATGTTAGCTTGCTGCTGCTGCAGGCTTGCATTTATTACTGCTTTAGTAGGACTTTTGGTAGCTCAGTTGTGTCTTCATCTGTTTGTTGTTGTTCTTTTTGTGCCCTTTGGGAGGCAGGCCAACATTATTGTGAGGTTAACGTAAAGTTTCTCAGCTGAAAAAGTTACGGCAGACCGAAGAGTAAAATGTAGAAGTGAACTGTATATATTGCCAATAGTGTGATTTTACTACTTGTATGTAAAAAAAAAAAAAAATCTGGCGAAATCCAGCAATAACATACATTTTTGGGAAATGAGAAAATCTATTTACAGGCATAACTTAACAAAGCAGGTAAAAAGATGTAAAAAAAACAACAACAACAACAACCCAAACAGTAGCTTATATCAAAGAAGAAACAAAACTCAACCGGAAATAGAACTAAACTAAAGGCAGTCTTGACAGGTGATTTGAGAGAGAGCACTGTTTGAGCAGGTGTAACAAAGCCGGCATCGATATAGCCCTGCCTGCGGCTCTAAGGCTGAACAATGGCTCACAGGATGCTTAAAAGGTCCAAAATATAGCCGGGAGCAAGGCCTTGACAAGCACTCAAAGTTATCAATCAAATTTTCAAATCAGTCATGGAACTGACAGGCGACCAATGTAAGGATGCCAGAAAAAAAGACTAATGTGGTCCTGTCTCTGAGCTGATTAAAAGGCCTGCTACAAGTCTGCTTGTGGGTAAATAAAGAGTCACAGTAGAGCCAGAAAATAGAAAAGCATACCCGACTCCTCTACGTTCGTGACAGACAGTCGTTGTTTTTTAAACTGGTGATAACATGACTGAATCACTGCTTTTTTTTTTTTTTTAACCGTGGGTCACGTTTTAATTGAAGATGCTGCCATGTTCCAAGCACAGCCTTCATACTTTGAATTTTTCAAGTTATCATACTTGTCTCTCCCTGGAGCTCTGAGACGTACCGTCCTTTTATGGCTGCCAGAATTACGATATGCCCGATATGTCTCCTGAAAGATTTGGTATCGCCCTGATGTTTCACTGTGAGTTCAGACAGACTTTTCAGGGTTGAGAACATTGCTGTTTTCAGTGTCACCAGTGTATTTTATGGCATGACTGCCTTGCTCAAGGGTATAGCAGAGTTTCTCCATTGTTGGCTCAGTGGAACTCGTTACCGTAAATCTTGCACAAAGAAATGACAGAAGGTCCCTTTGTTGTTTAATAAGGAAAACCTCGCAAGAGCTTCTGTATTCATCTTCGAATAACCTCATTTCACTGACCTTTTATGCACGGCAGCTTATCGTGCATTATTTGGTCCTACATACTGAATTTTCCAAGGTTCTCTCTGAATCAACCTCCCTGTGCACAATGAAGCTTTATGAAATTGACCAACCTGACAGCCTCCCACATAATGAGAAAATAAGCCTAAGTATATCAGCATTAGTCAGAACATAATTTGTCTATTTTCCTGTCTGATCCATCTCATTCCGGTTGAACATACTTTGATTTAACAATTAGTTGGACAGTGGACTATTACAGAGTTTTACATTTCAGTCACAGAGCAGAATATGAAATGAGGGGTACGAAGTTCAGCGAGCCATTAAAAACTTCTTTTGAAAGTCTCTTAAATCATTGAATGAATGATGCATTTTTTTGCTGTAGTGAGCCGTGATGTTAAAATTGTATTTCATTTGATGGAGTTGTTATCCGCTTTTATTACCAGTCATCCAGTAGGTGATGACAAGTGAAGGAAATAACAACCTTTCACTGCAGAAGGTCGAGTCGGGTTTTAACAAGTCAGATACTCCATAATTTATGGTAAATAAAAATCACACTATCTAATCGCAACCTAAATTTGTATTAATATTACAAGGACAAGGTCAAAATCTTTTGATCTCTTTGCTTGCGGAAATTAAAGTGTAGTTTTTAAACACTAGTACAGGATGAAGTTGTCAAGGGTTTGGTGTTTTCCATCATTAGATTTTTGGAATAGAAATGTGAAAAAAAAAAGTAATTTAGTTTTGGCAGGAAAGCCACATTAATATATTCTCTACTGGAGCAAATCTCATAAGAAGAATAAAACCAACAGTTAATTCACCCTCATCGCAAGTATTGCCTGTGTAGCCTTCTTCTTCTGTGCTATAGAGCTCTATTGCAAACATTAGTGAGCAACACTGTAGTACTGGGTGTTTACTGATAAACAAAGAACACAGGTGTTGTTATTTACTTTGAGTCAAAGTCCTGCTCCTGCAAATATTACAAAATATCTTATTTTAATTTGATTTATATAGCATCAAATCACAATATGTCATCTCAGGGCAATGAACATAAGCAACATTATCGAGAGAAAACCAGCAATTCAACAATTCCCAAATGGTGGACAGGAGGCAGGAAAAACTGCCCTTCAACAGGAAGAAACCTGAAAGAATCAGACTTAGAGGTCAGTGGCCATTTGCCTCGACCGAAAACACTGGTCAGGTACTCCGGAGCCAGAAATACAGGGGGAGATAGGAAAAAAAAACACAAACTACGGGAGACAGACAAGACTCAAGGTTAAGGATACGCAATGACGTTTGAGTAATGTTTTCTCACAAAAAAACGTGTAGAGTCAGAATTTATGTCGTCAGTTGATAAAAACGAGATCCACTGACAGACTGGCGAGTCAGCAAGTAATCAATGAAGGACTAATTTGTTGATAGTAACATTTATACTGTATGATAGTATCAGCCTCAGGCTTGAAGTAACCATATGTTACAGCAGTGTACAACGTTTAAAAAAACAGCAACTATGTTGACACATACCAACAATACACTGTATTACTATGTTTTACTGCAATTTTATCTCTAAACATTGGAGCCTCACACTAGTTTCACTGAACTGTAGCGGCAGCATTTGTTTTTCCAATCGGAGCCTTGCTTTGTATTTGAAATAAATCTGAAATTGAACATGCCTGCCTTCGACGCCGCAGTGCACTGAGGTAACCTCTCTGCACATGCTCACTGATGACTGGAGGTTTAATGAGTGAACGGCTCCTAACACCTCGGGCTGCACCGTCATCTGAGAGACCTACTGGGACACTTTTAGAGGTGCATGTGCTAGAGGATGCAGTGTGGGCTAAATGGACACTAAGTTGACACTTGCTAACGAATTAACAAGTCATCAGATGTCAGTATATATGCACATGTAAGGAATTTAAGCGTCAGTAAATTAACGGAGACTCAAAACTGCCCGGCAAGGTCCTTTTTTAGTATCTCTAGAAGACTCTGTTAAAAGAACCATTCCTCAAGTTTAAAAGAAGCAGTTAAAAACATTGTTCTTCGAGTAAAAAGAAAAAAAAAAAGAAGAAGAAGCAAAAGGATTTGGGCCACTCACTGGAGAGCCATCAAGATAGAGCCTTAGTCGCCTTCTCTTTGAAAGTGCTGTATCTGTTTCACAAGGTAACAATTAAATTGCAGCTGTCAGCAGAGGAGATATTAAACTCGTTCCCGGTTCTGTCTCCCTTTCCGCTGACGGTGACCTTGGCGGGGAGACGGAGGCTGGCCGCCGAAGCCTCACGCTGGTTGAGAGGGTTTGCACTCTCCGTCTCACGGAGGGCCTGCCATCTGGGATAGGGATATTCATCACACTGCTACGGCACACACACACACACACACACACACACACACACACACACACACACACACACACACACACACACACACACACACACACACACACACACACACACACACACACGCACACAGCCACTGGCACAGACACTATCATCATCATCATCATCGTCATCATCATCATCAACACTCGCCAGCATCATCACATGTTCCCCGGCTCTGTGAAAACTCTGGACCGCCAGCCCACCTGTCTCCCGAGCTGATGTCACGCAATGTCACCCAAGGTGATGGTATGGTTCGAATGCAACTCATATCTGCAACACTCCCGTTTCAAATTTGAATGTGACTTATCAGTCCGCCCATGCAAGTGCCGTGAAGGGTTGCTTGAGGTTTTGCGTCAAACTGCAGATTGATAACCACTTCTCATCGTCGGATTGCTTCAAGTCACCTGCGCTGCTAATAGTGACGTTTGTTCCACAAACAAAATACCTGCCAAAGATTTGGAAAAACAAGGAATCGCAAAAAAAACAAAAACGAAATACACCTGTAGAATCTGCACCTGTCGTGCATCTGTAGAAGCTTCTTACAGCTTTCTAAATAAACACAATTTTTGCATAAATAACTTTTAAACTTTGGTCCCGTCAGTCAACGGAGCTTCCTGGAGCAGACATTATGGTTAAATGAAATCAGAAAAAAAAAATAGACGTCTATATTGTTGACTTTATTAAATTAAAGCAATGGAAATATGCAACGAAGCCACAGATTAACAAGTTTGTCTTCATGTGCACGTGCTACAGCTCCACTCCGGCACTTTAACAAATGGCACTACACCCACAGCACAAAGGTGGCCTTTGGCGTCGGTATGACAACAGATGACTTCTTTGATGAAGGAGGTCGTCCGACCTCGTAGAAAAATCAACAAAGTCTCTGTAGGGACGAGTCCAGGGGTGGCTAAATGGAACGAACACTGGACTTTTACCCAGGAGTCTGGTGTTGAGTCCTCAGAGAGAGCAAAAGTCATCGTGGATTTCTTTTTAGAAACATAAGTTACTGACATAATGGGACATTTTTAACTTGCGTAATGGACGTAAAGTTCCTTGCGCGACGTGTGTTGCATTACTTATGGAAACCTGCTCATTTCAAACCAAACCGTGACCTTATGCTTAACCCAACTGTGTGGGTGCTGGTACCTTCGGGCAAAAAAAACCCCAAACATTTATATGTTTATATGTTTTCCCATCTTTATAGCATCATACGCCGTTTAGTTGTAGAAGGTCACGCAGATTGAAGATCATACAAGGTCTGTTGTCTTTTGTATTTGTTTTAAAAAGCTGCCAGCGTCTGCAGGAGCAGCCTGTCAGATGAAAACATCTATTTAATTGAAATGTTACGGTTGCGAGGTAAAGCAGTTATTTAGCCTTGAGTGTAGTGTAGTTGTCATTGTGTGGATCTTGTTGTGCGTGTGGGAAGCTTTCTTTTTGTACGTCAGTAAATCTTTGTTACTCAGTGTGTTAGTGAGGCTAGTAATTAGTGACTGGCCTTTGTCAGGTGTGTGGGCCACTGATTGACTGGGGTGACAGTTGGCAATTGGTGCACTGGCTGGAGGCGTTTGCAGTTGATTGGTTGCCCAGACAACATCAGGCTGTACAGAGCCAGGCTGACTTATGATGCCGGGGCAGAGCTTGTTCAGCCCAGCTTCCTGACCCAGCTACACTGACCCTCTTTGTATGCAGTATGGTTATTGTTAGACCTTGTACATCTCTGTTGGGGAATTGTATGTGCGATCTGCTTGCAGTGTTATGTTTTGTTTTCTTCTGTGATTTCAGTTTGCTGATTTTGGGGAATTTCACTTTGTTTTTAGGCAGTCCCCTCCACCCCCCGCACAATTTGGATCTGCTTTTGTTAAATAATGTTGATCTTTCTCAATCTGGATTAGAATTCCTCCCCTTTTTAATGCATGACGATTGCAAACAATCGAGGATCCGTGTCAGGTATTTTGCTGTGGCCTGGTTTGGAGCATTGGAGATGAAGAGTTGCTTTCATATTGCATTAAGTATCATATCATTAACACATTGCATTAGGTCATTTTTTTTTCTTTTTAAAGCATCCGACAGTATTTTCTAAAATATCCACTGAGGGGATGTCAGTGAAACAGCAGCCCTCTCGTCGTGTGTTTACCTGCTAAATATGATTACAACAGACACAAAACAAGCCCCTTTTCTTGCCCACGCTGCTGCGCTGCTGCTGCTCAGTTGGCACTATTTTGACAGCTGTGATTCCAGGAGCAAACATCCAGAATCTTAGCTCCATTAAAATGACTGGATTTGCCTGCCACCCGACAATAATGACTTAATGACGATTATTTAGGTGGAGATCATTGTTTATCTTTATTGCCTTTCTTTCGTAAAAACTACTAAGTCACTGATCACTACGTGGCTTTGAGTTGAGGACACGCCTATACGCATAAAGTATTATCAGTATCAGGTGTTTAGTGCAGTGTTGCTGCTTTTCTTTAAAAAAAAATTTTTTTAAACAATTTAAGGCACACATCGGTCGCCTAGTATAAATTCACTGTATAAATCGATACGCTCTGGTTGCGCTCCATTGAACTATTGTTTCCAATTGTTGAATTGTAATATGCGTAGACTTAATTGCGAAACTATCAGAGCAGCCTTTAACCAATCAGCATTCGCCAACATTTGACGTATGTCACGCACCAAAACTCACCAAACTGTAAACAACTGAGACGCTTCCTCAATGTGATAAGAGTTCGTCACCATGTTGGTAAAGTACCTTTTTTTTGTTTATTTTTTATCTATAGTTATTATTATTGTTTTTGTTGCAGCTTGCAATCCTCAATATTTGGTGGCATTACGACAACTGTTTGTATTTGTATCACTAATGCAGAGCTACCACTGTTTAAACTACATTTTGAAACAAATGCTTGACTTCCACATCATCACACTCAGCCACCCTAATGGTTGTATTTGTTCCTTGGTGGACTTTTTTTTTTTTTTTTTTTTGCCTTTAGGAATATTGGGTGTTGTTTTTGTTATCCACTCGAGCTTTTCCAAATTTCTGGAAAGTTTTACACAGATATGGTAGTAATAATAATTGCCATTGCTTTGGGAAGGAAACCTAAAACCTCCATCAAATAAGTACACCTAAATCTTCCACAACCTTAGGGACAACACTGATACAGTGAATTAAAAAAACAATGTGCTCATATGAAATATATTTCATTTTTCAAATAAAGAAAAAAAAATGGTTTTGCTTCCATATATACATCCTATAGAACATTTTCTCAGTGTGTGACAGGATGGAAAATTAAAATTCTATGTTTTTGTAGAAAAAGAAACTACTCCAATGTATTGCAATGACCCCTCTCACCCAGTGAGCCTACTCTGTCAGCTTGAATGGTTGGCTATGAAGAATGTTTACTGGTGAATGACAATGGCGCCACAAGAATGGCAACCCGAATCACATGCATTATTAAAAAATGTCACCTCCGCCTGTGTGTTTTCATCTCCAAATCGTGTGACAAGCTGAGTGCCAAGACATACTTGTCATGCATGATCATGCTCTCGATATGAAAATGACCAGAGATTTGAGGAAAGATAGCAAAGAAAGTCTTTGAATAAAACATTCAGGGACATGAACGTGTGCTATTTAGTTGCCCACTGTGTTCTCAGCCTGAGCAGGAAACAATGTTTATTGTATCTGTCTGGTCTGAATGAGATGTAAATTTGGGAGAATTGATGTGATTTGATTCTAATATTTCTGCACAGTAACGGTTAAAGAGCCTTGGAAATCTACAAAAAGCCTAATGCATCCCAGCCACTGTTGCATGTTAATATGTGTATTACCTGAGGGAGCAGTTGTTGTATTGTCCATCATCAAAAACTTCTGAGGAGAACAAATTTAGATTTTTTTTTTTTTTTTAAATATATGAAATTACATATAACCATACTTTAGCTGTAAATATAAAACAAAATATTAGTTATAGCTCACTGTCATGACTTCTGCTGCTTATGTATTTGGGTGACTATATTTGGCTGCATTTGCCTCCCCTTTAAAAGAAATATAAAATATTTGGGATAACACCAACCCTTGTACTTAATGTTATAGTCATAATCTGAAAAAAAACAAAAACAAAACAAAAACATACAAGTAGTAAATAGTTAAATGCAACCACCAGTACTCAAAATGCAGAAATTCAGCCAGTGCTTGCAGCTGCTTGTTGGAATTTTGAAAATTATGAATCGATGGCATGAATAGTTCAGCACCATGTTTGGTCGACATATTGCAGGCAGGCTCTCACTCTGTCATGGCGGTTGCTGTTTGCTACTTGCACCCAGCCGCCACCACACTTCCCAGATTTGGATTTTTCTGGTGCCACACATCTGTCATGATGGCAGCAAGCAGGAAACCCAAAAAAACCCACAACATCACAGCATTTCTCCTCAAACCTTCGGGCCACATAACAGACATTCATTTTAGCTCGACAGTTTGGTGTCTCCTTCCCATCCTCCAGTGACACAGTAGACGGTATGAACAGATCACGCAGTCCCCCACATTGCTAGTTAATGGCGAATGGCTCCGACAGTTTAGACTTATAATTTGATCAGTCAGCATAATATTGGTCATACTGCATAATTGCGCATAATTTCCCGAAATTTTGTCCACACCGCTCATCTTCTCCAGTGCATGGTTCCACATATTAAAGTTTCTGTTTTAAACTTGCCGACATTCGCAGACGATGGCTATTTGTTGCGGGGCTCTGGGTGAGAGGTAATTTCCGAGATGCATGACTTCATTTTTACTTGCGGACATGTAGCGTGTGCGCCATTAATACAGGTGTCACACCTGAGGTGCAGTGATGTCAGATGTTTTTATACTAAATGACTTTATTTATAATAGGGCATTTTGCCACGGCTGCACCTGGCTCGCCGCCTGCGCTCTCAATAGACCGCGCTGACATATTTCAAGATATGAAATCAGTCAGAGGATGATTCATGGAGATGATTGCTGTTGGGTTCTTTTTAATTAGGCTCTCTTGCAAGTTTGTTGCATCATTGTAACTAATGTGGGATTGTTGAGAAATTCTGTAATTAGTGAAAATGTTCTTTATATCTTATGCAGAGGGTCTTGTCTAAGGGTCCCAGAAGCTTTGTAAAGCCGTGATACAAACAACCAAACTGAGGTTGTTTTTTTTTTTTTTATGAACAAATCAGTGTAGTGAATATTTTACAGTAGATTAAAACTTAATTTCATTATCTTCTTATTTCTCTGTCTTGCAGACATATTTGCTTTGTAGGCTGGACTGAACTAAAAGTTTGCATAGTCACTTTTACACAAAGCGAGCTTCTGCAACTTTTGACCCCTCTCACTGTGTGCATAATTAAAGACATGCATGAAAGATGATTTTCACCCGGCAACAGTCTCACATTGTTTATTCCTCCCTGCCTTTGCTGTGATCCATTTGTCATGATCAGTAATCCCTTGTTGATTGTGCTGCTGCTGACTATTGTGACCGAAGGATCAATAGTGTATTGTGCTCCATAACAAGCTCTGTTGAATGGCCAATAATTAAGACATACTGTCCTATATCAGTCAGGAGCTTCAGTTGCATGCTGAAAGAAATGCTGAGACTTCATGGCTGAAAGAAGGTGGGAATGTAATCCTTATTAAACTAAAACAGAACACACAGAACATCAAGACAGATCAATATCAAGCATTTTTGCATATTTTAACCACAGGGGGTCAGTTGTTTGACTGACAGAAATTTTGATTTTGGATGTAAACAATATAATTATTTTTTTTCACGTCAACAATCCCTTGAAAAGATCAAAGTCAATAATGAGCGCGTCCTACTAAAAAGTTTTGTATGCGTATCCTGTATCTTGCTCTCCATCGGCCCTTTTGTTGCCCGATGGCTATTAACTAGACGAATCTATGAGCGTATGGGTCGCCATACTGATTTTCACAATACGTGTAATGTTTACTATGTTCACTATCTTAGTTTACTTTGGTTCTATGCTAACATTCTTATGTAGCGCTTAACACCAAACACAGCACGGGCAGACAATCATATTTTGTCGTAAACCAAAGTGGTGTGCACTTGAACAATATTCAAAGGTTCCCCAAAGTCACTGAAGTTCACTTTGAGGCGATCAGAAATGTTTCTAACAAATTTCATGACAATTTGTTGAAAATGTGTTAAGACATTTCACTATAAAACAACTCGCACTACTCCGCTCTTCCTCCTCCTCCTCCTCCTCCTCCTCCTCCGCTCCCTTCATTGGTTACCGGTAGCTGCCCGCATCCGTTTCAAAACATTGGTACTTGCGTACCGCGCTGCGAACAGATCGGGTCCAGTGTACATCCAGGACATGGTCCAACCTTACACCCCAGCCCGCTCCCTCCGCTCTGCTTCTACCAATCGTCTTGTCGCTCCCTCGCTGTGAACTAAACACTCTACAAAATGAAGACCGTTTGCTGTCCTGGCTCCTAAATGGTGGAATGAGCTCCCCACCGACATCAGGACAGCAGAAACTCTGTACATCTTCCGCCGCAAACTAAAAACACACCTCTTCAGACTTTACCTTGAATAGTAGAACTTCAGTAGCACTTAAAATGGCACTTACTGATAGCACTTTGTAGTTTGGCTTTCTTGAAGAAATTGTATTTTTTTGATTCCTGTTGTTCTGGGTTTTGTACCCTCATGGTTGAAATGCACTTTTTGTAAGTCGCTTTGGATAAAAGCGTCAGCTAAATGAAATGTAATGTAACAAAAATTTCAACTTCCAGGTGGTCATAGGATCATAAAAGTCATGAAGGGTCATCCTCTTGCACATTTCCATCCTTAGAGGTTTAATTTGTGTTTTATATCTTATTTTATCTAATCATATGTTATCTTAGCGGCTGTTAAGAGCCGGTATTATTCGTCCTGAGTGATCCGGTTACTAGTAGACAGCTGGAATAAGTACGGCGGCCCACGCCTGATATTATCATGCTTCCTCGCTTGCGTCTTTAGTGACCGCTTGTGATCGGATCACACTCCCCGCTCTATATGCAAACAGACACATACGTCGTGTAAATATACAAATTAATAAACATGTAAACATGCACGGGAACGCAGGGGAGTGTCAAAGCAACACGCAGTTAACTCAAGGCATCTTTGCTCGCTGGAAACTCATTTTCATGTGCCATTTGTTAGAAATTTATGACACGCATTTCACAATCACAAATGTCGAAACAGTTCAGTGAGGCTCAACCTGATCATGTCAGTTCAGCATCAGATTATTTATTTATCCCAGCATGTTTGAGAGGGTCAGGCCCTGCGCTGCGATGGATAAATGAACTGTGCGAGAGGGCAGGGGCTTTTTCAAGCTTCATGTAGCAGTTTTTTTTTTTTTTTCCAAACAGCTGCTTTATAGCAGCGATTTTGCAGGTAAATCTCTCCTGCTTTCTGCACAGTTCAGCTGTGCTCAGCAGAATCACGCAGTGTATTTTTTTTCTGGTAAAAAAAAAGAAGTACAGGCCGAGATCTTCAGACGAAAGTGTTTGAGAAGAGGAAAAAAAACAACAACAACAGCGTCCAAACCGAACAAACCCGCGATGACATCGTGGTAACACATTGACGCACCGGATGGGATATGAACACGGGAACGTGGCACGGAGAGCTGCATTCAGTATTTCTATTGTTTATTGAGAGGACGTGAGTTGAGGAGGTGGTCTTTTAATGTGGCCCTGGATCCATGTGCGTTCACACTGCTTAAAGAATGTGACCCTACGCGTCCCAGACCACCTCTGCATAAACAGATCTAAATGCATTCAGGGTGCGTCAGCTTTACTCTACTTTCAGCTGACCGCTTGTGACGGGATCACAGGAAGGACGTTAACGCCAGATGTGAACAGCATCTTATCTGTCTGAAAATTAACGTGATTTGATTTAGTAAGACACTGTATGACTGGCAGGTACTCAGAGCCGTCACAGCAACCCATCTTTATAATTCACATGGTGATGAGTGTGCTTTCGTGAAAACAAAACACTGAAAGATAGGGACGCATGATCATTGACGTTATGTTTTTCTTATATATTTTTATATATATATATTTTATATATTTTTTCACATCCATTGAGAAGGTGGGTTCCATACGCTACTTGTTTCCTTTACAGAAGAGAGAGGCTCAGCAACACAAACACACCTAATAACAGGGCCACTCAGAGGCTCTCCTGCCATGATGTTGGAAAAATATTCTACTTGAGTGCCTACGCTGCCGTTGCTCTCATAGCCGGCTGAACACCCTCCTCCTCCTCCTCCTCCTCCTCCTCCCCCCTTCCACTCACCCCACTCCATCTCTATTCCCCTACTTCTATCCAGAGCACTTTCTCTGCCCCATTCTCTCACCATTTCCTGTGTCACCGCTTCCCCATCTTCTCTTTCTCCCTTTTCCCTCTGTCACCTCTTCTTCATCTCCTCTCTTTTTTTTTTTTTTTTTTACGTGTCCCCCGTCTCTCTCTCTCTCTCTCTGGTCCGTGTCCGGACTTCTTTGAACCCGCATAGCGTGCGGGTGAGCAAACCCCTAAAAGCAAAAGGGCTCCTCTTGCAACAGGTGAATCACTTTGCTTTGCTTTTATCTGGCAGCCACGAGTCCCGCCGAAGCCAGACATTTGTGCCTGAGCAGGAGCATGGGGTTTCAGATGTCCATGTTGTAAAGCCAAACAGCAATGAATAATGAAACAGAGGTGCGATATAAGAGGAGACTTCATTTATCGCACATTTTCCAACAGGTTTTCTATGAAATATGTCCTGAAATAGTTCGTGGGAAATGTTTTAAAAATGTTGCTTGAACAAGACGTCAACTAAAACATATGGAGTGTATTAAACAATTTAATCTTAAAACACTGAATATTCATTTGGATGTATGATAAAAAAATAAAAAAATAAATAAAAAAAAATGCTTTTTAAGCCAAGGATTGGATTTTTTTTTCTTGTTTTCTTTTGGTGAAGTCTCTGAGGTGGCCTATTTATGAATCCTATCCAACATTTATTCACACCCGAAAATTCAGATTCATCCCATCAACTTACTCTGACACTCAAATCCTGAGTCCCAGCTAGCTTCTAAACAGTACAACTCGCCTTCGATATTATGGGAGACATCTCAAGGTCTTCCAGAGCAGCTCTCTAGGGTTGCCTAGCTACCAGGCAATTGCATGTCTCACAGCTCCCACTCTTTTCTTGTGTCTTGTTCAACATGAACCGAATGTTTGCATCTCTACAGAGAGAGCTAGAGAGAAAGAGGCGAGCTGCCAAACACTACAAAGGAAGACACATCAACACATGTTAATCATACTCAATAAAAATCTATATTCCTTATCATACAAAAAGGGTCTTTCACTAAATAATTAAAGGCTGCCTGGGATTGATGAAGTCAGTATAATGTCAGTGCAGTCTTTAATAAGCGCTCTCTTTTTCATATGATGTAACCGAGTGGCTCGGCAGCACGTCAGGGAGTCATGATTGATATTGGATGAGGCACACTGATTTTTAATATCAAACTGTCATTGTGTGTGTCGTTCATTATGTATCACCGCACAATGTCTGTCTGTCTGTCTGTCTGTCTGTCTGTCTGTCTGTCTGTCTGTCTGTCTGTCTGTCTGTCTATCTATCTATCTATCTATCTATCTATCTATCTATCTATCTATCTATCTATCTATCTATCTATCTATCTATCTATCTATCTATCTATCTATCTATCTATCAGCAAGTTCTCTGGTGGCAACAGCCAAATGATTAAATAATAAATCACATTTATCAAGTAATACTTGGGCCAAGTATGGACCAAATTAATAAAAGTTTTATAAGATGGCGCTTGAAAACAAGTTTTTCACCAAAAGTTTATTGAATTAAAAACCCTGTGATTGTATTTCCCATTGAATATAAATGTCCTTACTTAAAGCTCCTATAGTAGCAGACAGTACGGCTGTGTGTGATGTAAAAGGAGTTATTCGTAGTGACACATTGTCAGAGCAACTCTACAGTTCCTTTCAGCTCTGCAGTGTTTTTTTGGGTTTTTTTTTGTTTATGCTTTCAGCTCAGTGTTTTGGTTTTGCTGTCCTCACTTGTATTGAGATTCACTCTTACCTGATAAACCCACTGCACAATACCTGCTCAGCTTCAAACAGCCGGCGGGCAAAGTGTGCAACTAGCTGGAGACTGGTGGAGGATTAAGCAGTAAAGGCGAGACACGTATCATTCAGGAGTTGGTAAACAGAGCTGAGGTGAATATTAGATGCATAATTCATCAGCTGACCATATAAATGAAAGGAATTGTATTTTTATTTTTCATATGTTCTGGCTGTTGAAATAAGCAATTTTCGAGAATTGTTGGGGGTCTAAAGCTAAACTGTAAAACCTTCCAACATGCTTTAAAAACTATAGTTCACACATATTAAAGCCACTCAAAACCTCACAATTATCACTCCTGCAGATCTCTGCATCCATTTTTTTTTTTTTGTATCCCACTGTTTTTTTTTTTTTTTACCTTGCGGGTGTTTCTGAAGTCAGAGAATTAAGTTACACATGAGTGAAGTTGCTGGAGATCACTGTGTACACTACTGTATTTTCAGTGACTTGAGGTAACCCAGTTTGAAGATAATTTGTACTAAATGCAGCTTTTGTGCTGTAAGCCCTCGAGAAGTCCTGGCTGGCAAGTATTTAATGCCATCATCTCATCATCGCTGGTGTTAAGGTTATTTAAAGTTAAGTGTGTGTCTGTGTGTAACTTCTCCACAAGGGGCTTTAAAGGCCTGTTTGGTAATTCAGATAAACATATTTTAAATGTCTCTTCAAACTGTTAACCAAAGATCATTTTTTTGCTGGAAATAAAACCAGCTTTCTTTGAAATGGAACCCTGCTAGTTTCCAGCCTTACATTTTTAAAGCCGGGAGAGTGTTGGAGTTGAGATTGCTTAATACGTGTCTCTGCTGCTTTGCCCTCATACATTAGTGTTAGTGTGTGTGTGTGTGTGTGTGTGTGTGTGTGTGTGTGTGTGTGTGTGTGTGTGTGTGTGTGTGTGTGTGTGTGTGGTGGCGATGTAAAAAAATATCCAGCAGAACTTCCACTATTTAACGCCCCTCCACAGACATCCAGTATTTTTCAATTGGGCCGTAGATTGGCCTAACCGTTTGTAGATCATGTGGCACAAATTACAGTGTATTATCATCACTATGATGGACAGTCTCAAATTGCATTTTTGGCAGTCACTCCTCACCTTTGTTCTGTGGCAGTCTAAGTGCCACTGTCCGTCCGAATAAACATTTCCAAAGGTAGATCCATTTATCTGAATGAATAGTCCTGGGCAGCTAAGGCCGATCAAAGGCCCTCGACACTCTGCTGTGATAGCATGATTTTTTTTTAGCTGACTTTCACCTCTTTTGTACTCCACTTAACACTACACAAACCTGTAAAGGACAGAAACATCAGAATAAATCGGAAGCGGTAATAACTGATATTTTCCAGACCTCCAACCCATACAACCCTACAGGCCCTTCGTTCCTACAATACATACATCCGACCCACAGGAGGGTTTCCTCAATTACTGCACCAGGTTAGGCTTAGGCACGAAAAACGTGGTTAAGCTTAAGGAAAGATAATGCAGCCTCCTGTTTCATTGAGCCACATCCACCCAACCCGTCTCCTCCTGGTAAGGAAAAACTCACAATATAGAAGTCATCTGAACTGTACAGAGCCAAAGACTGGAGTTCCCCAAACTGCTGCAATCAAATGATCCATTCAAAAAAAGCTAAATTAATCTGCGCAAATGTTCAGTATAGAAGTTAACTTTGGTGAACTTTTATTTAATAAACCTCTGGCGGAGCGGTTTGCTTAGACGGGAGTTAATAGATCGAGCTTTCAGCCTCACATATTTTACATGAAAGTAGCCACTTTATGACATTACTGCTGAATAATACCGTACACTGGGATTCAAATCCTGACTCCATGGGAGCAAACATGTTGTTTCTTGAATAATGTTACTACAACGTTTCCTGTGTTAAATCAAGACCGTGATCTGTATCTGACTTTGACAGAGTGCTGTGGGTGAATAAAATGAAGTTTAACAATGCTGTAGCTGCGATGCACCGATACTGTATTCCAGCAATTATTGGAAAACCAATTACTGTGTGTACTTCACTTTGTCAGTAAACATTTTTAACATTTTGCAACTTTCCAGGATCCCTAATTAACAACACTTTTCATTATGTTGATAAAAAATAGTATTTGCTGTTGTAAATTGGATGTCCATAAACCGAATTCCTCAGAGACAGAGTTGTTGTCTGCTAATTAAAGAAAACTCAACACAAATCCAAGTGTGAAAGGTGTGCAAGATGTTTCTGTGACATTCAGCAGCGTTCGTGTAACGCAGATGTTTGTTCTAACGAGCAACTTTTTCTCAATCAGCTGTATTAAAAAACATTTTTGACAAGAAATGATGGCAAAACAGTATTAATCAATATTTTGCATTATCATGCACATTTCTGGGACATTTAATGTTGTTGACTCTGACGGTTGCAGTGTGCCATCGTTACAAACAGAAAAGAGTCAGTGATGAAAAGATGTCATCTTTCTGGTACAGATGACAAAACACTCCAAACCTAAAGAATTGACAGCACATACTAACACGTAGACACACGCATGGTTCAAGTTTGGTCTTCCAAATTAGAGGCGTAGGGAGCCAATGGCCACTATTATCAGTAACACTGAAATTAATCTGGGTTTCTATTTGCTGCCAAAATGATTTACTGGGACACAGTTTGCTCTGTCTAGCACATTAAATTAGATCTATTTTCCACCATTTGTAAGCCCTTGGACGGCACAAATAGACAACTCACATTGGGCTCTGTGTGTGTCTTGAAAAGGCACATCAAAAGAGTGTATCCAAATTTGGAAAAGATAACAATAAGATGCCTGATTTTCAGAAATGCTTTGATGTGAAATTTCTTGATACTACCTCATATTTTTTTTCACATTATACAAAATATCTGCAAGTACTAGTGAGAGACTTTGAAATTCTATGATTTGGCGTGACTTTTGTAAACATGCCGTTCTCTCAACCATTTGTTGTTGGGTGATTTTTTTTTTTTTAAAAAAAATATGGCACTTGCACATGCTGTCACGTATTATCAGTGGCACAAAAATGACTCTAACATTGTCAACTTAAATCAATGACCAAGTAAAACGCTGACATATTTAGGTGCATGTTGAAATCTGATTCATTTTAACCCTAAAATTTGCACCATAAAATCCCTCAAATTATATAAAATTTTAATTTTTCATGAAATAAGAATATAAATATTTATTAGCCACTCATCACCCATCTATAAATGTAAACAATGGGAATTAAATTTGAATGATTAAGTAATCAAACAGATCTTGATTGAATGGGAAATGCTTTGGTACTGAGGATAATATCATTCAGTGATTATGAGCTCATGAAATGGTAATGGAGCAGACTAGTTTTCAGCTGAAGATTCTTTCGCTTCCAATAAACCAGTGGAATGACCTTGGTCACATACTCAAGATAATTATCTCCCAAAATCAATGGTGGGGCCTTTGACAAATGTGATCATCAAGACAACTCAGCATGCTTGAGTACCACTTCCCATTTCAATCACATCTCTTTGCAGGCTTGGTCTTAAGACAAGGCCAAAATAGTCAGTGTATTGCACTTTCTGACTTGGCCATTGAGAGATTTGGCAACTGAAACCAATTTTCTCTTGCTCATGATCACAGACGTTTACAAAAAAAGTCACCTAAGCACACAATTTTACTTGCACTGTATTTTCTATATGACTTGAACAGCACTGTAAAAGGTGTTTCTCATCTTGATGACATGTTGAATGTTTAAGGATCACACTGACTACAATAAGCACTTGCCACCCACAGCTTCCTATCCAATGTCACTTTGGGTGTCGTCTTCTTATCTTACCTCTGACGATGTTTAAAACCTGCAACAACAACAAAAAAAGTCTGAATCTATTTTTTGATTACTTTACCAAACACAAGGCTTTTTTTAATCGAACAACGATGGATACAACTTTTTTTTTTTTTTTGCTTGAGGCAGTGGTTATGTTGCATAACAGTAAGAACAAAAAGATACGGGTGAAGTAAGACATAATTACGTGGGCTGCAAAATCAAAGAGGGTTGAACATTCTAGCTTAACAGCATCTCCAGTCCATTACCTGATTACAATCATTTTTATAGTGATAGGAGGTGGATACTGCTACTGTTTGACCCTTGAATGGCAAGTCAGAGAGATCAGCCATTTATCTGACTTGTCACAACTGGAAAGAGTTGTTTCTGCTCATTGTTTCTGTTTCCCAGTCCGTGCGTGTGTATTGTTGCATCTTCTTATGATTTATGTTCTGGAGCAAGTTATCTTAATTCCACTGGTTCAATGTAGGTAACTCCTTTCGTTTGCTATTGGTCAGTTTGTCTTTTTTGTGTTTGTTGGACCTTGCCATTTGGACCCATCCTCAGCTGCCTCACTATGTTTCTCTTTGCCTCTTTCTGCGTTGAACTTTAGCCTTTCGTTGTTATGAGCTTTTGTTTGCATCAAACTTGCTTCTTCCGGTGTCGTGCATGTCTCACTAAGGACATTTTTTTCATGAGAACAACTGGTACTTCAGTGCAGTTGCACCTTTTACACAACCACATCATCATCATATTTGTAATGACAGCAAAGAATGCCCTCAAAGGTACAGTTATGTTTCTGTTGGATCAACATGGATCACTTCATCGTAATTCGAGTTAAGAACAATAAGTAAATCATGTTGATGTTAATGCTATTAAAGGTTTATTTACAAAAAACATGGAGCTCATCCATGTGGTTCTCAGGTCTGTTTTGTAGCACCGAGGTAAACTAGAGTCCTCCTGAACCACTGGACTAAAAGACTGAATTTTATAGCTCAGTTTTATTGGCAGCACTTTTATTTTTATTGTTTTCTTACTAAAATATCTTTACAGCTGGAGAAAAATGCAATCAACCATCCAATCCAATTACTGTCATCATTATGATATATTAAAAGCAATTCTGTAGTGCTTGGCTTATTACAGTGGATTCTCGGGGTCATTTGCTGCTTAATTGACTTGCCAGAGAACAGGAAGCCACATAGCCAAAGGGCTTTCTTGCTGTTTACATTTCCCCTGCGGCTATCGTGCTGTTGATCATGGCAGCAGGTGCATATCGCGGGATTACTTTCAGGTGATATGGATAGCCTTGGGAAAGTGGGGAAGAAATGGGCTTTGAAAGAACAAGGGGGAACTGAGTAGTTTAGTTGACACAAAAGTGAGTGAGCACTGAGGAGTGCTGTGCTTTGTTTAGCAGGGTCAACAAGAAAATGCTGAAATGGCTCAGTGACCGTCTGAAATAATTTACTGTGAGAGGCAAAGTTGTTGTTGTGTGTGATATAATTTTGAGAGAATGCAATACGTCTGCAGAAAATTAAACAAGTCTGAATGGCCGGTCTTGCGAGATTAAAGGACAGTTTGAATTGACCATGACCCAACCTTAGGGGAAGGAAGTCAGTCCAGTTATACAGTTTGTAGCCATAAAGAGATTTTGAAGTTGACAAAGCTCATTATTGAATATTAAATTCACAAGGATAAAGGTGGATATTTGGCAAGAAAGCAACAACAAAGACAAAATGTCCAAATTACCTTGGGAAGTTGTTGAAAAGCAAATAAAAGGACTCAGTTTCTCTTGCAAAGTCTGGAAATATTGACTATTTATCAGGTTAATAATTCATCTTTACGTAGTGCAATTCTCAGTGTCACTGTTGCGTAATGCGTCTTTGGATGTCAGAACAGTATCTGATGCTGCATGTCATGGGAGAGAAATTCATTATAAAGAGGATGAGATATCAGCCAATGGGATACTTCAGACAAACTCTGGGGTGCTCCAGAAGCCTAATCACATCACTTAAAACGTCTTCAGATCAGATTTTTAATGAACTTCTGAAAATCACTTCAGAAAGCCCTACTGGCATTATGTTATGATGTCTAGTATCTCTGTTGGCACCGTGAGGTTTCGGGAAGGGAATTATTCAAGGGTGTGAGTGAGGACGGAGTTGCCCAGGCCTAATAAAGCAAGATCATGCAATAGAAAAGACAATGCACCTTTTTCAGTTGGCATCCGTGTTGCTTTCTTAGATTTCTACTTTAGCAATGAGAAGTGTGTTTTTGGACTTCACGAGCTGTGTAGGTACAACAGAGTAAAGGAAGATTCAACTGCTGATATTTGAATTACACCATTTGTAGAGAAACATTTTAGTTAGATACAAAAGGATAAAGTAAAGATTGGGAAACCACCCCATGTGGAGCAGCATGAATGCTGAAGGCTTTGCATTTGTTTTCCCTGGGTAGCTCCTAGATGCGTAGATAGGCGAAGATCCACTCAAGCCCTGAGCATAGTGAGCTGTGTCGAGTGAGACTATAAGCCCTGTAAGAGGCATTGAATTGGGATACTGTCCTGCCAAAATGAAAAAAAAACAAACACATTCCACCTTGATTATCCTATTTAATGTTACTGAGATATTTGGATAGTGCTTTGAAAAAAAATAGCAAGTGCTGCATTGCTAATCCTCATGCAAAGCACGGAAGAGGGAGAATTCAAAAGGAATGGTTTGAATAATAAATGCCCACAGCTGGAGAAAAAAAAAAATGTAGAAAGGGAGAGGACTGCATCAGCAGATCTGGGACAAACAAGTAGGACAGGGGGGCTTGGCAAAGGCTGCAATTTTGACTAGTCACCCTGTTTTCCTACAGGCTGTGTGAGCAACTGAAAAACAAAGAACTCAGCACTTGACTTGTACCACTGAAGCCCCCCGGACTAATTTGCACACTGCTTACTGCATCATATTCATGTACTCTCACTCCACCCCGAGAGGCCCCCATCCCCCCACACCTCCTATCACTTCCTGTGTCTTTACCTCGCTCTCTCTGGCGTTCAACCCTTCAGAGCCAGTCGAGAGTCAGCTTACACAAGCCCTGTCCCAGTTGTCACAGATAAATGTGATTGTACCTCATGAATCTCTGCCTGCTTGTCAACTTTGTTCACAGGCAGGAAAGCAGAAGTGACGTTGTTTTTGCTGTTGCTTCCACCGCTGTTCCCTTTTACACAAAGGACATGCAACACATCTGCAAATCCAAAGCGTGCCACACGGAACAGCTTTGGACATTAAACCAGAGGAGGGAGGATTAAAAAAACACCATGGAGAGCAGATGTGCCATGATCAATGAGTAATGTTTGTTATTTTTTAGAAACACTACATGAAGTTGGCAAAATTAGGTGACATTGGGGGTAGACTGGTGTCCGCTGGTAATGTTTAATTGGCTTCAGGTTTTAGTATGACTTTGTACCTGTTTCATGTCTAATCAGACTTCTATTGCACAATTAAAGGGAGGCCATTGCTGATAAAAATACAAAACAGCTGCTCATCTTGTGGTGACATTGTTTTCTCAACTGTCACACAAATGCAGTTTACCCGACTAGAAATGATGCAATGTTCTAGGACTGTTTTCAGTGGGAAGTTCTTGTTTTGGTTTGTTCCCAGAATCTCCTTCTTTAAGGTAGAAAACATTCTCTAAAAATATTTTAAAACATTATAAATTAATTGAATGTTACCATCAAATATCTGTATAAAGTTTTTATACACTTGTCCTACTCTAAAATAATAATATTGTGTGAACAAGAATTGAAGAATTAGGCATTATGAAAAATATTTTAAGAATGTTAACAGAATAATTTTGGAGAACTTTTTCTTTCTTTTAAGAACATTCTAGAAACAAAAAAGACCTAAACTGAAAACTGAAAACGTTTCTAGAACTTTGCATAATATCCCCAGAATGGTTTTAGAGCAAAAATGATATACCGGGGTCGATTTTCAGTCACTAAAAGTGCTTTCACGTCTACCTTGTTTGATCCAGACCTTTGAACTATTTAATTGGGTCTAAACCAATATAGCAGGTTTGAAAGGTGTGTTGGACCACAGTCTGGACTTAAGGACTTAAGGACTTTGTTCCGACCAAAAGAGGTGGTCTCCATCTGTATCAAACTGAACCATGGTTTGGTTTGTTTGCAGTGCAAAAACACTTTCTGAATTTTTGACTAATTACAGGGAATTGAGGCAACGTATCATCACTCATTAAATGATAGACGAGAAAAAAAAATTGTAAATGGAGGAGTTTTTAACAAATTTTCATCCAACAAAGAAATCAAAGCTCTTCAAAAATGCATAAAAATGCGGAAACTTCAGATGTAAATAAGTGGTTGGCATAATGCCATAAAAATATTAATATTCTTGTGGGAACAAAATAAATCTGTTCATTCATTTTCTCCATACAAACAGAGAAGGCTAATGACTAAATTGACAACACGCCAACATCAGATGCATACGGTTTACAAACCAATCAATATTCAGAATAGAGGCATAAGCACGTCCAAAGTCCAAAGCAAAGTCCTTGAGTGTGCTTGCAAAATTGCAATGTAAAACCAAAACAAACCGGATCAAATTTATACAATGTAACAAATAAATTAACCGAGATTTATACCTTGGTCTCAACTTTTAGGTGTAAAAAAACGCCCTAATTCAAGATAAGCAAGACAAAGCAAATACTAGCCAATTACCTCTGAACACAAAACAAATCTGAGGCTGATGTGTATGTCATTTGTTTGTTGAATATTTAGTTATGAGCCAAAGTATTGGATACATTGCTAAGACATTTCATCCTATGACAGACATGATTGTCGATACAAAATCCATCCAATAATTGTCAAGATATTTCTCCCAAAACCCCAACCTCGTGGCACTAAAGAAAAAGTCACAGGATCATTCAAGTCATTGGGATTCATTGTCTAAGCCCCATGAATATCTGCATGACATATGATGGTAATTAATCCCATAACTGTTGATATATTTCAGTCTAGACAACGGTGGAAGACCTCCATGACTGATATTGCCACATATGGCTAAAAACCAAACCAAAGGGTTTCTACAACATTACTGCTTCTACAATATGCGAGTGACAGATACTTTTCGCCAAAAGTGAACTACTTAACTACTATGCGCACTCTGAACTGACACATTTCTGAGAATGCAGAGACAGAGAGGCAGGCAGGCATGAACAGAAACCATTTTCAAGCTCGTAATGACAATCAGATTTCCAGAGTGGCAGGCCACTTACACAAAGAGGAAACATCCACAATGCACACTTAAAAAGTAAATAAATACCAGCATAAATACAAGAAAATGCATCCCACAGCAAAATCTCTTTGACACTATTGGAAACCAAGTGTTCAAAAGACAAAAGTCGTGAGTTCCACTGCTCTTTATTGCGTCTTAACCAATATCTAGTTCAACTAGCACTCAATCAAATACTCAAACAAATTTACAGATAATTGTCCAATAAATGGTTCAATTTGATGGTTTTCATTAGAATCATTATTTTGCCCCTCTGCTCCAGGCCACACTTAGCTAATAGTCATTAGATGGGCGTCATTAATTATGTCTTTCTGCCAGACTGAAAGCCATTTGCAGCTGGTGGGTTTCATGCCAATGGACCATGGTTTTAAAGAGCTGCTAAAGTCCTGCTTCAGTCTGATTAAGATTGTTTGAAAAATGGGAAGGTTCATGTTAGTTCAAAGTCCAATTTGGTCCACTGCAATCCCCTTTTTGTCTACTAATCACTTTGGTGCTTTCCATTCGTCATTTGGAATGGCCGGAGGAGTTTGTGTGTTTAATACAAGGCCACCGTGCCACCAGTTGCATGTACTTAAAATTATTAAAAAACTACTGTTTCCCTGTGAGATATTCCAAATCCTACACCACTAATTTGAATCAGTCTTGAGTTTGATCCTCCTCCATGCAATTTCCATAATGATGGTAAGTGGCCTGCCAAAGACAACAAATATAAATCCGCAACCATGCACAGATTGGATATACAATAAATGGTGGTAAATTACTGCAATTTAATTGTGTGTATATGAAATTGTCTTCAGCAAGCAGCTGTTAAGCATATCAATTTCTTCTCTTATGAAATGAATAAAATTAATGCACCAGCTACTAATCACAGGCTGGATGAAAACTCCTCTCTCCAGCCCTGGCAAGGGAATTAAACACAATGATGTATGAGTGCAGGGCTCTATCATCTATACATTGATTTCACTTAATGTAGTTTAGTGGAATATCTCCCATTGAAATGAAAAAAAATATTTTAAAAGGGGGAAATTGTTAATAAATTGATCACAGCACCAGCTTCCACTGATGTGACATTTCACACTACTTGCAGCTAAAGGTGGTGATGTGATGTTGATTGGTTTTAAAATATTAAGGCAAGACAGGTTATTCACCTGGATTAAAAATGTTATTATTATATATGGTCTGTACTTGTATAGCGCTTTATCACCTTTCGGTCTCAAAGCGATATCACCATGAAATTTTCCCTCGATTACTTATATTAAGATCATTCTTTTTTGTATTAAATATGCAAATTATTACATTTCCTAATCAAATATGCACTATTTGCAAATATTTCCAGAGCAGAAATCTGACCATTGTTTAATTTTGTTGACATAATGGAGACAAAGATTTTTCCCAAGAGGATTTTGAATATCTCTTTTTATCACTCCATAAATCAGAAAATACTGTTAAAAGCCATAAAAACATAAAAAAAACCCGCATTTGCCATGTTTTTAGTAATAAAATGTTATCTAAATCGGGCTATGGATATATATATATATATATATATATATATATATATATATATATATTTATTTTTTTAAATGGGGAAATATAGCTGGGAATAAAACTGGAAAGCTGTATGTGCTACTGAAGTTGAGATTTCTGGCTCAGAGTTAAAGCAAAAACTCTGTTGGTGAAAATACCCTTTAAACATGTATTGTAATATTAAGTCTGACGTTTTTCTCTCTACTCTAAGCCAGAAAACTCCACTTCAATAGCACTTACATAAACCAAACTTTTCAGTTTTATTCCCATCTACATTCTGAATGGTTTTGCAGAGAAGTTTGTCCATATATCATTCATAGCCTGACTTATTGAACAGGCTAAAACATTTTTGGGAGAAATCTACAGACACAAATCCACAAACTGAAGTAAAATAAAAAACCTGTTATCGAAGCAACATAGCTCAAAATCTCAAAATTGTCCAGTTCATGAAAAAAAACTATATTTTTGTCCATCTTGTCTAACCTTAAAATAGAGAAATTCGAACTTAGCATAAGGCTCAACTTTGTTTTGATTGATGTGTCAGGCTACACAACTGCACTCTGACATTTTTCAGAACAAGGAGAGAAAAAACAACCAGTATAGTTGAATTCTTCATGTTGTTTGTTGGTTGAACGTGGGTATTTTTCATTTACTCACTTTCAACAGCAGAGTCCAGGTCAGGAGAATTTATCTTGGCGATGGAGTACTTCATTCATGGTGCTTAATGTTGACAATTTTGATGTATGTATTAATCAGATCTGGTACATTTTAAATCGAAACTCACCACTTAACTTTGAAAACTGAGCATGTTTCTGTCTGCAGTCTTATTAGTAGTAAGGAAACGCACGTAGCTCTACAGAAATATGGATGGAAATAAAACATTTTTATCTTGCTTTTTTCTTTGAGCTTGTGGTAACTCTTGACTAAAGTCCAGGGCCTTACATTGTTTTGATTCCTCAATTTCTCAAGAGTGAGAGACAATAATTAAAATAGAAGTACCGAATTGTGATTATGGAAAACATTTATTTTTATTTTTGCCAAAAGGTACAATAAATGGGTTTTTGATTGTATTGTTGCCAGTTCAGACCCAGAGACCCTGGTCAACCTTAAAATGAAAGATAAAAAGATAGTGTTCTCTGACCTTTTTTGCAACAGGCTGTAAACATGTTTTCATGTGCTGTCAAGTTGGGCATTTTAACATGAGGATATATGGGGACTGACTCACTTTTGGAACCCGTCTAAAGTAGCCATTTTTGGGATTGCTGTTTTTTGGCACTTCCACATTGGCTTCATTTTTCAGTTTTGGAGGTTGCTGCTTGCTTTCCACACTGTAGTGTCATGATTAACAATCAAAGTTGCTGGATTTGCATTCTCTGTTTGAATTTGCACCACACCTCATTTCCTCCCACCCGCCACTGTTTTCATAGGTTGGGTAGTGCTCACTTGATCGATGAAATTGATGAAGTGTCCCTTTACGGAAATCCTCAATATGGGTTTGGATTCAGATCCAGGCTGAAATTAAATATTTACTCCCTGAGATTGTGATCCAAAAGTTTTGATCTAATTTTATTACATTTCAGTCAGCTGGTTTTGACACAAAAGACAAATAAAGATATAATCACAAGGGACAAGAAATGTCACAATTTCCTGGGAGTATTTCCTTCAGTAATCTGTTTTCCAAAACACCACTTGAGACACTAAAATATGAGTGGTGCCCGGCTGTTTGTTCAATGGCGTAACTGCAGTCTCTGTAGCAAAAATATTTGTAGTATTCTCTCTCAACTTACATGCTATTTTAAGCACAGGTACATTCATGTTCAGTGTATTTAAACAGAGTGTAATTCCCTCTTGAAAATCTTGAAACTTAAAATGAACTTCAAGGGAGGTGTTTGTTTTTAAAATGTATTGCTGTCATTACACGAGCAGCAGCGAGCTACGATAAGGCTTGATTGAGTGACCGAGAAACGCTGATAACAGGAGAATTAGTTGGCTTCATTTTCTATTTCTCCCCATGCAAATCAATGATGCCCAGCTGTGAAACACAACAACCCCATAACACAGAGAAGCTGCTCAATGAAAGACATTTCCCATGTAGCATTTTACCACGAGCACAGCAAACGACCCGCAGCAACGCTGCACTCGTAAGTGTTTCGCATTGCAGATGCAATTGCATCCATAAAAAAAAAAAAAGATTCAAGCCAGGAGACCATGTTTATGCATATTGTTGAAGAACTGAAGATAAGAGGAATACAATTAGCAGACATTTGAGTAGAGTGGCACAATGAGGAACACAAAGTGACCTTTCCTTAAAATAACATATAGAACCATTTTGATAAATATTAATCATACAAACACACACCAGCCTCATCTCACAAAACTGATGCTACTGTAAAGTAGTGCATCTACCAGTCTGTGTTTTTTTTTTTTAAACCTGAGAGCACTACTTTCATCTATCTAAAAAGGATAATGCTGCAGCTTGGCACAGAAGATAAATTTGAGGCTGTTGTATTCGGTCATTCTGATACATCTGCTGCAATTTGTGAAAATCCTTCCAAGGTAACAGTTGTCAGTCTATCAAGCCAGCCCCTAGCAATTCAACAGTTATTTCAGAGGCTAGTTGAACATTTGAGTTAATCAAAACCACTGGATGCTCATTTCATATAAAGCATTTATTTTTACTTTAGTTTTTAGACCATCAGCTTTTAATAAACCCCTGACACAATTGAAGCTTTTTTTTTTTTTTTTTTTTTTTAAATCATGCTTTTACATGGTGCAATCAAAAAGGTCAGAGACTTGTGCACGAATGGAGTGCAACAAGTTAATGTGCATAAAGCACAAGCAAAAGATTGAGTTTTTCAAGTTACGCTGCTTAATTAACATTAGCATTTGTGTTATTACCCAGGGAAGGTTATTTTGAGTGGCATTCGCCTATTGACAGGTCAAGAATGTCACTGTACAAGACTAAAGAAGGCGCGCCAGGTTAGGAGTGCAGCTAGGTGGGTGTACTTTGACATTAGTGAGATTGTGCAGCATTAAATCGCCTCCCAACGTCAGACTGTCAACACCAACTTCTACTGTGATGTTCGGAGACTTTTGAGGGAAAATATTCATTGAAAATGACTTGAATTGTCTCGCGATGGCGCTTGGGTTCTCCAACAAGGCAATGCGCCTGCTCACACTGCTTTGAAAAATATATCGCCCCCACCAAAACAATCATTGCTCCTCAACCCTCCTCCTACTTAATTGAACCATCTGCAGCGGCAGTATGCTTTTAATCCTGTCTACTAAAGCATCACTAACAGTTTATATGTTCACGCTCCAATGATTGATTGAACTGAAATCATGATGGCTATAACCTAAATGTGCCTTACATGCTTGTTATTGCGCTTTTATCTGGCAAAGCATATCAATGATATATAAACACATTTACAGAAGAGGTTGAATGAAAACACAAACCATTTTCCACCTTCAAACCAAAACTAGGGTACAGTAAAACCAACTGCAACACATTGCACGGCAGGTAGAAAACATAGAGTTTTTGTGTTCCTTTACCTGTCACAGTTCAATGGCACCTACTGGTTTACCCCGCAAATGGATCTTACAAAGTTGTACTGTCCCTCACCCCCCCTAACTGACAAACTGTCAATTCAATGTTACGGGTGTGGAGATTGCGCGCTCGTGTGTGGAAACTGACATTTTACAAAGTTCTATTTAAAGCCATTTGCACCCGCTTGTTCATGCGGTCACCTGCTGGTTGCTGAGGCCAGAGTGATTTGATAGCTCGCCGGTGGTTGCTCTGTTGGTGATAGCAGACTGATTTACTGCAGAGGAGGTGATGCATAACTCAGCTGCTGCGTGTTGAGAAACTAATAAAAATATTAACCTGAGGTGTCTTAAAAGAGGTGTAAAAAGTGTAAAAAATGAGATCATCTGTGCTACAAAAACTGTGACGTCACACCTATCATTCAAAAGATGTCAGCTAAAGGCTTTGAAGCAAGTCAATAAATACCTGTCACATTTCTCAATAACATAATTATTTTTTAATTGCTTTGTTTCCTTGTCACCATACTTGTTCCTATGCAAAGCTTATTATGGTGCTGACAAAATGCAAAATTTTTCTCCAGTGATTAATGATGCTTGTATTTTGTTAAGATAATGATTAATCCGAACAAAGTGGTCATTAGTTCCTCTTTTTTTTTTTTTACACATACAAGAATTGTTTGAGACAAAATCAACAGTAGAATTTAAAAGGGAACATAATGGTTGATTTTTTTTTTTTTTTTTTGGCAAAGGTTCAAGTTAAAAGTAATAAGAAAATGCTAATTTATATGCTAATGTTTTTGTATAATAATCCATTAAGAAGAATGCAACTAAATTTCAAGTCGGTCCGACAAAATTTGTAGGACTTCGTCAAAAGTACAACATGTGTGAATCGCCAAAAATGGTGACTAAATTCAAAATGGCGGACTTCCTGTTGAGTTAACGTAATGGTGCATTGGAATTTTTGTGTACGTCTAGGTGTGAAACACTTGTCCACCGAATTTCGTGGATGTAGGTAAATGTTGCCGCCGGGGCCTCTGTTTAGGGAGCGCTAGCAAGCCATTAGGCCACGCCCACTTTAGACTCCACTAAAATATGAAATTGTTTGCCGGGAGACACGCATGTAACTTTCATGAGTTTTTGAGTATGATAAAACCGCCAAAAATGCAGTTGTTTATGGAGAATAATAATAATCGCTTGAATAACAATAGGGCTTTCGCACCATCGTTGCTCGGGCCCTGATGACATTGATATTTATGTAGTAAAGGGCTCTAATGCCAGCATTGCTGTCTTGCTATCCTTTTGTTCATGTCAACAAGATTCAACATGGCTTGTTTTATGACTGGCTTCCTCATTATTGTCAGTAATTGTTAAAAATGTGATCATCTTTTGCTGTGGTGGGGAAGCACATAGACTGTATATCAAAATGGACGCAGTCTGAAAAATTAAGCCAATTCAAAAATTAATATTGCATTAGTAAAATGAAGATTAGAGGTAAGAGCTATACTGCACATTGAAATTCCCATTAGAACAAACATCTTTAAGGGTTTAGCTGACAAGTTTTTTTTGTATGGCCTGTTGAGCTTTCGTTGGGTCCAGGGGTCAATATTCTCTCGCTCATTTGAGGTAGTTTGGATGTAGGATGACAAACACATTCATACCTCTTTCTCTGTAAATTATCTTTCTGTTGGCTCTTAATGTGTCATTACAACCATTTCTACTGGCAGACAGCCTCAGCTGCAGCTACAGGGCATGTGGAGTGTGGGTTTTAATGAAGATTGGCTATTTAAAGATGTTTAAAAAAAAACACATTCTGCAGTAGTTTTCCCAAGGGACTATGTAAATAAGATTAAAGAGTTTTACTCATCCAATAGCAAAATATTTTTTCAACTAAATATTTACTGTGTTTCCCTGAAGGTTGTTGCATGCATTTGAGGAAATATGTTCAATTGGGCCTGATTCCATTATTGCTTAATATGCATTTTCAAGCCGTCACATAAGCACATTATGCATGAAATATTGGATGGTGATGTGAGAATTTCTGTCTAAAGATGCAAACATACATAAAGGGCCCTATTATTGATCTGAACCACAGTTGAAAAGTTCATGTTTTTGGTGTTAATTTTCACAGTGACAGATTAAAATAGAACTTTCCCTACGAGACTTGCAAACAAAGGTCACATGGCTTCTTAAGTACTTTGTATTGATCAGAAATTTGGTAACACAATATCCCATTAGATTAGTTATGTTGATGCTGCACTTGGAGGATAATTGAGACTTGCAGTTTTACACATATTGGTGCTATTTGTTGAACTCTCCAGTTGAAATGCCACTGCTTCTGACCAGCAGTGTTCTCGAACTTCTACCGTCTTTTACAGTTTAAATATAATGTTCTAAACATACAAGGTGTTTTGTGACACACTTCCTAACTTCCTTAGTCCTCAGTTAAGTTTGGAGTCCAGCACTTTTTAATGCCAATTCAAACATTTCAGGTAAATGATTAAAAATAATTAAAAGTCTGCTATCTGAACAAAAACATGCAAGTACCACTGGAATTAATAACAAATGAATAAAAAAAAAAAACAAGGTCAAGTAACAAAAGCAGGAATGTGTGTATTTGCCTTAAAATAAAATGTATTGTCATACAAAAGGCAGTAGTTCTTCTTTTTAAACCTAAAAATTGTACATTCTTCGAATCAAAACTCATTAAATCATCATCATCAGTCAGGCCTGAATCTCTCTGAATCCTGAGCAAGGTATAAGGTTTTCAATGTAGCCCTTTTAAAGGTGATACAATATTAGATATTAAATGATAATATTACCATACATAAAGTTAATATGTTAAACATGTTAACAAACATTTGCTGATTTCCACATCTAGATGAAACAAACAAACAGTAACGTTCATTGACGTTGTGTTTCTGGGACCCTGTTGAATCAAATTCACTCTCTTTTTGTCTTTGTTTTGGTCTCCACCATCATCTAAGGAAACATCTGACTCTTTCATCTGTGGTTTTCCCACCAGTTGATGAGTGGCACAAAACATTCAGTGAAAATGCTATTGCATCAGCAAAACAACACTGATGTGAATGAGGAGAGAAAACCAAAGGTTTTGGGCATTGAAATGCAACCAATTATATAAAAGATTATAAAAGTGCAGTGGAGCAAAAGGGGGCCGCAGATCAAAGTAATAGTTCCGTTGGTTCATCACTACATGATTCATTAGTTTAGTTTTTGTGGCATTCAAAAATAGTACGCCCAGTATCAGCAGCCTTACAAGACATTATTTAGAAAAAGAAACCAGAACAAGAGCAGCCAAATAAATGTCAAATGATTCTGAACAAATAAACTATCCTGATGTCTTTTTCCAAGCTTAAGAAACAAAGGTATCCAACTTATTAGTATTAAAGCGAAGCAATCATTTCTTTCTGTTTGTCAGTGCACAAAAACATTTTTGAAGTTTGCGCAGACATTTCATTTTTCAAAAAATATTCTTAACTCATCACAACAAGCACAATTCAGAAGAAATTGTCCTGTCCCATGTTTTTAAATATTCCAATTCCAAGGGCTATGGGAATAATTCCTGTTTTCAAAGGCCCAACTAAAGATCTTTGACTTAATGATATGTTTACTGTTCAGGGCAAAAATCATACTTGATAGATTTTTTTTTTGTTGTAATTTTGGTTTTACAAATATATCCTTTGCCAATTTGCAAAAAAGTAAGTAACTTTCTTCAAATTGTGTTCATTCTGCATGTTAAATTATTATTATCCATATATTGTAATTAAGCTTCCTCAAAAACAGCATGAAGCTCTGCAGCACCTGGAGCTACAAGTGAATTCTTTCACATTACATATAGTCCTTTAATACATTGTTTTTCCATCAATATTGATTGAAGCAGCTTCAACTAGCTTTAATTGTTCATAAAGTGGTCTAGTTTGGGACTCAAATCTCATTCGAGTTTGTTTTTTTGTGACCTGAGCTACTTTAGATACTTTGATGTCTAACTTGCTAGCTATGATTACGAGAACTAGTTTTTTTCTTCTTTTTTTTTTTTTTCTTTCAATAAGACCAAAGGAAGCCTGAGAAGGTTAAATGGAATAAACATGGTGATGTGAAGAAGTACAAAGGCAGAAATGTAAGAGCAGCATGATCATTTGAAGCTCGCAATTACAAGTGTGTTCTCCATACAGCCTCCAAGTAGATTAGAGAGCGCTAACAGCTAAATAGATGAAGGCAAAAAAAATAAAAGGGTAGATAGTGCATCTGACAGTAAGACAGTAATATGGATGTTGATCATTTGTTCCAGACAACAAGAAGTCATTCTACTCTGTTTTTGAAATGTGAATATTATGTTATTCCACACGAACACTGTTAGCACCCTGTAATGAGGAACTGGGGACAAAAAAACGTATTATTTCAAGATGCTGAGATGGCTCGATCACACATGAATGAGACGGAACATCTTTTCATTCGGCCTAAAAGAGACATTCAATGAGTCCCACCAGCTATTTGCGCATGTCATGACAAATTCCTCTTTGTGTCGATGCCAGTCAAAGAACATGTACAAAACTGTACGTCAACACATGTTTAGCCCAATCACATTACCAATACATCCTGGAAGCACAGCAAAAGGCAGATGGGAAAGCATTTTGTATACTTCTTATAATTCATGATTTCTAGTACTCAAGGAACATCCAATTTGTGTCCCCCACCAAGTATTTCATCCATTGTGCACAGCAGCAAATCTCTGCCCCGCTTGTCTGGAAGTGATTCAACTTACAAAGACTTTTCAGAGCGATAGGGTTTTCCTGGGGGTAGTGCTCCTTCCATGTGGATAGGGTTGAATAGCAGACTAGGAAGCATAGCCAAAGATTTCTTCTTTTTTCATCTCCTTTCTTTTTTTTTTTGTCTGTAAGAGCATTTAAAGTGTCTGTGTGGTAGCCAGAACACATAGATCCTTTGCAAATATAATATAACTTAAAAGATTTTGGAGACCTTACATTTAAGCCAACAGTTATTCTGGATAATGCCTTGAGAAAGCACTTTGCCAGTCCCTCATCCCCAACGGCACACTGCTTATCAGGATATATGCTACCAGCAAGAAAGCCAGATTTTTATTCATATAGTTAGTATAATTATTTCCAAGGAAAATACATTGTTTCAAAGCATCCAAATTGAGTACTTATATGTAGCCTGTCCGCAGACCGAAATATGTTTATTGCAGCCTCTAGTGGCCGTAGTAGTTATGACGGGGGCAACGGAGGAAGTCAGGTGATGGAATATAAAACATGACAGAGTTAACCTAAGAGGGTAAGTTGGGGGTGGTCCGATGGATCAAACGCAGGACTTTCACCCAGAAAACTGCTGTTTGTGTCCTGTGTGAAACCAAAAGTCAACATTAACTTATTTCAAGTCACGTTATGTATTTCACCAAGGCACATACATAATGCAACTTACCCTACATTATGTAAGTAACGTGCCAGATGCCATCATCTTTTCCTATACCTAACCAAATAGTGACCTTTTCACACTGTTAACCACGTCTTTATTGTTGTTACCGTGACAACGAAGGTCCGATACTGTCGCTTGTACTCTCCAATCGTCAAATTGCCTATTCTTTTGTTTGACTGTGAGGACATGCTGGAACTATGGAGGCCATTTGAAACGTCCAAATATAAATATTTAGGGGTCAGTGTAAATCGACCTGTTGTGTTGTTTCAGTATGAGAACGTGTTGATGTGTAACAGCCCACACATGTTCTTTCAGTCATGGAGGTGTTTTATATAGGCAAAACCCTCGTAGTTATGATCATTTCCAAATTACCTTGCAAAATAGATATACAACAAAGAAAGGACAAACAGAGAAGTCAGTATTTCTCATGGTTCCCAAAACCAAAAGGGACGACGGGTGTCGTAGCATGCAGACCAGACAAATTCAGCTATCCACCGAAGTGACATTCTTTTGAAAACTACTGTATGCGGTGGTGAGGCTTTAGCCTTGGATCAAAGCTACCAAAGAAAAAATACTGGGATGGTTTATAGTACTGCTGTCATGAGAGAAATAAGAAAAATTCTGATGTCTTTTACTTTCTTGAGTGGAGCAATTCAGCATGTGCACATTGAAGACTTTCATCTTTTGCTCTGTCTGTCATCTGCCTGCCTGTCGGTCCGTCTGTCCGTCCATCCATCTATCCATCTGTCCATCTGTCCATCCATCCATCTATATATATAATGATCACAAAATATATTTTTTTTCCTTCATGATCTGACGAAAAAAATTGAAAGGAAAAAAATTAGTAATAATGCCATACGTACAAGTAAAAAGATTCAGACATTTTCACCTACTTTTCCTTGCAGATCATTTCATGTTCTGAGATATATTTACAGCTCCCTCGCACTGAAAGCATGTTTAAGATCTACCCACACATTTTCAGTGATGTTCAAGTCAGACTGCGCAGGTATTCCCCTTCAGATTGTGTTTCTTGAAGTAGTCCGTGATGCTTTTCGAGATATGATTCAGATCACTGTCTTATTGTAGATGCCACAGTCAGTTTCTTGATTGACTGCATTACATTTTGGGTCTAGAAATGGCTGATATCCATTTAATTCAATCTATTACTCCCTTTACCCCGTTTCCTGTAATTTGGTGACTTTGACAAAAAAGTATGTTCATGGCTTATGTTTCCAAAACGACCCTGGTTTATCCAAATGCTTCTTTACTGCAGAGGATAACATTTCGCATTTGCTTTCTACCCAGCCGATACGCAGTTTTATCTGACTGTTTTTTTTATCTTTCAGATCTTGTGTTGACATCCACAGCTTCCCATAGCTATTATTATGTAATGACTATACAGTATAAATTACAAGGTGGCAGCACTTATATCTTTTAATACCCTTCCCCTGCATCAATTAGCCTAACAAGCCCCATTGAGTCATTTGAAGCCGAACAAGTTAATGAAGTCTTTACAAGTGGACGGGTTCCCAAACTTCTACACATGCCACACTCAAACACGCAGAAAATAATTGAATAATTGAATAATTGAATTGAATTTGAAGAAAGGCTCATTTTCTTGTGAATTGCTGTGAGGGGTCCCAATGCTGTATCTGGCAGATATTTTAAAACATAAGCATTATTTGAATCATGATCATTTAAAAAAAATAATGTATGTGTCAGAGAACACTGCAGGGGAGTCCACGGGCTTTGTGTGTGTGTGTGTGTGTGTGTGTGTGTGTGTGTGTGTGTGTGTGTGTGTGTGTGTGTGTGTGTGTGTGTGTGTGTGTGTGTGTGTGTGTGTGTGTGTGTGTGTGTGTGTTGTTGTTGTTGTTTTTTCCAAGATGACCATAGACCTGTGCTGAATTAATGAGGAGATGTTGCAGGGAAACTTGGCACGTGAGCTGTCAGCATCAGGGAGTAGCTCTGCTACATTTATTCCTGTCAGAGCAGGTCACCGTTTCGAGTCATGTATGCAAACACAATTGTCAGAACATCTGCAAATACCAGACTGTCTTGCTCTGCAGCTGGGACGTATAAGGCCGGATTAGTATTCATGATGAGCTTTAGTGGTATTGCGTTTACAAATTGTGCGTAGAATATATAATGTAATCTGATGTTATGTCTTATGTTTTATCTTTAGATTGCAGTTGTGGGTCATTCATATGAGAAATACGCAGGACCGATTTCATTTCCTAAAAATATTTTCATGGTACATCCATGTATTCATTCATTGCGACCACTATCTACACAAGAGGATAAAATACCTCCAGGAATGTATAGGTACTTATAGGTGACTAGTTTCCTTATCTGTCAGTCTCAGCTCATCCTCATTCAAAACACATTTCGGTGCATATAGGGAGTGGGTGTTTCTTCCTGGATGAAACCTAATGTGAGGCTTACATATACATTTCCGCTGTCTGTCTGCTAAACCTCCTCTCTGGATGTCAGCAATAATATTTGGTAAAAAGAAGGAAACCAAAAGGCATGCAAGTCACAACATATTGATACTGGTAATTAAATCCAATAACTGGTGTTAATGATGACATGCAACAGTAATTGAAACAGTTTTATATTATCATTTGTTGATAAAAATGGAATGTTTTGAAATTCAAAATAGGAAATGACACATGCACATCTGATCAAAGCACTTGGTTGACAGCCTGAACGTCTGTTGTATATATATATATATATATATATATATATATATATATATTGGTATATTCTGCAAAAGGCAGCTGTCAGTTTCCAAGATGCTCACTGACTCGCATGAAAGGCAATTGTGTCATTATGTTCTATGTATAGTTCCTTCCTTGTCAGTCAGTGGTAAAAATAGATAAAGCTATACAGTAAATGTCAGTGAATGTACATGCCATTACACACGAGCTCAAAAAAATATTAACTTTCTCATGGCTGCGGCAAATTGCTGACAAAAACTAGGCTGAAAAAATATTCACATTTAAAAGTTAGTTCACCATTAGTCAACTACATGTGATGCCTTTCTCCATTCTGTCAAAGCGAAGGTGACCTTTTAGCAGGCAGATACTGAAAGACAGCCAACAAATGAAGATGCCCCACACAAAGGTCATGTGCTTCTTTTAAAAAGGACATCAGAGAAAAACATCTGACTGCAGTCATGAAGAAAGTGGTTAGGGACTGAGTGAAAAAAGCCTTTCTTTGGCAAATCATTTGCACAAGCCTTATAAGTATTATTTAGGGCTGAATGCCAGGCAGATGCTGACAAAAAAAAAATGGTGGCAATGCCTGAGTCTTTTAAAAAAAAAAAAAAAAAAAAAAAAAAATCTGCAAGAGGGAACTGTGTGTATGTGTTTGCTTGTGTGTATGGATGTGCAATCTTGATGTAATTTAGTCTGACAAGTGACAATGATGCTTTACTACTCCAAGAACTCACAACAGTGCTTGAAAAATAAAATTTGGGCGTGGTATGGGAATGTTTGGACAAGTAACATCTTTCCTCCAACAATGTGATCCAACCATGTAAATCTTAAAATGGCTTAAATGGTTACATGGCTTTGGAATCTATTAGGCAAAAAAGCTACTGTTATCTAAAGTGATGAGTTGTGCATCCATCCCAGAATGGGAGGCCGAGGGCTCTCATGGGGAGCCATCAAGTCGATCTGTTGAATTGGAGAGACTGTGAGTGACAAGGGTGTATCTTCTTAGCATAGACAGAAAGTGAAGGTCTTCACACCAAACTTAGCCTTCGACCGTGGGGGCCGCAGAGAGCAGGGACTGTCATATTTGATTTAGATTTGCTTGACCCAGGTAGTGTTTGCGTTTGAGATACTGCGTAAATACAAAAAGGTAGCCCATATGTAGGGAAATATGCAATACCTCTGTGCCGACATAGACAAATCTATCAATGTAAAAACCTTGTTATAAAAGAAAACCTGCCCATAACCCTATTGAAAATGGAAAAAAGTATTCGAGGCCAATTGCAATTTTCTTACCAGCAATTATGATATTCATAAATGCATTCAACAAGTGGATTGTGTGATATGGAAAACAGGTAACGCAGTATCCTATTTGACGCCCTGCGTTGAGAATAAGTTGGAACTCTTTATGAACCTGTCTTCACGTTAGTGAATTGACATGCATAGAGATTGACAAACAATATCAAGAATGCACATTTAAATTAGTCTAAAATTCTTAAAATTACTTACTAGGTCTGTTTTGATCAATAAGTTGGGGAGTGCTGCCAATTTGAACTTGACTCTGATACTTGCTGGAAAAGTCATTATGCAAACGCATTTTGAGAAAGTTGAACAAAATGCCACGAGACTACTAATTACAGTTTAGTAATTAGTAATTGGGTGCATGTACTTTGTATTTTAAGCTATTTTCTACAGGAAAATGATTGGCGGCAGTAATTAATTTGTTGATATTTACAAAAGAAATACTGTGAAAAATACATTACCTTCAATTGTTGAAGACTGACAGCAAATAATGGTTTCTGGAAGAGAGACAACTTCCATTCTGGCTCCATTTTGACTGAGACTGTGCCCAGTTGCATTGCGAATCCGTGCCAAGATCATCCCATACAGGTCTGCCTTTCAACTGATTTTTAAGTGTTGTATGCTCAGCATCTGCAGTAAGTGCTGAGGTTCTCTGCAGACCTTGGCCTAGTTTTGCATGGAATCTGTGGTCTCTACTTGCACCTCACTCAGCATCAGACTGACCTCTTTCAGACTGTCAGTCCAATGAGGCCTCATTAAAATGGGTTGTGTGGAGAGGTTAGATGCAAAGACCGCCACCTCACCCTTCCATTGTCTGAACATCAAAACATGTCATCACATATATAGTAGATGATATAGCCTACTTTAACATCTTATCAAGACACAAATATGTAGATGTTATCTACGTGCTTCCATCCAAAATCAAAATAATCTGAAATGCGTTAATGGTTCTGTCATTTTAGTATAGACTTTGGATACAGGCCTATATCAATTTGTAGTGGAACCTTATTTCATTTTTTTTTTTGCCATAGTTCACATCGACCAAAACTACAATCACACGTAAAAGCTTGAGTTAATCAGTTTGTTGCAACCTCTTTATAAAAACACCTAATTTTACACAGGTACGTCTAACATGTTAATTTACAAGTTCAAAATCATCCACCATAGGAGCAACTTAACATGGTACAGGATTGTACAACTGTAGGAAAACATATGCGTGTTTATGAATGCACCATGTTAATGTGGCTCAAGTAAAACATCAAATGAAATATGTAATTTTAAGTCCCTAATCTTGTTATTTCAATTTAGAGCAAGGTAATTAAATTTGTTCACACTATGCTTAACCCTTCATCCTAAAGCCTGTCTCAAAGGACTTCAGAGAAAACAAGCTTCGCCAGTAAATAATCAATAGTCATAAAACAAATTTATGCAAGACGGAGCGAGCAACATAAAATGTAAAACCTATAGGAAGCGACATCATCAAAAGTGAAGAGAAATGATAAAAAAGTGGGTACATGACCCACTTTATCCTGAGGATTAAAGGGGGCTGAAGCTTTTTCTAGATAACATTGGGTGAAGGGGCGGGGGTTGGGGCTGAGTACCAAACTTCGATACGTTCAGTACAATACCATCAAGAAATGCCTTGTCATGCAGTGCCAAATTTTAATACAGAGGTTTTCTCCACACGAACACATTTTCATTGAGAAGCCCATAACTTTTCCTGTGCTTTGTACTCTTACGCAATGGCACCTTATTTTACTCTTTTCTAACACATTTTTGACCCACCCACCTGTTTGACTCCTCCCTCCCTCTAAACTGCAAGAAAACCTTTTTTGAAATAAAATTGGTATTGGAAAAAAGTATTGTTCTGGAACTGGTATCGAAGTCAAGGTATTTGTAAAGACACTGATTTGTAAAATGTTCAAACAATAACCATCCCAAGTGGAGGTCCAACCTCGCCAGGTAGCCCATTCACCGCAGGGTTAAAGGTTTACATATACAATACAGACAAATTTCACTCTCAACTTTTGTATTAAAAATGTGAGTACGAGTTTAAACATTCCAAATCACAAAATAACCGTATGATATTTGCAGGGATATCATTGAGTTGTCAGAATATCAACTTCACCAAGGTCTGGAATTTCTGGCTTTCAAGGGCTTCATTTTTAAAAGTGCGTGAAATTACAGTCACTGGCACTTTCTGCAACCGGGTCTGTACACACTGCCGGGACGGCTCGTTCTGAATGTGTCCTTTGAATACCACAGACCTAAAGGTATTATTGAGAACAGAAGGATGTGTTTAAAATTAATATATCGGTACATAACAGCAAAGAAACCAAACTTCGTATCAAAACTTTGCTGTATCAAAGGTGCGCAGTGTAATCCCTGCTTTGATGTCCCACTCTCCACGTTTGTTCCGATCCAGTTCCCCAACTTTAGAAATAAGCTCATCTCATTGGAGCATGAGCACTGGTGATTGGCTGCATCATATGTTTGTTTGTTGTTTGCTTTGACCAGAGAGACAGTCTTTCAGTACCTTTGATGTGAGGACTGTCTTATGATTTGAAATGGGAGCACAGCCACTGGTGAATGTCCCAGCTGACTTATCCCTGCTGCAGTGTTATTGAAGGCTCATCCTATCAAACAGTTGGAAACAAAATCATAATTAAGGACATTTGTAGTGGGGATTCAACTTTCATTATAGCACAAGCCGGCATAAAGCCCTCAAGCCTGGTACATGTTTGGCCAACAATGTCATGAAGGACAATATGGCTGCTTTAAGGTCCGCAGCGACAAGGCCAAATGACTCTCTTGCCAGAGATAATCAGCTTTGTATGTCATGTTGACATGAACAGAGGGTTAAGGCATATTGCACTGTGACGCTGGCAACACTGGCACAAAGCTGATTTCAGAAAATGCAATAGCGGAACACAAAGGGAGACATTCCCGCAGTGCCTAACTGGCATCTGCATTAAACAACGATCAGACAGCATAAACTGGTTAGGAGGGGCTTGGCGCATTAGGGCTTAAACGAATGAGGGCACTTTATGTCCATCCTGCAAAGCTCCGGGATGACACTGGATCCATTCACGGAGCCCTGCCTTCTGGCTCGTCCCTCTAGAAAGGTAGACAAACTGTTGGCATGGTTACCAAGAAATGAGAAGCGCCTTTGCACTTTTTCACAACAGTCACCAAATGA
Source organism: Brachyistius frenatus (assembly GCF_029030835.1). Taxonomy (NCBI): domain Eukaryota; kingdom Metazoa; phylum Chordata; class Actinopteri; family Embiotocidae; genus Brachyistius; species Brachyistius frenatus. The sequence continues at coordinate 2,164,428 of NW_027210637.1, forward strand.
ACAGCAGCCAATGCTGAGAGGAGCCAGTGCCCAGGCACCCCTTGTACTCAACGTAAGCCATGTTTAATGGGTGGTATTTCGGGCATTTCTGCTTTGCGCGGAGCAAGTGCAGATTGGAACGATAGAGACGAGGGCATGCAACAAGAAAGGGAAATCACATGCAGCGAAGATTTCCAGTCTGATTTTTATCCACCTTGTCATGAGCACATTATGTACTACACTCCCGAGCTTGCTGAGCCCCAGGAATCCCAGCAGGGTTTGAAAGTTGTTTTGGTGCCAATGATAATGAGAAAGAAACCTCAACATCTTCAGCATTTATTTATTTATTTATTTTTAAGAAAAATGACAAAGCCACCTCACATAGCTGTACTGTGGCTAATCTATTCCACCCACAGACTGGTGAGGAATGTATTATACAACCTCAAGTTTAACGCTCGGGTTCAAAGCGGTGTTTTGAAAATTGCCCGAACCACCCTTTACTGCAATCTTTATTCCAGGGCTGTCAGTGAAATCAACACAACATGTATTAATATTGTATATGTGCAAATACATATCTGCAGACTCACGCTTGAACCCTCGAACGAATCAGCATCGGTTTGTGAAGTCCAGTTTTTAATTGCTGCAGTCATGACAGTTGCAGAGATGCGGCTGCAGAAATATAAGCTGAGGAATAAAAAACACCGATAATATCACTATCAGTAAACAGGAAGTATTAGCAAGACCTGCATAGGGCAATGGGTCTTTAAATGGTCTGTTAAGAAAATTTGACTTCCTGCCAGCAGACTTGTACATTGAAATGATCTCTTTCTGTTAACATCATACATAATGTTGTCTTGCCTCTAGAGATGACATATTAACTTCACAGTGTGGGACAGTTTATTGAAACATTGTTCATTTCGTATATATTTATGCATTTTCTTTGCAGGCTGATTAGCAGACAAACTGAAATCACAGCAGAAAGACTTGGCATTCAAAGTTGACAAAACCCCAAGCTAGACTTTTAAATCTATCATAAGTCTCTTTACATAATAATGAGAGCATCCCTATTATGAAATCCATAATTTAAAACAAACTCTTAATAGCATTTTAGAGATAGCTGAAAACCCCACCTCCACTCCACACTCCATGCAGCACAAACAGAAGGGGCGCAGTAATGTCTGATAGGCAGCGTTTAATTCCAATCCATTATTAAGAACAGGTATGTATATGATTCTGCAGCACAGCAGCCCACACTTTGTATTCAAAAGCGTTTTCTGGCCCCATGCAGTTGTATTACTTTCAGTTACAGCTCATGAATAACATCAAACAGACCATGAAGTGCATAGAAATAGAAAATGTGATAACTACGAGGATGCAGCCTCTGTTTGAAGTACCTTCGAGCCTCCGGATCTTGAAATGTGGGTACCAGGAAATGCATATTGCTGTAGTGCTGTGTAATAAAAATCAGTGGGTAAATTGGTTGATTAGATTATGGACATAGTATGAGAGAAGAAATAGCCAAAGGCGTAATAGCAATATAATCAGGGACTTCAGCTTTCTAATGTTGGCTTCAAACCAATATTTATTCAAAACCCACATCAACTTGCCCTCTGCCTTTTGGAGAGATCTTGGAAACAAACTCTTAACGTTCAGTTTATTCCATGATCCATCTACACCACTCATTCGAAGTACACATGCTTTTTTTTTTTTTAAGTGTGATTTGGAATTCCTATATTCGGAGCAGATTATGTATTGAGCACCTGCTGCTGAAACGAGCCAAAATGGTCGTAGAAATGCACATTGTTGTTTTCTAAAGACCTCGTACTGCATTTCAGCAAAGGAGCCATCGAGCTCATCCCTGAACACAAAGAGGAAGGCTTGCTCGCAAATTCTTTGAGCTCTTTGAGGTTAAAATGATTACGTATTCAAGGCTAACAAGGCACTTAGCTATATGGTCTTACTAACTATTCCCCGTCCAACAGGGATTGGGGAAGCTTAATGAAATAAATGAATGATGAGTTTGACATGTAACTGCAAATTCAATGATCTCGTGTATAAATCTATTACGCAAAGCGCTGTTCTGACCCCGTGAATGACAGCATCCATGGAGAAACATGTACTCAAAAGGGACTGGATGAATTTGTTAAAAAAAAAAAAAATCATTCAGGAAATCTACTCAGTATTTAAAAGTACACATTCTCATTATTGCAACCGCAGCAGCAATTCAGTAGTTAATCCACCCACTTTACCCTTAGTGGAGTGCAACCTACGCTACCTGCACATAAGCCAATTAAAAAGCATCTGGACATCGCAGGAAAATAGGAAAGAAGCACGTGTACGGCATTACTTTCTGATTTTTCTTTCCTCCGTTTTATGTCAATCACCCTCCTGCTACCGCAGCTCTTAATGATTTGAGTCATTTTATTGGAATGACTGTTCGCTCTTTCTTTGATCATGTTGAAGCGCACATTGGATGTTTTTGTTTTCAATTGTTTAACCTTTTAAGAGACACGTTTCCCCTTAAGTGCTGTTACATTTTCTTCCAGCTTGTTTCAGCTGTTCTTTAACAAGTATAATGTCGATGTTTTGCTCTATTCTTTATATATATCGGGGGTTTTTTTCCCTGTAGGTTTGAACTAGGTTCAGATGCACAGCACAACTTTGCAACGACCTACACCCAGTCAACCTCAACTTGGAATGATTTCAAAATTAAAGTAATTGACCGGACTCCAAAGGTCCAAAAATTTGACACTTTTTTATTGACAGCCTTGACATCCATAATAATATATTTTTGTGGTTTTAAGTACCAAAAACAAGAGGGCGGGGATGCAGGCGAATAATATAGCATGAATGTGACTTTGTGACAAAACAAACTTATGGGAGTCCAAAATGTCACAGTTGCTGATCATGGACTGTGTGCATTTCTCTGTGGACTGAGCTTTTAAAGTATTTATATAGCTCCAACAGCTGCTTTATAATTGAATGGAAATCCAAATTTATACAGCGTGGGAAGTAGGTAGACTTGCATTCATCTGCTGTGCTCTGCTGATCATAAGCCTGTCTCAGGTCAAGGACGGTCCTTAGTTTTGAACAACACCTGACCAAAAGTTTCATCAAACTAAAATAAAGTTAATCTTGAATCTGGAAATCTTTTTACGTAGGTAGATTAAGGTATGTTGAATGCAGTAATTTATTTATTCCCTTCCACGAGTAAAACCTGCTGTCCCTGAACAGTTTGAGAACACAGACTGCGAGGGCACTGATCATGTTTTTCTATCACTTCAGCAAATATTTAAGCTGTTAAAAATGAGATGAGAATAGAACGTGCATGCTGTTCTTATAATATATTATTCAATGTAATTCCTCTTTTATGTTTATCTCCCCAGTGTTAAGACCGAACTGGTCTTGACTGAAGTCTATTGAGCTTTGCCGATCTTCAGCCTTGCTACGTCATTTCTGATCCAAACAAAAACAGTCTTTGACTAATCGCTACACCCCGCCACTAATACAGATCAAATAAGGGCTGAAGGTGAACCTTATTCAAATGCAATTTTTCTTCACTTTACAGAGTGGGGAGGCACAATCTGTATTCAACAAACACTGACACATTTAATATGAAGCGCTTTCACAGCCACTTTTTCTTATTGACCGCTCTCCAACTTGGCAGGCGTGCAGTTATTAAGCCATAATAAATAACAGCAGGCGTCTTCCATAGGCTGTCCTTAGTGGCACCGGTGATGGGAATGCAGTGGAAATGAGGATGCATGAGGGAAATAATGTAACATTACACAAAAAAGAAACCCTCCCACAGTGTTGTCTTTTCCTTTTTTTTTATGGTACACTGTACGTATGTTCTTATTGGCCACCAAACCGAAGAGACAACACAGAGGTGAAGACAGAATGCACTGCCTCAGATCTACACATCCGCCGCCACACAGGTGTAATTTTTCATTGTATAAGCTCCTCTTTGACAAATGAACCGAGATGATAGCTGGGAATTTGTGCATGGCAATTGATCATCCCGCAGAGCTTTGCTGAACCTGCACGAATAACCGCGAGCTATTGGCTCAAGTGGTGTGAGGAGAGCAGTTAATGTTTGAGGCCCTAATTGGTTACCTAAATCTTCATTATTCACTTGTTTATCCTGTCTGCGCGATCAAAGGCATGAGCACCAATAGCAAGATGGCCGCTTGTTCATTTAGACACTCAGAATAAATAAAATAAATGAGTAATAGAGATTCCTCTGTGCACCGCACCACTTTAGCTTCTGTAATTGTGGTCATAACTTATTTCAGGCATTTCATCCCACACTGCAGCCTACCTGATGGCACATTACTTCAGCACTCTGCTTCAGCCACACTCACCCTTGTGCACTCATATTGTATCTCATGCGGTCTGAATCCTGATAGTGCCCTCCTTAATGTATACGCTTAATTTATATGCATAGCCTACAGTAGTGTGTATGCAGCGATGTCCCCTCACACCGTACATAATGTGTGCTCTGTGTTGGAGGGTGATGTGTTGGCCTGTTACTGCATATTTTGAATATCCAACAGGATTTTCCTGCAAATGTGACTCTGGTTCTGGTTATTCTCCCGAATGTAATTAATTCCCAGTATGTATAGCATCTTCATGTGGCAAAGTACTTTTTTCCAGATGTATACACTTCTTATTACTTCAATAAATAAACATTAAATGGATTAAAATGCACATCTCGCAGTGTGGTTGTGATGGGTCTGAATGCGAGGATGAGGAAGGCGAATCGTATGCACTTTTGTTTGACTTCCACTGCACGGAAATAATTGAAATAGCCAACATACAGAATCGGTTTCAACAGATTACGCAGTATTGCTCCTGACAAAGACGTGGAGGATGTCTGCATTCATATTTATAAGCCAGGGTTAACCATACATCTGCAAGCTTGGATAATTGAATACCCCTTTTTTTTTTTCTCCCCCCACTATATGTGAGGCTTTTTTCTTTCATTACTTGTTGTTGGAGTAATGTGTTCAAGTGACACATTTTCACATTATGCCCCTCATAAATCTCTCTGTCACGAAGAGCAATTTTACATTAGTGCCACTTAGATTATTCGGTGCACTTTTGGAGATATAATTAACTATGTGCCAAATCTGCGGCGACACTCAGGTACGCCATATAAAAATTCTGCTCACAGTGTTTTGTTGTTATATCAATACAAGCCTGTTACAGTTTGGGTTATCACAGTGAACTTTGAATTACTGATGTTATTCTAGTCTATGTGTTGGTTTTTTTTAATCACCTTTTGTATGATCTTATCCATGCAACACGCGAAAAGAACCGGGTAGGAAATGCCCGCAAAGGAAACGAATGCTCAACTTTGTTTCCGCGATGAGGATGTGGTGTTTGCAAAGCTTCCGGGCTCCGTCGCCGCAGAGGCACTAAGCTACTGTAAAAAGCTCCCGGTGACATTCTTCAATAGCAGATGAGACTGGTAAAAGGGAGTATGACGCTTTACTGTCGCAGCGGGGGCGGCGGCGGTGGCTCAGGTGTGAGAGTGCGTTTCCCACTCATCGCAAGGTTTAGTCAATCCCGGGCTCTTCCTGTCCTCGCGCTGCAGTGATCCTTGGGCGCAAGGCTGAACCACTAGTCCCTTGCCGAGCACCTTGCATGGTAACTGCGTCACCACCTGGTGTGTGAACAGGCGGATAAATGGTCAAAATTGTCCCCAAAGAAAATTCTCCACCACACCGTGTCAGTGCTGGTGAATATTCTGGCTGCACCCATATATCAATCTAGTGTAGAATGATATACAGGGGCAGATTTTATCGATTTTTTTTTTTTTATGTAAACCTTTTTTCCCCTTAGAAATAACTCACAGCTGCTGTTAAATATATTTGCCTTAAAAAAAATAGATTTTTCAGTTTGTTTTTGCTTTTTTATTGGCAACTTTCATCTGATAAATGTAGCCATGTTTTTTTTTTTTTTTTATTTACTACATTCGTATCTTAAGCAGTTCTTATTTTTGCTTGCTTGTTTTTCTGGTCTCCATTAAAACTAATATTATTTGCTGTTAAGATTACTTATGTATAATTTATTTCCCTCTGAGAATAGTTGTGCAGAAAACACTTCCAGGCATTGTGCCTACTGAGTTTTGAGATTAAGCCTCGGCCCAAAGAACATTAACACACTGTCATAAGCTCATGTATTGTAATGCAATTAAAATGATAAACTCTGAAAAAATTCGAATGGATGTGCGATAATAACAAGCTCTTTTTGGGTTTTGTCAACGTCAACCTTTTTAAGTTTCAACCCTTTCAGTATCTTTCATACGCTGTGTTGCTCCACGATTGACCTATGTTGTTGGAAGGTGTGATGACAGTAAAATTCCCTTCAGATTGGAGCAATTAAGCAGTACAATTCAACTAAAATGGACAAAATTGTATAACGGGGAATATGTAAAACCACAGAACTGTCAAACAGGAATCTTATTACATTTTGTACTGGATTCAGATTTCTTCACACTTTTCACAACCACATGAAAATGTTAATTATATTATCATGGTTTTTCATTAGTCAGTGCTACCTCATAACAAAATGCAAATGAACTGACATTATTTTCTTCTAATTTTGCCAAACAATGTGATCTGTCTGCCACTTCTTTTTTCAATGAAAAGGAGTTTTTTTTTGTCGTTTGTTTCACTAGTAAACTTTCCCCATTTTCCTGCTCGCCACATTTTGACACTTTGGATTGAACAACATAAAGCATCTATATAATTAATTCGCTTAAGGATATTCTACCTTGAATAAAATACACAAGTATTATTCAATGCTCTATCCTTGCAGTCAGTGAGCAAGTCATTATTTAGAATCTCTTGTACATTTATAAAACATTTTGCAATTTAATGCTATGCTGTACGAGCGACTTCTAACTGATGTTAAAATGACCTTGTTCTCAGTGGTCATGTACAGACACTGTTCAAAGAATTACATTCATAGACAACTCTTCATCATTATCCAGTTCAATGGCTGCATTCAGTGTCAGTGTAATAAATGGTGTGTTTTTTGTACACTGTCAGGAAAAGTAAGAGCGAGGAGGTCACGGCAATGGATAGGTGTATAAAGACATGCCGGCAGCACTTTGCATCTTGTGTGACATCTATAGTGGGTGTTGACATTTTCATCATTTAACCATGACATTCTGTTGTCGGTCTGCCCATCCCCAGCGCTTATGTAATGATACTCTTGCTTCCATGCGTGAACACTGAAAAGATGTCCAGTTGTAAAAATTTTAGTTGTGCAATTTAAGTGGATGTTTTCCAAAAATACAAAAACAACATAACTTGGCATTTTTCCTCTTGAATGTATTTCATCAAATGTTTGATAAAAAAAAAAAAAAAAAAAAAAAAAAAAAAGCTTTAATTTGAAGGGCAAGTACAGTAGGGGTTAAATTCTGGGAACAATTAAAATTTGATTATTTCAGAATTAATTAATAACGTCACACCTTTACATTTCCAAATCCAATCAGGATGTTGGCTGCCGGTCCCAATTGGTAGTTATGTGTCTTAAATGTTATCTTGCAAAGCGATGTTAAAGGGCAAACAACACCAATAACAAACAAGGTCATTAATATTAAATTAAAACAATTACACGTTTGGTTCTCAGCTTTGTCTGCTGCAACTCTCAATTATTTTATGTCAAGTCTAAAGACTTTGAACATAATTACTCATTTTCTCATGACTCGTAGTTCATATTTAGATTTTCTATTCACCTCTATTCTGTCTGTTTCTTTTACATTTTGCCTTCTCTTTGATGTTTTATGTAAAGCACTTTTAATTCCTTTTTTTTGTTGAAATGTTTTATACCCTCACCCAAACAGGTGGAGGCTGTAGGCCACCGACCTCTGAGCCTGGTTCTGTGGAGGTTTCTTCCTGTTAAAGGGGAGTTTCTTCCTCCCTATGTTAAGCGCCCTGAAATAACCTGTCGTGTTGTGATTTGGTGCTATGCAAATCAAATTGAACTGACTACAAATAGACTTGTCTTGCCTTTGTGTGTTTTTAAATAATTAAGCATAGGAGTGCATTTTAAATCAGTTGCCAACATGTTGCTGCAAGGACTTTACAGCTTTAGCGTTGGCATCCATGATATTTTGTGTCCCTGTAAATTAGCCAGCTGTACAAATATCAATATGAAATATGCAAATAACTGCGCAACAATGGACAAAATATATTGTTAAAGACGTTTCCTCTCGGTATCAATTTTCAAAAAAAATTCTGTTGCTACCAAGTCATGCTATTACTAATAAACCCAATGCAGAACCGAAAGTAGGTAATGGTCTTAACTCGACCCATAAAGGGACTTCCCTATCATAATTTTGTGGTGAATGTATGCATAATTCGAATACACTCTTATGTATTAAATGGCAAAAAGTCAAAGAGGATTATTGCGGTATTTATGTCTGCCTGTGAGCAGTCAGCAGGCAGTTGTGAAGGACAGGACAGTCTTCAGGGCTTATTTGTCCATTCACTTGTAATTTTAAATGTTTAATCCTTAATGATCACCACATTATATTCGTTGTATTATCTATGAAGCTATTATCTCCCTGGATAAGTCTTGATTAAAGAAACATACTTAGGACATCAAAGCACCTAGAGCGTTGATTTACACTTATTCAGCAATTGTTGACAGCCTAACACAGCATTTCAGGCAGAATCTCATACACAGGAGAGTAGGACAACCTCTTTCAAAGTTTGAGAGATAATTATAGATGATTATACAGCAAGTCAGGCATTGGGGTGGGATCCAGCCAGTGCCAGGTGGTTAATACTGAGGTCACAGAGGGGTCATGTTGACTGACGGCCATGGCAGCGAAAGCAGGATGACTTTTAAATACTACACTCCTAGAATATTCAGCACATAGTGTAACTGATGGCCAGGGGCATTAAATACATTTTAGCTGTCGTGTGTCAGAATGTTAGTGTTAGTTATATAGTCATAGTTGTTGTAGCCTGTAGCATTTTGCTAATTACAGCAATGCACATCACGTAAAGGGTCTTGTGTCGGGATGGTTTTGTAAAAATATCACGCTGTACCGGTGAGAGTTATTGTTATTCATCAAATCTACTACTGCAGTTTAAAGTTGCATTAAGGTGACGCCACACTAGAGGATAACGGCGCTGATTTTGGGTTTGTTCATTTGTCACTGGTACACAAGAGCTAAAACTGTACGGTCACTGATAAAAAAAAAAATAAAAAAAAACATTTCATTCTTCATTGTAATTCCCTTGTGTAGTTTCTATTTGTACATAATTTGCTAAGACATGATTATTATTATTTTTTATAGTTATTAAGAGTGACTGAGGTTGACCATGAATTAAAAACAAAAAATCCTCAATGTTTCTATTGCTGGTAAACACTTGACTATTTTTTTGAAAAATATGTCCTTGTTGAACCATTAATCATAGAATCCATTCTTGTCTGAGGATGTATCATTATGTGACTCACTGCTATACCTTGCAGTCATATTTTGCTGCCTACATATGTACTTGACTTCTCTCTATTGGAAACAAAGATATGACAGAGAATACAAATGCTGATTTTGATGATTAACATTGTAGTTTGTCTCATAATATTTCAGAAGACGTTTTTCTGATGATTAATATTCTGATCTGTGAGTCTTTTGATGAGTGCAGATAATTCAATAATTAGGGCTCCTCAAAAATAAATGCACTATTTGGAGGCTTTATCATATTCAAAAACTCATGAAAGTTGGTACACACATCTCTCCCAGCGAAATTATTTTTTATTCTAGTGGAGTCGCGAGTGGGCGTGGCCAAATGGCTCGCTAGCACCCCCTACACAGATGCCCCGGCTGCTACATTTACGTACATGGACAAAAATCAGTGGACATGTTTATCCCACCTAGACGTACAGCAAAATTACATTGCACCATTACGTCAACTCAATAGGAAGTCCGCCATTTTTAATTTAGTTTCCATTTTTGGCGATTCGCACGTTATACTTTAACAAACTCCTGCAGATTTTGTCGGACCGACTTGAAATTTTTTAAAAGTGACCCAAAACTCATACCATAGCATGTCCTTCAAAATGTGATATAAAAGTCATACTATAGCACGTCGTCCAAAAAGTGACCCAAAAATGACTTTTAGGTCACTTTTTGCTGTATTATGACTTCTTTTTTTTTTTTTTTTCATAATTTGGATGACATGGTATGATTTAAAAAAAAAAAAAAAAGACATCAAATGGGGGAATCAAACCCCCAACCTTCTTACTGAGAGGCAACAGTGCTAACCACTGTGCCACCAATCTTCCCAGGTAATGTTCTGCATTATGAAAAATATCTGGTTCACTGCAACCTATAACTCCACCGTCCATAAATATTCATTCAAATGCGACCAAAATTGCCGCAGACATTCTTTGGATAGTAGATATACGCGCTTTCAAGGGGGTCTGCAGTGATATTAAATATCTTCCTGTAATGTGGAGTGCATGCAAAACTTTTTCAATTTCTCCAAACGTTTCAACTTCACTAAAAGTTGAATCGCCATCAACAGGCCAAGGTGGAATCTGAACCATTAATAGCAACCTTGGTGAATTTAGTTGTCATTTTTGGCGATTCACACATGTTGTACTTTAACGAACTCCTCCTAGAGATTTTGTCAGACCGACTTGAAATTGAGTCTGTGCCCTCTTAACATGTTTGGAATTAAAAGTTATCAACATAATTTGTCTTCGGCGATCGGTGTGCCCATTGCGTGGCGGCCAAAAAGTGACCCAAAAGTCATGCTGTAGCATGTTGTTCAAAAAATGGCTGGCATTTTCAAAGTAAAGAATGACTTATTTACCCGACGAGGTAACACACATAGTTCATGGTTTACTGAGGGCGAGTCCCCTCAATAAGCCACATGGTTCACGGAGGGCGACACCACCTAAGGCGAATCTCTCTAAGGGTAAGCCACATGGTTTTGTGTTTGTACGTGCAGACAAACTAATACCAAACCAAAGGTCAACAACAATACAAAACTCCCAAAAAAAAAAAAAAAGTCCAAAAGTGACTTTTTTTTCATCGCTTTTCGGACATTATATAGCGTGACATAGTGGTGTTAGACGCATAGTGAGAAGTAACTTGAGGCATGCATGTCAGTTCAGAAGAAGGTCATACTCCGAAAAGTGTTAAAAAAATGTAAAAAAAAAAAAGTCATCCAAAATATCCAAAGTATGTCGTCCAAAATATTCTAAGAAGTTCCTAAGAAATTTTGGGTCACTTTTTGGACGACATGCCTCATGCTATGGCACGTCGTCCAAAAAGTGACCCAAAATAAATTTTTGTATATAGTACATAGTATGTGTGTGTGTGTGTGTATGTCTGCCTGTGATAACAGTCAATGCCCTGAAGACACCTGTATGGTAATATTCGCACATAGTCGTAGCGCCCCCTGTTGGAGACAGGAAACAAGATAAAAATGAAAACAACTGCAAGTGGGGATATGCTGTCTCTCACGCGGTGCACGCCGGAGATCCGGGGGCTCCGACCCGCCGGCTCCGACCCGCCGGCTCCCCGATGCGCAGCGTGCAAGGGCCCGCATATCACTGCTTGCCGTTTTAATTCATGTTCTTCTCCTTTGTTGCACCTACACGTCATTTTTTTAAAGAAAGAACATCATAGATATTTGATAGATGTTTTGACGTATGAAACTTGCTTAAACGTATAATGCGGAACTTATAAATAAAAGTGAACGGCCGTTGCGTTGAAGCTCTCGCCAAACGAGTTCACAGAATACAGATTAAACCCACCACCGCTGGATAAATCCCTGGATTTCTCAGAAAACAGAGCTTTTACAGCTCTTGTTTGGTGAGACATTCCCTCTTCGACTGGATGAACACAAGTTGGCCATGCTCAATGGGCAGAGCATGTGCACCAGAGGCCGAGGTAACTTCCAATTTAGCACTATGCTAATTTGTATGGGGATAAAATGATTCAATTGTGTGACTCTTTTTCACTTTCCAAATGTTATCGGACTAATTGAATCAGATTCTGATAGTGATTTCACAAGGGGGTGTGATGTCTTTTGTTTAATTTACCCACCATTTAGTCACAATTTTACAGCTGCAATAGGAATTATGAAGTGAGTGGAGTGTAAGATGTAGACATCATGTACATATTTATATTAGATGCTAATAGTAGCTTTCAACCCAGCAGCAGCTTTTAAAGAAATATTGCCAGTGATTGTAATCATTCTTGTAATATATATTGCATTTCTATAACGCCATGCATACTGCATCCACACCAAAAGTGACAATAAATTCATTCTGATATTTGACTACAATAAATCACAAGGTTAAAGTTTGCTGCTAAATTAAATGTGTGACGTAAGCAGAATAGTGACTCACATTCTTTTTAATTGAGCTGTACATCAATGATGTGAATCCCAGCAGGTAAATTAAACCTGTAAACACTAATGTGTTCTGATTGTGGCAAAAAAAAAAAAAAAAAATCACCTTTGACTTTAGACTCCTTTCACCATGATGTCAGACAGTTAACATGCAATTCGTATTACAGTTAACAAGTGGCTTTTAATTTGAAGGAAATGTGACGTGCTGCATGCTAATCACGTTATTATAGATTAATCTGTTTTGATTATGTCTACATTAAAAAAAAAAAAAAAAAAAGTGAAAAGCAGATGAATGTCTCTTATTCAAAGATCTTAAAACCAAACTTTGTTCAAAATGTTTCTGCCAACATTTGAGAAGAAATTTATTTTCGGATATAATCTTGCTATAATTTTTTTGTCTTCGGAGTGATCATAAGAGGCATTTCATTTGTTTTATTCTTTATGCGGTGTCACTTAAAGTATTAATAGCTATATCTTTTTGAAATTGTTTTAATCAAACGCTATGGAGATATTATGAAAGTGACAGCATATGAGCACATTCAGAGCCAAAGCAGTTACATTGACTTATGTAACTGCTGTTACATTATTTACTGATATATATATATATATATATATATATATAATTAATTTGAACATATAATAAAATAGAGATGTGTTTCTTCCAAACATGATTACAGTAACATACTGTTTGGTCTCTGAAAGCATTTTCCTACTAAATCACAGAACAATAACCCTCCATATCAATTGTAATGTCAACCTAAATGAGTTGGGTGTAAATTAAGCAGGAACATATAAGGAAACTAATTGGTCCATAGTTGATGAAGGTTAAATTCACCCAAACTTTCAGACCCCCCCCCTCCTCCCCTATGATCAAATGGCTTAATTATTAGCTACATTTGTTCTGCTAATAAATGGATCACAGGTTTTGCTGAAGGGCTGAAACATTCGGAGACTGCAGGCAGGATGCTCCACTCCAGACCTAAAATTAAAACCAACAAGATTACATAACCTGAGGTCGGCGCTTAGGCCACGGTGATGGAAATGCTACTTGTATTACGTCAATTTCGAAATCTGTGGGGGACTGGGCAGTGTAGAGCTCTGTTTCTACAACTTAATTGCCCTTCTTATTAAAGATATAGAGCGGTAATAATCAGCTTCATTTCACAATGTCTTTCTCCAAAGCGCTAATTGGAGCTCACATTTACATTGAACCAGTGAACAGTTGTAATTTATGACACACCAGTGTGCTGTGTGTAGGCAGGTCAGCAAATTATCAGACTTTTTTTAATTTTTTTTTTATTTTAGAGTATATCTAAGTGCATTTCCTTTAGTACAGTACTATATGTAATGAATGTGTGGTAGACTTCCCAATTATGTGTAACACATTTAAGATCATTTTTAAGGGTGTCTTTTTTTCATCTAATTAATAAAATTGTTCACTTAATAATAATAACGTTTCATTTGATGGATAATTTTTCTTTTTCTTTTCATATATCTAAGGTTCTTTTCCTACTAATACAAAACTCTGAAGGATCTTGGGGTGGGTCCCTAACGATGCACATTGTATAACTTGTTATATTTCAAACACAAGCACCAACCGACCATGACTTCCCCCCCTCTGGTTTGTGAAGTGAAGTTCTGAAGCCCCAAGTTCTGTATTCTGGCCATCGCCGTATTGCCATTTTGGAGCTAGAAGTGACCATATTTGGGCGAGCTCTAAATCTGGCATGATCTGATTGGGACCTGTACCTTAAACCTGACTGCACCACAGGCCTGTCAATCAAACAGACACGCCCCAAAACTCAGTTTAATACCTAATTAATGACGGGATTGTTTTAAGATGGACTGCCAGAAATATAATGAAGAGCGACTTTTGGAAAATGACAGCAGAATGGCTTGAGGAAAAAGTTTATTGACTTAGGAGTTGAATTGGAGTCTATGGAACCGAAGCCTTTTTGGAGCCAACCCCTTGTGTACGTTGGCAGTGTTGCATTTTATGGCATTTCTGCATCGGTCTCACTTGTCAGACCTGGAAGTTCCAGTCCACTTTTACGTACAGTCTATGTTCAGACAGAACATTTTAAGTGGATGCTCTCTAATCACGATTGACAGCATATAGCACCTTCCCACCTTGTGCACTTTAGGTTTTGAGTTATAGCACTGTTTTATATATCTTTATTTATCTTCATTGAAACGTCCCAAAACTGCATGTTTAATTAAAAATAAATATAATTTTTTTTACCATCACTCAGACCTATTTAATTTGGTTGCTTTATTCTCAAAAGGTAGAAAGGAAGAAGGCATGCTTGTAAATGCTAATTTGGTTTGTCTTATGAGACTACTCCCTGTGATTTGCTATAGGTCATGAGTGTGGGGCCTTTGGGGTGAGGGGAGGACCCGAAGAAAGTGATTTGCATGAGCGCCAATCACAGTTATGTGACATTGCAGTGTAGTTATAATACTGACACCCGAACGCCCTCACGAGACGGCGAGGAGAATTTCCCCTGTGGAGGTAAAAAAAAAAAAAAAAAAAAGTTCCATCAAAATGGAGACATCTAAATCATAATCGCTTAGAATGGGGATTTATTATCATATTATGGGGCAGATCAAACTTCTGGATCACAGTAATGTGCTGGTTGTGTTTGTGATCTTTATTCTAATAAGGCTTAATGAGGTATGCCCCCCCCCCACTCCTCCCCCCTCTAATTAGTTCACCCTTAACATGTCAGGCTTTCAATTCCACTGCTGATCAGTGGGGTGGAGAACAACCATTTCATTTTCCTCAAGGCTAAGAGTATCAGACAGCACTTTGTGGGAAACCCAGTTGGTAATGATTCCAAATGCTGTAGCTGACTATGCATCCAGAGCCACAAGGCATGAGGTAAATAGTAAACAAACAGCAACACAAACTGTGGAGCATGAAAACTGCCACAGGATGAGATGTGAGAGCTCAGCCAGGGACACGAGTAAAAGTTCAGTTCACACACACGGCTTTTTGCTGATGTCATCAATGGAGATGTAAAATTGAGGATATAGGGGGTAGAGATGTATTTTCACCTACACCCCAATTACCTCATCTCAAAGACAAAGACTTTGCCTGTTTTAGCCAACACTGACAGAACAGCCAATTTACACACTCGGCAGGTCAAAGACGCAACATGCACGTACCCGCACTTCAAGGTCAGAGGTCACATTCTGTCAAATTGGCTCAGAGTGGCGGGGGCCTTGTGAACGGGGTGCAAAGGAGGTTGATTTAATGACAATACGGTCAGGCCTCGGTGTCCAGCTGGAGATGTTTGCTGCACAAGACGAGGCACAGACGCGGTCGAAGTCTGACTTATTCTTTTTTTGCGAGCTCGTGATGATCTACATGGGTAGAGATACAATATGGGCATATCATGTTGTTGCAATATTTTCTGCAAATGCTTGTGGAGAGTTGTGTCACTGTTTCTGAACCTGAATAAATGTACTCAAGACTTGTAAATGCGGCAAGAATCTGTAAATGTTGAGCTTGATTTGTGAGTGTGCAGTGAGATTTCTGTGTACAATAGAACTATAAATGTTGTGCACAAATCTCTGAATGTGTGCTGAGATTTGTACATATTCTCACATAACGAGACGCCGTGGCTGTTTGTACTTCTGTCAATGTCAATAACTGAAGCTTATTGTTAGAGCGAAAATACTTCTATCCATTGAATGAATAAAGTTTTAATTGAAATGCATTCCTTTTATACAATCTGTCAACAGAGTAGACAATATCTGCTGCGCAAGCATTTTTCTCACTTTGCAGCATTTCTTCTACTTCTAAACTGGTGAAGTTGCTTTTTCTTAGTTTTCTTAAGTCTGCCTGTTTTCCTGTATTTGTTTAAGTCGCTGTGCATTGAGCTTTTAGGGCCACCTACCTTTGGCTTTTACAAAGTCAAAACCTTCACAAGGCTGGACAAATTATAAAACCCTAAAGAGCTTTCAACCCGTTGAATCCCAGCGGACACAGATGTGCCCGCGTGTTTGTGGAAGCTCTAAACCTTGCTGTTGTTGTTGTTGTTGTTGTTGTTGTTGTATTTAGGCTAGACATTTTACTTTTAAATGAAAAAAAAAAAAAAAAAAAGAGTGTCTTGATTAAAACATATCAATGTCATGTGACCAGTGTGACAGGTTACAGGATCAGATCAGTTCACTTCCTGCTTGTCCTCCCCAGACTCCTACAAAAGTAAGTAAAACATCTTAATTACCACTTAGAACTATCATATGTTGTACATGTATTCTACTACTGATATATTTTGAGAATTATACTCCTGCATAGCGGCTGTACGTGTTTTGTTCATAACAGGTGTACATTTATTTTGTGACCAGTGTAAAACCAAATATTTCACCTACAATAAAAAAAAAAACCGTAAAAAGGTCTTAAAGTCTGTAATTTAGGAGTTGTAAGAAGTATAATGAATATACACAACATTTAAGGAAAAATTAAGACTGGTTAATTTGCGACTAGCACTTTTAATTTGAAACGACTAAAAACGTCACGGCGTTCGGCCGACCAATGGGGACTTAATTACCGTGGCACGTGTCATTTGGCGGACTTCAGGTGCTCCTTGAGGTGGGTAGGTAACAAACATTTACATTTATGGGGCTCAGGTGTTGCGGTTCAGCCGAAAAAACGGACCTGTGAGGTTTTTTTTTTTTTTTTTTTACGCAGACGAAGACGCTTTTATCGCGGTTTTTTTTAAATATTTATTTATTTTTTTTTTTTTTTTTTAGAGCCCGACGTTGCAGAAGACGTGTTTTTTTGGGGGGTGAGTAACGTTGTTTTAAATCCAATTGGCTACTTTTGTTTTGCACTGTGCACCTTATTGTCACTCCTGGAGTTTGGGGGAAAACCTTTCACCTGAATGCGCTTGATGCCCATTAACGTTCTCACTTATATGCGGGGAAAATACGTAAAATGTGTGTTTTGTTTTGTTTTGTTTTGTTTTTTTCTTTCTGTCGAAAAAGGACGGCGATGCCGGGATCGGAATTGAGAAAGATCTGCAAATGCCAACGTAAAACCCAATTTAGAGCATCGGGGGAATCCTCCCGAGTCTTCAGGAAGCTCCACAAGTCCGCTGCCTCTGCTGGGTCTGAGGTGAGTGATGGGTGTCATCAAACTGTCAAGTGTTTCAGACATCCATAATGATTAGTTAGAAAACAGCCCTTAAACAAACAAACAAACAAACAAAAAAATGAATGCAGGGTTATTCAGGTCTATTTCCATACTGTAATTATGTGGTTGTCAATGCCTTTTATAAGGAGGTGATAAAGGAAGGGGATTCAAGTCGGGGTTGTGACGCACCGGTGACCTAATCATCAACGCAGTTGCAGACCTTGATGTTTGAAACTGTAATTGGCATGCAGCCTTGTCAACAGACCAGCTGCAGTTACATAAGTGTGAATGTTTGCGGAGTTGCTGCGGTAGTTATGTGGCTGCTTGTGTCTACAATAGAAATATTCTCGGGTGGCTGTTGCAAGTTATGGTCATATCTTCAGATGATTCTCAACCACGTTCATCAATACTGAATCCTGTAGTTTTGTTTTGATGGGGGAAAAAAATAAATAAATAAAAAGGGGGCTGGAAAGGATCCCCAATTTATTGTTATTTAGCTCTTAGCCTTTTGGGAAAACAGCTTGAGCAGTGGAAATATATATATATATATATATATATATATATATTTTTTTCCCCCCAGTCAAGGTTTTTGTGCCCTGAATCGCAATCGGAGTCTTTTGATATTGAGTATCTGCCAATACCGAGTCCTGAAGTATTGAACACGGTATTGTTGCTAATCCCTCTCAATCGCTTGCCTTCCATTAGAGGCTGCTGTGCTTTATTCAATTTTAAAATATTTACACAGTGCACTCATTTGAGCTGCTTGTGTGCCACACGTCAGACTGCATTTCTGCATCCTGCCACAAACTGCGCTGTCCATTTTATGACAGCTGTGCAACAGTTGATGTAAAAACTATAAATAGGGGCTGAAGAATAGCTGCGATCGGTTAAAGAATACCTTCACTGGCTCTGATACAGATTTTTTTTTTTTTTTTACTTTGATTCAGTACATCCCTGATGAATAAAAACATGTTTAGGATGTCTTTTGTCCTCTTTTTTTAAATTTGTTTTTTTTCCCAATTGTGTTGTAGTATTACAGAGGGCAACCATATTAAAAAAAAAATATATATATATATATATATATAAAACAAATTTGCTAAACCCTCTGATTGACTTAGGACCCTAACTGCTGTTGGTTGTCTTTTGATTATACATATTAAAGCTGAGATTCTAGTCGAAACAACTGTGGGAAGTTGGCTTGGAAACTGTACTACCTCGATAATGAGATTCAGGAAAGTCCGTGCTGTTACCTCAGCCAGAGGGCTTACCCGGGCTTATCTGCAAGCTGACACACACACACACACACACACACACACACACACACACACACACACACACACACACACACACACACACACACACACACACAGACAGAGGTGTTTTAGTATAGACACTTGCTTTTCACACTGAACACTTGTGACGAATATCGAACGCTGCTGCCACTTTTAGAACATTCATCACATTTTTTGTTGAGTAAGTGACAATTTCAGCCGCACACTGTACCATCTGGTAGCGGTAAAGCCCTCTACACCCTTCATGAGCAGAAGGAAGGTGACGTATAGGTGTTCCTTATCTCGCGCTCTCTCTTTTTAAAAAAAAAAAAATTTGAGTAATGTGGCCTGGACAAAGCAATTTAATTTGGTCAAAATCTATCATCTCACCTGTCAAGTGTCAGGCTAGCCGTGTCAAAACATATGACATTTCATTTCAGTCATTAACTGTCAGCCATGACGGTGGCTAACAAGTGAAATCACTTCTTGTGTCATTGAACACTCAAAATAGAAATATTTGGCTTGGAATTCAAATTAAATATGAAATGAAAGCCCTCTGTGGATAAAACATTAAACAAAATGAATATTGCAGAAAGATATACGGGGTCCACAAGTCAGAGACCACGAAGGAGGATTTTTTTTTTCTTTCTTTTTTGCGTGCGTTTTAAATTGAAAGAATAATATGTCAAATAATAATATCAGGCTGTCTTTGGTCGGACAGCATGCCCTCGTGGTGGGGGGCTGCGGTCATGGGCATTTCAGCAAATCACAAAACCCGTCATTTTTTCTCCTGAAAAAAAAATGACATAATTTTGCCAGTTGGCTCAACGGGCCAGTGACTGTCCAATAAACTTTCGCCGCATGAACTTTTACTGGCCCCAGGGCCATCCGGTCATCGTTTCTGTCCGACCCTGCTTTTTGAAATGCTGTTATGTCAAAGTCGACGCTATTGTCAATTCACCATATGTATAAGACATAGCAGGACTTCAATGATAATACCATTTTTGTTTATATTAATGGTACAAAAACAATTGTGATGAACGATTTGATTTTCTTTTCATTTTATGCCACCATTAAAGTATGAGCCTAATCATAGTTTAATACCACACACACCCCATGAGGAAGAGCCGTTGATTAGCAGTCAACATTGGAATGTAAAAATAGCTCCTTTGACAAACACCCTTTTCCGGCAAAGCTGACAAAATCACCTCGTCTAAATTATTGAGCTCTCCTTCTGTATTTGGCTTAAAACTAAAATGTGTCCACAGTGGTACTTGTTTGGCTTTGTAACTAATCCACAATGTTTATACCAATAGAAGCGCATAAAAAAAACAAAAAAACAATGTTGGTTGAATATTAGAAGTTAAGCGCCTCGAGGTAAACAGTTGGTAGAGCAAATTCTCCACCCGCCATTTAACCGTAGCAGGAAAAAGGTGGCGCAATTACATAATGTCACTGAAGGAGCGGCAGACAAACCTCGAATGGAAAATGAAGCGGAAACGTGATGGTCGTATGACTTCTCCGTTTGGGTAATTCAGCTTTCATACAGGCGACCACAAACAATTCTAATGTTTATGCCAAAGGATTGTGGTCAGCTAAAAAAAAAAAAAAAAAAAAAAAAAAAAAAAATCACGCAATTATGTTGTAATTGTAACGGGCCTCTATTTATTGTTAATTACGTAGGGCAGTGTGAAAGTACACAGGAAACAAAGGAAGAGAGAGGGGAATGACATTTGTCTTAAGCCAGAAGAAGCATTCGAGTAGCTGATGTGTGCCTTTCTGCGAGCGAATGTTGACACAGATCATATGCCGTTGGAGCGTATTGCCCTTTGCACACTAGATTTTGAGGAAGGTTAACATAGAAAGAAAATAATGGACTTTGTGGACAATCCCCTGGTGTGATACGTTTGTTTGGTTCCAAAAATTTGACTTTTTTTTTTTTTCTTTCTGGGGGAAGAAAAAGCAGAAATGACATTGTTGACATGACTCCCCAGAGAAGACACGTGATGGATGGAATACAGTGGCCAAGTGACTGCCAAAAGCACTTTAACATTTGGCTCATAGCTTTGGTGACAAGGTGTTGATGAGAAGCGACCTTGCCTCGATAATATCAGGGTCGCCATCCTCTTATCAAGACCGTGTTGGGGAAAGAAAAAAAAAAAAGAAAAAAGGAACCAACATGCGATCTAGGCACTCTGTGTGTCCTGCAGCTATACACGACTGAGAGGTTAAATTGTCGCGCGGTGTGGGATCCTGACCGGTGAACGGGTGAAGGAGTTGCACGTAGCTGTAAACAAGGGGGGGGGGGGGCAACTGCACTTAGACCGTGAAGTCCAAGTTCAACAAGGAAATTGCTGGGCTTTATTAATGTTGGCTATTCATAGTAGGTGTGTGAAAGCATACTGTATGCATTGTTGTCATAAATGGTCCCGCTGTAATTACTTGTGGGGAAGTGAGAGTGTGCGCGTGTGTGAGGCTTTTCTGGAAACGTTTCAGAATCGTGTTTGGTTTCCTTTTCGTCTTATTTATAATTGCGCTGTACCACTTGTCCGGTAATCACGGCGTATGTACACACAGTCATAGCAGGATTCCTGGCAATTTGTTTAGGTGGCTAATTATACATATATAATTGTACAGCTGCTATTGCACACAAATTGTCCTTGTTTCCACGCAGTGTGCTGCTCTCTTGCTTCGCTATTTTCGTCTTCCTCTTCAGTCACTCTTGACAGTTGGCCAGCATCGACTACTGAAGCGACTCCACTACACACACACACACACACACACACACACACACACACACACACACACACACACACACACACACACACACACACACACACACACACAAAAAGTTATGACTAAAACAGATATGCAAAACAATGTCAGCTCCGGAGGATAGTTGGTAATCAGGTTATGAAGAAAGGAGATTAGATTGCCTCTTGGCTCAGTGCTCTTTTCCATGCTGCCGCTTCTTCTCTTCATATCTATTTAATTTTACATATTTATCAAGCATTATTTGTTTCTCTGAGGAATGTGGGCGGTGAACCTTTCTGTCTGACATGGCTGGAAATGGCACAGCAGTAATTGTCAAAAGCCAGAGCTGGAGAAGTGCATATCTCAGTGTGTGCGTGTGCGTGTGTGTGTGTGTGTGTGTGCGTGTGCGTGTGCGTGCTCGCATGGAGGGAAGGGAGAGAGGGAGGGAGAGACGAAAGGGTGGGGAAGCGCAGTGAAAGGCGGGGAGGGCGCATGTAGGAGGGGAGGGTGAAGGCGAGAGAGAGAGAGAGAGAGGGAGGGCGAGCGAGACGGAGCGGGAGAACGAGCGGCTCGCCTCATACTCTGCTTTCTCAGCATCCGTTCTGGAGAGGAGAGACCTGCGTAACAGGCACATTGGAGAAGGAAAAAGAAGGGGCGAAAATCCACTGATGAGGGAGGATATCGAGGAAAAGTACACATAATCAGGAGCTCGCCGGGGTCCACCATCACCTTCTTCGAGCTTTTTGTTTTCCCGCGGAGGTGCGTGAAAGTTTCCGTCCAGGGGGGGGACGCCCTCCCCTTGTCGTCGGGGACAGGCAGCGGATGCTGAATTTCATTCCTGAAGGCGGGAGAGCTGCGAGGACCGGCTGGGTTCACTCGCGGTGGAGCTGGTAGTGCGCACCAGAAGAGATCCTTCAGTGTCTCTTTCTCTCTCTCTCTCTCGCTCAGCGTCTCGCGCGCATTTTTCCAGTAGAATACCTAACACTATTTCACTGTGCCAAGGTGGAATATCAGCGGGGCAGCAACCCAAAAGAAACCGTCCTGAACCGGGGGGGGGGGAAGTAAAGGATTACGTACCGATTCAGCGAAGGACACAAAAAGTAAGTTGTAATCAGAGAAAGGCTTTGAATTGGGTTCTGATTCTTGAGAGACTTGGAGGATTTTTTTTTTTTTTTTTTTTTTTTTTCCTGCCCTTTTTTCTTTTCCCTCTTTGTTGTGGAGCAGCACCAAAGGTTATCTCGCGACGGCTTATCTTGTGGACTATAGGGTACTGGATGGTATTTCAAGGTAAGGAGACATGCGCGGCTTTCTTTTACATTAACGGCACCCTGCGGGGTTTTTTTTGAGGGGGAAAAAAAAATTAGAGGGGGGCAGATTAGGGAGCCGAAAAAGCTCAGCGTGAAAGAAACGGTGGAGAGTGGAAAGAGAGGGGGGAGGGTGTAGGGAGGGGTGGGGGGTATTTGGGGAAGGTGAGTCTTATCTCAGGCTACATTTAATCGATTTCGCACGGTGCAAAGTTGGGGAAAATGTCTTAACAACACAGTAACAAGTCCCAACAGGATTGCTTTTTTATGTTTTGTATTTTTTAATTATTTTTAAAAAAATGTTAAAGGCTATCGCGTGGCTACTCCCCACTACAGAGATGAATGCACCTACGTGTATCTGCATACTTGTGCATGTGCGTGTTTGCCGAGAGGCGAGATGCCCGTCTGCAAAGCAATTTGTCTTTTTGCCTTCTT
Source organism: Brachyistius frenatus (assembly GCF_029030835.1). Classification (NCBI taxonomy): domain Eukaryota; kingdom Metazoa; phylum Chordata; class Actinopteri; family Embiotocidae; genus Brachyistius; species Brachyistius frenatus. The sequence continues at coordinate 2,187,703 of NW_027210637.1, forward strand.
GCTACATAGTGGTTTTCACCGGGTGGGAGGGAGGTAGGGAGGGGAGGTGGGGGTGAGGGGGTGGGGGCGCTGCTTTTGGAAAAGGGGGCATAATTGCGGCAGTTGCTTGTCCTCGTCTTTCGCAAAGGCCGGCGCAGGGAATTACTTTTTGTACAGTAGCCACATTTTACCCATAATGGTTACATCTCTGCATTGTAAAGGCTGCCTCGACCCCCCCTTTTTATTTTATTTTTATTTTTTTATCTCTGCGCTCGCACACAAGTGATTGTGTCCAGCGTTACACTATCTCAGACGCCCTACATTTTACCATCACCTTCAGTTTCTATGTATACCTATGTTTGTCGGTTCGATTCCGGTTCAGCAATGCATCTCTTTCAAGGTCTTTTTTATCCTTTGGGTTTTTTTTTTTTTTTTAATGCTCTCTCTCTCTCTCTCTCTCTCTCTCTCTCTCTCTCTCTCTCTCTCTCTCTCTGAAGGAGAAAGTGATGATAAAGTGATTTTTTTTTTTTTTTTTTTTTAACTTGCTAAATTTCTTTTCAGATGCAAATTAACACTCTTTTCATGAGACCCTGTGCAGACTACACTATTGTGTTCTTCTATTTTTTTTTTTGAGGAGGGACGGGGGGGGGGGTGGTAGTGTATCTGCTGCCCTCCTGATCAATACCAGACAAGTGCAATGTTCCCACCTCTTGTAAGGCAACAGTTGAAATATTTATTGCATGAGCATTCGGTCGGTGCCCTGAAATATAAAAAAAAAATAATTGAATAATGAATAGCCTGTCTGAGCTGTCATGGCCCGGCTTCTGGCCCAAGCAGACGATTATAATGCCACCTCCTCACGTAACGTGCAAATACAGTGACCATTAAATGCCTTTGCCTCTGGATATGAAAATTTCAAAAGAAGTGTGTCTACTCTTTCAAAACATCCACTGGGGGGAAGTGGAGCCTGATGGGAAGTTGATGACAGATCCTGCGTGTCTGACGTTGACCGTCTATATTGGCTCAAATCGCCAATTGTACCCCCTGAATATATAGCTTGATTGCAAGAAGCTGCTGTGCACAAACGATCCATTTGAAATCCCATTTAGCATTCATAGTGCGTGCTTTTGCATCCCTCTTGAAAGAGATGCAAACCTGTTATGTTCTGCCTGCTCTATTCATTTAATCCAGCGCTCTACATCTACACTCTCTGTATGTTAAATACGTGCGTGTGTGTGCACACAAGAATGAAAGGGAGGTTCTGAGTGTATCTGGTATCTGCGTGGGTGTGTATTTGTCCAGAGCTCTGAGCTTCATCCCTTTTGATGTTTTATTGAGTGTTAACCATGGTAGGGCTGACGCATTCCCTCTGATGTGGAGTGGCATGGTTAAAGGAAAGCACTAAGACAGACTTTTGCTCTTCCTTGTATTTCCTTTAACTGTGAATTAGCAATGCTGTGTCTGCCTCTTTCAGCTCTTTTGGCTTCTGGTAAATGATTTGGTTCAGGCGCCGTAGCCATGCGAAACTGCGCATCTGTGCTTGTATGCATCTCTGAAGGGGGGTACTATACGTGCCTTGTAATGCATGCGTGTGCTCGGGTGAGAGTGGTGCTCGTGAATCTGTAATCCTCTCCTCTCCGTGTTAAAAGGGATACGCGGTGTGTTTTTCTCCCATTTCTGATGTCAGCAAAGGAGTCAAAGACTAGGCCCTCCATTTCCAGTGTTATTATGCCTCCTCTGACTCACAGGATGGGCAGGACAGAGGGAAGGAGCACTCTTCTACCTCGTCATTATCCAGTGCTGCTGACAGCATGTTCACATGGCATAGAAATTTCAGGAAGCGACTTTGATGGCAAACCCCCCCACGCCCCCCCCCCCCCAAAAAAAAAAATATATATATGCTGGGGCTTTGATTTATTTCTCTGAGTTTATATCGGTAGGCAGGCAGCTGAAATCTGACACACCTGCTTTCAAATATGATAAATCATTTGCAATCATGTTTTCCCTTTTGCTGTGGAATCGGCAAACTATCAGTCATATTATTTAATATCATAGAATTTCCAAATCAGGCTGAATATCAGTTTTTGTAAAAAAAAATAATAATTATACTGTCTAGTACTATGAAACTTGACATTGTCTAGTGGGGGCTCATATGAATGCTCCATGAATATCACTAATTGATGCAGCTTTTTCTAAAGATGCCCTCATCATGTGGGTCATCGTGTCGCAGCTCATGGGAAAACAGGAAGTGAAGGCGAAGTATGTTTTCTGGAGTATTCATTGCATTGTTTGTTGGACTTGTGAATGTGAACTGAATGAAGATATCAGTTATGTTAGTGAGGCATCAAATTATCTTGTAGAAACAATTGAGACCGAAATTCATTGTGATTTTTCAGAAAGATATGATATTTGCAGAGTTGGTCTAAATGTCCTTTTCTTGGGAATTACACGTTATGTGCCATCAAGATTTGCAAATGGTTTTATGAAAGTACCATCTGGAGAAAAGAAATGTGACATGGCTGCTCACAAAATGGCATAAATCAAATACATTTATCAATTAGTTTGCATTTCAAAGCTGTAAAAAAAATGAAGCCACGATTGTAATAACGATTGGCTTTTGTGCAGTTACATCTTTGCACAGCCATGCTAAGATCAGGTCCAGCTTGTAAAGAGCTTCAAAATGGAGGATAGGCGAATCACTTTAACAATAGATTGTATGATATGTAACGGTTCCTTCAAAATACTCATTTAATTCTGAATGTGATGTTAGAGGACAGATGTATTACGAGCTTGTGTCGAAAACAAGTCCTGTACCCCGAAGCAGTGTATTTTTAGCCTCTCCATTAGGGACGTGGAAAAAAAAAAAAAAAAAAATCAATGATCACAGACTGAAACACTGGGTTTCAAATTTAAGTTTTTTTTCTCCCTCCATGACCTTTGGATACAGTTGGGAAAATGTACTTTGTAATATCAAATGCAAACTCGGCCAACTAAAGAGTAGATATACGAAGCGGTGCGTTTGTTTGTTAATATACGTCATTCATTTGAATTAACCTTAAGTTGTTAGATGATTAATACATCCATGGATTCATTCTTATTAGTAGCCGTGCTTGTTTTTCACCTTTATATCACAGTGTAGCTTCACCGCATTATACATACATTACCGACTAATATGTGTTTAATTGTCGCCGTCAATTAGAAAGACATTAACATACTCATGCTAACTATGACGAGCCGCACATCTGTAGCGTCTCCGCCACCAGCTGGCTGAGACGAGCAGAAGACTTTACTCTGAACGGAGGTCTGGTCAGCTGGAGACCAAGCTGCGAACGGATGCGGCTGATCTGTTGTCAGCCCCCTTTGAATCCCTGATGAGGCGAAACACAATATGCTCGAACAGCTGGGTCATTTGTGGAATATGCTTAGTCATCGTAGTCGACTGGCGCTGAAAGGAGGAAGAAAGGTTTCTGTTTTTAAGAGCATGCTTCACATTAAAGAAATATTTAAAACGGATTAATAGCTTATAATGAATTAACAACCTGCTGCGCTCAACATAATCGTAGGAAAAAGGGCATGAACCACCGCGTTGGACAGTTGTGCCGAGCGCATGGTTGACAACAAGGCCACTCCGTTTGTGTGTTTTTCTTTCTTTTATACGTGTCAAAACTGTAACTGAAATAAAACACTGGAAGTACAGCAACCAGAGAGACGCCTGGCGTGTTTTATGTCCAGGCTGTGATGTGCTAAGTGACTGCTGGTGGCACTGTAGCCCTTTTGGGATAGAATAACCAGAAAGAGGCAGTCTGGGGCCAGAGAGCTGATCTGCGAGCAGCCCCCCCCTCCCACCCCATCACTGACCTCGCTGTCTGTGTCACTTTGAAGTATGACCTTATGACCTTCCTGGGCGAACTGCCGAGGGCCGGTGCCACCTTTTGGAAAAGTCCCCCCCTTTTTTTTTTTTTTTTCTTTTTTGCGCGCGTGTCGACAAGGGGCATTAGCAAGGGTCAAAGGTGATGTAACTGGCCAAGAAGAGAGGGCAGACGATGTCGCGCCATGTGTCAGTCGAGATAGCACAAGGGAAAAGGGTGAAATAAAAATCGTTTTGGACGATTTCTCCTGGGGAAAAAAAAAAAAGACGGATCAAAATGTCCTCAAGCGTTGTCTGCTGCTGAAATGAAGAGACCTCCTATCATCCCGTGATTCCGGTCGATCTCAAACACAAGTCTTCCTCTAAACATGTTTCCTCTAACCTTATGATTCTGGGAGAGATTAGACGGCGTTGTCGCTACTACACGCCCAGCTGCTATTAAACGGAACCAAATCACATGTTAGATCAGAGATTTGTTATGGATGAAAACTAAAAGAAAAGAGAAAGGACCATACAACGGATTCACAGACACGTGTCACCGTTGCGTCGATTTAAATTCCTCCCTTTTGACAGACGTTATCGTACCAGTGCTACATTTTGCCTCTGAAGCTTATTCCCACCAGCCTTTATGCAAATATGCTGACATCCAGATCATTTGTCGGGCTTTTGCATAAACAGTGGATTGCACTCAAGTGCGTTGCATACGTGACGTACCATTACATCCTTGGCTTCAATCAAGCCTCAAACATGCAAACACAATGGCACAAACCACTAATGTGCAATTACTGACCAGTGTCTTTTTTTCTTTTCAAAGCTAATTAAGAGTCATTAAAAATTCACACAGCAGAATAACCTGCCTATATCCTAACAGCGCGGAAAGATTGATACTGGTTCTTTTTTAGCGACGCCGGAGCCATCCGTTTTTGTTTTTTTTGTTTTTGTTGTTTTTGCCTCCATCAGCCACTTTGCAGGATGTCCTTACAGTGACTTTGCCACCTTCATCCTTTTCTAGCAAAAATCCCCCCCCACACACACACACACTCCCTCCACCCCAGTTTTCAGCTGGTATTTTGTCTGCTCGCTCTGAAGACGATAACGTGAACGCCGTATCTCTTTTATCGAGGTGTAGAGCTACTCGCATTTGCATCTCTTTGTTGTGTGCATGGTTTTAAAGCTTGATCTGTAGCCCTATTAAAAGATCGGTTTGATTATCAAAGTAACACTTTAATCAGCATGTCTACTTTTGAAAAAAAAAAAAAAAAGTGTGAAATTCAGATAATCATTGATTCATGTAAAGCTATAAAAATGGATTAAACAAAACCACAAGTTCACTCATTTGCTGCTTTTATTAACGGAATAAAAAAAAAAAAAAAAAAGATGATTAAAATAGTATTAGACTGTTTAAATTGTATTCTTGAGAAGTGAGCAGCCAGGCTGTGGCCCAGAAAGGTTAGGTCATTACGCACACTACAATAACGCTTCACAGGAGTGTAGTCCTTTCACTGCAACAATAGTGGAAATGTCAGTACATGGATACATCCTCTGCCTCTGAGGGGACGACGGAGTCTCTAGCAGCACTTGTGCCTCTTACACCGGACAACCTCCCATAACCCCGCTTCTGCCCGGCTATGAAAGGGTCTCAGCAGGACACCGGGCCGGCTCTTGTTAGTGCAGGTCGCTGATCCGCCGTCTCCTTTGGGCTTACAGCTGGTGTCGACCAAAGTACATCTTGGATGTTTGTTAGTTGCTGATACTTTAAGGACTCTGTTGGGAATAGTCTGAATGCCTACACGTCTTAAAGTCTGGCTCAGAGCAAAAGACTTGTTCTTTTTTTAATGGAGAATGAAGTGGCTTGTGTTGTAAGATCACACAATGTTTGTGCCTGCTCTTGTGGATGAGTTTTCATCTCCTGGTGGGAAAGAGCTCCCTGTAGAAAGTAATATGTTTTATTGTGAAAGCCCAGTTAAAGAGTGAAACAAGGGCGGGAACATAAATAGTGAGAAATAAAAGCAATCCAGAGCGGAGGGTAGATAATTGGTCGCCTTCAGCAGTTCATCATTTCTATAATTTGTGGCCCAGACTTCATGTCAATATTGACAATTCAATCCCTGCAAATGGAAAAGAAAGGCGGCAAGATGACATGACATAAATTCCTCTGCAGGCACGAAAACATCTCCTATAACTTTACACCTGCGCTGCTTTATTAAGATAGTGACAGTTGGCTGCGATCCAGCGAGTGCAACCAACACCAATTTCATAACGGCATCGCTCCTGAACTCCCATAGACTGCAGTCACCTCCTGCTCTACTTTAGACTCTTACGTAAGCATCTAATAAATTAGGAGGAGGCACTGTGATTCAATGTAGCCCTTTTGATTTGTTGCATGCTTCTTTTTGATATTTGTAAAATTTCAGATGGCTGTTATTTAGTGGAGAGACTCATTAGGACCTTTTGTCCTGCCGTTGCTCCTGGGCTGAGGAACAAACTGAATAGATAAGAACTCCTCCTCTCCTCTCCTTTCCCGTCCCCCCATGCCTCCCTCTCTCCCTCCCCTCCCTTTATCGCTCCAGCTTGCTCATTTCCTCTTCTCAGCCTGCTCAGTGTGTTACCAGAGGTTTGACTGTCAAGTGGAAAGCTCGAGACATTTCAGAGTCTTTCAGGGAGGCGATAGAGGTTCTGATGGCAGCACGTAATCTTCTGCCTGCTGTGGTCTTACACTCGTTCGTCTTTCGGTTACAGAGGGATGCTGTCTGATGATTCAGTTGCTTGTCTGGAGAAAATGTGGGCTATTGTGTGTGCGAGACTACGCGTTTGCCGGTTCATGCACCGTTGGCGGACAGGAGGAGAGAAAGTAAGTTCTGTGTGGACTGGTCGTAGTTCAGGACTTGTCTGAACGTCTCTCTGATGTGGTTGTAAATGAATAACGTGAAAACCTTCCTTCCGTTAAATTATACATGTTTTGTTTTACTTCATGAGTGGTTGTATGAGTTTAAGTGGGGATTTAACTGAAATCATACTAATTAAACTGATTATCTGGTGACTCTCTTTAAATGAATCGATGTTCTTACTACCCCATCATTTAAAGTGTTACTATAAATCCTTATGAAGTAGATAACAAGGAATTATTACATTTTTGACTTTCCAGATTACCACTTTATCCACCAATTTGAATAAGCTGGTTCATGATATGATTGTGAATACAATCATACCGAGGCATGGGTATCGAACTACAAGACTTTTATGGCACTGACCATGGCTATCGAAAACATTTGATTTAAACTTTTATGATGCACAATTTTTGCTATGTTTATACAGAACCAAATCTCATCAGCATCAGTGAGCCACGCCGTTTACCATTCATAGCCTCTACTTGGATTTTTACTGAGGTGAATCTTAAATTACAACATCTTATTCCGGTCTTTAAAAAAAAAAAAATAAAAATTGGGGCACATACTTGTCTGAGTTGTGTGCACTACAGTATTTACAGGCTTCTTTGTGTGCAGCCAGCTCGTTAGCATCAACTAAAAGCTCGTGAGGCGTTTAGGAGACATTAGTAAGTTGTCGCGTGCAGTGATAACTCTAACATGTGTTACACTCTCTCCCTCTAAACTGCATGGAAGCTAAAGATTTGTAACTGGTATGGGTATCAGAAATGTAATGAATGGTACTCGCCCCTACCCATAGCGTCTACCAGATTAAGAGACCTTTTGTAGTTATAGTCATAGCAACGATGTAATTGATGTGAAATGAGAGCCAAATGAATTGTTTACGCTCACTGAAATTTACGATCTTTAATTACTGTATGACATTCTCTGTGAAATCACTGCCTGCCCACTTTGGGGCATTTTTTTTTTTTTTTTGAACAGCGATTCATCGGATTGAAGACGTCCCTTCACTCTGATATTTGTGCGTTTTGTTGACATTAGGAAAGCAATTCTGTGTGTCATCTGTCAGATTTGTACCGACAGATTGTAAACAGTCTTTTTAATTTCTCATTTTATTTAAACAATTAAGCAAAACGGGCATTAGAATTCGGAAGCTGTGCCGCGGTTTATATTTTTTAAGTTGTAACGTGAAGTCAGAAAGGCTTTTTCAAATATTTTGAGACGGCATAATATGAAATGCGATACGGAACTCTGTTTATGGAACATGGTGGAACATCCAGCACTGCCCAGGTGAGGGAGCTTTATAACTATATACTGAAAATATCGGTATGCCCTTACAGTACTGTATGCCACACTGTCTGAAGGCCTCCAGCAAATGGCAGTCGTGGACTGAATCACGCATGTTCAAACATACAGGCTACAGGGGAATAAATGACATCACATGCCTTCTTTACGAATAAAATTGTAGACGACTGCACTGCAACAACTAGCCCTCTCCTGCCACCCTTCCTTGTGCGCGCGCAACGCATGACGGAGATTCAACGCACACGTCTTGAGAACTACCCGACGCGCAGAGCGAGTTCGGCTCGCCCGACGCGTTAGATAACGCACGGACTGCTGTTTGATAAGCTGGGAATTAAACCTCCAAATTTAAACACTGACCTTTTACTTCCAGCTATCCAAGAGCCACTGCTATTGTCAGCATGTGTAATTCCTAGCCTTGGATGCCGGCATGCTCGCTGTGAATTATAAATCAATGAGCATGTATTAGTGTAAAATCCTCCAGCACTTGGGGCTTTGCTTGCGACGGAGGAAGGAATAGGAGGGAAACGGGGACACTTGAGGGAATGTCAGGCTGCCCGACTCTGGGTCTGCTGGTCGCAGCCTGCAGTTCACACACACACACACACACACACACACTGAGGGGGAAGGAGTGAAGGAGGGGGAGGTTATATAGCGCCGGACATTGTATGTGTTTCTTTCTGTGCGAGTTAGCTTTCTTTTAGCTTTGGGGAGTTTCAGGAATAGTTACAGCCGACATAGTGATGAGTACAGATATTGTTGCATGATACATAATGTAGAATACAAGTCCACATGGTTTTGTAGATGTTTATGTAACACAACCATTGCCAGTTAAAAACTGGGATGGGCAATTTCCAGAAAAGATACTGTTCAAGATTGGCTGACAACTCGTTAACGGTCATTCGAAGACGACGCGCACGCACACTGAACTGCTTTTACCTCCATCTGCTGGTGGTAGGCGTCGGGTGAAAACAAGGAAAACCAGACGAAACCATAGCTGCATAAACTATTACATTTTTAATTTTGTTTAATTTTTTTATGATTATTTGAAAATTAAAAAAAATCACATCCCGAGTTGATCATGTCCTTATTTGACTCAAAAAGTGATTCCCAATGGTTTACAAAGCGATACCATGATAATACAATAGAATCAAATTTGATGCATAGCAACAGAGACGCTGCCTCTGCCAAGAAAAGGGGGAGAAAGAAAAAAAGGCTGTTTAACATCGAGTTTGTCTTCGATCGACTATTTAATCAGCGTGAGAATTGTTTGTTGAAAAAGTCTTTGGTGTGGATATGACCCACACTTTTAGGTCCTTGAGCCACAATATTACTTTTAAACATGTCTTTCTTTGTTACAACAGAGGGAGGAGACGGTGTTGGAGTTACAGTAAGTGGAGACTCTGAACAAATAAAACTCAGTTAATTAATGGACTACAAAATAGTAATTGTTCAGTTATGAAAATCAACTTTTACTATCAGCAATATACTATAAAAAAAAAAAATATTCTGCAGTAAAATATGTTGACATGTAGCGCACATGAAGTGGCTTATTTAAGACGTAAACCCTGAAGGACTTGCACAACACGCAAACACATACTAAATCACAGACACACTGAAATTTGAATAATTTAGTTGCCATGAACATATTAAAATCCATTATTTCCAAAAGCACTCAACAGGAAGTAATGGGATTATTGTACATGACTGCATCAGGAAGCCTGTTCAACATGTTTGTGTTGCTCAAGAGAAAAAAAGCGCATGTCTTATTTCAGCTAATTAGCAACTTACTTCATGAACCCAGACACTCACCTTTTTCAATTCATATGGATACGTTGTGAAAGCAGGACGACATAAACGTTCCACATGAGGTAAACTGGGCAGATTGCACAGTCGATGAACACATTTTTGCCCTGCAGGACGAACAAGAAATGGCTTTAACTGCTCACTCCAGGGGCATATGATTGACTCATTGAGGTTTGCGAGGTTGTTAAAAGAACTTTCTGTGCCCTCAGTAATGATGACGCGGCACCTTATGTACAGTGAGATCGAGAAGAACATTATCCTGACCATTACTCTCGTGTTCGGAGATGAAAGCCTGCTATCGTTGTTTTGGGGCCACCGCCTTAGGTCCTCGGGCTTACCCGTATTGCACCCGGAGGCCCCTCTTCCCTCTCTTCCGGTGCGACACCCATCTTATCCCATTACAGTTTGCGACTCAGTATTGTCGAGAGAGGGGGGGGTGGTGGTTAAAAAAAACACATAAATGATGTATTCCTCGGGTGTATCCACCCCCAGATCAACGGCAATACAAAGACCATCTACAAAGACGGTTGGCTCAAGGCCATATTTGATCACTTCCACTGCGCACGATCACTGTTCCCTTTTTTGCCAGCCCGCTGAGACTCAATTATTTCCAAGTGTTTGTAAGCTATTGTTGAAAGAACACGAAGTGAATGTTTAAAGTTGGTGAGGGGAAGAAAAATCTTTGATGAGACATGAAAACAGCAGATGGAGGGTAATAGTGAACTGTTAAACACAGAGAGAGGGAGAGAGAGAGAGGGGAGAAAAAAAAATGATGTGATGCTACTGCCGATTCCTCATTGGGATTCTGAAAGAGAGTTGTATGCATGACTGTAGGCCCGGTTTCTGCTGTGTTCATACAATATGACAGAGGAACAGCACAAATTACAGAGCACTTGATCATTTGAAAGTAACCGATAGCGCGGGTCACAGCATTTAACCTACCGGTCGGAAATGGAGTCGGAACTGGCAACTCCGAAGGAGTCTCCTACCTGAAGAGGATATGAAGCGCTTTTGGCAAGCTAATCTAAAGCATTGTTCAGTGATGGTTCCGGAGGTGAACCCGAAGCTATGTCTCTGCTTTTACCAATGAAGTTCAAACATTTCCAAATGGTCCACAAGGTGTCCGAGGACATTAATGAACACACTGAAGAAGTTGATGCCACTTTATGGTCCAACGAACAACTGACAGCAAACTTCTTACCACAGAAGCACAGATTTATTTTGCCCGTCATATCCCTCACTGGGCTTTTTCCTCAATAACCCAGATGGCTGGGCTCAAAGCCCAAGATTTTCACCATAGAGGGAACAAAAATAAATATATATATATATTTTTTGTTTCTTCTTCTTCATTTTCTACAGAGCAAAATCTGAAAACTCCTTCAGCAATAATTGATGGTACATCCGATTGGGATTGCACCGCCACTCTGACTGTGCAACGGATAATGAGTCTTTGTGTGAAGGGCAAAGCGCACACTAAAATTAGATCAAAGGTCTGGTCTGCACTCCATAGGCATCAAACGGTGGGCATAAGCCATGCTCCTGCACGGGTTAGTGCCATGCCTACTCGGTTACTCCGATATCATACCGTTGGTAATGACGGGGTCTTCTTAAGGAGACGTCTTTTGATTTGCAGGAAACAGGCGAGCATATCTCCAATTCAATTTACAGTCTAATTTACATTCCAGACAATATATTTGAAGGATTAAAACCTCGTAGCTAATCGGCAAACTGTTGCGGCGTTACTCCGCAAACATCGATCAGTCTTTGTCCGGTGGCACCAGACAAACACTCCACCTGCTACGAGCCGTCTTCGTCACAGCTTGTTGTTTTTAGCTTTAATGTTGTGACAAGCTTGTGCTGACACAATGAACGATGTTTTTTTTTTTTTTTTTTTTTTAAGCAAAGTGAAAAGTGCAGTGATTTTTGTGTAGAGAATAAGCAGGGTATCATAGCACCTCGACCATGGAGCCCAGTTCTGTACAAAATGAGTTATTGGCGCTAAAATATAAATATATATGTTTTACCTTAAAAATTGAAGGCCTTTGCTCTCCTATTGCATCGTCTCATATCTTTAATTTAAAAGATTCTGTTACAATTTTTACTTTACTTTTTGCCAGATGATAGTTATGAAATGAGAGAACAGCGGGCATCTTTGTGTGGCGTATTCAAATATTAGAATGCGGAACAGTGCGATGATTTGATGTTCCAACAAAGTACAGCGTTGTTCGGAAGTGCCGACTACTGTGAAATATATATATATATATTTTTTATGACTTTGGTCTATCACTCACACGACTTCGCTATGAAACACTGACGAAACAATCTCTGCAAATGAGGCACATATTGTCAGTTGATAAGCTGGCTCCCATCACCAGGAATTTAATTAGAAAAAGTCTGTGACGTTGGCAGGAGCATCTCCTCTCGTCACTGCCGTCTGATTAGTTGGAGTAAACACCTTTTAGTAATGGAGTCAACCTTTCATCAAGGCGTCTTTTAATCTTCCTAAAATGGAGAAATGTGGATTGACGAGAATTAAGAGGTGATGATGTGATTTGCCTTCTGGTCAAGCCAAACTGCGAATGGAACCGAAAGGATGATTTCTTGTTGACATTGAGCTCGGGTAACCTTGTGTGTACTACTTTGATGAGAGAGGGGGTTCGCTTTCATTAGTTATTAAGTAGGTCGCTGTCAATGCAGGAACAAAATCCAGCAAACTATATGTCTACTAGCAGGAGGTACGTCTGGGAGACGCGGCTTGGCCTCGGATGTAGAACACCAGTTTTACAGTATATTGTATATTAAACATGAATCTGCACCAGTGTTATTACCTTACTTTGATTTATTATTGGTGTTTTGTGCCTCTGCTGCTGGCGCCAACATTAAGACACACTAAAGATTTCATGTTTGGTTTTATAGGTTGCTTGTCCATATTTTTGTGTGCAGGCCAGACTCTGAAATCTAGTTTTTTAGGCAAAATATTGTTCCCATAACACGCGTGCAAGTAAAACTCCTTAGATAAGAGTCAGCAGCAGCAGAGTTTTTGTGTTAACTACCATGTTTGTGCAGATGGGTTGGAAAAAGTTTAGCGTCGAGTCCTTTTATACTATATGCTGCATTTTATTCAGCTCAATAGCATGACTTCGTATCTCATTTTTCGTCCTGTGATAAGAGCAAGCATGTAAGTTTTCTTTCTCAGTTATTTATGGTATTGTTGAAGCCAGTGCAGAACAAAGACGGTGAAAATATCTCACCTTATGGATTTGCATGTCTGCTCCTACTGCTCAGCATCACAACGGGTCTATGCCTGTTGTATGAAATGTGCTATATAAATAAACTTGACAGTTTTTTTTTTTTTGTGAGATGTATTTGTCAGGATGTCTGCTGCAGGTTCTTCCTCAGACATTTACAGATGATTGTGTTTTTTTTGTTTGTTTTTACTGTTAAGTCTTGAAGGAGGCTGCTGTCGACTGATATCAAAAAGGTTTCAGTCTAATAACTGATACTTACGGTGCCTTCGGGTTTATCTTGACCAACACACTCCAAGAAAGAAGTTGTAATTCCACTTTCATAATCCATTACATCTGTAGTATGAGGGCACTGAGAGCTTCATTTATGTGTGTTCCTATTTGGTATTACACACAGTGTGAGCCTTTTCCAGCAGAGCTAGGCTGTCAGTCTAATACAGTACTAGCACTTAAAAACTATTGCATTTATATCAACAGACTTTATATTATAGCCTTGGTGATACTGGAATTTTGAGGATTTTATACATTTTTAAATACACTTTTTTTGTTGTTTTTATAAAAATATAGAGCAGACAATCAGTCTTGAAACACATTACTTTCTTCTTTTTCAGGCAATTTGAAACAAAGTGGAAAAAAAACAACAACATCTTGTCAGTGCTCTCTAACGTACAAACTTTGTATTTCTGTCCATTTCTAAGTTACACCAAATTTAAGACCACAGTGTCTTGTTATTTATGTGCTGCCCTGCATAGCTATAATGACAGATGCAGTAAGTGGATATCTGCTCGTATATTATGTTTGTAGATTTACTAGTGGAGATAGAGTTCATAGAAACCTCATAAGTAGCATTCGGGGAACATCCTCGCAGAGCATAACAAGATGGAAGTGTGAGCTCCGGATGTTCTCCCTGACACTTCCAGTAATGTGGGCTCTAGGTTGAGCACTGAGCGGATACCCTCGGGTTTGAAGAGCTTACTCCAAAGATCCTCTGTGGGTTGTATTAGCCTGTCTGTCCGACCCTCTAAAGCAAGAACTTTGATCTCTCAGCCACTCTGGGAGGGAGTGACATTTGGCTGGATTTGACCTTTTGAAGCAGTTTTTAGTTTCTGATGTTAGATTTAGGAGGGAAAAAAATGAGCAGGACATTAGAGCATAGAGTATATGCTGCTGTCCAGTTGTAATACAGTCAAGCATCTGAGAAAAGACTAATTTCTGTTTATTATGATGTTTCTGTGATGTGTTGTCACTCTTCTTTGATGTGACATGCCTTTGAAACATCGTCCTTTTTTTAAATGGAGACCAGAGACAGCACCTCCATGCCGGAGTTGAGTACATATTTCACTTTACTTATGATTAGACAAACTAATATCAGTGAACTTAATTTCGCCTCATATTATCTGGCAAAGACTGTGCTACTACTCCAACGTTCTCCACATCCAATTAGCCAAAGTATTTCCTCCGATGATGATGATGACGGAAACGAACAGGGAGATGATAATTTGATTTGCCGATGAATAGGGAAACATTTAAAATGGAGATGGTAGAGAGTGCCTGTTTTTTTTTTTTTTCTTCCTTTGACTGATCATATGAGCTGAGTATTTACCAGAAATGAATCAGCTAATGTAACCATTTCCCTTTTGTATAGAAACAGCCTGACATTAAGACGGTGCTGAGTGCTTGTGGAGTCTCTAGTGATGGGAGAAACATCATAAATACATTTTCTAACTGGTCTATTCACATGGTATGTTAAATTATCAGAGGCGGTGTACGCGTGTCGCGAGTGTAAACATCTAAGCAGTGAAAAAAAACCAACAAAAAAAACCTTTACACCAACATTATGTCAGTAGACGAATGTGGAAAATTGTCTCCTGGTTACAAACTCTGCACGGAAATATGTTACTGTGAAAGTCAAACATCCAGAGGGAGGTGACGGTAAGAATGCAATGTGTTGTGAGCAAGCACACTGAGCAGCAGGAGAAAAATAGTCTGTATAATAGAAATTTTAATGAAGATGTTCTCGGCTAGAGTGGGAATTAACGAGCAAAGTGAATGGAGCCCCCCTTTCAGCAGGGTTTTTGCAGAGCACCATGGTGCTAACTTCTTACCAGCACTCTATAGGGCACTGTTGGAGGAAAGACACTAGAGGAAATGATTAAACTTAACGAGGAACAAAAAACTAAATATGATATATTATTTAAATAAAAGGTATAATCGGCATACACTGTGCTGCGTCCAGGACCATAAAACAACTGTTTTGAATGTTTGTAATAACTGCCTGCGCAGTGCTTTAATATATCTTGGGACTGGGAACGATGAAAGCAAATCATCTCTCGCTCAAGACAAAAGGTGTTTCATTTTAGCAATTGGTTATCACATGGGCAGTGATGGAGGAGGATTATTTGTGGATTTTAATTGTTTGCCCGCACTTTGTCTTTCCTCTGTTCTCCAGTATTGCAGCCTTAAATCCTTAATTTCAGACCACTGGTTTTGTTCTGAGGTTGAGCGTGCTGGCCTTCAGAGCTTCCTGTAGTCTTAATTACTTTGTCTGGTGATTGCATTTCCCTAGACTTCGACTCTATGCCCTCTGCCTTAAGGCTAAATTTAATCTAAACCATATATGAAGCACATATTCATTTCATTGATTTTTTTTTTTTTTTTTAATTTTTATATATATATATTTAGTAAAGTTTCAGTGATTTCAACATTTACATTCATTTTGTTTCAATCAGTCAATGTGCAGCTCACCATTTTTGGCAGCTTCATAGCACTCTCACAGCTTGGCCATTTTTTTACTTGAATTTACTTAACATAATTAAGTTAAACTAGCTGTGTGCATCTAATATTAAACTCTACAAATATATCATTAATTTAGACTTTTTTTTTTTTTTCTTTTGGCAGTCATCTGATCATATCGTCATATTGATTGGCAGGAAATGATCAGTTCTCCTCCAAAGCCAGATTATGCGGGAGCGAAAATGACTATATAAATAACTGTTTTGTGAATTGGCAACACTAAGGATAAATAAGATGTCGGAGAACCCTCGCTGACTAAATATTAGATTTTTTGTTTGTTTTATATAGTCACGTGACTATGTAAAACTACGAGATAGAAACTATTATTGCCTCCTTTTGTAGAAACAACTTATTTGCATAACTTGCGCTTAGGATCATTATCTTGTTGAAAAGTCCACTTCAACTTTCAGATGGCCTCACATTATCCCCAAGCACTCTTTGATATGATGCAGAATTCTATAGTTGAATCAATGACTGCAAGCCTGCCAGTCCCAGAGGCAGCAAAGAAAGACCAGACCAGACCAGACCAGACACCTCTCATGCAGGTCAAATTTATGCAAACTCTGATTGTCTGATGTTGGTTGCAGATCCTTTGATTACATTTTGGGGTTCTTGGAGACTTTAAGGGTGGTTTTGTTTGGGGTGGCCCATTCTGGACTAATTGACAGTTGTTTGAAATGTATGCCACTTGTGGTAGAATGATTTATTTCAAATAATTTGGAGATTATTATAAATCCTTGACAGACTCATAAGAATCCACAACCTTTTTTTCAGAAGGCTTTAGAGAGCCCTTTAGATCTCAGCATGATGACGCCACACAATTTAATTCTAAAAAGAGAGCACCAGACCTGCAATGTTTGAGGTTTAAATTAGACAGGTTTGACACTTCTCTCCCGAAGGAAGCTCCAACAATTGAATCGAACTCCTGATTCTATTTTTATAGTTGGGAAAGTGCGATAAATGTATAGGGGTGTTCTTACTTTTTTTTTTTTTTTTTCAGGTTAAAAAAATATCAAAATGAGTCATTTGTTCGACAGCTACGGTTTCAAACAAGATCAAATGTTCAAATGTGTTGAAAAAGCCAACAGTGGCAATGGGATGTACATATGTTTTCACGTGGCTGTACATTGACAAGTGAATTTCAAGCCTCCGAGATGGCAGCAGCTCTGGTGAAAATAGACCTGGCATGTAAAGACAGCAGGACGGGGAAAAGAGCCAGGGTCATGTGGCTCACGGACCCGGTTTATACAGGCACACCAGTTAGAATGGCAGCCGATTGTTTCCCGGCGTGCGACTGGAGTTGGAATACGGTGCTTCCGGATGCTGCGGACTTCGGTGCACAAAGCAAAGCTTTGGTGAACAGGCATATGGAGATGGGGAGTTTTGTCAGATTTCACAGCGCACTTGTCACAGCTGGCAGAGAGACAAACAGGGCTACAAACAGGTTGCTTTAAAGGAGCAGTCAGTTGTGCAGATTAACAGCGATCATTCTGAATTCCCATAATATATATATATATATATATATATATAGTGCTTATCTTAAATCCATAATGCTGCATGTTTCCCTGCGAGGTAAGCAATTAAAGCAAGCCAAGCCACAGTTATAATTACATGCAAAGGATTTTCTTTTCTTATTTATTTATTTTTTACTGCCTCTCCTCATTTTATGATTTATTGCTCTACAACAGCTGTCAGAACTCAGGCTTCACTGATTGGCTCTTAAATGGAAATGTTATTAAAATGCAAGTGCAACGCCACTGAGCCACTCAAATGGTTGAACCGAGGCGCCGAATGGTGAGCCGGAACCAGTGTTGAGCCAGACAGCTGTTCTTTTCGTGGCAAAATGATGAGTTAATGAGTAGAATAGATTACAGATAAGGATCACTACACCTTCACTCTTAGCCCGAGACCGCCATTCATCATCTCCAGAAATGACTGCTCAATTTAGATACACTGTTATGGATATATTATTAATGTTGTGTAATGTGATGTTTACGGGGGCATGTCCTCTCCTCTTGGATCAACATGATCACGGGCAGATATTGCTTACAGCTGCCCAAGCGCAGCTTCACACAGAACCGTGGCTCTTGTTTTGCTTTGGAAAATCGGGAGGCTTCTTTAAAACTGAATATAAATTCAGGTCACACACATTGAGGCTCAGAAAGAATATATATCCCCAAAGTCTGCTATTTTAAATCTTTCTCAAAACACACCATTGTTTTTTTTTCCTTTTCTGTTCAATGCCACATATATTTTATTTTCCAACGACTGTTTCTCTTTGGGCGCGTGCAGAAACTGAGCTCCATGCCTATAAGTGTATAGCATCACGTTTTTCAATAAAAACATGCAAAGTTTCTGTATATTTTGAATAAGTAAATGACATTTAAAGATGCGAGTAAGGCATTAGCCTGAAAGCCCAAATCTAATTTAATAACATTAAAACTTTCACTCTTCTGTACCCACACACAGTGCACAGTAACCCACAAGTGCAGTAACACTGTTATTAGTTTCAAGTTACCAGTCTATCAATAGTGATCAGGTGAACAGACTTTTAAGGTATACGTTTTAGTACTGTAGCTTCACAATGTGTTTGTCAACACTCGCACATACACAGATAAAATCGATTAACCTCTTGCTACAGATTGAGCATGCATTAAAAGAGTAAGAAAGATAAATCAGCCAGCAACAGCATAACAAACCAAAAGTGACTCACACATTTGTATTGTTAGGAGAACTCTGTGACAAAAAGCATGTTCACGAACCTTCTCCAAAACTCGCCCACTGGCTGAATCCGCAAGGAACAGATAATTAGCTCCATATATTCTTGAAAAACCATCCAAATCACTGACCATGGCTAGCTGGCTGGCAAACCTATTGGCATCAGTCTTGTTTGTGAGAAAAGCAGTAGGAGGACAGAATAATTATGCTGCAGAGTAGTGTGTAAGCAAGGGAGCCAGACCACGACAAAATGATTTCGTCTGCATTTTAGACTCCTTATCTTTGTGATTTTAGCATTGAAAGTAATACTTAATGGTAACCTTTAGTTGTTTTGTAGTATATAAGATATAGGCTCCAACTCTATCCTTTTGTGAAGCCTGTCAAGTCCCTTCTAGACTTGGGTTGAGTTGCAGACCTCTGCAACTACCTTTTATATGTGCATGTTATGTGTCATTTATTGCTGAATGTACAGGTAGATTGCAAGGATAGTGTTTTTGTAACGTTGTTGTCATCATCTTAATTCTGCTGTAGTTATTAGCACTTACAGTATGCATGGAGAGTTCTTGCTTAAATTGCCAGTGGCTGGAATAAAGAAGGCACTTCTGCTTTGGCACGTTTCGTCCGCTGATTAGCATCTTTGGGATCCTGTCTGTGGTGTTAGTGACCGTGCGAAAACTATCCCCAAAACAAGCTAATTCATGTCAAGAGTACAGAAACAACAGAGCTGATCTAATTAGCTGTGCAGCAGAGCAGCAGCTCAATAAATGACTTCCGTAAGACTGAACCACAGTTACAGCCAGAAACCTAATGGTACAGTGAGAGTGAGTGATTTGGTCGTTGAACCTTTGGCAATGGAACCTTTTATTGCAGAGGCATCTTCGAGGCACAGCGCTTCAAGCAGGATATGAGAGTTACCATAACTGACCACATTATGGATTCACTCTAGCTTTTAATGGTTTGATATTACAAGATAAATGGGTTAGCTTGCTAATCCACCTTGGTATGCCCGGCATGAGTAAAATAAAGGGGAGAAAATGGAGTATAATCATGCCCTCTGAATTATTCAGTTTCAACGGCATTGACAGTGCTTTGATGTTGGTTGACAAAGGTAGAGGTGTCCAACCCCTTCCATAGAATAGGACATTTGCACGGCTTGTACAATATAGTCTCATTTATTTCCGACTTTGTTTCTGTGGGATCTCGCTCTCATTCGCAATATTTCCTCCCTTCTTCTTCCCATCTGCTGCTTAGATCGTTATCTGAAGGCTAACAGACACTGAAAACACAAGGACTAAAGTCATTACAGCCAAAGGCTCCTAAGTCAGAGCTTTGTTCTCTTCGGTTATATATGTCTCATTACATTAAACAGCTCAATCAATAATTAAAAAAAAAAAAGAAAATTGCATACATTGATCTTATACAATTTTCTCCTTTCTTAATTTAATCCCTTTCCAGTTTTGTTTTAACATGTCTTAATGTGAAACTCTGCTCTAAATTCTTCATCTGATCAGCTTACACATTGTGCTTTAAAGTTCTCAAAACAGACAACACTCGTGCACATGCATGAGCAGGTCACATGGCCTGAGACCGACTAATCCACGATGAATATTGCGTTAAAAAAGACCATCCTTAGTGCGAAGTTTCACCCTGCGTTTACTGCTTTCTCAACTAGCTTATGTGTTGTTGCAGTGGATGAGTCAGTATTTATATCATAAAAAATTGCAAGAGCGCCAATCTTAAAGTTGTCTCTTTGTTAATGGAGACTATTGATCATAAGGTATCATTATTATTTGCAGTTGCTGGAAAAGAAACTATATCTGGGTTTGTTTTTTTTATTATTATTGCTTAATAATAATACAATATAATTGGCTTATTACACAACAGCAAGCCCATGTTATTGGAAAATGTATCTCCAATATGTGTGTTTGGACCAAGAAATGGTGTAATCATACGTTTTGCTTGTTCATTCAGGCAAATTTTGTGATCATCTTTTCAAGATGTAATCAAACACCCACACATTCTGGTCACAGTGAGCGTTGGACCAGCTGATTCTGATGCTGTGGGGAAGAACTGGTTTACTTGGCACCGCTATGCAAAAAGCAGTGGATGTTTGTCAGACTTCTATAGAAGAAAGTCTCTCATGTTCTTCCAGCTCTGGCGCTCCTTCAAGACAAAATTGCAATCAGAAGACTTGTTTGTTGGAATGCATAAATTCACTAGATTCTTCTTACTCACAAATGTGCCTCAGACTTTCCATGTATGACCACTCTGAAAGAAAGAGCCAATAACTTCCTGGAGGATGGGAAACACATGTCGCGATACGAACCAGTGCACCAAGTCATCACTTCATTCTCGCATAAAACTATTAATGAGGCAGGAAGTTGAGGCAGGGTAGTGTGCACGGGAGGTGGCGTGGCAGAGGTTACAGAAGGCTTTCTGTCTCCGACGAGGCATTTCCAAACAACTCCTTGGCAGCTTGGCTGTGGGCATAGTATAACTCCGGGCTTCTCTGCTCTCCTGCAGTTTTGGATTCCATAAATAACAAGGGGCAGACGGAGGCAAAGACAATGCGCAAGTGAGGACAATGTGGCAAGGAGGCTGAGAGCCTGAATAAGAAACAGACAGTTGGTTGTCCTGAAGACAAAAAGAGCCAAACGGTGATTTGTTGTCGAGAACAGAGGCAGATTGGGGATGAATAGTAGCATGACATTGCGAGAACAAAAAAGGAAAACACTGCAGTGGAGAGATAAGGCTCCTTCTGCAAAGGTATGGTGGAAAAGGCAAGATGCTCTTTCTTGCCCTGAAAAAGGCTTTAAGCAAATGTACTTGCTTCACTCTGTCCCGTTTGTCTCGTTACTGTGCAAGAGATGACTAAATGTACTGAAAAGTAGCAACATACATGGTATAGTCGAAAAACTGTCAGAGGGGAGCGCTGCTCGGGTGTGTGAATTGTTGTCCCTCTGGTGCTCTTCAGTTTGGGGATCAAACATGATATAGCATTTTGTCAAATACACAGTTAATCTTAATGTAGTGTGGAAAGCGTTTCTTTTTTCTTTATTTATTGTGTCGAATCACCGGTGTTGACTGGTCAGTTTACATTATTATTAATGTAAATGGAATTACCCACCAGGGTAAAGTATTTTTAAATTGCTTTCGGAGCCCGAGGCCATTGGAAGCGTGCAAGCATTTAGCATCCTATAGATTTTGTTGACATTTAAATTACGTAACGTAAAACTGAATACAAACTGTAATATAGCAGTCAGATAAGAGAATGTCAATCTGTAAGTGAGCGTAAAAAGAAATACTTATGGTACATACGTTCTGTCTTCTGTTGTGGTGGCTGGCAGTTTGTCTTCAAATGTTTGCATTTGGCATCAAGAGGTTTGAACTTTGTATTCATTATTATTTAATCCGCATGCATTATTCATACCCACGGAACTCTTGTCACGCACTTTGCATACTCGTGTCTTTCAAAACATAATCTTTGACTCAAGCAATAGTCCTCTCTTTTCTGATACAAAACTTCACAGCATCCACGACACGTATCTGGAGATATTTCCAACACTTTGCATGGCTCATGCTACACCCTTCCACCAAGTTTCATGAAAATTTGGCCAGTACTTTTTTCATAATTGTGCTGACAGAACAACCAACCGCACTGAAAACATGGAGAATTAAGAGCATGCATGCATAGCACTGTTACCTCTGAACAGCCAACACAAGGACATCAGTAGTTTTGGCTGGGTCAGTGAGCAAACTGGGGTTGAGTATGATGGCAAAAGCAGGCATACCGTGCACATGTGCGACTGTTTTCTATCATTGCAAAGTGACACTCATAGCCATAGTACCGGACTAATAAAACGCAGTACAAAAATGTTTCACGACAACATTTCTATTTTGAAGAAAAACTTTCAAATTTCCACTCCATTGCAATTTACTAAAGGTATTCTACATGGCACTTTAGCTTAATAGATATTATATGGCAAAAGTAGTTATTGTGATAATAATAGGATTATCTGAAAAGAATGATATCAAAGCCAATCTCGCGTTCTCGTGCTGCAGTAGATATGGTTTAAATTACAGCGGTGTCATTTTCAACAACCTTCCTGCTCTGTAATTGGAAGAGGTGTAAGGACTCTATTCTGTTATGCAGTGACATTTTAAAATGTCTCCGGTCAGGTTGTGCACACTGGGTGCAGTGTGTGATGATACTAAACTTGGAACGTACTGCACACCAGTAGACATGAAGAGGAGAGAGCAGCTGATCACACGGGAATATTTGACCAAAGTTTTAAAAGGGTTTAATCGTAAAACAGTTCACACATTTGGTATACAAGTACGTTATTGTACAGCCATTGTCTTTAGTAATTGAAGACTTGCATTGACAGGTGACTGTGATAAATGTCACAATTTAACAACAGAAAACTATTGCAGAACTATGTCATGCATTGTAGCGTGATGTAAAAAGTATTATTGTCCAGTGAATTTCTGCATTCTAATTATGGCGTAATAGGGAAAAGGTAACATCATGTCCCAAATTTTGAGATTTTATGTATATTTATAAATAAAGCAGGCTTGTTCAACAGCCTTAACCAAATACTGTGCCCATTTAACTTTAAAAGCACAGTGCTCTTATAACCCATGGTCCGTCACATTAAAATCCCATTTGTTCCTTGGCCACATCTAGTGGATTGAATCAAGCAGAAAAAAAGATTGTGTTGCTGACATCTTTTTTTTTTTTTTTTTTAAATCCTTCAGGCTACTTTTATTGATGCTGCTGATGAACAATATCATTAATGGCTCACAAGTTTTAGCGTGAACATAAATAAAGTTACACACATTTCCTATATTTTTATACATACAAGTAATGATTCCCCCATAGTTGGGATACACGGATAGATTATCTACGACAGGCTGGCTTGCCCGGCCACGCCTCATGGACAACCTATAAAGCGCCGGTGCTCATGTGGCATTTATTGTTTAAAATCAGGGTGCAGTGTGTGACAGTTTGTGTTGTGACTTGCGCGCGTGCGTTAAGTTGTTGGACATACTTGCTGTGCGCGGATTGGCCGTCACCCTGTGAGCGGCGTCCTTGAAACACGTTTCTTTTTATGACTTCATTTCTTGGTTTTGCTCTCGCTGAATTATATTTGTCTTCCGGTGGTGGTGTTTTGGTCTCGCTCCAGCAGTCATTTTCCAGAAGACTGCTGGTTACGATTGGCTATCTTGAGATTCGCTCCACTGACGCAGCCTGTGGCATCCTCCAGTTTCTGCACAAAACACTGTGGGTCAAAAGATCTCGGTGCTGCAACTATCAGGCACTCTGAGAAATCAAGGATTTTCATATTGGCAATGTAACACAGAGGGTGACCGTTTTTTAAATTTTTTTTTTTATTTTTTTGTATTTCCTTCTTCCTGTGGATTCACAGAGCCTCACGATTTCCAAAAGGAAAGTGCAAAGTGCCTTTGCTGTGTGTGGACGAGGTCCTCTGTATCATCCTCTGTTTGATATCTTTGGATCAAGGAGGGTGTCTGGTAGCTCGTCCAAACTGGCTTGTCCTTGAAACAAAGTTTCTGTCAGCCATCACTTCTGCCATAAGTGTGCGTGAGCTTCAAACTGTGTCACTTTACATTCCCTCACAAAGAGGTACGGTAGGTGTCATCTCGAACTCTGGAAGTTTTCCAAAATTCTTGCCCGAGTTCTATTTAACGCAGTCAGCTCAGCTGTGGTCACTGTGTTTTCCTTAGGGAGGGAAGGAAGGCTGAGCAGCTGAGGTCTAATTGTGCCCGGTCAGGGCCCCATTCAGCACACTCAGGATATAAGGAAAACATAGTAGCTGTTCATCTTTTTTGATATTAAGTGTTTTAGAAGGACCCTTGTCATATTGAGGCAGTCAGACTGTGGAGGTGGTTCAACAACATTGGTTCTTTGATGTGCTTGACCCTGTTGGTATTTCATGGCCTTTATGGCAGGAAACCTGTCTGTAACATTTGTGGTCCAGCCACATGGTCGTCACAGTCCACATTTTAGAGTCTCTTGACTCTTTTTGAATCTAAATGAGAGTTGACCTTTTGAGCTGCAAGCTGGATTCTTTATCATTTCTTCCCTCCTGTAGTGTTTGGCATGTTTTGATGCGGTCTGATCTAACTCCTTGATCTCACAGCTTTGGCCTTTATATCTGGTGCGACCGCCACCTGACCGCTTGACTTTGTTCCTCTGAAGACGGTAGCCTTTACGTCTTGAACATCCCAAGTTTGTCATTGCGTTAGAAAGGAGAAAAAAAAAAGTAATATAAAATTCAACGTACAGTCGTCTCTGAGTCACTGTGCACTTGTATGGGATTTAAAAATTCAGGCTACAATACATTTAGTCAGAAACATAACTGCAGTTGAGAATTCCATCATAAATAAACAAAGGCGCTCATATTTAGAAGAAAAAGATGGAACCCATAACCTGCTGCCGTAAATATAGGGAAACAATCCCGTGCAGTGTTTTTGAAGATGTTGCTTGATGGTTTCACGGCAGCAGCGGGAAAGAAGCTTTCATACCGAAATACTAATACACTTCAATATATACAATTTTACCGGCAGCAGCAACAGTGCCAGGCTGCGCTTGCAACCCCACAATATGTGCATGTATATTCGGTGCGATTTACAGTTTTTCAGCCACAGTTATAGAAGCACACACAGCCCTGCCACTCATCAAGCAAAATTTATGAGACCCTCCGAAAAGAATTACACATTTCTGTTATTGTCTCTTGATAAGTGTAACGAGAAGACGCGAGCCAAAACGTGTAGGTGTCTATTATTTGCGTCCGCTGTCTACTATGAGCACAAACGAAGGTATAATTTCCATGGAAATGCGTTCACCATAATTTATTTTTATTGCAAATGCAGTTGACTGGTATTGTTCAGAGCAATTTTCCCACCCAATCTAAAAGCCATCTCTTGCTACAAGTGGGCAAAAACAAAAACCTTCATGGGAAATAGCGCGAACAAAAAACGAGGCGGTCGTTCGACAGATATCTTTTCACGTAAGGCAAAAATGTTAGATATTTAATCCAAATGTACTGAAGAAATATCTGTTTGAAATAAACGTGCAAAATCTGATGAATGATGGAAACTGTTTTGATAGTGTTTTCACAGATCTCAGCTCATGCCTTTTCAGATCTGTGGGAGACTATTTTCTTTTAGATTGAAGTCTCGAGATGTTTCATATTCCCTGGTAGACAGCATGTGAAGAGGAGCATATCCCTACAACACTGCACTGACTAACATGAGGGATGTCTCCTATGTGATGTGCATCTACAAATGATTCTTAAAAAAAAAAAAAACGGCACAGCTTGGAGATCGAAGTTCTATTTTTTTTTTGTATATCCTGGAAACACGAGGCAGTTAATTTGGGCAATGAGCTGAACAAAAACAAATAAACTGGCTATGTAAAACAACTGAGACTTCTACGGTAAGTTTAATTAACATTTTTAAAGTGCTTGCAGTCATGACAAATTACTTTGTAACAGAGTGTTACCTTTATTCTCAGAAGGAACACAATTAAAGTATTCCTTGAATTATTTGAGAACAGAATGGGCGGTTCTGAGAAAATGTTATCTTTCCCCATTAAATATTTCATTAAACTGTCAATCAACATTTTTAATCTCTACTCTTGATTACCAAACTATTCACACTGTATTTGTGTTATAAATACGTAGTTAAATGCTGTTTAACTGTAATTCAGATCAAGTTTTTAAAGCCTCACGTACTCGAAGGTTGTGGACAAGTTTACACATAAATGTAGATATTTATAATTTAATTTGTGGTTAACTCATTAAGTCCTATTATTAGGAGCAAAACATTTGAAAATCACCTTTAAACGTCAAACTTGTAGTATGCCTGTTTGACAGATGTAGCTGACCAATAATGCATGAAGTGAATTTTCTTTTTTTAAGAACATCAATTAATATCGGTAACATTTTAACAAAAAAGAGCCTTGAAAGTTGCACTTAAGTGTACTTTCAGACAGGAACAAACATGAATGCATTGACTTCAACCATGTTTGCTATCAGTGTTCACTTTCTTTTTGATGCACTATTATTTGGGCTCTTTAAGCAAACATTTTATTTGATAGCTGACCACTGATTGTTCATGTGCAGATGGACCGTCTGCTCACTGCTTCACTTTCAAATCACTGTACATAGTTGTAGGCTTAAGATGTGCTAGCTCCACCTGGCTGAGTTTGCGCTGAACCTTGCTTTAATTTATTTGTTTAAAGAGTTCAACACATTATTTTTGACGGTTGTAGTCGTCTTTGCATGTTTCAGCTGTTTGTACCGAAATATCTAATCTCACAGAGCCACGTGTTTTGCGACAGCCTGGAAATAATGTGTTCTTCTTTTATTGTTTTAATGTCAGTTGGCAAAAAGCTTTTAGATGCATGACTGCCACGTTCTGGCGGTAGTAAAGCATTACTAGCAATTGAGGTAAAAACAAGGGAAATAAGACTCTCGGACTATTTAAAGACTATTTGAAAATTCTAAAATAAAAGGTATATATTGCTGAATTATCTTTTCTATTAGAATTTGCGTCTTGGCAACTTAAAATTCAGTAACATTCCTAACACTGAGACTCTTATAAAAAAAATTACCCCTATTCACAGTTGTCTTTTATAAATAACTATCTGACTTAATTAAATAGAGTGTAATGGAAAGGCTCTGTGGGAATGAATTTGATTTATATCATGTTTGAACCGTTAGACAGTTGCGCAGTTATTTTCATCGTTGATACATGCATTTCTTGGGGCATTAAAGTCCAACAAAACTCATTAAAATGAAAGATCCTTACAAAAGAAAATGGAAAATATCACTTACAGTGTGTTTGTCACAGCATACGATGGCTCTGATTAGACTTTATGCTCTGATGGCTATGCGGATCTGTTGTGTATTAATATTGCAGTGGCAGTATTGCCATTTCAACACTGCGTCTTCAAACATTAACTCAGCTAATATGAAGCTTGAATAATCATCGTCTGCCATACATCCGATTTCTAGACTATAAGGACTAGATATTAAATTCAAACATTACAATATTCTCCACTTCTTACTTCAGTTGGTAACACAGTATGTGGAAATATTGTATATTCCGTCAGTACTCATTTGTACTGGTTTCATAGCACTTATAGTGTGAAGCTACTGATTTTCTGTTGGTATTTTCTGGAATTCTATACTAAGTTACATAAACATCACCCTTCTAATCTTCTCATGAAATACCTCAGACCTGCATGAAATACCTCTAAATCACCCTTGACATGCACAGTGTGCCGAGTTGTACCATGCTCAGCTGGATATAAACATCTTCCTTGAGCGCTGTGCAAATCTCTCCAACACCATCTGTGTCTGCTGTGGCATTTTAAAACCTTGACTGAATCCTGGCTTCTCTCTGTGTTCAAAAGCCTTTGTGCTGCGGCCTACATACTGATTCTTCAGATTAAAAAGCCCTCCAAAAGTATTCTGCAAAGGTCCCAGTGGGAAGTGTGACACTGTTTACAAGATTGCTCCGGATACTTTATTGAACGGCTATTATCTCAATCAGGGTTGTCATCGTTTTTTTTTTTTTTTTAAAAGAAAGTGAAGATTTATTTTCACCATTGCATGCTTTAGAAAATGCAAGGCCGACCATCATTGCGTTCAGTTTTAATGTAAAGGTTTTTTTTGCAGACGTTTGTGCGATGTTGGGGCAGTTGAGTACATTTCTTAACATGAAGAAGAGGTTCCAAAGCTTGCAACACCGGAACCACGACATGAGGACACGCAGCTTGCAGCTACTCGATTTGATAATTGAAGTTGTACTTGCTCGTTTTTAAGAGAACATTCCTGTCTGAGGACAGATTGTCTTACAATGAAATAAAACGGGGGGTACATAAATCTGGATGTACAAAATAAATGGCTACACAAATCAGGCATTGTCATGTTCAGGTTCTGCTGTTTGCTTGATGTGTAAAAGAAAAGTTCCTGCTGCCAAAAAGCTGAATTTAAAAAAAAATGTGAATTACAAAACATGGGTTCCATTTTAGATTGGACATCCACAGAATTTCCTACCTCGAGGTGCACACTAGTGTTTCATTATTTCGTCTCCACATGTTCATAATAAAACTGAAAGGAGTTCTCTTTGAAATTAGTCTTAACTTATCTCCATCTCTTGATTGTCTTGGTAAACTGAGGCCGAGACAAGCCGGCTCTTTGATGTCTCTGCCTGCGAGGCTCCAACATAGTAATGAAACTGTATTGCATTGTCTCAGCACCAAATGTTTGGCATGACGGAACACAGAAGTAATTCTAACCGAGGCTCGCCGGCTTCCGCTGGTTTCAAAAGCTGCTGGTTCTTTTTTTTCTCTCCCAAGAGAGTTGCAGACACTCCCTCAAAGAGCCAAACAGCTTTCAGGCCCATCAATTATTTAACACCTGTTGCCTTCAGGGAACTCTGGAGAAATTATGATGATGAATACAATAAGGAGACAGGAAATATATAATGTTTTTCAAAGTTACTTGAATGTCTCCTGTTTTGGAAATGGAAGGGAAATAAGATTGATTGAAATACTGTCAGGAACATCAGAATGCACAACTCCCTGTCCATATAGGCATGAAAAAAAAAAAAGCAAAGCTAAATCAAAAGAAGCACTTTGGTAGTTAAGGGGGGGCTTTGAAAGGATTACAAAAGGCACTCTATTTATAGTGGGTAAATACCCATGTGATGAGGAAGTGTTTTTCCCTCTCTCCCTGTCTGAACTGACTTCTTTATAATGAATAAGCATGAATGTTTTAAGCCCGATAACTAGTTCAACATGCAGCCAAACAAGAGCATTGTGGTTTTTTTTTTTTTGTATCCCTCATTGAAATTTTATGAGGACTAAAGGAGTCTTTAATGGACTATATGGAGTATATTGAAACATTAAATTATCTTTTAGAAGAGAGTTTAGGACATTCCCAACAGGGTAAAACCAGTGTGCTATATGGGAAATACTGTATATTCATATACTGTATAATGTACATTTACAGCATCATACAGGGTCTGAATTGGGCTCAAATGGCACCATTGAAACTGTGAAATCACCTTTTGTAGTCTTGCTAAAGGGAAGAACATTATCGGTAACCGAGTCACACACACTCCAGCAGTAACCCCGGTAACAAAAGGAACATTGAAATTCAGTCATAAAAAATTCATTTCACTGCATAATGTTTTTATGAAGTAAGAAGCCTAAAATAGTTTGGATGAACATATAATGTACCGACAAAATAAGCCTTTACAGGGCAATGCATGATATTCAACTGTTTTTAGTATATTGGGCCTTGTTGAACATCTAACCTTCTCTGTGGTATGCATGGATTACAGGCTACAATAACTGTCATGCTTTTGTGTTAGGTTAATTGGTGGTCCTAAATTGGGTGTGTATGTGCGCATGATTGGTTGTTAGTGTTGGCCGTGTGATGGACCAGTGTAACTGACCTTTGCTCAAAGTCAGCTGTGATAGGCTCCAGCTGCCCGTGACCCTATGCAGGATAAAAGTGTGTACAGATGGAAAGATGGATAGGCATTTTTTTTTTTTTTTTTTTTTTAAATGGCTTAAATACATCAAAAGCCCCAAAATTGCTGACCCATGCAGAACTGTGCTGACCCCCATTTACTGCATTAATTATGGAGAAATACTTCATACAACTACGCTTCAAACAATTCAAACTATCCCTTTTAAAGTTAGTCTTAAATAAATTAACAGAACACTTTTTCACTATGGTGTGCAGAAGAGATGCTGCTGTCATTTTTGCGCTCCAGTTAGCGGTACGCGTGCAAACAAGGACGAAATACAGCCATTGATGGTATGTAGTTCTTCTCGGGGAGTCCCCAGAAGTGTTTGGTCTGAAATTGCCTACATACGGACTCAAATAAAGAGAAACTTGACTTATCTGAGACTTTGTCAGAGATGTGTTGATTTCGCTCTATGGCAGTTCTGAATGCAGTTTGTTGATCTTGTGGATTGCACCACATTGTAGGTTATAGCTAATAATGCTTTCATGTTTGTCTGGTCAAGATAATTCACTCTCCTGCATGTCAACTATTTTCTGAAAGAACTTGTAAATTCAGTATCATTTGCCATTTGATTAATAAGCAATAAAAGGTAAATAAAAGCAGCATTTTTGGTGGCCAAAAGAAATGAAAGCGTTCTAGTGTTTATATTGGTTAAGCATTAATCAAAAGTCTGTTTACAGAAAAGCATTTGTTGGATGCATGTAGGAGGTCACATTATTTTTGTGAGTCTTGTATTTAATGTAGAGTCCATTTTGTGATCGGCAGCGTTTGTTCAAAGCTTTATCGTGTGAAATATGGGTTGTTGTAAGGATTGTGTAGAACCAAGCTTTTACTAAAGGCTTACAGCTTAAGCATTTTACAGTGTCCAGGCTAAGATTAATGTCACTGTAACTCTCCAACCACCACAAACCTCTTTCATTTATGACCCCAACAGATATGTCAAAACATAAGGTAACAAACAACGTCATGAATTTATGTAGGAGTTTCAACACAATCAACAGAAAACGTGTGTGGAGCAGATGAGTGCCAGCTGTCGAGACACATGACTGCCGGGACTCATCTTAAAGCAGCGAGGCCAAAGGTGAAGACCTCAGATTGACCAGAAACTAATTTAATGACACAAACGACACCGCTAGACAGTGTGTACGCGTAGGTGTGTGTGTGTGTGTGTGTAGGTGTACAGGCCCATATAGTAAAGTGTGAGCCCAGTGGTAATTTAGCAATTCTCAGCAGGTTGTGTTCAGGGACTATGGGTAGTGTGTAGCGCTACTGTGTGTGTGTGTGTGTGTGTGTGTGTGTGTGTGTGTCTGTGTCTGTGTGGTCTTTCTGGGTGTGTGTTTGGCAGCGTGCCATTTCATAGTGAGAGTTCTGCTGACCTTGGCAAACTCAAGATTTCATCCCATTGGTGTCTCATCCCTCTTCTCGCCTTCTCGTTCTCCTCGTCCTCTCACTCTTTCCAAATCCCCTCCCAGGACGGCGTTATTCTCCTCCCTTTTGTGAAAAAAAAAAAAAAAAAAAAAAAAAAAAGAGGCAAAACGAACCAGCATATCCCAGAAAAAAAAAAAAAAAAAAAAACAGTGCCAGCATCTCTATCTCTTTCACCTGAATAATTTGGAACAAGGGTGTGATTAAAACAGACAAGAAAGTAGTTAAGCTTTTTAGAGTGTGAAGAATACAGCATTAGTGAGCTTGAATGCAATCATTAAGAAGGCTCTGTGTTTAAAAACCGATGTGGCTGTTTGACTTTTCCTGTCATCCTCATTTCTGCTTGCTCATACTGAACCTTTCAGAGTAAACCATGCGCGAGATCTCATTATTTCAAAACAATGCTGTCAGAAAGACAGTGAATGACAGAGAGGTTTTTTCTGTACTTGTTACTTTCCTCTCGCCTTCAAACTAAATCTCATCAAATAAACCAGCCATGTTAAAGTGACGAAATATTAAGGTTAAAATAATTACAGTGTTAGTTACTTAGGAAATTATCACATATTCCAACAGCTTAATCTTTAAGATTTATACTTTTTTTTTCTTCCTTAACTAAACGAAATGATGAGCATGATTTTTTTTTTTTTTTTTAACTGAAAATGAAAGAGGTTTTTGATGCTACTACACAGGCATGTTTCTTGCATTTAAAGTTCTGAAGGTTGACAGCAGAAGCAGCCAACCAGTTCCACCTATGGGAAAAACAACTGCCATAGCAATTCACCTGAAACGACAATAAGTGCATTGTGTTGTTTGTAAGACGCCTGGCAGTCTGTGTACATGTGTATGCTGAATATGTACAAAATATCAACAAGACACTTCTTTCATAAAGTGGATAAAGTAATTCCAGATAGGGCTGGCCAACATGTCTTTTTTTGTTCGTCTAGCAATAACTTTCATTTTAGGCTTTCGGGGGAAATCTCTTAATTGCAACTACTAAAAGCAACCAGGGGTACTCTCTCCCCCTCTAAACTGCATGAAAACTAAAGATTTGTAACATAATGTGCAATGTTAATTTCTTTTTGGGAAAATTAATTTTATAAAATCGGTAAAAAAAAAAAAAAAAAAAAATGGCATTCAGAATCCAGTATTGAAGTCAAGGTTCAGTACCGCTATAAAGAATAATGGCTGATGGGTTTGCAAATTATTAGCTTTGATAGAGCTAAGCCAGAAAAGATCTAGTATTTTTGTGGAGTCTATAAACAAGCTGTTCAGAGTTACTGAGTCATAAAGAGGTAACTTGTATTTTCTCCAAACAAATCAATAATGTCACTGAAATCAAATTTTGCAATATTATGTTCTATATTAGTCTGATAACATCTGGCTGTCCATGAACCTGCAGGGAAACCGGAATGGTAGTTATAGAAAGTATAGAAAGGATGTACATGTGTTTTTCCTTTGTTTTTTATGTATTCAGCCGCTGTTCTTATGTGTGACGCACAATGAGTGGGTGACACAAGCTTCCTGCATGCTGACATTCCAAATGTTTCTGATGTGTCTGTCTTGTAGAATGACACAAGTCATTCATATTGCGTGTCCTCACAGAGGTCTTTTCCTTTTTATGTTTCAGACTGAATCTGCGTAGGCACCTATCCACTCTCCTTGAAGGAAGCAGACATGTTCTTTGCCTCTGTTCCAGTATGGTAAGTTAGTCTTTTGTGTCTGTGTTAGCATGAATAAATGTGTACCTCAGGGGAAAACATCAGGGCTTCATGCATGACTTGATAACCATGTGTGGGCTATAAATATTCTCAGTATTATGAATAGATGCAGGTCAAAGATTACCAGATGCTACCTGCTTAAAAGAAGTACCATTCTAAAAATACAAATGTCTTTCATTTAGGGAGATGGGTGTGGAAACCAAAATGGCAACCTCCCCTTTTTTTTTTTTTGCTTATCTATACATATTTAATGAGGAAAAGGAGTTTTGTGGACACTGAAAATATTGGGACACAATTAAAAAAGCCTCTGACATCCTCTCTTGAAGATGGTATATAACGCGCCCTCAGGTGCACTGAACTCGGGTGAATCCGTGGGAGGCTTTTCAAAATAGGCCAGCAGAACACACTGTTCTTTTCACATTCGGCTTTATTTGAATCTGCCGACAGTCAGAGAAGATATATAAAAAAAAAAAAAAAACGAAAAAAAGAAACACATTGATTTTGACATTTCTTTGTCAACTCAGCACCGTAGAAAGATGTGATAAAGAACTAATGAGGCTCTGACTGGTTACTGTACAGCTGTCTCATAGGTTTTCAGTCTGTAGTATTTGGAGCAGCAGCATGCAGGATTCTGTCATTTTCTGGCACTGAAAACCCGGCAGTAGCAGGAATTGTACGGTAGAGATGCCTAATTTTTAGTGGCACATTTCATAAATGTTACATACAGTTGCACACACTGATGTAAGAACTCCTGTGTTTGTTCTGGAGAGGTCTCAAAAAGGAGGCGCAAACACTTGTGTCCCCAGGGCTAAACAAGTGCTGGTCGGGGTGATTGCAGTCCAATGGGGCACAAATCCAGAGCCGTAAAGCCGTTCTCTCTTACCAATCCCTGTCATTGTGCTGAACATGATAAGAGCATGCTCACAGCTCCATGCCAACTACCGTGCCCATTCAGCAGTCCCAAATTGTACTGGCGAGGTTAGAGGGGAGAGCATGGCACAGTGGAACGGACGGCAATGAAGCATGATCCAGTCAATTATTGCAGAATCACTTGTTTATGATTATTCATTTATTTTTCAGTATAAGTGGTAACTACATTGATACTGTTTTATTAAGTACAAAAGCAGCTTGTTTTATAGTAATTGCCAATGCAACTAATCAAACATTGGGTGGAAATGTTGCCTGGAGGTTTATGGGGATCTAGTAAAAGCCTGATAGCTCTGGGGAGGGTGACGAAATGGAAGCAGACATTGCTGTCACTAGCCTGCAGTTACTGGTATTGTGCCGACAGTAAAAAAATGATCTATACCAACTGTAGCGTTTCAGACAGCTTGAGTCTTCAAAGACACATGAAATGCCGAGTGTGGAACATAGAATGGAAGTCATTTATCTCCCACCTCTAAAAGAAAGTCACTTTTGAAATAGTATTTGCTCTGTTGCTGTCATCTTTGACATGGTCAGGTTCGATAAGTTAAAAGGGCAATACGTACGAGTAAGTCACTGTAGCGTCCAGTCTAACTCTTGGCGAAACAGAAGCAACAGAGTTAATATTGGTCTTGCGAAGCTATCATCTTTGAGGTTAATGATGTTCTTTGCTCTGCACAACCAACGTAAAACTTACTTCATGGAGCAACAAGGCTAGCCATTGATTGTTCATTGTGTGGACTGTCTGCTTTGTTCGCTCTTAAATGATTGTGCATAGCTGTGACAGACTTATGATATGCTAGTTTTAACCAGCAGAATTTGCACTGCACCTCATTTTCATTTTTTTTTTTTGAAGGACTTCCACGCAGAGCTTTTCGATGTTTGTAAGTCGTCTTTGCATGTTTCTTCTGTTCGTAGTGTAATCTCACAGAGCAACACACGTTTTACCGACACCTGCCAGTAACATGTTCGTTTTCTCCTTCTTTTGATGGTTAATGGCAATTGGTAAACAGCTGGGGGGTGCATCACCGCCACCTTCTGGCGGAAGTGAAAAGAATAGTTTTCAGACAAGACAATAGTAGAATAAACTATTAAATTTCGTTATAACTCAATGACCCTTTGGAACTTCTAAAATCATGGATGAGTTCAACATATATATGCTGGTTGTTGTTAGTTGCTGTGTCCAGTGATTTGTTTTATTTACCTTTACTGGAAAGACAAACCAACAAAACATGCTATCTTTCAACTGCTGCATACTCAGTGTTGGTTCATATTGTAGCCTATATAGGTTCATATCTTTTTCTTTTTCTTTTTTTTCATCTAGGACTTTTCCTTGAGGAGTTGCTGAATGTCAATTGAATTGCTGGGTCTATAGAGACGTCCCATATTTTCATATTATTTGTTAAAAAACTGAAATCATACCCCCTCTGTACACCACTGGAGTCTGCTGATTCATCAATCAGCAGGCTCCAGTGGTGTACAGAGGGGGTATGATTTCAGTTTTTTGTTTGTTTTGTAGGTGTTAAAACTACTGACTTGTCCTACTCGTCTCAGTATCAACTGAGTCTACTTTTAATCGATTAAGAATTATTGCCGACACTCCTGTAACCATGACAGCATTTGTAATTCTTCTTTACACTTAAGAGAAAAGGAGAAGCTTTTTGAAGTTCTTATAATTAGGTGGTGTTTTCTTTATATCTTTTGGGCATTCTGGTCACCTTTGGGGTTTAAGACGCTGACCGTGTAATCATAACATCCCAAGTTGGAGTCAGCAAGGGTACCCTTGTTGCATGTCGTCCCAATTTGTGTCCCCTCGCATTTATTTTTTCCTGCATCCTATCTCGGAAATGCAAACATGCCCCAAAAAGTGAAAAAAGAAAATAACAAAAAAAAATCTTGTGAACAGTGTTCCCCACCAAAATGCATTGTCTGTTCTTCGTCTTGTACACAACTCTAAACTTGCAGTTAAAACTATGCTGCTGTTTTAAAACATCTTTATCAAACAGAAGTGAGACATGCATTTTCTTTTGTAGTTTTATGGCAATTACTTGGACAAACCTTGAATTTATATGAACCCGACTTCAAAGCTGAGAACCAGAAGCCCTGGAGTTAAGAGGTACTTTTATAAATTGTTAATCCTGTTTCATGGATTTGCCACGCTGAACACCTGCATTGTACCGTTTTGGAAACAAATAAAATACACCGAGGTCAAAGAAGTTTTGACAAATGTTTAATTCCTGCTGGTGTGTATATATATATATATGCACACCGTTTAAACAATACAAGAAAACTGTGAATTGATGAGAAACAAACCACAATGACAACTGGATGAGGAGATTAAGTGTATATGTGTACAACAAAATGAGATAAAAATGAACCCCTGCTGTTGTCTTGTGTATATTTTCCACAAAAAAACAGGGATGAAGCACACTTCAACTAGCATTCAACATGTTATATTTACATATTAACAGTTAATCTACTTGAGGAAAGTAAGCAGAGAGTGCATATAAAACTCCGAATTGGCAACGGAGACTTCAGAAATTGGCGCAAAATTTGATGCGTGGTCTTTGTGAAATGTGCGATCACCAGAAGTCACAAAAACCCGTGTAACACAGGTGCTAATGCCGATAATGCGATATTACTTGAAACATTACACACAATACTTATTCGTTTCCTCCCTCTCCGTGAACATCACTGTGCTGTTCTCGGTTTGTGTGCAACAGGAACACTTTTGACACTTTTCAATTTAACCTCATATTTTATTGCCTTGCCTCTGTTTCGAGTCTGAACAATTCTGCATTCTTGCTTACCAACTTGTGTGGTGTTACACTTTCGAGGGAGATTGTACTTCTGCACATTACCGAGGGTGTAGACAAGATCACATGAATCACTTCTTGCCTGCACACAGCTTTACTGCAATCATTAAAGTGTACTCAAGGTGTCTCAGAGACAACTAAGTTAGACTGGAGTGAGGGGATTTCATTCAGTAGAAAATGCACAGATCACTATGTGATGTGAAAGCAAGAAGAAGGGGCCGAGGCATTTCTATTCACGGTTATCTTCTCAAAGTAAATAACGGGCGGCTGAAGCGGTACCTTGGGATGTTTTTTTTTGCCCCCTTTTTTCTCATCTAGTTTGGGTAGAAATTTGGTTGGGTTGGTGTGTGATTTCATTGCAAAACCATCAAAGACTCCACACTGTGCCCGTCTCCGAAATACTCGTTTTACATTTCTCTCACCATCTCACTTAAATGTAAGCCATTGTTCCACGATGCATGATGCAACTTGTTTTTCCTGTCTGCGGATTGGCACAGCTGCCTTTGTGCACTCAATGAAGACCAAGAATCTTACATTTTTCTTTGAGATAGGTTTAATGAAGCCCTGGGCACAAGCAAAAAGGCAGCGGCGAGATACCGACAGGCCTGTCTAGTGTTGTAATCCTGTTGTAGAAAACAAGGTTGTTGTTTTTTTTCTATCAAAGTGCATTTACTTTGCCTGCGCTGCGGTGAAGACAACACGAGGGGGCTTCATAGAAACCTACATAGTTTTGTGAAAAGATCAAAGTCACCGTTAGGTTTTGCTACAATTTTTAACGTGCACATTCTCACATACACGCATAGAAATAAAAACCTTTATGTATTTTAAAACCTCTGAACTTACCTCGGAGCCCGACTCCGACATCAAGTCTGTTTGATGCCACCTGCTGCATACCTGCTCATGCAAACCTGCGTGATGCTTTAGACTCGCTCCCTCTGAATAGATCATCATCACTTTCAAACCCCGGTCCCACCGGTGGCCCGGCAGTAGCTGCAGAGCACAGGTTGCCACATCAGAGCTTCTTCCAGAGAACTGACAGTCAGCAGCATCATGCTATGGGGTGAGGAGGTGGCAGAGCATGAAAGGATGCATTAGATGTTATGCAGATCAACACGGAAGCTGAATAGGGTTAGATTTGAGGTTGCCACCGAGCTGTACGCGGCAGATGTAGACAAAGGCGGCGTGAGAGATGGTGACTGTGTGTGTGTGTGTGTGAGACGAACCAAACCACATTACGCTCAGAAAAACATTTAAGATCTTCACCTTTTGGAAGTAGTTTGAAAGTGTTTACTTTTAGCACTGAAAGTGAATATCTAGCTTTTTCATAAAAAAAAAGAAAATCTGTTTATCACTTGCTTTGTGCGTCATGAACCACCTGATAACAGTGTTTGCCAAAACTGATTTAACACATGAAAGTGTAGCTTGTTGAGAACAAGTCGGCGACATTGACAATTGTTTCCAGCAGTAACTTAGGAGTGAGGAGAATGTGCAAGAGAAGTGATTATTGATCTCATCGATCTGACACGGTGAAATTTACGGCTCATGCCCGCTGTTGTTTTATCTCAGATGTTAGAGCAGCGTGTCCCTGCTGGTGCTGCAGAGTCTCTGCGGGCCTCCGGCACAGTGCGGCACAACTCGGTCGCCTGTTGGGATAGACACGAGTGTGCAGATAGCAGGAAAACGCATAAATTTGAGCTCGAGTGATAAGCGAGTCGAGCCACGATTGTGACAATATTTGGACGCCGTGACAACATAATCGATCAGTGAAGAGAGTCGCGGCGGACGCGGAGATGATGCATTCTGCGTCTGAAATCACCCACTGGGGCACATTTCGGCTGTATGTCTGTTAACATTGTATCACTCATCTGGGAAAAATATAGGCTCTATTCAACAGATTGAGGCAGGCTGGCTCAACCTTTGCATCCCAGTGTTGCGTCACATTGCATCAGTTCCAGTTACAATTGGAATTTGATAGATTGGAGGCTATTTGTCACGAGTAATCCGCAATACTTTTATCACTGACACGTTTAGCTATTGCCAAGTGCCTCCTCCGTCATTCTAATGCCAGCTGATTTGTATTCCCACTGCATTTGTCTTTTTTGTTGCCACGGCAATGAAAAAGGGGGGGGGGTTTGACAGCAGCGACCGAGTGGCTGACACTTGATTGACAGCACAATGTTCCAGGAGAGAGTCGGGGGGAAGTTATCTGAATATTCAGCATAAGGATTAATCCTCCTCATGTACTCCTGAATATCTGCAGCTAGGCAAGGTAAAAAGGTGTTTGAACATTGTGATGGAAGTTTGATGGTAATTGAAGCACATTGTTGAGAATCTATCAATAATGCTGATAGACAGCGGAGGGCTTGTTCAATTTTGTGTGAATATCGGAGACACTGACGCATAATTGGCTGAACCAAAAAAAAAAAAAAAAAAAGAACCGAGAGCTATTATACCGCCTGTATGGTGCAAAAGCTCCTCGTAATGTGAAACAGCCAAATGTCTAGTCATTTGAAATGAATACAGAAACTTAAAAGAATATTCTTGTTTGTGGGAATTACAAAAGAAACGTGTAGTTCATTCAGCGGGGGCAGTTAAGGTGCCTGGTTTATTCCCTTATCGTTGCCTTTCGACTGGACATCCGGTGCAGTTTGATGTTTTTTAACGAGAGAGAAAGCACGATGGAACGGCATCGAGCAGCAGCACTTTTAAATAAGATGTAAGGGCATCTCAGTCAGCCGCCTAACTTCTCCGTCTCTGAAGCCATCGCTCTGTGTCTCATTTCCTGGAGTATTGATGTCTTTAAGTGAGCTTCCCAAGTGCCTGGAGGGAGTGGATGCTGTACAGATTGCTTTCAGGAGGCTGGGACACAACCGACTGGCGTAGCTTAACGTTAGGCCCGCGGTCGTGCTTTCAAACAGTGCTAGAGAATTATTTATGTATTTATTTATTTTCGAGGGACAGAGTAATATTGACACAGATGTTTAAATTGTATTGTGATTTAAAAATGCAGTACAGTTTACATGAGTACTTTCACAAAAGGGAGTTTTATACAAAAATAAAAGATTACTGAATTGCGGGGAATTGAATTCTTCGACACACACACAAAAAAAAATCATTTAACGATACAGGCCAGGCTTAAAGAAGTGCGTGGATACAAAAGTTGGCTTTGTCCCCGCAGATGAAAGTACTATTTCTTACAGAAGAAAAAAAGAAAAGGAACAAGAGCAGAGGGGTTACCAGCAGAGAGATGGTTCATTGTCAAGGAAAGTTTAAAAAAAATGGAAACAAAAGAAGAATCAATACCGTTGCTCTGCAACATGGCCATGCAGGGAAGTGAATTGGATAGAGGGTTTGGATGGATAGGTGTAAAGAGTCACTGGAACAAGGAACAAATTGTGTGAGCTGGACTTCGGCCAGATTTGTTCTCGCTCCTTGAAATTTGACTGAAAACCAGTGGAATTGGTATTGTTGTCTTTGGTAGACCACGTTCGGCCTGACATGTATGCTGTATGTTGAAATTAATTGAATAGTGGCTCTGCTTGCAACATTGTAGCCATTATTTTCATTTGGATTTGTTGCCGTGTTTAGGCAGGACGTCTGAGAGTCTTTATTTAGGCTGCGTTCAAGCTCCACAAATACGGTGGTATAAAACACAAAGTCAGCCTCAGTGGCTTATTCCTTTATGGTGTGCAAATGGGTTTCTTATTCATTCCCCCTCCTAGAGTGATTGGATTTCCCCTCTTTAGTTGATTCATTATCGTTTTCATTATTAATTTAACGGGGGCACCCATGTAAGCCGAAGGATGGATGGAAATCAAATAGCTATATTCATATGAGAGACTTGCGCAGGCAAGATCTCAAGACACCATGATGTTGTTACCCAACTGGATGAGGACTGACGGTGATTACAGAAGAGCCTGGGAGAGAAGTGCTGTGGCAGAGAAGCTGGGTGAGTACTCCTGAGAGTGTAGGCAGCTGGACTGCAGTAATTAGTCAGTGAAGCTCTTCGCGGTCAAGGGACAGCTGACCACTGGCCTTGCTTGCTTGGAAGGATGGGAGAGGTTCTTCCCTCTCTCAAGCATGACTGAGATTAACATAGGCAATTACCTGCAGAAATTGCATCCCCTTTTCTTAGTTTAGACAAAGAGAAATACATTGCCTGCCAGGCGGACACGACCTCAACCATCGTGGACTTTTCTGTTTTACAGTTTACTCAGGCCGCTCTCCGAGGTATCATGGATCTACATATTTAAAATGCATTGTCACCTTCGATCTTCCGCAGTTCTCCTTCAATTCTCAACCTGCTGTGAACAGTGACACAGTGACGCATCGGCCACTTGTTTTACTTAGATTTATAAAACAATACTTTACAGGAAAACAGTGAGGTTATACATAGAGCAGGAAGCCCGTTGTTCTCAAATCCAAAGAGGAAAACAACAGGTCAAAAGTGGCATGAAATATGCTGAAAAGTCATTCACACAGCTTTTCTCTTTGAACAGAAGAACCACGCACGAAGCAATTTATCAGTGTTTTTTTTTAAAAAAACAACAACTGTTCTGCAGTAATCGTTTTATCCCTGCATCTATCTAACCTCTGAATCTCAAATAATTCTCTCTTTGTTCTCTAAATTGTTTTGTCCGCTGTCATTTACGGTCGAGCTCATGAGCTAACCCCACGACACCTTGTGAATTTCTTGATGTTTAACTCCTCAAAATCGGAAAAGTTTGGCGATAAGGGATGTAATGAGCGCATTAATGAGCACGTCACGCAAACAGCAACTAATGACTGTGATGCATTTGGGGCCTCATTTGGTGATGGTGTCAGCAGTAGCAGCGGCGGCAGCCGCCTCCCGGCCATTTGAGAGCCCCTGTTTGTCAGAATTACCCTACAAGTCCCTCACAAAGTTCTCCTCGTCTCAGAGCGTACGTGTCTCTGTCAGGGAATGAAGGCAGAGAAGCTTTACATTTGTTTTTCCTTTAACTTTGCAGCAGAGAGTGTTACGGGCGCATGTTCCTTTGAGGTAAAACACAAAGGCTTTTATCAGCTCCTGTGTGGGCTAACCTGAGATTCTTGAGATCAAGCCGGTGCGTTAGAAGATCCAGTAGTAATGGTATTGTTACCAAGGGTTTTTGTTGTTTCCTCAGTGGTCTGCTGGGGAACATCCTCGCTGATTACAAGGACCCCTGTGATTTCACATATTCCCCCCAAAAAATAAAAAATAAGTAGCAACAGGGATGACGCCACCTTTTCACAGCACTTTGTATATATACGAGCTGCTATCAAAGTATAAAATTGCTTTTTTTTGCGTGAAAAGTCTTGCTGTGATGTGACAGTTCTCACCCCCACTGTTTGCTAGCTGTAGTCTGGAATCTCATTTGTTGGTAGAAAAACAATTCTTTACACGATGCAATCATGCATACGATATGTAGGTCCTACAGTACATGCAGACACATAATATGGAAGTTTATTAACCCCCTCGCAGGATGTTTTCCTATAAAATTACCAATGTTTTGGTAACACAGTAAAAGTGTTGCCCTAATAAGACGGTAGATGTAGCCGTCTTATTGTTTAAGTTAAAAGCTTCTTTATAAGTTTCCAATCCTTAAAAAGGAACTGCAAGCAATTTTCAGAAAAAAAAAAATGTTTTGCACTGTACACGTCAATATGCCAACATAAATCACTCACATTTGTGTTAGCACTTGATTTTTGTTGGCATACGGTTCAGCCAAATTCTCTGGCCCCTTCCTGACCGTGACATAACAGGCAAGCCTCTGAGGTCTCCGCTGTTTGTTGACCCAGTCAACGTTTTAACAGCTGCTACGCAAAAGTACAAATGCCTCTTACACGGAGCTAATGCTGGTAATATTATGGTCTCAGAAAAAATACATCATGTGTAATATTCATTCCTCTTCGGCGGCAGCAAACACAACACGCGGATTTGCGGATAACGGCTGTGTTCAGAGCTTAACAAGATGTTTAAGGCTGACAAACAGCAATGCTAACCGTGAGAAAACGGCGTGTCCACAGCTCCTGGACTCCAACAGACCCGTACACAAGAGAGCCTCTTGTAATGGAGCTGCTAGACAAGCTCAAACACCGGTATCCACACACGGTAGCTCTCTCAAAGGGGCCAGAAATGTGCTTCTAGTGACCGTCACAGACCTGCCCGACTCCTCGTCTTTCCACCGGAGAAGGGGAGAAGCTGACAGAAGCTTCTCATGGCTGATTAGCTCTGACTTCCAGCTCCAGTCTCTAACCCCCGTTCAATGAACCTTTGTTTCACACCATGCGTATCCACGCGGCCGTGCTTCCTATAGATGTTGCTCCTTCCCTCCTCTGTTGCATTTTAAGTATGCTGAGAGAAAGGCCTCTCGCAGAATTCAAGGGTGTATCTTTTAAGACTTATTTTGTATAAAACTTAATTTTGATGCAGTTATGTGAAAAAAGCTGCAAATATTAGATGTAAAAAAAAAAAAAAAAAAAAGGACGGATATGCAGTATTTCTCATTAATGCGCATCTGGGATACCAATACATTTAAAATTGTAGCTGCTTGTGTCTACAGCTTGTGTCCTCTTCACCCTTTTTGAATCAACGTCGCTGTATCTGAAATATTAAAGTTATGCCCGGTTTCTTAATGCACTTCAGAAGATCATTTTTCACAGGTCATTCAAGCTCCCCCAAGTTAATTATTGATAAATGGAAAGTTGTTTGAGGTTTCTAAAGAAGCAGATCCTCACTGC
Source organism: Brachyistius frenatus (assembly GCF_029030835.1). Taxonomy (NCBI): domain Eukaryota; kingdom Metazoa; phylum Chordata; class Actinopteri; family Embiotocidae; genus Brachyistius; species Brachyistius frenatus. The sequence continues at coordinate 2,231,497 of NW_027210637.1, forward strand.
AGCTTTATCATTAGTCACGAGTATTATGGGTAATTTAGCTGACAAACATGCTCCGCAAAAGAGCACGGCCAGGAATAATTATCCTTCCTGACTGGATAATTAGTTAAAATCTTTCATGGCAGAGCAAGTCGAGCCACCCTGCTAAATTAATTGTTGGGAAGTAAAATAGTTCAACTGAACCATCACATACTGCAAACTGTAGGAGACTGTCTCCGAGATGTACGGGTAGAAATTGAAAGCATCCTTAAGGCGCCAACTCACAATTTTGACCAACAAAAATGTCCGAAAATTTAAACAAAAATTGAATATCTTTAAAACCTCAATGTCCAACTATTTCTGAACAATTTTCACATTTGTATCAGGTAGTGTTTGGAGCAATTTATTGTTGGTTTGGTCTTTTCATTGAGAAATTTGCTTGTTATATGAAATTACACGACAAACGTTTGCAGAAAACAGAAAAGCGTTACCATTAAGTATTTGAATAAAGTTGATTTCATAGATGAATTGGCAGAATATCTTTTATTTTAAGCGTCTACATCTGCAGTTCGGACTCAGTTGTGCATTAGTTGCACATTTTGCCTTGTGTCCGTAGAAACTTGAACTAATAACCATAACAAGTATAGTTTCTTCCTTCAAATGGGAGCAATTTATTTTAATATATCTGATGAAAGATGGCAATCATTCACTTAGATTATGTTAATTTACTCTACTCTCCTTCTTTTTTTCCCCTTCCAAATGAGAAAAGGAACATCATTACTGCCTCTATATTATTTAATGTTTTAACTAAAATAATTAAATCCATGATTTTATTTAATTGCCATTTAGTAACATGAAAATTTGGCCTTCATCTCTTTATTACTTTAATAGGAGGTTTGCACAGCCAGGTATTAATCGAGTTTCATGATTCATATCCCGCAATTATTAAAACATTTCTCTACTTAAAAAAATAAATAAAATAAAAGTAATGTAATTGTTGATTTACTGGTGCTGGTTTTGGCTAGCTCTACATCGTAGTTGATTAAATTTTATAAATGTACCTTCAGACAGTTAATTTGGTGGGTTTTGTTAGCCCCTCTGTCTTCATTTTACATTGTAATCTTGATGTTGTGATTCAATACGGTTTATCGATGAATGTGTCACCTCACTGTTTTTACGACCCCTACTATTATTTTGGTAAATGCCGAATAGCTGAAATCAAACATGAGAAAGGAAGAATAAGTTGGTTTCCTCATTATTATTATGAGAACTGGAGCAAAGCCCCATTGGCTTACTTATTACTATTGATTGTGAGGGCCATAATTTACTTTTGTCCCAAAGCAAGCTTTTCACCCCATTACACTTTGCTCATGGCTCTTTGGTCAGAGCCAGCCTTGGTCTCCATCATCATTAACACCTGCCCGGTCATTAAATCGAGCAGCCAGATAACGGGACAGAGATTATGGATTCCATCATTGTTCTTCACAATCACCCTGGCTAATGATTTTTGTGAGGGTCTAATGGTTAGCATTGCGAAAGGCCACACAGACCTGGAGTACCGAAAAGTCACAGGCTAGATCACCGGAACAAATGTGAGCGTGTTGGATTGTTTTGTACGTTCACCTCTGACCTTCATTACACAGCAGAGCACCTGAGTGGTCAGTGAGGCCTGAAAATGAGTGTGCAGTTCATTTATAAAAAAAAAAAATAGTGTTTACTCACCTGAAACGGATCAGGTTTTCTGAATAATGACACAGCATATGTAAATGGTACCTTTTCAAAAATCCCCTGGTGAATCAACTCATGGTGATTTCATGTTTGTAAGTGTTTTTTTTTTTTTAAATATGTTCTTTATTCTGTGTGGATATATATTTATTTACATTCATGTATATACAGTGTGTTACATCCATCTGCTCAGTTCCTTACATCCCCATGCATAGGGCTATCATGATGATGGAAATTTAGTTAATTAATTGTCATACAAATCCTTCACTTTTTAATAGTATTTTTCTGCTAATTTTTATGACATTGTTATAAAATATACCGATTCAAAGTTTAATAATGCACATACACCTAATTAAGAAGATAATATAACAAATACATCGCTATTGGCCTCTTAGTTTTTGTAAACAAATTGCACACGTCGATATGACATAATTACGAATTTTAATATACAAAATATATTACTGAGGTATACAACAAAATTAATGACGGGTACAAATAATCAGAATAAACAAGGAACTATGGTAGGTGCTAATTCTCCACTCGTGCCATTAGACTAAAGCAGATAAAAGGGGCACAACTCGATGACATTATTAAAAGAGCACCAGTCAAACCTAAAAAAAAATGGCAAATAATGATGGACTCGTGACATTTCTGTTAGTCCAGCTGTTAGAGATTTATAAAAAAAAAAACAATTCTAGGGATTATTTGGTCAGCCCAAATTTTCACTATCAACCGTTTATGTAAATATTGTGACAGGAGTTATTGGTATGTCTGATATTTTGACATTGAGACGTAGTTGAAGTAGGCCTTAAAGAATTGTCTAAATTGCCCTTCTGGACCTCTGTGACTGTCTTCAGGCACATGGGGATATGGTATGACTTAAAATAGTGGAGAAAAACCTTCACACACAGGCATTGCATACTTTGTCTTCCTGCACCTTTTATTTTTTATTACGAATCACACTTTAAACTCGTAATATACGCTAAATTTAAAATTTAAAATACAGCACTACAAAATATTACCCTACACATGTTGATTTATTTTCTGACAAGTGTCTAATGGATTCCTGGGTTCAGGTAGGTAAGGCTTAGAGCCGTCTGTGGTCTCAATCGATACATTCCTGTCTGTAAAGAATCGCTGCCAAAATGGCAGCTGATAGCCCGAAGAGCAGCAATCCAACAAATCAGGAAATAAATTAGGGTTCTCATCTAGACGGACTAAGCCCCCATGTATCATTCAGCAGTTGGAAGTAGCTTGAGAAGATCTGGGGAGAAAAAGGTCAAGTTTTAAGAGATTATCATTTCTCACAGATAAATCCCCTGCTAAATAAGTGCATCCTCTTGTCAACATAAACCAAATGGAATGAAAATATTTGCCCTCTGAAGAAGACAAAAGAGCAAGCGAAATATGACTGACAAGAAGACATACTGTTTACATTTTGTTATGTGCTTCAGATATAAATAACAGAGGTTACAATTGGTAAATAAACATTAAATACGTACAGTACTCCATAGATTTGGGGCTTGTCGATCAGAGGTACAGTATTATTAAAGTGTAATTCTTCTTGGCAGAAGAACGTGTATGTAATGGACGAGAAAAAGCAAGGGGAAGACAAACAGCAGAATAACAGGATCTGTTTCCAGTTAGCAGTTGCCAGTCATCGATTTAAGAGGTAGCTTGACTTTTGGTGCAGTGAAGATTCAGTCCGCTATTGATCCTCAAAGTGTCAAGTTCTTGTCAAGGGGGGCCTACACCACTTCCTGATGCAGTGCCTTGGCAGGGCAAAGAATAAGTCACAGCAAATCAGAGGGAGAAAGCAACGGGGAGACTAAGGTTACTGTATGTGGGTGTGGGCAATGGAAGTGGAAAGTAATATCACTAATATAACAAACAAGCAAACAAAACAACAGTATTGATTGTGTGGTTGGTTGTGGAGGGGTAGCGTGTCATTGTTATACCATTGCAGGCCATTCACATGGAGGGTCTACAAACGGCAGTAGGCGGCCACTCATTATCAGTGGGACATGTTGATGCAGCCAGAACAGAGATTTAAAAGGCACCCGGTGGCACTCGAGGGGAAAGTGGAGAATGGCTAAGCTTTATGCAAATGTCCTCTGATGCAAGTGTCCGTTTTGAAACGGTACCATGAAGGCGTTTACAGGACTGTAATGTTATTCGGTCTTGCAAACATGCGCATCATTGTTGTATTAGAACAGTTTTAATACAAAAAAAAAAGAAAAATGCTCAAAATAAAACTATTCCGTACTCAAACAGACTGTGAAACACAAAATAAGCAGCTGTTTTGGATGCAGTACAGCGATGTCTTTTTTTAATTTTTTTTTTTTTTTTTTTTTTATAGAGGCCAGAGGCTGTACATCATGGTTAGCTTGTGTACCTTAGCTTGTGCACATCATGTTTGATGGAAAGTGTCCTATGCAATGATGCTAGTTTGCAGCCAGTGTAAAAAAATAAATAAATGTATATTAGTGGCTTTAGGGAGATTGGGACCATATTCTGAGGAGAAAAACAAGTGCAATATTCAATCTCGACCGGGATTAACTAGGGTTTACATTTGTATCTATGCATTTATACGTCCCTCTTACCCGTAATTGTAAATACAGCAGCTATTTTTATTTTGCACATTCATGCCTGGAAGAATCTTGTAATTTGATTTCAGACACCCCTTGAGGGGACCTTACCATTTGTTAACCTCGTCATTAGTTTGTCTGCCAGCCTCGCTTCCATCATCGCAGCGAGTCCTCATTAACTTCTTTTATTTTGCATGCGGCCCTCAAGCCAATGCAGGTGAGGTAGCTCGCCATCTAGCCTGTTGAGCACACTTTAGTTCCTTACCTTTAGACTTTCTGAATTGTCAAAATGGCTCCGAGTGAATGCTACTTTCTAACTCGTGCCTTAAGTTAAAGTTTGGCTGACTAACATTGGCCAGCTAAAGCAAACAGTTGCCTTTCCTAACCTCAGCTAACAAATGTTAGCCAGCTGCAACCTCTCCTTTCCAATGTTGGCTTGGCATTTCGTTCTCACTAAAAATGTCACATTATCTAATGTTGGCGCTCAGCCACGAGCAGTGAAGCGACCCCTTGTCGCGATGCGTTCACTTGGTAATTGAGTTCCAGAGTTTTACCTTATTTAACAATATTACAACCCATGCGTGCGAAAGACAAACAAGTCGGTCAACACGGCGACAGGAGATATCTTATCTGGCACTTTTTTGGTGCTAAAAAGAGAAGGTTGAAATGTTTTAAGAATTAGGACTTAAAGATGATGCACCCTGTTTTTTTGTTTTGTTTTTTTCCTGTGGTTGTTATGCAGGCTTAAAACTAAGCAGGATCGAATGAGTAATTGGGAGTTTCACACGTGTACGCTGTTGTATTAGGGAAGCAAACGGACGTCAGAGTAAAGGTCAGCGGCAGGAGGAGGTCAGGAGGAAAGTGATCAGGCAGCGCCTTGTAGCAAAGAGGTCGGTAAGCGCCTGAACTGACTGCGGTCTTCCCCTCACGCCCTGGAGACAAAGTTGCCCCCCTTTCTTGTCATCGTATAATTTGCACTCTGATCTTCACAAATAGATCTAAAATTACCCAGAGTTTTATCACCACGGCAGATCAGAAGACACTCATTTGTGTTGCGTTTGGAAGAGTTATCTGTGATTAATTGATGTTGGCGACTTGTATTTAAAGAGATAACGAGTAACGTTGAGGAACAAAGAAGACCAAAAATAATCTGGTTGCTTCCAGGACGGTGGTGATTCAGCAAGGAATTAGAACGAGCAGTAAGGACACGTACAAAGGATGGATAATCCTGGCTGCTGGTGTTCTTTGAATCATAACCGAATCACCTGAAGTTCACCACACTTATAAGCCCCCCCTCGCCAACCCTCGAGAGATTTCTTATATCCCACCTTCCTGTCTGACTCTGTCGTGCTTCACTGGGAGCTTAATGCCACCGCCGTTGATTAGCTGACTGGTCACAGCTGTGCTCTTCGTCTCCGAGGTCACGGTCAGATTTGCACATCGAAATATGTTGGTTTGCTGGGTTTCACCTGAAAGACAAATGGCAAATTAATCAAACATATGCTTTGACATGAGATGCAAGAAGTGGAGCTTTTTTTTTTTTTTCCACTGGGAAACATTGGCCCTAATATACCTTTTGATTTAGGCCGCCTTCTCCTGTGCCTTCACTTTCTTTATTCACTGTCTTTGGTCCTTTTTTTTTTTCCCCCATCATGATTGTTCTAGAAATGTATGTTTTCTAACTGTCCAACTTACATATAAACACAAAAACCACCAAAAATCTTTAACAAGTAAAACCAAGAACCAAAAATAAACATCTTCACTCACTCTGCAGTGTGACCTGCCTACTTCCAATGTCCATCTTTCCATTTCCTGACACCTGCGTACAGCAGCATGCGTTATTGGCAAGTAGCCTGTTGATGCTGTGTTATCTGATGCTGTGTATATATATATATACACTGCCAGCTACAATAACCGCTCATGTCAACCTACTCGTGGTAACTGCAAGTAGCATATGTTGGGGTTGCTGATATCTTCCAACTGGCATCGCAAATTGCTGAAGTGTGTCAGCACAAGCAGTAAACATGAGCATCAGTTTTATCAGTGGCAGCAGTTTGAGGTATGAAAAATCACAATTAGCCGTTCACACTAATCAACAGTGCTGTCAAAGAGTGAGAAGTACTATTTCTGGTCTGTGAAGGGTATAAACCTGACTTCAGAGGTTAACGGAGAAAACCTCAAACGTAAGCATCTTAAATCAGTTTTGTAAAATGGTAAAAGCAAAATATAATGTGTAATTGTATAGTGATAGTTCAGTCACAGCTATTTCAGGACATTTGTGGCAGCTGCATTTGTAGTATTGAATGAAAACATTTGTATCGCTTCTTTAATTCAGCTGCTGGAAGGCACCATTAGTATGTGCGTCGATAGGAGGGCAACATTTCCTGTAACCTGAGGTTATGAAATGATCATGACTGATTTCTAAAACCGACTGAGAAGGCGCATGTTCTATCAAAAGTTAATTTAACCTCAAAAGCTTTTATAAAAAAAAAAATCATTCTTCCCTGAATTATACTTCCTAATTTACCATTTCTGTGCCACAGGATTATTCTATGGTTTTGCCCTCTACAGGGTTGTGTATATTTGACCCACAGCCACCGTCATCTTATTTAGCTTTATGTAATGTGAAAATCCTAAAAATATACTGAATTTAAGTCAGAGCACATCTGTGACAAAAGACCTGCACTGTAGTGGTTTATTACTTCATAGTTAAATATTATTTGGTCTACTTATAGTACAATCACATTTTAACTTAGATTCAGTTGATTGAACTATTTAACCTGCGGATTACCGTGGTGTTTCTCTCGAAATGTCTGACCTAGTTATGTTGAATAAGATATCAAAAGAGGAAGGAGGGGCTACATACTAAGACTTGAATAGGCTTGATTTCTTGAGCTGACAGATTTTTGTTCATGTGCTGTGCTGTCTGCTTGAATATGTTGTATGTGAGTCATTATCATTGCCGAGTATTGTCAGTCTGTGTTGAATGGCTATTCTTCCTCTGTTCGTCCTGTGGCACAAAAGCTTTTGAATAGAAATGTGCTGCCAGGTGACTTTGTCAAAGACGAACATCGATGAATAATTTGACAAAAAAGTTGTTAAAGGCAATGGTGACAAAAAAGCAAACATGTTTACAACCTTGAATGGTAATAAAACATCATGAAAAATGACCTTTGGCATGAAAAAGGACAATTTATAGGTCCAGTCAGCCTAACAGGCATTAGTCTGAGTCACTGGGTAGATAATTTTGACATGAACAGCGAAGGACTTCCACTATATGCGTGTTACTGTTTTCCAATCCCCCATCGCAACGGGAAACAACATCAACAACCTCCGAGCAGCAGCTCACATGCTGAAAATGGCATGTTTAGACAAAGATTTGAATCGTACGATGAGGCAGACCTGCTTGCTTCCTTTCAGTCTTTTGCAGGGATTTAGCCATTTTAATGGCAGGGTCCTGCCTCCCCATGTGCAAATGTTTCACCCAAACATGGTCCCCTTAACAAATATTACACAGGCACAGTGGCTGTATCCAGGGCTTAACGCCCCCCTAGACGATTGTGATTTGTTTAAAAAATATGTTGTTTTTTTTGTTTTTTTTTTTGTCTTTCCCACGGTACCAGAATGATATATTGGTTCTGCCAGACCATTCTCGAGCGCTGGCACATTGCAGTGGAGATAGGTCTGGCTCTGCGAAACTAACCAGCCATTGTCTGACATATGAGAAAATAAGGAGCAGAAATAATAGTCCACCCACAATGCATATTAGCGGGCTTGAGTGCTCTCTGGCTCGTCACCTCGCCTGATTCGGTGGCCTCTCTCACAAATTGTAGTGTCGCTGGGGCTTTTGCAAACTACTATTCTGACAGTATTTGAAGTCGGAACAGTCACGGGGACCAAACCGTTCACGCCTCGCTTTGTTAGCCGAGTTGTCACACCTCTGCAAGAAAGACCGTGGTGCCTTTTGAAGTCTTTATTTTTTAACATCATTTTATGCAAAGTCAGGAACAAAAACAATTTACACAAATGGTCCATAGCGCGTTCGTAGAGCGGTAACAGTAGTTCTGTCAGGGCTGCCATTAAGAAGACAGTGGCCCTGTGATGAATGCGGAGTTGTCTTATTGAAATGGAATGATGCGTAGTATTCTAATTTAAGGCAATATTAATAATATAATACCGCTTTACAGATTTAAGTAGATTTGTTGAATTGGCGCAAAAGTAGTTCTGTCAACTCCGTTGTGGCAGCATGCTTCGGTGGGATGGCACACCCTGCCAGCTATCTGTAAGAAAAAAACAACAAATTAAACATTAGGCTCATCACAAAAGCTGTTGACAACTGTTTGACAGAAAATTTATTCATAATCATACAGGAAAATGCATGATTACAAATAGTAAATGCAATGTATGGTTATTTTGTCACCCATTACTGTATTTAATTGAACATTACAAACCATTAATCTGCTATTCTGATGCCATATATGATTATAACATTTAAAATTATGTATATTTTACAACGTATATAATACAAAACATCAAATAAGCAAAGAACCGTAAGCCCAATTGAAATGTATGTTCATATAGCCTGGCAACAAATATGCATTGTGTATGAATCATCTTATTTCAGCATGTTTATTCCTTTATTTAAAAAACAAGACTTACATGAAGATTGAAGTCATGCTGTTTAGATGCCTCTCAACACTTGTCGTTTCTTTGATATAAAAAAATAATAATAATTCCTATCTCATTTGTTTCACCCCACCATGCTTTCACAATAATAGAGGGTACTTGGCTGTGGGATATTAAAGGAATTACACAGTCAGAATCTGTGACTCATGACTCCACACTCAAGTATTTCTCTTATCACATCAGCCGAAAGTAACCCCCACATTGCCTGTGGTGATAAGCCAATTGATTTCTACCTAGGATGGAAGAAATTGGAGGAGAAAAAAAAAGTGACTTTAAATCTATTTAACAAACATGGACCAATGGATGCATGTTGTTGACTTACAGAACCTAGAATGCCACTAGCAGCTGTCATTGATGGCAACAAACGCACTGTACTGAAATGAAGAAACACCTGTCTGGATGGAAGACAGAGAAATCAATTAAAAAAGGATGCAGATAACGTCTGACATCTCTGCTGACACCAGAGAGATGTGTATCTGTGTGATTAATGTTTGAGCTGGGAGGGTTTGATTGGGCTGTGCACTTTGTCTGCAGTAAAACTGCCCTGTTACAATAGCATCGTATGGCCTCTGCCTATTTAATATAATAAAATATTTTAATAATAATCTTGTTTTGTTTTTTTTACTTGTGTTTCTGAGTTATTTGTGTTCTCTGTAAAATTGACTGCATATATAATCTATTACACGTATATTTTATATTATATGCGAGTTTAGTCGTGTAATTATACCATATGCTTTTGACATGTTCTTATCGATATTGAAGCGTGTTAATAACCAACTACTTCAAAAACACTGAAGAGTCATTAAGTTAAACACTGTAATGTAAGACTGAATGCATCAACACTGTTAACATCTAAAGTATGAATATTGTGCTATAAATATTCTACAACATATGTCAGTCCTTTGCACTTAGTATGGGGGTTTAACAGAGAAACATTTGTTCAATTATATGTACTTATTTTAACGTTTAGAGGACATTGTCTTTGTTTCGATCACCTTTTATCTCACTTTGAGCATCCAAAACTCTCCAGTTTCTTCCTAGGTTTCAATGAGAACTGTAAATGTATGAAGCACTTCAATTAAGAGGAAAATAATTGCTCAAACATGGATGAAAGTCTTGCATAATGCACGTGGATTCCATTGCATGATTCAAACTGTTCCTCTCAATTGTTGTTTGGGCAAAAGTACAAATACTTAATTCATGGGCCTGAGTCATTTTGTCAGACTGTCAAATGAAAGAAACATTCAGAAAATTGAATAAAATGAAATAGCAGTGGATTCCTGAGGGCACACTGCTGCACAAATGGTCGGGATTTGCATGAAACTGATGAAATATGATAATAGTAGATGTGTATAATTGTTCATGGGTCACACAGATGGGCAGAGCAGAAGCAGGCATTTGCCAGGGCGCGCAGATCAAGAATAACTCATCGCAACCCTGAGCACGCAGAGACTCGGGTACACATGCAAAATGTCATGCTGAATTTGTTGATTGTTGTTTGGGAAACTTTTTGTTAAAAAAGAAGCAGTTGCTCGTATTAAAGCACATTTACATGCAGCGTTAAAGGACAAATCGGGGTGTCACTTAGAGACAGATTTATTTGAGATAATGTAATTGTAATTGTATAGAACCCGGTATCCCATCTGCTTCATCGTCACCCATGAAATTACATTTTCACAAGACTAGCTCTGACTTGATGGAAAATGCTGCAGGTACAAAAGGAGAAACGGTTGGTGCTGAATTTCTTTGCAGAGGTCAGTCATAACTTTTGTGTGGCTAATGCACTCATTAAGTGATACCATACATTTAATGTGTATTTAAGTGTTTGCCGATGTGGACCATCTTGCCTCGCTAACCTCACTCTTATTTTGAAGGCAGAGGTGATGGCGAGCTGGAGGAAGCTGATGCATATTCAGAAGTAACAATAATTGAGCCATTGATGCAGAATGTTCTCCAAATAAGCACATTATAAAGGTGCATCATTTTAAAACCATAAAGTGGATATATTATGTGGGGTTTGTGATATCAAAAGCAAATTTACGATGTGTAATGTTCCATGAAAGAGGAGGTGACATAAACTAAGCCCTTTAGATATCGACTGAACACCTTCTGCCTCTCACTTCCTGCATAATCTCCATATTAAAGACTTTGCATTAGTAAGCTGGTAAGCTCTTGATACAAACTTGAGCAGAAGTTAATTGTTGTGGCCGAACTTTTTGAATGTTTATCTAATGGTACTATGAATATAGACGTACAGTTCATCAGCACCGAGGTCACTGAGGGATTCATCCTTTACTTGATGACAAGGTTTGGGTCAAAAGCTCACCATGTAATACATTTAGAGGGCAGCCACATAAACAAGACATAAAGCTTCACCCTGCACTGTAAAGTACTGCTTTTTATTTGACAAACTCTGGGAATTCAGAACACGTTGAGCAGTATCATATGTAGTATTGATTCACTTGTAGTTTGTCTGATAGCCTTGATTAACCACATAAACCTTAGTCAACTCAGACAGGGGAACTTTTCAAGAAGTTGGGTTCCTGATTGACATTTTACGTCTGAGGGGACTTATGTCTACCTCCTCTTGCATCAGTGGACGCATGGTTTCACTGCGGTGTCTTTGCGTCACTGGCACCATGAAGCAGATGTGGAATAAATCGCAAAAAGAATCCTACAATCATCTTCTCTAACCTCTGATTTAATGTGAAAATCTAATATTAATGGTTATTGTTGGGAAATATATCAAAATCCGACTGATAATGGGACGAGACATCATTTTTGATTTTGCCTATGTATTTATAGTGATTTGGCATAAATGTTGCTGGTTTTAGAGGTTCAATGTGTTGGATTTAGAGAGAGATCCACTGCTACAAATAGAATATGATGTTAATAATATTTTTTTTTCATCAGTGTCTAATTATCTGAAATTTTGAATTATGTTTTTTTCATTCCCTGAGAATGATCTGCCATTTTCTATCCAGGGAGCGGGTCCTCCCGCATGGAGGCTGCCATGTTGCTCTGCCATCTTTCTACAGTAGCCCAGAAGGGACAAACCACACACTCCTCTAGAGAAGGCCTTTTCAGGTTTTTGTGAGTTTCGCATTGATTCACCTGCATCTAGGGTGAGGCGAGGGGCGTTTAGTTGGTTAATCTCACCACGAGATGCCACTAAATCCTTCACACTGCTCCCTTAAAGGCTGCATGACAGTAAAGTGAAGTAATTGTCTCAACTCACTTGATTGTTGCAGCTTTTCCATAGTATATCTTTGTTTTATCCACATTACTGCTGATTATTTCTGAAAATCTCTGTTGCTGTTTTGTAAAAGCACTAATAGTCAATGGGGCAATGCACAATACATTTATTGTACCAGATATTGCTCGAAGTTCATTTTATTAGATGCGGTCTTGAAACCTACTGTTGGCTGCTTTAAAGAAACTTTAAACAAATTTAAACATGAGCATAGGGAAACGATAGAAAACGCTTGAACAAATAATCGCCTAATTGACCTCCGGTGAAGTTGAATGTACAGCAAGTCATCTATTCACTTGCCTTTGAGCCTCGTTTACTTCAGCAGGAATTAACTGTTTCTGGTGAGCTGGATATCTTTCGAAATCCTCTCATCTTCCAGCAGTTGAACAACCTCATGTGGACCGGCTCATGAAAACTGAGACATCCAGCACAATGCACTGCTATATTTCCATAAGTCTTTTCCTCTCAATCTGCTTCCATGAAATCCTTTTTGATCATGTGCAATCCCTTCTCAGTACCTGGCTGCTGACCATTTTCTACACACAAGTGTCCTCTTGGCATGCAGAATGCAGCAGACACGAGTCTGTTTAACATTTCCAAGCTAGACAAATTGGGCTAAGATACCAGCTGTTAAGCATGGGATGGCTAATCAGTTAAGCACAATGCTGAGGATTATGCAGTCAAAGAAGAGTTGTTGTTGTTGTTCTAAACACAATGTAATGCAGAGGACAGCACATCTGCTGTTGCTTTCGTTATCTGAGCTATTTCCTCTTGTCTAAGGCTTGTTATTTGCTTGCTGCTGTTTACCACAGGCCTGTTGTGAAGGAAGTGTCCAATTAACTGTGGATTTGGTGGCATGTGCTATCACATCAGGGCTCCCAGAGTCTCGCGTCATGTGTGTGCTTTTGTGGCATGGTGTGAGTTCTTCAGACCAGCACTTTTAAATCACTTCCCTCGGCTAAATGTCCTTTTTGTCCACTGCATGGGCTATAATTTTTTTTTTTTTTTTTTTTTAAATATGTAGAGGATTTGTTTAGATACTAAAAGAGTCCGTAGGGCAGATTTGTATGTGTTGTGTATATACAGTGTTTGGTAAGATTAGAAAATGGCAATGTCAACAATAATAAGACGCAATGGGACACAATGCAGATTAGATGTTTTCATTCCATACATTTTCTCTTAATAAGTATTTAATTGATTAATTGCCAACGACAAAATGATTGTATATTAAAAGCAAGCACAGATGATCCAACGAATAATTAGATCTTTGTCTTTAATCACCTGCATAGCTCTATCCATAGACACGACTGCTGGGCGGTATGACCAAAAATATCGGACCGGATTACCACCCACCGCCCCTGTCGTGTGTGGCGGGGTGGTGGAGGGGCTCCTCCGGCTTCGGTTTTCTCTCTGCAAATGGTTAAAAAAAAAAAACCTGACCTCCATAAAACAAGGTCCCAAGGTTGAGACACTGCAGGAGTCTGACTCAGGCTCTGTGTGCTACAAGCAATGATGCAATAAACCTTTTGTTTTGGGAAGTACTCACGCAGCCTTCCACTGCGGTGGCCGCTGTGCTCGCAGCATGGGATCAGAGGCACAAACATTTTCCCGTCCCAGCCTTTTTAATTTTTTTTTTTTTTTTTTTTTTAAGTATATGTTGTTTGATATATTTACTGCCTCTTGAAAAGTCTTCAGTCCAAATATGTTGTCCTTCTTGCTTTAACTTCTACATGTTAATTTATTTATATCTATTTGTTTTTAATATTAATGGAGCCTGGCAGGTGGATTTGTCTTCATCTTCTCCATCTGTTTATTTTTTTTTTAAGTACTCCCAACACGGTTTCCTTTTTGTTTTATGTAAACTGTGTGTGTGTGTGTGTGTGTGTGTGTGTGTGTGTGTGTGTGTGTGTGTGTGTGTGTGTGTGTGTGTGTGTGTGTGTGTGGATCTGCTAGCGAAGCTATATCTCTGACCCAAAAGTTTTCATGATTTCTTTTGTGGCATTTTAGTGACCCTGTGAACTCATAATCTTGTTGTTTCCATGCTAGCTTTTATTATTCAGGTTCTCTTTTGTGTGTCAAAAAACAAAAAAAGTAAGAGGGCTGAATTACCTTTTTTATGCGTAGTCTGTTCTATTCTCTTTGAAGAAAGACCGATGAAAAGGGGAGGATGGCGAGGTTTAACATTTTTCACAAAGCTACTCCAGGCCATATGGGTTTACACGGTCAAATCCAGTCTCAAAATATTTAGTGTGCTGTCAACCAACTACCATACTACCTACTTAAAAATAGTATCTTCTGCAGTTGGTAATTTAATTATTAGGTATTGCCTTGAAATGCTCTAATGTGACAGAGCATGACAAAAAATATTGCGTTTTTGGAAACAATATGGAGTATTCAATACTATGCAAATATTAAAGGCACTTAAGATGATTCGACTCTTTTCCTTCAGGGAGATACCAGATTATTCCCCAATTTCATTCTGCAGGATAGTCCAATTTCATTCTGCAGGATAGTCTCTAAAATTGGAACAATTTACTGCCTATTACCTTAAAAAAAAACTTGGTGGTTACATCAGATACCAATTACAGTTTTTTCTTTTTTTTCTTTTTTTTTTTCAATTAAATGTTTGTTTGTTGTAAAGTAATTGATAAATAAAAACGACTTGTGACATTATTTACGAAAGGGCTCCGACTTTACTTTAGTGCCTAAAATGTTCGCACTGGGCAGTAAATTCCTGAGTTGTGTTGTTAGTTAAAGTTGTAGAGCAGTGAATTTCCAGGTGGCACTGTCGATCCATCTTTGAGATGTTCCTTTATGACCCAATAAAGCAAATGCAAAAGAAATCAAGACATTGTACCAAACCTCTGAGGAGTTCTGACCATCATAGTCACTTTAATAGCGCCATAAATTTCAATGTTCCCTTCAGTGTTTTGAATGGGAGCCAAATTTATTTGGGAAATAAAATAGCGGCACAGTGAATGAGCTCTATGTGCAACAAGTAATAAAACAAATACCGAGAAATCTGATGCGATTATGGTCGACTTCAAATGGAGTAACACTGAAAAGCAGGATGGCATTTTATACCCACTAAGCACGACAACCAGCGCTAGAGTGTGATGTGGACGTTGTAGCTCAGTCAATAATAAAACACACTCGGACACAATGTCGACTAGAAATCTTTCCTGTTACGGCTCCTTTTTGTGCATGTAATTTGATTGAGCTTCGGATCAATGCAACTGAGCCTAAAAGCCTCCTTTGGCACATTTGTGTCAGCAATTGAATTGAATGCACAAACTTTGACTTGTCCTTCGTGTATTCCTACATAATGAAAGTGCTGCCTGGGGCGTGGGCTGAGTAACGCTGCTGCACAGGATGACTCGAGCCTCGTCTGGAGTCTGGCTGAGTTCAGAGTCTGAAACCTACAAAACTTAAATGTGAAATAACTCGCGTTAGGGGATGTGAAGCCGGGTGATTAATCCAGCAGGAAAACAGTGATGTGCTGCGTGGACTGATTGAAAGGGATTTATTGCACGTAACAAGCTGGCCGAGCGACACTAGAAGAAAAAAACAACAACCCGACAACAGAAAGCAGACAAAATTAACTACTTCAAGGCTTGACAATAATGCCAGGCTAACTAAAAAAAAACACAAAAAGCAGGATATTCACAGTTTCTGGTATTTACGTAACAAGGACAGAAAGACAGTGAATAAGCACTGAAGTGAGCTGAGCCTTGTTGACAGTGTGGCCTTTTGTTCCTGGCGAGGACAGTTGCTAGATTGAATTGATCTGACTTTAGAGCCTAACCATTTATCTTGGTCAGTCATATCTGATCTGTGGCTGTCGAGTGGAGACGGGCTCCTTGGAGAAATGTATTGGAGGGCTGGTGAAGGGTCTACTTTACCTCTCTGCTGTGGTGCCAGAATTTCCTTTGTTAGTCAAGCGTGTGTATGTTTCTTTATAGAAATGCCCCAAATTGCAGAAAATGAATCACTTGATTGGTAAGTTGAGAAAACTAATCAGAAACTATTACTACTAGTTACCTTTTGTCACTTTTTCACACTGAAAAGCCCAAAATCCCCCAGTTCCAGCTAAAATTTGAAAACCCTTTTTTTTTTTTAGCTTTGTCATATTTAATGGAGAATTCAATATATATATATATATATATTTTTTTTTACTATTTCAGATATTTCAATCAATTTGTCAAGGCAATAAATGGTTGAGGAATCACCGATGAAGATAGCTGTTGTGCACTAATATGTGCGATTTGTGATTTTTAATCATATTCTATTGAATTCTTACTCTAATGAAGAAAACTATCATAAAATACTTTCAGATCCGTTTCAATTGCAGTTTATAACAGCTTAATCGTTAGCCAACTAGAATATAGTTTAAAAATTGTAACTTACAATATGTTTAAGTACAATAACACGAATGTTGTGCAAAGATGAAATGAACACAAAGCAAGTCGGTAAATGCCCCGTTACTTTCCTCTCGCTGCAGCGGAATGCTGTTGGTCCTGCAGCCATGTTTTCCACGGAGATTTTCAGGTTAGCTGACCTCTCTCCAAAGACCGTCCTGAAGAAGAAAAAAAAAAAGAGAAGGAAATAAATTTAAAAAAATAATAATAATAATTGTAAGATTCTGCTGGCATGGTTGCAGCGCAGCACTGTCACTCCAATTTGGAAAGCTGTGAGCTGATCCTTTTGACCGTGTCTCCTGCTACCTGGGCCATTTCTAAGCCACAGATGATAATCCTCAAGGGCCCCTCATTAAGTCTTCGCTCCAATTAAGCCACACTCATTTTGCCGCAGCACAATTACTCTGTACTACAGCACACAAATCCTCCAACAGTGGATTAGTTTGTTCAGTGGGTGGGATGAAAATAGCAGCATTGGGAAGTCAGTCAAAGAGGTGAGCGCTCCTAAGGTGTCAGCAGCCGTCGCTCCCACGTCTGGCGGTGTGCATCAAACAATCTGGAGTCCGGGGAACTATATTAGATGTGAAATTATGCTCAATATTTAGCTATGGTAGATATGGCCTATTTAAGTGTCTCTAATGTGGCTTAGCAAGTGGAATCACTGATTAAGCCAACACTTCTGAACTCTGATATATGAATAATATCCAGCCAGCATTAAGACTTTTGGGGACCTAACTTCTTTTTTTCTTTTTTTAAAAAAAATCTTTCACTGTTTCATAATCTGTTATGATCCACTTGCAGTATGAATGAGCACGGCTGGATAAGTTGTAGTCACATCTCATCGACTTCTCTCTGTTTCTTTCATTAAAAAATTAAAGAAAAACAACAGCAATACACAGAACTCGAACTGCATGTCATATTTTAACGGCTCTTTAAGGTGATCAACTCACTGTTAGGTAATAAAGAAAGTAAAAATGATCATCAACAAAAGAATAGGTATTCATTATACGACTGCATTTAGCTTTGGCTGCCTCTGGTTTGAATGTTAAGTGACATCAAAGCTATAGACACACTCAGCACTATCCTATCTGTTATGAAATACTAGTTTGAGGTGCTTAGTAGAGCTCAAGCTAGCAGTTAAAAAAAATAAAATTGTAGGTAAGCTTTCAAAGTCCAGTGAACGTATCATTTCAAACCTGAAGGATGTTGGCATTAATTCTGACGGACCATGTCATCAACAGCGGCGCCTTGATGAAATGATCGCCAGCATCTCTCGCTACCAAATGTTTACAGACGACAGTTTAGTATCCCTGCACTGAAATACCTTACAGCAGTGGTTCGCAACTTATTGGTTGTATCCAAAAGTGGATTTCAGGGCCATTTTGAGCAAGTTGCCAGCATGTGTGTGAAAAAAACAAAAACAAAAAAACAGTTTAACTTTGATTTTGGAGTCTATAAAGTCTGCTGCTGCTCTTTTAGTTTGAAATGCATACACTCCCTATGCAGCAGTGTTGCCATGAAAGTAACGACCAACACTAGCATTGTCAAATAAGTAGTTAGCTCTCATTCCAACACTTGTAAACCGGGTTACCCAAGTCTGACTTTATTTAATGCAAGAAAAGTCTGCCTTTCCTTATTACATACAGCCACAATTTTGCTTGCGACTGAATGTCTGAGGAAAAATGTCCTGTGGCTCAACCAGTTGAGAACCACTGCCTTACAACCATCATATCATGTTGAATTACCTGACTAATACATTGCAGCGCTACCTTCAAATTCACTCATCACTTTTCACATCGTTAGTTCATTATTTTTGTACTCAGTTCTTTTTAGTACTCTTCACCAAAGTACATCAGGTCCTCACTTTAAATGACGGCATGAATCTATGTAATTTTGGCATTCTGGGAAAAGAGCCTGGGTAATCATAATCTTACATACCACGAAATATAACGAGGGACAAGAACACGTAAACCGTAGCTTCTCACATAATGTAGTTATTTTGCAGTTAATTACCAGTTAGGCAGCTTGATGGTCGACTGAACTTGCTGCTCTCTCCCACTCATGACCACACAAAAGCTCGCCAACTGCAGATTGTTCGTCGCTCTGCTTTTCTCTGAAACAAGCTTTAAAAGTCAGATGGTTTTCATGTGAACTTTATCGAGTTGCTTTAAAACTGTGTGACCGTGTGTCTCACATTCACTGTTTGAGACTGTGCCACGAAATTGAAAGGCATGAGCCCTGCAAATGCTACTCGCTTGTCTTCCCCAGCCGAAATGATTTTGTAATGAGCCACTCTCTGGCAGCTGTTTAGGCGCAAAAATTATCAAGTTGACCAGGCAAGGAGAAGCATGTGCGTATGTCATACGAGTCTTTTCTTGTCTACTGCCCCAGTGTGATTTGGCTCATGTTCTTCCTTGGACTGACATTTTCTTCGAGGATGTTTATGCTGGATCGCTGGGCATTTGTGGTGGTTGAGTCGGGTAAAGTCGTGAGCCACCTTTCCATGTCTGCTCTGATTTGTGTTTCTTTTGTTCTTTTCCAGACTGTGGAGTAAGTGACCTGTGAATAGAGGATTTTCTAAAGGACTTCCCTGCCTCTCTAACAGTGTATGGACATCTGACATCGGGAAGCCTAGCAGGTATGTCAAGAGACATCTGCGTCTTCCTGGAATTGTGCATGCCAGAGCCTTTGCATTTTAGTTCCTGAGTTAATTTTAGACCAACATGTTAGTTTTGAATAAAAAGAGAATTTAAAAACAAGCATGTCCAACAATATTTAGGTTAAAACCCATATGAAACCCACACATGTTGATGCCAGCACATACACGCACACCAGCTACATGTAACTAAATCTATATACAGTATAACTTCTGACCAAATTGGAAGGTTGTTTTAAATATAAAATGATTCAATTATAAATAAATGTCGATGAAACGAGGCCTAAAACCACAATAAAATCCACTCGTGAGTCAATGTTGAAGTAACGGCAAGCCATGTGGATCTAAAATGGATATTCAACCCCGATGTCACTGGGCCATCTGTTCCAGTGTTCAGGTCCCCTGACAGTGAAAGACCCATTACTCCTTGTTTATAATGTATCACAGATCATTAAAGTATTTGTTACCTCAACGTGCACTTAAATTGGGTTTTCAGCATTTATTACAATGCATGTGTGGCTACATTTAGATATTGGTAACAATGCAATGACTTTGGTCGGCACAAATAGATTGTACCTGTCAGATTGTTCTTACCAATTTGGCTCTGCACCGCCATGGCCTCATTTTGTTTTTTGGAAAAGGCACCGCAGAAAGTGGGAAGGAGAAAACATGCAGGTTTTGGTGGTGTTGATAACTGTGATTTTACTATTTTTGAAAGTAATAAACAAAGATGGGCCAAATTTTCTTTTCCCACATCTATTTCTGACACCTTGTGCCACCTTGCTAGTCCCTAGTGACCATATTTGGACAAGTTGGGGGGGGGGGGGGGGCGATTGGAAGTCTGGCGATACTATGTCCCGCCCACCGACAGCAGAAACCTGACTGCACCACAGCCCTGTCAATCAAACAAACATGCTCCCACCCAAAAAAAACAACAACAACAAAACAAACAAAAAAAAACAATTTTGACGGGATTATTTTCAGATGATCGGCCAGAATACTAATAGCAAAGAGCGACGTTAGCCAGCAAATCCAGATAACTCATGGAAAGATTTTATTGAGGCAGAGGCTTTTTGGAGCCAACCTCTAGTGGCACTCGGCGGTATTGCAGCTAAAGGCACTTCCTCATCAGCCTAATTTTTCAGACCCGGAAGCCACGTCCACTTTTGCATTCAGTCAATCGTCACCAGCCAGTAATCAGGCTTCGCTATGCAAAGATATAGCTAAAGACTGAAGATCAAAACAGGAAATTAGATGCACATCCAAAATGGAGAATTGGCATTCTTCCTGTACAGGCCTATCAAATTAGACAGAGTCTTACCTCTCTAATTACATTTTGTCAAGAAATAAAATAGTACGAAAAAAAAAAAAAAAGATCACTGAATCACTGGCCTCGATGTTGCTTTCCAAGGCTTCAAAATTACATTTATTTCCCAAAGGGCAGAGATGACACAGAATGACTCGGAGGGTGTCAGACATATCCAGCCAACATACTTAAATGCTCAGCCTCAAATGCCACTGCTGCATGTTTCTGGTTGAACCTGGTGGGTCTGGTTATGTTTTTCGACCCTTTGCCTTACATGTCTTTTTCAATAAATGCTTCCGGGGAAAAATGTGGCAAAAAAAAAAAAAAAAAAAAAAAAAAAAGCAACTGGGACCAGCTGGAAATTAATGTGATCACGTCGGGGAACGGACTGTGCTGAACGACGTGTGAAAAAAAACCCATAAAAAAACGTGTCTCTCTGTACTCCCTTGATGCCGTGAGGCATAACACAATTAGACTTTAGATTGTTTTTTTCCTCTCCCTCTGCCCATCTGATTTCTGCTCTTGCCAGACTATTCTCTTTCATCTGCTTTATTCCTCTGTATTGTCATAATGTAGCAGACCCTGAGTGCTCTCACAGATCACTGGTACAGCTTATCAGTGAAGTGGTGCCGCTTCAAATTGGGTCCCTTAATTTAGTCTTTCTACATTCATTCTCAGGATTACACTTTCGTGGGGGGGGGGAAGAGGGAAATGCTGTGGTGGTGGAGAGGAAGGATAAACATACTCCAGGTAGAAACGGAGGCAGTAAAGAAAAAAAGGGTGTTTAGCGTTCTGAATGTTGAAGTAGCTTTTTGCTTTTTGAAACCTGCCTGGGTCAATCCTCAGCAGTGTTGGAGAGATAAGTGGCGGTCAGGTTGCGATCAGATGAAAAGTTCAACTGGGGGATAAAGTAAATCGACAGTATTTGCTAATACAATAAACAAAATGCACGATGTATCTGCAATTAGCTTCCCTTTATTGTTATATGTTAAAGTTATGGGATTACTATAAATGAAACAGATGGGAATGGTCTATTTTTTTTAGATCATTTTAAAGATAATTTTATGCAATTTCTTTCAGTTTACAATATTACAGTATTGTTCTCCATATAAACGTGTGGCCTTTTCCCAATTAAAACATGAGCAGAATAAACACGAGCTTATTTATGAGTTAATTTTCAACTCTGTCTGTAATTATGGTCAGTCATTATGTAGCTCAGTAAAGAGTCATTCGGTATGGTGTTCTTGAATTATAAGTAACTACAAATGAAGCTCTTTGATTGACGTTCCTTTTTATTCAGCAAATGTTATGATGCAGTCCTTGATATGTAGATTGTTTCATAGAAAGATGAAAGATTTCATCCTCATACTTTTTTTTTTTTTTTTTTCTTCTGAGTCGTGATTACCAACCTTGAAGATTCGTCCACGCTTCCTAGTGTGCAGTATGTGGAGAGCAGAGAGCTGAAGGACAAGAGAGGCCATACAAATCCAGAACATACTAGCATATATAAACAGGGTGGCTGCTGTGCCTCACATGCTGAATGTAAGATGTCATTTCAATCAAGTGTTCAATGCCGTACAGTGTGTTTGCAGCTGTGAAGGGAGTCCAACAAAGTGCTTAAACACCGTGTCTTTCTGGTAATTTGACTGTTTTAATGGGCGTGTCTACCCACCGACTGGCCTCCTACATCAGGATACGCTCCATTTTCTGACTGCTCCTCGGATGCGGATGTTTTTAACATACCCAACGTCGCTGTCTCTGAATTTACATACCAAATCGTTTTTTTTTTTTTTTTTTTTTTTTTTCAGCTTTACTTACTAGATGTGAGGGTTAAAACAGTCCTCATCTGTGGCCGCACTTTACCGGAACAAATGTAAAGGCATGATTAAGCCATTAAGGCCACATCTGCCAGCCTAATTCCTTTTTAATTTGCAGAGAACTCTGCTGTATATTGCTACAGTGGATGTGACATTTTAATTAAGCAAAGGCTGTAAAAATGATTACCATGAGGTTGCAGAGGGCGACTGCTCATGTCACAGTAGAGAATAGTAACCAGACGGCCATACAGGCTACCGCTGCCAACCCAGCACACCCCAGAAATCACGCTGACCTCCCTGCTATCATCACGGCAATCACAGAGAGACGTAGCTGAAAGCAAAATGCATTTGCATCTGCTCGAACATAGTGCTTTCATACCAGTAAATCTGGATTATTTTATGGAATACCCGGACTTTGTAGCTGATCTTATACTTCATTGTATTCAAATCTTATATTTTATTTAATTATATATTAAAAATTAAATTGAAATATATATATATTAATCTGTTTTCTGTTTTTAGTTCTGCCTTTCTGCCTTTGGCATAAACACCAGTGCTGGAAATAAAACTAGATTAATTTGACACACAAAATGCCAACTTGAAAGGCTGAACACAGACAGAAGCCATGAATCATGGTAGTTTATATTTTATGTATGTTTGACTAAATGATTTCTGGTTTGCATCGGTGATTACTTCTCTATTGCATACGCAAAGTAACTGATGAAAGAGAACTTAATCTGGGATAAATTTGACATCTATAAACCTGTATGGTTTGTTTTCCCATAAAACAGGAGGAGAGATCGGCCTGTTGAATTATATTTGTTTTCTTTACCATATTAATCATAATGGAAATTGTATTTTCTGAAATCAGGCATGTCATATACATTTCCATTGTTCAAGTCTTCGTTCAAAATAAACAGAAACAGACAGTGCATTGGCCTTCATTAGAGGGTTGCTGGTTTAAATCTCCTGGACTGTTGGTAATATACGTGATGGTAAAGTAAATGATTTCCACTCCGCCTTCAGCATCTTGTGTGCGAAGTGAAACTTCAATAATGCACGGAGGAAGAGTGTGTCTACCCCGAGCTGCTCTCCAGCACATATACTGTACACTGTAAATGTGTGACAGAAGGATTTTGCAGCACAGCATTGCTGCGAGACACATAGGACTCAACGTAATGTTTACAGTCTGCCAGTGCATCTCTAGACGGTGCCGTAGCTTAAAGATCACAGGGAGAATGGAGCACATTTATAGCTTTGTGTTTACTAGTTTCAGTTAAGTAAATGTAATTTTTCACGATTCTTGGGCTTAACAATATGTATGTGCAGCTGAGGGAGTGCTTGGGCTAACATCTGCACCACTTTCATCACCACCCCTGAAATAACGTGTCATCATATTGTCAAGGCATTTACAATATCACTGTAATGATACACATTTTTCCATGGCATTTAACAGTGTCATGAACTGGTTTGCGAAACGTTTGTGTGCTCGAATGACACGACTCAGCCAGCAAAAGCAAGCGAAGCATCGGTAGCATGCAATTATAATTGACTGGGGATTCGAGAAGTTCGCAAAGCATTCCGCGCGCATCCCTGTCAAAGCACAGCTTGACTGGTATCCTGAGTGGGATGTGGCAGACAAACAAAAGAGGGTGAGGACTATCTCAAAGTGGTGATGTGTCAGCGGAGTTGTCTGTTCTGACTAATGTAGCAAAGCCAAAAGCAGAGAGAAGCAGTCAGCACCACGGACAGCTCCACTCTGTGTTATGTTCCTCTGCAGGACCTTGGACAGCTCTCCAGGGATCCGACATTCGCAGGGGATCTGCTGGACAAAGACCAGTGTACTATTTCCTTTCGCCTATTTCTTCTTCTTCTCTTCACATGTTCTTGGCACTTTTTATTTCTCAAACTAGAAGTCCAAGTAATCTGAGGCCTGTCTCATGAACTGAGATTAATGGGTCAGAGAGCTAACTTTGTATTTAACCGGTTTAGCTGGCTTTTTGAACTCACTTTCATGTGAGGTAACCATGGTAACCTATTACTAAACTCTTCCAGAGACTGTCAAATCCTGGATCGGGGCCAACTGATTGCCTGGAGAGCTTTCAATAGGAGCATACATGCTTTATTCAAATAAACCTGATCAGTACAACAACGATCTGAAGATTTCATGAATTAATTGGGTGCTTTGTGCTGGATGGCTTGTCATATTCACACGTGTACGCCCTGAGTTTAAAGTGGACAGCCTTAGGCAACACTGAACAAACACTATAGAAGCTTTTGCTTTTTACTGGAGAATTTAAATGTTGCATAGGCACACACAATTCACAAAATGGCACTTCTGCCCCACATTTTTTTACATTTTCTTTTCTTTCTACATTTTATTGGCAAAGACACATTTCAAAGGTGATACTGCCCCCAATTAATGATACTTTATTTTGTCATTTTTCAACGTCTAGGTGATAAACAGGGCTTCTAACAATTAAATATGCTTTTCAGTGGCTGTAATTCACGGCAGAAAACAAAAACAAACAAAACAATTGATAAAAAACAAACAAAAAAAAACAGGCAGTGACAGGTACAATGTAAACTAATGCTTTCTTCTTTTATAACTGCAACCTCGACATGCATCAGGTTGACATCATTAATAGAACACCTCTTTATAGCCTCAGTGCGACAGCACAGTATTTCATATTATCTTGAAGTGCCTTGTATGGAAGTCTCCATGTTGCATGTGACTTCCTATCTAGTACAAATTACACCTGTACACTCTGAATACAATCATAGCTTGATTGGAACGTTCAGTGAAAGAGCACGCAACAAGCACTGTGACGCTGGTAATACAACATGCTCTTTGTCAGGTGTAATGAATCCGACATTGGTCTTTTTGTTGTTGTTGTTGTTCAAGTTTGTCTCCTGCTTCTTCAATCTTAACACAAACAATACATGTAATCTCAATATTTTATTTTTGACTATATTTATCATTGATATCTTTTTGATGGTACCTGGAAGATGCTTGATGTTCTTTTCCATAAGGACAAACAGTGTTGCATGTTGTCCACATTATAGAGCTATAAACTGAGCAACAGCATAAAGAATTCAAGTCACTGTAGTTTTTCTTTCACAAATGCTTTGCGTGTTTTTGCTTCCCTTATCTGCAAATCAACATCCTTATCCTTTTTTCACAGAAACTTAGTGGTTTTACTGAGTCATGCTGCGTACCGTGTCAAAGGTTGTAATGGAGATTCTCTTGCATTACGTGAAAACTTACAAGTTCAAGAAGTGTATTTCCAGGTTTTTCAATGCCTGAAAATACAGGTCAAATTTTCTCTCAGATTTTAAAGTAGTTTCTCTGCTTCTTGCTTTTCTTGAGGAATTACAGTTCACCATCATATTATAAGCAGCAAAATTATTTTTGTATTTTTATTTTGATGCATTTATGAAAGTGCACAAATACTTTGTGAATTATACAGTAACTCTGATGTATTTCTTAGTTTCATACACTATTGCGTCTGGTTGATCACAGCTTTTGTGACTTACAAGAAACACATATTTGGAAGTTGGAAATTACATGTCTTATTCATGCAGCTAATTTACCTTGTTAAAGTGGGGCTTCTTCCACTTCTCCAATCTCTGTTGCACTTTTTTCTTTTACTGTGAAGAACAAATTAGTTCTGAAGAATGGAAGTGCTTTTGTTACAACTATTGTAATTACAGCGTTATCATAATATCCATAAATAAAATATGTTACATCTGTCCAAGGAGAAATAAATCTGTAAGCTGTTTAGAATAAATTTAAAAAAAAACAAAAAGCTTTTCCAAATAAGGCGAGAATTCTCATTAGTTTTTGGTTTATGTTGACAATAAAAGGTGTAAATACACCAAATGAATTGAAAAAGCTATAAAAAAAAAAAAAAACTAAATCTTCTCGCTCCTGTAGATTTATCTAGCACCGATAGTTTCTGAATATCATGAACGACAGAAATGTTACAGTTCCTCTTCTGCTTTCTCTCAGTATGTCTCTGCCTTTTCATTGACTTCAGTCATTTCGCCAGAAATACTGTGGTTCTCACAGCCATGTCATACGAGGCTGTGTGAACTAAATTCATGTTTATGGATGCAGAAAATGGTGGACGTGGTTTTCTCATCACGATTTGACTGGCACAACCTGAGCACCAGAGCCAGCATCACCCCCCATTCTGTCGCCTTCATCTCCACTAGCAGGCTGCGTTAACACCTGCCATGGCATTTTTATTTTTATTTATTTATTTTTTTTTAGGGCTAAATTGGATTCATGCACACAGTTTTTTTTTTTTTTTTTCCCCACCTCTTTCGATTGTTGGATCTCTGAATTTCAGCTGCTCTTAACCCGCCTCTTTTTTTTCTGGAAAGTTGGTGCATCAATGCTGCTATTACCTTTTCGTAGCCTGCCTCTTGATTTTAAATATGTTTTAATTCTCCTTTAATGATTATGCAAGTTGATTTCTACAATAGTTTCTCAGTTGAGGATGACATTGGTGCTGGAGTTAGAGCTTAAAAGCAATGATTATAGTAGCACCGGCACCTTTTTTTTTATTCGTACAGGTTTGAGTGGACATTTCTATTTAAAACTCAGACCAGCTGAGGCGATCTGATACTGCATTACTAAGCCAATCAGACTGCTCTGTGCTCAGACTAATTCATTAAATCTCCACTTCTTTATCAGTATGGAAATTGAACAGGATAAAGATAATGATACTTGCACTCTGAGTATCTAATTGGTGTGATACTCTGTTGCTGATTGTCGTATCAGAGTCCAGGACTATTCACGAGGAAGAATAAATGTAAGAAATTTGTCACTGTGACCTCGGTAGACAACAGGACTGTCACTGTTGACTGAAATTATACGAGTGCATAAGTACATTTTGATGCATATTTTCGACCCTGGGGCAGCATAACTTTTAGCAAAAAATGTAGCAAAAATAGACTTTGCTCGCGGCACCTAAATGCCGTTTCCATTGTATCGCATGTTACAGGCCATTTAACTAGATTATTTAACAGTTTAATGTCAGTAGAATAAAAGTCATTTTAATGGTGTTTCGTTCCCCTTTGGTGTATTTAACAAATTCTCCTCAACTAATGCTCCTGCACTGTCAGATCATTTGGCGTCTCTTTTTGGTTCCAATGTTGCTCAGAAATCTCACATACCATAGCCCTGAATGCCAGCCCACCTTTAAAGATGACCAGACCCGTTTATTGGCATTCGACCAAATATGACCCACCTTTTGTAGCAGCGTTTGTAATTGTGATTAAGGTTGTTACATGCCCTTCCTCATGGGTTGTTTACAGTATTTTATTGGCCCCCTGCATACTCAAATCAATGTACTGTGGCTAATGGGTACATGTACCAGGTGCCAGGCAAATTAAGAATTGATCAAATGTTTATTATTGAATAGGTCTCAACATCATAACCTTCACATTTACGCAATTTCAGTCACAGTGCAAGCCCGAGTGTGGCGCGTGCTCCTGCCCCCTTACTGTGGCCTTTCCACTAGTGGATAATAAGAGCACTGCAGAAGACAAACGACGAGGACGAGGCGGGTTCCCCTTGTAAGAAAAAAAAAAAAAAGCATTCAATCTCTTCTTATTGTGGCTCCTTTTGAGCACCCCTTTAGCGAGAGCTTATATCTTAAACTGTCTGCTCAATAACTCAATTCCACTCTTATCTTGGGCAGAAGGAAGAGATTTAGAGGGAGGTGGGAGTGCTTTCTTTCATTCGCCGCAGGACGTATCCTGCAGGCCAAACTGTAAAGAAATAGAGAACCCCCATCAAAGATGCCTTTGAAAGATTACCATGAAGATGGGCGTTAATAGCGTGGCCCAGCGTGTGACAGCGGATGGTTTATTGATGGGTGCTACAGAGGTGTTTGCAGCACGAAGTGGTGGTGACAAATTGTTCCACAAATAGGACGACACGGAAAGCTTATAAATGGGAGAGGGGTCTGTTTGCGACATTGATTTTCTTTATAGTTTTGCTATAAATACAAGCCCAGTCTGTTTTAAGCAATTATTGGGACAAAGGAGAGGCAACATTGTACATAATTCGATTACCTTATAAAATCAAAATGTTCCTAGCTTTTGCCTTTTTTTTTTTTTTTTTTTTCCCCGCAGATAGTATGTCGAAGCTGACCTTTTGTGAATTAGAATTGATTTTGAAATGATTGATATCCGTCACTGTGTCTGTTGCCTCAAGTCACAGGCGAACCACACGTCAGGATCTGAAAACGGCAAAATGCGCAGAGACCCATCTGTGCGATGAGACAGCCGAGGCAGAACATGTGACTCTGTCAGCTACAGGGTGCGGGGAGGACGAGTGGGAGGTGTTGTATAGGTGTTCAGCGGTCGTGTATTTCAAGGCGTTTTTGAAGCAGGTTTAGGCGAGTCAATGCTTTCACTGATGCAACACTGCACCATATACAACGCAGTGTTCTCTTTCCTTAAGCAAAGCCCTGTTGGTTCTGCACAGAATAACCAGTTCAGTCCACCCCCCACCCCTTCCCCCGCCCCGAGCAGCATCTTTCACAAGCATGGGGAACGTACGCGAGCACTGTCGGTCGTGAATCGTGGATCAATTTGTTGAGGTACCACTCGCAGTTGCCTATGTGAGAGTGCTGCAGCATCTGCAGTTAATGGTGTTTCGTCCTCTGTTTTGTTAATCATTTCATGACCCCTTAGATTTTCCGCTGCGCCTCTCACGGTTTGATTGTGTCAGATACATGAAATATTTGTGTCTAAATTGCCCGATATCAGTCTTGAATATGTCTTTTATGCACATCTACTTAAGACCACATTAAATAATAACCGGTTTTGCGGGTGCTGCATCCATGAAACATTCATGTTTTCGAAAAGGCCATATAAGAGGGAAACAATCACCTGTTAGAGTGATAGCTTTTTATACAGGGTACAGCATATTTAGACAAAAAAAAATAATTACATATAGATATTGTATCGTATGTCTAAATGTTTATGGAAAAATTTAAAATCGGATAATTTCACCTTGAGTGATTTCTTCTCTTATGAGGAAACAAAGCACCGCTTCAGTAACAGGACACAAGGATGTGATTTGGTATTCTTGGGCAATAAAAGAACATGTTTATACTAATCCATCCTGACGCCAGATATGCATGCTCCGCTTTTCCTCAGTTCCTCCTTCATTTGAAGTTTTTTCTCTGCCTCGCCCCATTCTCAGTTTATTCCCCATTTATTTATTTCCTCATTTCCCCTGTATTTCTGTCTGAAATTTGTATGAGACACGTTATTTGCATTTGTCGCTGTGCAGAATTATAAATGAACTCTATTGTATGGCAAGTCTGGCTCACCCTTGTTTGTTCCCTGCCCTTTATTTCTTTTGTTTTCCCTATTTGACATTATTTGGCCAACTTGTTTGTTGTCATACCCAGTTTGTTCAACTCGGTGTTTGCCTAACTTTGTATTTCTCTTAATGTTTACAGAGAGCAAAGACGTATTTGTACTCTGTTGTTTGCTTTTGCTGTTTAGTGAGGAGGTTTGCTGCTGCACTTATAGAGACCAAACCAGAGAGTGGAGCTGTGCCCTCCACAATATGTTCGCCTGCCCATATTTTATATGGAATTCCACGGAGGGGAACATATTTCCTGAAGAAATATATGAGCTCATAGCTCTTCTATAGTAGGTGCACACAATTACAGCAAAACATGTGCAATATAATCCAATTCAGCACAATGGTTCCAGTCCAATAGTTCTGCGTTGAATATTGCCATTATTGAGCTTATGCACTTGATATATTTTTTTTTTTTTATGCCACCATGTTTATCTGAAGGCTGTAGTGTGTTGTTGAATTCAAGCATAAAGTAAGTACACACACAGTACAGAGTGTATTAATTATATCTCAAAAAACTTTAGCAATGCGTCATAAAGGTAATATTCATTGCAAGGTAATCGTTGTTCTTATTTTGTTCCACCTACTATTACTAGGTATTTACACTGGTGTTTTATAATATAGAAGATATGTTGTCTTCACGGATGCAACTAATGATTACTGTCCATACCAGTTGCATGTTTGATGACTTATTTTACTCATAAAATATCAAAACACTGTAGTTAAAGGTCTCAGCTAAAACTGACAAGCTCATTTTCTGTGTTGTTCACATATTTATCTATTGTCAAGAGCCAAAAATACAAATACTTAATAGTTCACAATTATTTAAAACCCTGAAAACCATCAAATCTTCATGTTTGAGAAGTTTGGCATTTATACTCGAGAAATGACAACATGCTTTTTGTGTATTACATTTTCTACCATGTGAATATTCAGATTAACATTTTCCTAAAAAAGACGTTGAAATGTCATTTGAGCGCGACATAATGGGATGTTTTTTTGTTTTTGCTCGAATTTTGAGATTTTAGTCATTCCTTGAAACACTTCAAATTAAAACTTTACAGACCGAAGAGTATTAATGAAAAAAAAAAAAAAAAAAAAAAATATATATATATATATATATATATATATAGTACATTAAATAATGTGCTGTGCAAAAGTTCCAGTCAGCTTAGATTGGTCCTAAATTAATTCTGCAACATGAGACAACGACCCCATTCGCAGAACCAGAGTCACAAAGAATAACCTTTAGCGACAGTAAGCCCGAGGAATCCTGCAGCAGATGATGGTGGTCCCCACAGAGCCCTGTTCTGAACATGATCAACTCAGTCTGGGATGACACGAAGAGACAGAAACAACTGAGACAACCTAAATCTCCACAACTGTGGCAGGTTGTCATCTTAAGACGCTTGGAACAAAATATCTGCCAAGTACCTTGAAAAACGGTGTAAAAAGGAGTTTAGTGATATTTTAAAGGCAAAGGGTGCTCATACAGCATCCTTACTTTACTTGTAATACCTTAAACTCTTGACATTACAGTATGTCAGTACAATACGTGCGCACAGTTCAAAAATGCATGCATTTATATCCCCAGCTTGAATGCTCGCCCAGAATGAATGTTATTAATCCCGTTGGCACAAACTACATGAGAGAACATAATGATTTGTATTTATAAACGTGTGCGTATTCAGTGAGTTGTTTCTGATGGTCCCAGCCAGCCCCCCTGAGGAGCCACAAAGGGTGAGAGCACACTAAAGAAAATAAGCAATACAACCAGCGAGGGCTTGTCCTCCTCTAAACCAACAAGAGAGGTCATGTTTGTATAAAATCCTCCATGTGGCGGGGGGGGGGGGGGGGGTAGAAACTCATTGCTATCACATCGAGACAGAAATGTCAGGCCTCTCTGGTAATAAGAGAGACAGCTCTGTAGTGGCGATGACCAGTCTGACACTCACCATACATCCCTGACCTCTTGACTTTATGCAATCTTTCGATATCCAAGCAAACATTATCTGGGTCATGGAAACACAAATGTCAAGTATTTCCGCATGAGAATAGTTGTGATTTGGACCCTGGGGACTCCACGGTCCCTCTTTTCCTCAGCTCTCCTCTCAGTTTCTGATCTCCCATTCCGTTTCTTCTTCGTCTTTCTCGTGATTTCATCTTCTTCTTTTTTTTTTTTTTACATCGCCCTCCCGCTCTCTCCAACTCTTCCCTGCCTGTGTCTGTGCTGTGGCACACACGACCTGTCCACTTGTTTGTGGAGAGCGCTGTGGTAATGTTGTGTGGCAGTTGCTGAGGACAATGGCCACAGGGTGTTTTGTGATGTAATGATCCCTGCCACCGCCTCTCAACTCTCTCCAGTCAGTTAAGGGGAGAAGGGGGATAGAAGGTAACAGGCTAAGTACAAACGGAAAGAGGGGAAGAGCAGTGTTTGGAGGCAGTATGCTAATGGTGCCAGGCCCGGTACTGGACAGTTTCTGTCTCTGATGTTGAAAATTTGCCATTAGACATGAAGTACACACCACTACGGCTGAGGTGCACTTGGGGAAAGTGCTCAGCCTCCATCTGTAAAAGTTGGTGGCTGCTCTACGAAGCTCTCATGTGTGAATGTGTTTAAGCATACGAGTGTGAAGCGAGGCTATACTGGAAAAGGGCAGGCTTGCTCACCAAATGTTTTGTTGTTAATTAAATGTCACATTGCCTTTTAATCGTGAAACGGCATCGCAGAAAAGCGAAATTGTTTGAGGCACTATTGGATTACTCAGCAGTGATTTTGCTCGCAGAATATCGTAAGACTTCCAGACGTGAAGCAGCTTGACAACTATTGTCTCACTGATTTGTCACATTTTAGCTTGATCTTCAAAAGATTATACAGTCTGGTGAGCATTCATTCTAGACCTTGGAAATAGTATGACTTGACAAAATAGTGTTACCCAAACATCCACTTTCTAGGTTTCAACCCAACCTTGGAGACTTCGTCTTTGAATAGAGTGAGATCAGTTGTCGTTGTATTGGCTTAGTTATCATTCCTTCTCGGTGGCAGTTCAGTTTGAATGGCGGAGAATTTTGCCAACGATTTCATTCATGTTTTTTTTTTTTTTTCCTCGACCAAAGGGTGAAGAGTGCACCTGACTTCAGGGTGAAAGAAATGGTAGGTAGACAACTCGAGTGCAACAACATAATAAGTGGTGTTCTTGTTAATGGCTGCAATTTTTGAGGCTTTTTGAGAGTTTTTCTAGCGTCTTCATCTTCAGTGAAATTAAATCTCTTTGGATTTCAGACTGTTTGTGGGACAAAACTAAGAATTTTAGTGTGTCAACTTGGAGACAGTTTACACTGATTGAGAAAATAACCCAAGGATTTATGATCATTTATTGCAAGTTGGAAACCTTCATGGTAGCAGAGCATAACATGCAAACCCAACTTTATACCCCTCCAGTCACCCATACACTGTACTCCTCCACTTGAATGGCAAAAGCAGTGTTCATAGTGAGTTGGAACAGCAACTGAGGGCAGACCGGCGAGGTCAGAGGGGGATGGTCGATGTCTGGTTCAGCACACAAGACTTTTCACACTGGCTTTGTTTGTTTAAGAAGCAGTTGTCGGGTGTGTGATGGTCGAGGCTTCTGCTGTGTTTCGGTAAATTGCACAAACTATTGATTCAAGTTGTATTTGAATGTATTGTGTCTGTAATCCTGCATGTCTTCTATGATATACTCGAGATATAGCAAACAGGTTGTGACGTTAGAAGTGTATCTGTATCTGAGATTCTGACTCTTCTCAGCGCTGCCAGAGGTTCATTTCAAATGCCAACGTGGCTGCACACGAAACCAGCCAAAGAAACAATTATATGAATAAAATGTTTGTCAGTTTACATGAGTACGGAAACTTTGAGATTGTTTGTCGGTTTTAGCGTACCTGCTCAGTAAACATCTGACTTTAATGACGCACCACAGCTAAACTGAGATAAATGGAAAAAGAGAACAGAAGATAAACAGAATCCAACAGTTTTCCTGCTTTGGTACATGAAAATTTTGTCAGTCCACGTTTCATGTTCAGATCTGAGATAAAAAAAAAAAAAAAGAAGAAGGCTGAGAACTTGAAAGCAGTAGACACTGGTAATGATTTGAGAAGTATAGGATCCATTTCTGTGCTGCAGCAAGTTGAAATTGCTTCTTTTTCAGTGGCTGTTACATTTTCAAGCCACCAAATTCCACCGAAATACTCTTTCAGCTTTTCATAAGGGCTTCATGATTGACAGAATAGAAACTCACACACGACCAAATAGACCGGAATTCGGATGTCGACGAGTCATTGTACCGTTACATGACTGAGAACAAGGGTTTGCGAATTGAGCCCGGCGTTGCAGTTGTCTCTCGAGGACACAGCAGACCTACATATTCCAATCAAAATCTGTTCAAACTGAAACACGACTAATAGGAGGGAAATTGTCAGTAATTAAAATCTACATCAGAACTACTTGTTGAAAATACACCACAGGCCGCTCTTCCATCTGTTAATTACTCTGAGTGGCTTGGTAAGTGAGTGCCTTGGCAATATGCTCATTTCAAATACATTTAGATGATGAGCATAACTTGAGTGATGAGTTTTAGATTTGTGTTCGTTAAAAGCCAAATTTGATACGTCTCTTTAAACACGTCCCGTCTCTTTCGCTAAAGAGTTTTTATGTTTGACATATAGATATATACAGCACATAATGTTTCTTTTCTTCGGGGTCTGTGATCATGTTGTTTTTCCTTTTTTTTTTTTTTTTTTTTTTTTTTGGCAAAATATAAACTACTTTACAGCAAAAGTCATGTTTGCAGTTTTTTTTTATTATTATTTCTTAGTGTACTCTGCTTGGTGGGAAAAAAAAAACATCACGCGTGCATCACATCACTTCCATCACAGTGTGTTATTTGCACATTCCCGATTGTTTTTGTATTCCACGACTGAATGTGTCAGAGAAGATATAATATCCTGACTTTGGATTGATGACGCACTATTTTTATATTAATTATCCAATCTTGACAACTATTATCGCCAGCCTCCGTGCTCGTGCTCACTGAGGCATACTTTTAAAAATCCTCATCCATCATAGTGTCAGTATCCTGCTGAGTCAAAGCTCCCAGTACAACTTGTCATGTCCCTGTTATGTTCTCATTCCTGTCTCACGTCGTATAACGAGGAATTTTCAAAATGTGAATCAAAATCCCTTACTACCGTTTTAAATTGAAACCCAAGTAAATGTGCCCCAGCAACTGGTCATTCATTGGACAATGACACACGCACGTTACGCAATGTAGCTAATGTAAGGGCAAAAAAATAAAAGCGTTCCACTATGAACAAACCTGAATATCAATGTGCCGTGATGTCAACAAACACAGCAGCTCACTCTTGAGATGAGAGATGATATCCTGAGAAATAACATTTTAAGGAGATAATCAATCTGGATTGTTTTAAAACTGGTTTGCGACTCATCTTTCGTGGTTTCAACATATTGCTGACACCTCTGAGAGCTTTCTAAAGTTCCTTTTGAACGGACCGACACAGTCTGTGCTGAGGCCAGATGTAGAAGAGCGTTGTTTGTACTGTGCTGATCCTGTGTATGAGTCAGCACTACGAGTTCTAAACTGAATAGCTCTGTGAATTCTGCGAATATATTTGGAACAAATATCTTTCTTGTCTCTCTTGTTTCACTCACTTTGACTTGCAAATCTTGAAGGAGTTCTTTTGAACTGCAATGCTTGTGTTTATTAGGATCATAACAGTGCAGCACTTTGCCTTTAAGCCCTGACATCTGCAAATCAGCGCAAACGAATGTACTCGGGTTACACAACTGTTCATTATAACACTGAAGCCAATGGTGTGTTTTCCCATGAAGTACACCTTCACAATTAATTCTGATTGCAGTGATTCATCCACAAAATGAGTTGTGTTTCTCTACTTGTGAGAGACCTGCTTCCAGCAACAAAAGCATGTTTGCGCACTTTTATCTGGCCCATCCCTTGCTAAAGTGGCATCGCCCACACGTTCCCCCTCTCGACTGAAAAAGGATTTTAACACTGCTGCCAAGCGGAGTCAACACGTATGTGGAAATGTATTGCAAGGAGTGGGAGAGATCTGTGTGCAGGCTGTGCCTGATTGTGATGTCTTTATCAGGCCTACGCAAATAGGGGCACTGTCGCATAAACTGAGGCTGTAGCGATAAGTTGATTGACAGAAAATTAATCGCCAACTATTTTGATTATTGAGCAATTGTTTCGAGGCCTTTTTTTTTTATTACAAAAAATTGAATTCTCTGATTCCAGTTTCTTAAATGTGAATATTTTCTGGTTACTTTCGTCTCAATGAATAAACTGCATATCTTTTTTTATTGTGGACTGTTAGTGGTGACATGAGATGTTTTAGGATGTGTCCTCAGACTTTAAGAAATGCTGGTTGACATTTTTCACCCTTTTCTCATCTTTTAAAGACCAAACAGCTATTTGATTAACCAAGAAAATCATTCACAGATTAATTGGTAATGAAAATAATTGTTATTTGTATGACTAGCAGTGTTACAATGCAATATTAGGATCCTAAACAATTATGCTTTACTTTGTTGACATACGGTGCACCGTAAATAGTGCAAATATTGTTTTTTAAATTTAACTTCTCTGTATGTTCGTTAAGTTACTGTTTCATGCAGAAATGAAATGAAATACTGCCGTAAGCCCTGTAATAATATAAATATAAACAGTCGAAATAATAATGAGCTTTGACAGCTAATCATGAGGAATAAAACCCAACATATCAAGCAACTTATTTTTCTTTTCTTTTTTCTCTCTTTCTATCCAGAGTCAACTTTAGGTCATTCACTTCAGGGAGACTTTATTTCTCCCCTCCCCTTCCTTAAGGCCCCCCTCCCCCTTTTCAGTAGCTCCAGCAATTCATTTATTTATTCTTTAAGGCTTAAAGCAGATGAGAATAGCACCTTTTTGAAAGAGGCTTCATCTTTATTTTGGTGTATTTAAATAATGAAATGAGTTAAAAAAAAAAAAATACAAAAAAAAAATCTTTGTGAAAATGTAACTATGCCTTTACACCTTTGCTGTGGCTTTTCACACAGCTCCCACTACCGTCTTAACATAGTCAGGAGGAACTGTTCTGTACATCATCTTGGCTAAAGCCCATTGGCATCAGCACCTATTTTAAGTTTTTTTTTTCTCCTTCTTCTTCGGATTCGGTCCTTTCTGACTTTTAAGTGTCTGTTCTGGTGTCAGGGACCCGGAGGTGTCGAGTCAAACACCAGATAGAGCTCACCTTCACGGTAAGCATCGTCATTCATGTTCGCATGATTTTTTTTTTTCTCCCTTTGGGAAGTATGATACAGACAGCAGAATATAGACGAAGACCTCCAATTATAATCACACACTATGGTATGTACACTTTTGACTACTCGCTGGATGTGAGGATCTGATGATGTTTTCAAACTTTTAAACAATTTCATGCAAGTATAGTACGTAAAAGAACTCAACCTGGTCTCCCAGTCCAATTTGAGTCATGTAAATGTGTGATGCACGTGCAGCATATTGCACTGCAAACAGATGTATCAATACAACTCAACAAATAGATGTATAGAATTAGTGTTAGCGCTTAATTTCAGTCTAAACTGGTGGTTTGTACAGAAACCTCCAGTCTTGCTGATCAGGACTCTTTGATTCTGATGTTCGATATGGGCACTGGCCAAAAGTCTATTTAATTAAAATTCTAGCATCATAGTTATTGTCTTAATTTCTCTCTGAGGATTGGCTATTTGTACTTCATACTGATATTGTTTGCATTGTCTCTTAGTGCTGGCTTTAAAAACCAAAATCTCTAAACTAAGATTTGGTGCTTTAATGTAGTGTGTGATCTTGTGTACCACTTCTGTATGTACAGTATGATGACTGTCCATCAGTGACATGTTTTCTTTACATTTCAAAGGCAATTATTATTATTTTTTTTTATCCGTTTTCCTCTATCTCTCTAGCCACCGTAGTCTTCGTCAGTGATTTGCACACATGTACTTGTAGCATGAAATGTGTAGTGTGATCATATAATGAGCCGGGGCTCTTCGGTGCATCTGGGGCAGCGTGTACACAGCAGTTGTAAATAGATTGAATCTGTTGCCTGCTGGAGATTAATGGCAAGCAGTTGCGTTAACCCGACCTAACTGTCATTGTAGATAATTACAGTTGAAATCGGTAACAAAGGGCCGTCACGCTGCCAAGAGTCAACAAGATTCAGGTGTACCCACCAAAGACTGGGACTTCAAGCAATGATGCAGAGGGGGATATAGAGCCACGTAAAGCGTCCGAATGTACCACGATCTGCCATCACATCAGCAAAACGCTTTTTGTGAGGTGCCAATGAATTTAGACTCTTGATGCAGTTTTGACGCTATACATTTTCACACTGGTGTCAAAAGTATGAAAATTGGTCGGTATGTGTAGCATATACTGTAGTGCTTTAATGATTTGAACCACATCACATATACTTTGGATATCTTTGTACTGAATGTGAGTGACATTTTGCATACAGTGAATTACAATTGCTTCATTTAAAAAGAGACAAATCTGGCGTAAACCTTAGTAGATGCTCAGGGATCAATTAGCCAAGTAAAGCTGCCACAACCTTGGTGAAATGGAATCAGTCATTTGCATCAGTCGTTATGCTTTCGGCATTGTTATTTAGGGATTAGCTTTATTTTTGGTACACTTTAATGTGTTGCTTATGGTGAGCTTTATCAATTGAATTAACATAAGAGACCATTGATATTACTTTTAAGCCTTTTCTTGACATGGTCGTACACCAAGGGTCTTTCGACAAGAAAGGCTGATAGTGATGAATAACTACAATACGGCTCGTCTCAACACTGTTTAATTATTGACATGATTAGGGATTGAAGGTATTATAAACTCTGAATATAACTGGAAACAGTTATATTCAGAGGTACACACCACTACTGCTGAGATAACGGGAGTCTTAAAGAAGAAAATAACTTTGCACAGAGGTTTTAAGTGCAGGGCTTTGTGTGGGACCGTGAGGTCGTCTGCTGCTCATGTGATGTGCTTTTTTTAATTACCCTTATTGAATTCATTATTTATTTGCTCTGTTGAACCTGCTTAACCTTGCTGCCCTTCAGCAAAAATGATTTAGAAGGCAATAGGGAGTCAGCAGAGACCTCCACCTGTGGGAGGACGGCCAAGCTCACTTCACCTTTTTTTAAAAGTCATCAAGAGGAATTAATCAAATTTTGAGATATGAACTAGAAGATATAAATGATTTTATATTATCAGTATGATTAGGGTGTTTAATGTTTGTCAGAGGTCATTCAATACACCGATTAATTTTTGTAAAAAATATTTTCCCCAGATGATTTAAAAAAACAAAACAAATGCACTTCCAGTTCATTTTAATGGTTTGATTGAAGTATCCAATTCTTTCTCTATTCTGATATGCAAAATATGAAATCAGTGTTCCCTGGCAGTCATGTCATCATGTCCCTGTTAAGGTCCTGGCTTGACATTTCAATCATGCAGTATGATGGTACACGTCAAAATAACTCATCACGGAATTCACAGATGGAACACAAGCAACACTATTTTGGCAAAATCCCATTAAGATTTGACAGATGGAAAATACAGTTCACCAAAAGCATTGAAATACATCAGCTTGTCATTAGTTTAATATTTTTATTAACTGGATACAATGAACAGTGCATTATTTTCAGTCATCTGAAGGTTGCTTTTACCTGTGGTTAATATAATTTCTTTGTTTTGGAATGATTTTCTGTGATGATTATACCAGTCCAATTTCCATAGTTTAAATACAGCCAGGGATCTGTGTTTCAAGGCAGTAAAATGCAATCAGATAAATATATTTTTAAAAGCATGCATACAAAGTCCACCTATATCTACATTATATGGGGCGTGATTTGTATATACTATTGACGTAGTCCTAATATAAAGTATCTATTTCATGAAATGTCAAATATTTTGATACGGATTCTCTTTACATATTTCACTTTGACTGGACAATTAAGTCGCTGTATTAGTCTTTTTTTGTCAATCAATGAACGTGCTATTATTGTGGTTCCACGTTTGTATTATTTTTTTCATCACTTGTTGTCACTTTGCGTTTTTGACGCTAGTTAGTTTTGTTTCAAGGATACCCGATTTTGGTTAGCTTGGCTCCAACCGACTGACGCTCACAGCTTCAGTTTTCACCGCGTTTAATGCCTGCAACCCTGTTGGCATGAAGGTTCACTCAGCTACTCTGAAGGGCTGACTAATCAGTGACCAGAGGGCATGGCTAGTTCTGATGATGTTAAAGTCAAGTGCCTGTTTTAAAACAAACAGTTGGAGCAATACTAACAAATATTGAGGAATTGGAACAAGAACAAAGCTCCCTGTATCCTTAAATTTACTCGAAGTCTGTGGCGGTCATTTACCAGCATGGCGTTACACTCTCCTCACACTGGGGAAGTGTCTCTGTTGTGTACGGTTTGGTAAATTTCAGCACACAACAGATGTCATGTGGTGGTCAATGCTGATTGGTTAAAGGCTGCTCGTATAGTTTACAAAATCATCCTGAGGTCGACTCCTATATAGGGTGCGAGTAGTGGAAACAATCCCCGATGGAGAGTGGTCAGACCCACATGTTCAGAAAATGTATTTGGGTCTTGTAATACCAGACTGTGATTTGGTTGCTTTGAATGGATCTTAGTAACTTTTGTCTGTGAGTCATTAAATATAACAAAAATTTTGTCGAGGCCCCAGTCTCGAAACAAAATGTTCCCTCTCATGATTGGATAAAAAAAATGTGCTCCATCAGTTTTGCAGTGTCTTTTATGTGCGAGAAAGTTCTTACTTAATTACGTCAGATGGGGTTTTTTAGCTCCCTTCAGAATACTATGTCACCCAGACAAGGATTTGTAGATTGACATTGAGTTGCCAAAGTACATTGAAATGAATTATAAACCCTGAACATGGAACACCTATCAGCTCCACTCGATTGGGCAAATGTGTCTGTTTACTCCAAGTCCTTGAAGGGCTGTGCTTTTTAGTCTGCCAGCTACTGGAACACATCTCATGGTCACTGTTGCCTTCCGTTGCCATGGTGTTGGAGGCAGGACTCGATAGATAGTAATGATCATTTCTGCACACCTTCAGCATCCAGCTCACTCTTGGCAAAAAACCCATCGAGACGGACAGGGGGAGAGAAACAGCAGCCACCAATTTGTGTGTCTGTCTGTCTCCAGGACTGAAGGAGGCACAGCCCGGCAGTTTTATGATTTTTGTGAAAACAAAATAAAATCACAATTTACTCGACCCGCATACCCAAAGGCCTGCCACCGTGAGATTATTTATTTATTATGTCGATACTGCTCCTTCATAGATGCTTTGTGAATGATTCATGAGTTAATTCATACGGCAAATAACCAAAGGTGAAAACAGTCCGCCCATACATTTGGAGCTT
The DNA here is from genome assembly GCF_029030835.1 of Brachyistius frenatus. Taxonomy (NCBI): domain Eukaryota; kingdom Metazoa; phylum Chordata; class Actinopteri; family Embiotocidae; genus Brachyistius; species Brachyistius frenatus. Next base: position 2,272,823 of record NW_027210637.1, read on the forward strand.
CGCCAAATATTGCCCAACCCCTGTCGCTAACCTCATGACACGTTTGCTCATGAATGATTAATGTACAGACCTTCAATCTTTGCATCAGATGCTGATGTTTTTTTTTAAAGTTGCCATCTTAATATTTTGTGTTCCTCAAACATTTAAAAAGCAAATTAGAATAAAGAAATAGCTTCCGTAAACTCTCCTTTATTTTGTGCGGTGAGGACTTCGAAGGAGTCTCAGTCTTCCACCTCTCATTAGCACTGACTGTGATTCTGTGGCAAATCAGTGGGATTTGCTGTGAAAGGCGAGGAAATGTATTCAGATCAAACTGAATTATTAAGTAGCCCTGGAAAATTGGGGTCAGTGATGGATCCCTTTGATATTTTTTTTTTTTCTCTAGAAGCTGTGTCCATATAACTGAGGTCTAATTTGAAATACAAATTCAGTGAAAGTAGTGCAGCTAAAAAAAAACCCATCATGGTCATTTGAAGAAAAAACAACAACTATTCGGCAGATGCTTTCTCATGTTTTCTTGTGTCTGTACTGAAGACAAAAGGAGAAGGGGATACTAAAACGGTTTCATACAAATATGGATTTTTCTTCAAACCATTGTTTTCCATTCTGCAGAATCCTAAAACAAACCTGTTAAAAAGATTACGATTTTTTTTTTCTTTTTTTTTAAATACTGCTCACCCAAAAATTGGAATCAGGAACATTAACTGACATTTATCTGTTTATAAAAGTACTCTGCGATATAAAAGTTAAAGGGTCATTTCATAGATCAAAGGGAGTGCACACTCCCACAAGTATTATATGCACCAGCATGTTGACTATTTCTCGTGTCTGGAAACATGTTCAACAGCATTCCAGCAGAAACATCTGGATTAATGGGTGTTTGGACTATATTCTCCGAGTCACTTTGCTCTAGTTAGCTGGGTTAAAATGATATGGTTTGAACGTTTTACATGTATCTTTTATTTTCTGTCATTTCAAATCAACATCTAACATGCTATTTCTAGAATGTCCGTTTTCTTAACATGATTAGATTTAAAAAATAAAAATAAAAATGCACTGTTCAGTTTAAAAGCATTGTTAGAACAGTTATTTCTCCCACACCAGGCGGGAAGTCAATTTTAGCACTAAAGTATGATCAAATGTGTATATAATTAGTTTAAAAGGAAAATAAAATAATGTCACTGCAATTTCCAACATCACGCCGATAATAATGGATCTGGAGAACTGCAATCGAGCTAAAATACTTTGGAGTTTATTGTTTGAGCAAGAACTTTTTTTTCTTGCACTCTGTAAAAGAGACCTCATGTGGTGCTACGCAGGAGGTCTGGAACAATCAGGGCTTGTGACCTCACCTCAAAGAAAAACAAGCAGTGAGCACATCCATAGCAACTATTTTGGCATACCAGTGTGTGAAACAACAGCGTTACCCAGCCACCAGGCAGCTTCCTCTTTTACAAATTGGAAATGGTGGATATATATATATGAACCGGCGTGCAGGGTAGGTGCCAGAGTTGTTGTGTACTATATATACGGTGCATATATATATATATAGTACACAACAACTCTGGCACCTACCCTGCACGCCGGTTCCTCACACTGAGCCCCCTATTGAAAGAAGCAAGAAAAAGGAGTCCATAATGGTTTCCACTTCTACAGCCAATTAACTGGGAGTCATTGTGTCAGTATTCATTTGTAATCATTGAGAATTTGCATGAGTAATGAAAGAGAAATACAACAGGTGAGGCACAACACAAGTTGCAGCTCGACGTCTCTGATTACAAACCATTAAACTGGAGGCAGTTCGCAGTCAATCGCATCAATCATTACAAGAGACCGAGAGAAGTAGTGATACCTTGACTTTCATATCAAAATTATAGCATATTGCATTAAGAAACAGTATATAATGTAAATATAATTTACACACAAACAAGCAACAGATTACTTTTAAACATATAGTTACTTGAAGATCACACTATTGTTCTACATGTTGCACTACTGTGCTGTTGTGCAGTAGAGCAGTTTAATCATGGTTGTATAAGCTCAGGAGGAAGCCTCAAGACAAAGACAAGTATGGCATGGACAGATGATCCTTCTTTTGTTCACAGTCTACGTGTCCACAGCAATGATGAAGATGCAAGTGACACTGGTACAAATCATCATCCCGCATACAATAACTGAATAGCTGTAAATGAGGGGTTGATTTAACGCAGAGGTCAACCGTGTTACAAAAAAAATCTGTACTCCTGCGGCTCTAAATGGAAACATCCATCTATCAAAGACCATATGCTACTTTTGTTTTGCACCAGTCTCAGCGCTCTGAAGCCATTTTCCAGCCAACGCACACAACGGAGCTGGCAGCTTATGTTTTCCCGACCACTAAATGGATCACTTTATGTTAATTCAGGTGAAAACATTTGTTCGCCGCCTAACTTCAACAGAATCGCATCCAGGTGGTATTGCCCAGATGCACTGGCAACAGACGGCTCAACCCCATTCAAAGGCTTTTTTTTTTTTATTCTTTTTTTTTTACAAGGCACAACAGCCCCACCAAGATACATGCTAATGTGTGTGTATCTTTGTTTGTCTCGCACAATAGCTATTGTGACGGCAAAAACCATGTAATACTGCCAAAAGTATGTGTGCTATTCCCCATACTATACCATCATCAAATATTTATTCAAATCTCTGCTGAGAAAAGCCAGCAGTTGCGCTGCCCTATTTAATTGCACTTCTGGTTACTTTTGAATCCTTAAAGCAAACACTTGTCAGCTCTAGGGTTCTGGGGAACTTTTCCTGGCTGTTGGCATGAGGGATAATTGAATAACCCGCATGTGTCAAATATTTTTGATTAATCACACGGGGGCAGCAGGTATGTATGGCTGGGTGCTTAGCAGAACCATCTCCTGATTGGAATGTCAGCGTTTGGATCCAAAATATAGCCATCTCCCGTGGAATGCCCTTGAGCAAAAAAGACTGAATCATGAGCGGCTCCAGGTGCGCCGCCTCTCCGAAATCCCCGCCGCGTTTGACTCGGCTGGTGAAAAAGCGTGCATTTGTGTCTCGCAGCGAAGAACGAAATTTGAATTACCCAGTTTTGGCCTCATGATTGAAGTGGACCGGAACGCCTCGGAAAAACAATCACAGCGTTTCTACGTAAGGAAAAACTTATTCATGTATTACCTTAGGACATGTGGTGTAATACATGCATGGTTATGGATTCTGACACGCAAAATAAATGTGCATGCACCATTTATGTGAAATGTCAACGTGGTAGGTGAAAGGAGGGATAGATTTTGATAATGGGTGACTGAAGCAGTAATCGTTTCAAGGTTGTACAATATTTTCAATGAATGAATAGGAAATAAGTTCCATCCATTCAAAGCGGCACGTACGCCAGTGTCATGAATGTGGACACGACATGATGCTACGTGTCCCCCGTTCTCCTTTCTGTGCACTTCTTTGTTTAGGTCAGAGGTCCGACAAAGCCACCGATGTGAAGTGCCTCTCCCGCTTAACACAGTAACAAGAGATTTCACACTGAATTCACTGCAATATATTCTGTCATTACTTCGTCTCTGTGCTCACATTTGAATATCAGCCATTCTTTGTAAGATTAGCGTCAGCTATGTGTGGTTTGCCTTCACTGTATATACATTGTGGTTTTTATATTTGCCTCACACATGAAGGTAAAGTTTTTTTATGAATTTTTTTATTTTATTTAGTATGCATTTTCTCCTTTTTTCAAAATATCTTTAACATCAATCTGTGCTCTCAGAAAGGTCAAGTTACTGTCTTACATGCTTTGACATCAACAGTGACAATCAAATTTTAGGTAGGCTAGAACATATGAAAAAAAAAAAAACTGACCATAGCTTAGTTTCTATAGAGATATACTGAAATTATATGCATGTGTGTGTTTTTAGATAACTTATTCATTTATTCACCTTCTCAAATTGTGATTGGCTTCTTCAATGACATTTGGATCCTAACTTTGGTTCCCTCTCCAAAATTATGAATTGCTAATATAATACAATTCTGGTGTTATTTCAAGATGGATTACTTTGAAACTTAAGTCCATGGCTCTTGGGTGATATACTTGGAACACTTTTACAGTCTTAGTACGTCCTAATCGGCACCAAATTAAGTGATACTTTCCCAATTAACACTTAAAAACCTTGATGGATTGATAAGCACGTTGCCTCGTATTCCCGTGTAAGGTGTCTTTCTCCAACCTACCATCTGGCGGAAAAATAAAATGGCCGTTAAAAAGGCATGCGGCCATCCATTTTGTGGGAAAGAAAAAAAATGAATAAAGTAAAGAACCCTTCACAAAAGAGCCTTCAGAGCTGCACGTGGCATAGAAAGAAGGGGAAGCTGTGGGGGTATTTATTTTTATTCTGGTGAACAAATGACAGCACTGAACACGATGAAAACATACATTTAAATCATAAATCAGGGGAAGGATTTATTCCATGGGAATGGAGTTTTTTTTTTTTTTTTTTTCATTTGCAGGAGCTTATGAAAGAGTGAGTCTAAGAAGGAATGTGTGATTTATCTCGGCAGACGCCAACCACATTGAGTTTTTTTTTGTGTTTGTTTCTCTCTGTGGAGCAGAATCAATAAAAGGGGAGTGAAGAGGCAATCTTTTCTCGGGTACTTTTGTCTCCCATCATATCTT